>NW_026061829.1:3180816-3816980 GCF_023897955.1 Schistocerca gregaria
TCCTCCTTTTGATGCAGAATCTTAAGGACCTAGCTCATGTCCAAGGCACCAAAGCCAGCTAAAAAATCAATAATCGATACCTAAAACTTGAATTGTACTACTTCTTACTGGCTATTACATCAACTTAGAAGCTTCATCTGTGTTCTACTATGGTGCTTTTAGTGTCTCCGCATACCGCAGCACGCGACATAGCTTTGCAGACGATAAGTACAACCGTTTCAGAGAGAAGAGCGGCCAATGTGACGATCTGGCTTTAAGTCGATTCGATAAGAAATGACGAAAACGGACGGATTTCTCAGGTTTTTACTACATATGAACACTATTCACATTCTCCCGTGCAACTCGGCTGCTAGTCCTCCTTTCATGCAGAATCTTAAGGTCCTAGCTCATGTCCAAGGCACCAAAGCCTGCTAAAAAGTCAATAATCGATACCTAAAACTTGAATTGCACTACTTCTTACATTCTATTACATCATCATAGAAGCTTCATCTGTGTTCTACTATGGTGCTTTTAGTGTCTCCGCATACCGCAGCACGCGACATAGCTTTGCAGACGATAAGTACAACCGTTTCAGAGAGAAGAGCGGCCAATGTGACGATCGGGCTTTAAGTCAATTCGATAACAAATGACGAAAACGGACGGATTTCTCAGGTTTCTACTACATATGAACACATTTCACATTCTCCCGTGCAACGCGGCTGCTAGTCCTCCTTTAATGCAGAATCTTAAGGTCCTAGCTCATGTCCAAGGCACCAAAGCCAGCTAAATAGTCAATAATCGATACCTAAAACTTGAATTGTACTACTTCTTACTGGCTATTACATCAACTTAGAAGCTTCGTCTGTGTTCTACCATGGTGCTTTTAGTGTCTCCGCACACCGCAGTACGCGACATAGCTTTGCAGACGATAGGTACAACCGTTTCAGAGAAAAGAGGGGCCAATGTGACGATCTGGCTTTAAGTCGATTCGATAACAAATGACGAAAACGGACGGATTTCTCAGGTTTTTACTACATATGAACACTTTTCACATTCTCCCGTGCAACTCGGCTGCTAGTCCTCCTTTCATGCAGAATCTTAAGGTCCTAGCTCATGTCCAAGGCACCAAAGCCAGCTAAGAAGTCAATAATCGATACCTAAAACTTGAATTGTACTACTTCTTACTGGCTATTACATCATCTTAGAAGCTTCATCTGTGTTCTACTATGGTGCTTTCAGTGTCTCCGCTTACCGCAGCACGCGACAAAGCTTTCCAGACGATAAGTACAACCGTTTCAGAGAGAAGAGCATCCAATGTGACGATCTGGCTTTAAGTCGATTCGATAACAAATGACGAAAACGGACGTATTTCTCAGGATTTTACTACATATGAACACATTTCACATTCTCCCGTGCAACGCGGCTGCTAGTCCTCCTTTAATGCAGAATCTTAAGGTCCTAGCTCATGTCCAAGGCACCAAAGCCAGCTAAATAGTCAATAATCGATACCTAAAACTTGAATTGTACTACTTCTTACTGGCTATTACATCAACTTAGAAGCTTCATCTGTGTTCTACCATGGTGCTTTTAGTGTCTCCGCACACCGCAGTACGCGACATAGCTTTGCAGACGATAGGTACAACCGTTTCAGAGAAAAGAGGGGCCAATGTGACGATCTGGCTTTAAGTCGATTCGATAACAAATGACGAAAACGGACGTATTTCTCAGGTTTTTAGTACATATGAACACATTTCATATTCTCCCGTACAACGCGGCTGCTAGTCCTCCTTTCATGCAGAATCTTAAGGTCCTAGCTCATGTCCAAGGCACCAAAGCCAGCTAAAAAGTCAATAATCGATACCTAAAACTTGAATTGTACTACCTCTAACTGGCTATTACATCATCATAGAAGCTTCATCTGTGTTCTACTATTGTGCTTATAGTGTCTCCGCATACCGCAGCACGCGACAAAGCTTTCCAGACGATAAGTACAACCGTTTCAGAGAGAAGAGCAGCCAATGTGACGATCTGGCTTTAAGTCGATTCGATAACAAATGACGAAAACGGACGGATTTCTCAGGTTTTTACTACATATGAACACTTTTCACTTTGTCCCGTGCAACTCGGCTGCTAGTCCTCCTTTTGATGCAGAATCTTAAGGTCCTAGCTCATGTCCAAGGCACCAAAGCCAGCTAAAAAGTCGATAATCGATACCTAAAACTTGAATTGTAATACTTCTTACTGGCTATTACATCAACTTAGAAGCTTCATCTGTGTTCTACTATGGTGCTTTTAGTGTCTCCGCATACCGCATCACGCGACATAGCTTTGCAGGCGATAAGTACAACCGTTTCAGAGAGAAGAGCGGCCAAGTGACGATCTGGCTTTAAGGCGATTCGATAACAAATGACGAAAACGGACGGATTTCTCAGGTTTTTACTACATATGAACACTTTTCACATTCTCCCGTGCAACTCGGCTGCTAGTCCTCCTTTCATGCAGAATCTTAAGGTCCTAGCTCATGTCCAAGGCACCAAAGCCAGCTAAAAAGTCAATAATCAGTACCTAAAACTTGAATTGTACTACTTCTTACTGGCTATTACATCATCATAGAAGCTTCATCTGTGTTCTACTATGGTGCTTTTAGTGTCTCCGCATACCGCAGCACGCGACAAAGCTTTCCAGACGATAAGTACAACCGTTTCAGAGAGAAGAGCAGCCAATGTGACGATCTGGCTTTAAGTCGATTCGATAACAAATGACGAAAACGGACGTATTTCTAAGGTTTTTAGTACATATGAACACATTTCATATTCTCCCGTACAACGCGGCTGCTAGTCCTCCTTTCATGCAGAATCTTAAGGTCCTAGCTCATGTCCAAGGCACCAAAGCCAGCTAAAAAGTCAATAATCGATTCCTAAAACGTGAATTGTACTACTTCTAACTGGCTATTACATCATCATAGAAGCTTCATCTGTGTTCTACTATGGTGCTTATAGTGTCTCCGCATACCGCAGCACGCGACAAAGCTTTCCAGACGATAAGTACAACCGTTTCAGAGAGAAGAGCAGCCAATGTGACGATCTGGCTTTAAGTCGATTCGATAACAAATGACGAAAACGGACGGATTTCTCAGGTTTTTACTACATATGAACACTTTTCACTTTGTCCCGTGCAACTCGGCTGCTAGTCCTCCTTTTGATGCAGAATCTTAAGGACCTAGCTCATGTCCAAGGCACCAAAGCCAGCTAAAAAATCAATAATCGATACCTAAAACTTGAATTGTACTACTTCTTACTGGCTATTACATCAACTTAGAAGCTTCATCTGTGTTCTACTATGGTGCTTTTAGTGTCTCCGCATACCGCAGCACGCGACATAGCTTTGAAGACGATAAGTACAACCGTTTCAGAGAGAAGAGCGGCCAATGTGACGATCTGGCTTTAAGTCGATTCGATAACAAATGACGAAAACGGACGGATTTCTCAGGTTTTTACTACATATGAATACTTTTCACATTCTCCCGTGCAACTCGGCTGCTAGTCCTCCTTTAATGCAGAATCTTAAGGTCCTAGCTCATGTCCAAGGCACCAAAGCCAGCTAAAAAGTCAATAATCGATACCTAAAACTTGAATTGTACTACATCTTACTGGCTATTACATCAACTTAGAAGCTTCATCTGTGTTCTACCATGGTGCGTTTAGTGTCTCCGCACACCGCAGTACGCGACATAGCTTTGCAGACGATAAGTACAACCGTTTCAGAGAAAAGAGGGGCCAATGTGACGATCTGGCTTTAAGTCGATTCGATAACAAATGACGAAAACGGACGGATTTCTCAGGTTCTTACTACATATGAACACTTTTCACATTCTCCCGTGCAACTCGGCTGCTAGTCCTCCTTTCATGCAGAATCTTAAGGTCCTAGCCCATGTCCAAGGCACCAAAGGCAGCTAAAAAGTCAATAATCAGTACCTAAAATTTGAATTGTACTACTTCTTACTGGCTATTACATCATCTTAGAAGCTTCATCTGTGTTCTACTATGGTGCTTTTAGTGTCTCCGCATACCGCAGCACGCGACATAGCTTTCCAGACGATAAGTGCAACCGTTTCAGAGAGAAGAGCAGCCAATGTGACGATCTGGCTTTAAGTCGATTCGATAACAAATGACGAAAACGGACGGATTTCTCAGGTTTTTACTACATATGAACACTTTTCACATTCTCCCCTGCAACTCGGCTGCTAGTCCTCCTTTAATGCAGAATCTTAAGGTCCTAGCTCATGTCCAAGGCACCAAAGCCAGCTAAAAAGTCAATAATCGATACCTAAAACTTGAATTGTACTACATCTTACTGGCTATTACATCAACTTAGAAGCTTCATCTGTGTTCTACCATGGTGCGTTAAGTGTCTCCGCACACCGCAGTACACGACATAGCTTTGCAGACGATAAGTACAACCGTTTCAGAGAAAAGAGGGGCCAATGTGACGATCTGGCTTTAAGTCGATTCGATAACAAATGATGAAAACGGACGGATTTCTCAGGTTTTTACTACATATGAACACTTTTCACATTCTCCCGTGCAACTCGGCTGCTAGTCCTCCTTTCATGCAGAATCTTAAGGTCCTAGCTCATGTCCAAGGCACCAAAGCCAGCTAAAAAGTCAATAATCAGTACCTAAAACTTGAATTGTACTACTTCTTACTGGCTATTACATCATCTTAGAAGCTTCATCTGTGTTCTACTATGGTGCTTTCAGTGTCTCCGCCTACCGCAGCACGCGACAAAGCTTTCCAGACGATAAGTACAACCGTTTCAGAGAGAAGAGCATCCAATGTGACGATCTGGCTTTAAGTCGATTCGATAACAAATCACGAAAACGGACGTATTTCTCAGGATTTTACTACATATGAACACTTTTCACATTCTCCCGTGCAACTCGGCTTCTAGTCCTCCTTTCATGCAGAATCTTAAGGTCCTAGCTCATGTTCAAGGCACCAAAGCCAGCTAAAAAGTCAATAATCGATACCTAAAACTTAAATTGGACTACTTCTTACTGGCTATTACATCATCTTAGAAGCTTCATCTGTGTTCTACTATGGTGCTTTCAGTGTCTCCGCATACCGCAGCACGCGACAAAGCTTTCCAGACGATAAGTACAACCGTTTCAGAGAGAAGAGCATCCAATGTGACGATCTGGCTTTAAGTCGATTCGATAACAAATGACGAAAACGGACGTATTTCTCAGGATTTTACTACATATGAACACTTTTCACATTCTCCCGTACAACGCGGCTGCTAGTCCTCCTTTCATGCAGAATCTTAAGGTCCTAGCTCATGTCCAAGGCACCAAAGCCAGCTAAAAAGTCGATAATCGATACCTAAAACTTGAATTGTAATACTTCTTACTGGCTATTACATCAACTTAGAAGCTTCATCTGTGTTCTACTATGGTGCTTTTAGTGTCTCCGCATACCGCATCACGCGACATAGCTTTGCAGGCGATAAGTACAACCGTTTCAGAGAGAAGAGCGGCCAATGTGACGATCGGGCTTTAAGTCGATTCGATAACAAATGACGAAAACGGACGGATTTCTCAAGTTTTTACTACATATGAACGCATTTCACATTCTCCCGTGCAACGCGGCTGCTAGTCCTCCTTTCATGCAGAATCTTAAGGTCCTAGCTCATGTCCAAGGCATCAAAGCCAGCTAAAAAGTCAATAATCGATACCTAAAACTTGAATTGTACTACTTCTTACTGGCTATTACATCAAATTAGAAGCTTCATCTGTGTTCTACTGTGGTGGTTTCAGTGTTTCCGCCTACCGCAGCATACGACATAGCTTTGCAGACGATAAGTACAACCGTTTCAGAGAGAAGAGCGGCCAATGTGATGATCTGGCTTTAAGACGATTCGATAACAAATAACGAAAACGGACGGATTTCTCAGGTTTTTACTACATATGAACACTTTCCACATTCTCCCGTGCAACTCGGCTTCTAGTCCTCCTTTCATGCAGAATCTTAAGGTCCTAGCTCATGTTCAAGGCACCAAAGCCAGCTAAAAAGTCAATAATCGATACCTAAAACTTGAATTGTACTACTTCTTACTGGCTATTACATCATCTTAGAAGCTTCATCTGTGTTCTACTATGGTGCTTTCAGTGTCTCCGCATACCGCAGCACGCGACAAAGCTTTCCAGACGATAAGTACAACCGTTTCAGAGAGAAGAGCATCCAATGTGACGATCTGGCTTTAAGTCGATTCGATAACAAATGACGAAAACGGACGTATTTCTCAGGATTTTACTACATATGAACACTTTTCACATTCTCCCGTACAACGCGGCTGCTAGTCCTGCTTTCATGCAGAATCTTAAGGTCCTAGCTCATGTCCAAGGCACCAAAGCCAGCTAAAAAGTCGATAATCGATACCTAAAACTTGAATTGTACTACTTCTTACTGGCTATTACATCAACTTAGAAGCTTCATCTGTGTTCTACTATGGTGCTTTTAGTGTCTCCGCATACCGCATCACGCGACATAGCTTTGCAGGCGATAAGTACAACCGTTTCAGAGAGAAGAGCGGCCAATGTGACGATCGGGCTTTAAGTCGATTCGATAACAAATGACGAAAACGGACGGATTTCTCAAGTTTTTACTACATATGAACACATTTCACATTCTCCCGTGCAATGCGGCTGCTAGTCCTCCTTTCATGCAGAATCTTAAGGTCCTAGCTCATGTCCAAGGCATCAAAGCCAGCTAAAAAGTCAATAATCGATACCTAAAACTTGAATTGTACTACTTCTTACTGGCTATTACATCAAATTAGAAGCTTCATCTGTGTTCTACTGTGGTGGTTTCAGTGTTTCCGCCTACCGCAGCATACGACATAGCTTTGCAGACGATAAGTACAACCGTTTCAGAGAGAAGAGCGGCCAATGTGACGATCTGGCTTTAAGTCGATTCGATAACAAATGACGAAAACGGACGGATTTCTCAGGTTTTTACTACATATGAACACTTTCCACATTCTCCCGTGCAACTCGGCTTCTAGTCCTCCTTTCATGCAGAATCTTAAGGTCCTAGCTCATGTTCAAGGCACCAAAGCCAGCTAAAAAGTCAATAATCGATACCTAAAACTTGAATTGTACTACTTCTTACTGGCTATTACATCATCTTAGAAGCTTCATCTGTGTTCTACTATGGTGCTTTCAGTGTCTCCGCATACCGCAGCACGCGACAAAGCTTTCCAGACGATAAGTACAACGGTTTCAGAGAGAAGAGCAGCCAATGTGACGATCTGGCTTTAAGTCGATTCCATAACAAATGACGAAAACGGACGTATTTCTCAGGATTTTACTACATATGAACACATTTCACATTCTCCCGTACAACGCGGCTGCTAGTCCTCCTTTCATGCAGAATCTTAAGGTCCTAGCTCATGTCCAAGGCACCAAAGCCAGCTAAAAAGTCAATAATCGATACCTAAAACTTGAATTGTACTACTTCTTACTGGCTATTACATCAAATTAGAAGCTTCATCTGTGTTCTACTGTGGTGGTTTCAGTGTTTCCGCCTACCGCAGCATACGACATAGCTTTGCAGACGATAAGTACAACCGTTTCAGAGAGAAGAGCGGCCAATGTGACGATCTGGCTTTAAGTCGATTCGATAACAAATGACGAAAACGGACGGATTTCTCAGGTTTTTACTACATATGAACACTTTCCACATTCTCCCGTGCAACTCGGCTTCTAGTCCTCCTTTCATGCAGAATCTTAAGGTCCTAGCTCATGTTCAAGGCACCAAAGCCAGCTAAAAAGTCAATAATCGATACCTAAAACTTGAATTGTACTACTTCTTACTGGCTATTACATCAACTTAGAAGCTTCATCTGTGTTCTACTATGGTGCTTTTAGTGTCTCCACATACCGCATCACGCGACATAGCTTTGCAGGCGATAAGTACAACCGTTTCAGAGAGAAGAGCGGCCAATGTGACGATCTGGCTTTAAGTCGATTCGATAACAAATGACGAAAACGGACGGATTTCTCAGGTTTTTACTACATATGAACACTTTTCACATTCTCCCGTGCAACTCGGCTTCTAGTCCTCCTTTCATGCAGAATCTTAAGGTCCTAGCTCATGTTCAAGGCACCAAAGCCAGCTAAAAAGTCAATAATCGATACCTAAAACTTGAATTGGACTACTTCTTACTGGCTATTACATCATCTTAGAAGCTTCATCTGTGTTCTACTATGGTGCTTTCAGTGTCTCCGCATACCGCAGCACGCGACAAAGCTTTCCAGACGATAAGTACAACCGTTTCAGAGAGAAGAGCATCCAATGTGACGATCTGGCTTTAAGTCGATTCGATAACAAATGACGAAAACGGACGTATTTCTCAGGATTTTACTACATATGAACACTTTTCACATTCTCCCGTACAACGCGGCTGCTAGTCCTCCTTTCATGCAGAATCTTAAGGTCCTAGCTCATGTCCAAGGCACCAAAGCCAGCTAAAAAGTCGATAATCGATACCTAAAACTATAATTGTACTACTTCTTACTGGCTATTACATCAACTTAGAAGCTTCATCTGTGTTCTACTATGGTGCTTTTAGTGTCTCCGCATACCGCATCACGCGACATAGCTTTGCAGGCGATAAGTACAACCGTTTCAGAGAGAAGAGCGGCCAATGTGACGATCTGGCTTTAAGTCGATTCGATAACAAATGACGAAAACGGACGGATTTCTCAAGTTTTTACTACATATGAACACATTTCACATTCTCCCGTGCAACGCGGCTGCTAGTCCTCCTTTCATGCAGAATCTTAAGGTCCTAGCTCATGTCCAAGGCATCAAAGCCAGCTAAAAAGTCAATAATCGATACCTAAAACTTGAATTGTACTACTTCTTACTGGCTATTACATCAAATTAGAAGCTTCATCTGTGTTCTACTGTGGTGGTTTCAGTGTTTCCGCCTACCGCAGCATACGACATAGCTTTGCAGACGATAAGTACAACCGTTTCAGAGAGAAGAGCGGCCAATGTGACGATCTGGCTTTAAGTCGATTCGATAACAAATGACGAAAACGGACGGATTTCTCAGGTTTTTACTACATATGAACACATTTCACATTCTCCCGTGCAACGCGACTGCTAGTCCTCCTTTCATGCAGAATCTTAAGGTCCCAGCTCATGTCCAAGGCACCAAAGCCAGCTAAAAAGTAAATAATCAGTACCTAAAACTTGAATTGTACTACTTCTTACTGGCTATTACATCGACTTAGAAGCTTCATCTGTGTTCTACTATGGTGCTTTTAGAGTCTCCGCATACCGCAGCACGCGACATAGCTTTGCAGACGATAAGTACAACCGTTTCAGAGAGAAGAGCGGCCAATGTGACGATCTGGCTTTAAGTCGATTCGATAACAAATGACGAAAACGGACGGATTTCTCAGGTTTTTACTACATATGAACACTTTTCACATTCTTCCCTGCAACTCGGCTGCTAGTCCTCCTTTCATGCAGTTTCTTAAGGTTCTAGCTCATGTCCAAGACATCAAAGCCAGCTAAAAAGTCAATAATCGATACCTAAAACTTGAATTGTACTACTTCTTACTGGCTATTACATCAAATTAGAAGCTTCATCTGTGTTCTACTGTGGTGGTTTCAGTGTCTCCGCCTACCGCAGCATACGACATAGCTTTGCAGACGATAAGAACAAGCGTTTCAGAGAGAAGAGCGGCCAATGTGACGATCTGGCTTTAAGTCGATTCGATAACAAATGACGAAAACGGACGGATTTCTCAGGTTTTTACTACATATGAACACTATTCACATTCTCCCATCCAACGCGGCTGCTAGTCCTCCTTTCATGCAGAATCTTAAGGTCCTAGCTCATGTCCAAGGCACCAAAGCCAGCTAAAAAGTCAATAATCGATACCTAAAACTTGAATTGCACTACTTCTTACAGGCTATTACATCATCATAGAAGCTTCATCTGTGTTCTACTATGGTGCTTTTAGTGTCTCCGCATACCGCAGCACGCGACATAGCTTTGCAGACGATAAGTACAACCGTTTCAGAGAGAAGAGCGGCCAATGTGACGATATGGCTTTAAGTCAATTCGATAACAAATGACGAAAACGGACGGATTTCTCAGGTTTCTACTACATATGAACACATTTCACATTCTCCCGTGCAACGCGGCTGCTAGTCCTCCTTTAATGCAGAATCTTAAGGTCCTAGCTCATGTCCAAGGCACCAAAGCCAGCTAAATAGTCAATAATCGATACCTAAAACTTGAATTGTACTACTTCTTACTGGCTATTACATCAACTTAGAAGCTTCATCTGTGTTCTACCATGGTGCTTTTAGTGTCTCCGCACACCGCAGTACGCGACATAGCTTTGCAGACGATAGGTACAACCGTTTCAGAGAAAAGAGGGGCCAATGTGACGATCTGGCTTTAAGTCGATTCGATAACAAATGACGAAAACGGACGGATTTCTCAGGTTTTTACTACATATGAACACTTTTCACATTCTCCCGTGCACCTCGGCTGCTAGTCCTCCTTTCATGCAGAATCTTAAGGTCCTAGCTCATGTCCAAGGCACCAAAGCCAGCTAAGAAGTCAATAATCGATACCTAAAACTTGAATTGTACTACTTCTTACTGGCTATTACATCTTCTTAGAAGCTTCATCTGTGTTCTACTATGGTGCTTTCAGTGTCTCCGCATACCGCAGCACGCGACAAAGCTTTCCAGACGATAAGTACAACCGTTTCAGAGAGAAGAGCATCCAATGTGACGATCTGGCTTTAAGTCGATTCGATAACAAATGACGAAAACGGACGTATTTCTCAGGATTTTACTACATATGAACACATTTCACATTCTCCCGTACAACGCGGCTGCTAGTCCTCCTTTCATGCAGAATCTTAAGGTCCTAGCTCATGTCCAAGGCGCCAAAGCCAGCTAAAAAGTCAATAATCGATACCTAAAACTTGAATTGTACTACTTCTTACTGGCTATTACATCAACTTAGAAGCTTCATCTGTGTTCTACTATGGTGCTTTTAGTGTATCCGCATACCGCAGCACGCGACATAGCTTTGCAGACGATAAGTACAGCCGTTTCAGAGAGAAGAGCGGCCAAGTGACGATCTGGCTTTAAGGCGATTCGATAACAAATGACGAAAACGGACGGATTTCTCAGGTTTTTACTACATATGAACACTTTTCACATTCTCCCGTGCAACTCGGCTGCTAGTCCTCCTTTCATGCAGAATCTTAAGGTCCTAGCTCATGTCCAAGGCACCAAAGCCAGCTAAAAAGTCAATAATCAGTACCTAAAACTTGAATTGTACTACTTCTTACTGGCTATTACATCATCTTAGAAGCTTCATCTGTGTTCTACTATGGTGCTTTTAGTGTCTCCGCATACCGCAGCACGCGACAAAGCTTTCCAGACGATAAGTACAACCGTTTCAGAGAGAAGAGCAGCCAATGTGACGATCTGGCTTTAAGTCGATTCGATAACAAATGACGAAAACGGACGTATTTCTCAGGTTTTTAGTACATATGAACACATTTCATATTCTCCCGTACAACGCGGCTGCTAGTCCTCCTTTCATGCAGAATCTTAAGGTCCTAGCTCATGTCCAAGGCACCAAAGCCAGCTAAAAAGTCAATAATCGATACCTAAAACTTGAATTGTACTACTTCTAACTGGCTATTACATCAAATTAGAAGCTTCATCTGTGTTCTACTATGGTGCTTATAGTGTCTCCGCATACCGCAGCACGCGACAAAGCTTTCCAGACGATAAGTACAACCGTTTCAGAGAGAAGAGCAGCCAATGTGACGATCTGGCTTTAAGTCGATTCGATAACAAATGACGAAAACGGACGGATTTCTCAGGTTTTTACTACATATGAACACTTTTCACTTTGTCCCGTGCAACTCGGCTGCTAGTCCTCCTTTTGATGCAGAATCTTAAGGACCTAGCTCATGTCCAAGGCACCAAAGCCAGCTAAAAAATCAATAATCGATACCTAAAACTTGAATTGTACTACTTCTTACTGGCTATTACATCAACTTAGAAGCTTCATCTGTGTTCTACTATGGTGCTTTTAGTGTCTCCGCATACCGCAGCACGCGACATAGCTTTGAAGACGATAAGTACAACCGTTTCAGAGAGAAGAGCGGCCAATGTGACGATCTGGCTTTAAGTCGATTCGATAACAAATGACGAAAACGGACGGATTTCTCAGGTTTTTACTACATATGAATACTTTTCACATTCTCCCGTGCAACTCGGCTGCTAGTCCTCCTTTAATGCAGAATCTTAAGGTCCTAGCTCATGTCCAAGGCACCAAAGCCAGCTAAAAAGTCAATAATCGATACCTAAAACTTGAATTGTACTACATCTTACTGGCTATTACATCAACTTAGAAGCTTCATCTGTGTTCTACCATGGTGCGTTAAGTGTCTCCGCACACCGCAGTACGCGACATAGCTTTGCAGACGATAAGTACAACCGTTTCAGAGAAAAGAGGGGCCAATGTGACGATCTGGCTTAAAGTCGATTCGATAACAAATGATGAAAACGGACGGATTTCTCAGGTTTTTACTACATATGAACACTTTTCACATTCTCCCGTGCAACTCGGCTGCTAGTCCTCCTTTCATGCAGAATCTTAAGGTCCTAGCTCATGTCCAAGGCACCAAATCCAGCTAAAAAGTCAATAATCAGTACCTAAAACTTGAATTGTACTACTTCTTACTGGCTATTACATCATCTTAGGAGCTTCATCTGTGTTCTACTATGGTGCTTTTAGTGTCTCCGCATACCGCAGCACGCGACAAAGCTTTCCAGACGATAAGTACAACCGTTTCAGAGAGAAGAGCAGCCAATGTGACGATCTGGCTTTAAGTCGATTCGATAACAAATGACGAAAACGGACGTATTTCTCAGGTTTTTAGTACATATGAACACATTTCATATTCTCCCGTACAACGCGGCTGCTAGTCCTCCTTTCATGCAGAATCTTAAGGTCCTAGCTCATGTCCAAGGCACCAAAGCCAGCTAAAAAGTCAATAATCTAAACCTAAAACTTGAATTGTACTACTTCTAACTGGCTATTACATCATCATAGAAGCTTCATCTGTGTTCTACTATGGTGCTTATAGTGGCTCCGCATACCGCAGCACGCGACAAAGCTTTCCAGATGATAAGTACAACCGTTTCAGAGAGAAGAGCAGCCAATGTGACGATCTGGCTTTAAGTCGATTCGATAACAAATGACGAAAACGGACGGATTTCTCAGGTTTTTACTACATATGAACACTTTTCACTTTGTCCCGTGCAACTCGACTGCTAGTCCTCCTTTTGATGCCGAATCTTAAGGACCTAGCTCATGTCCAAGGCACCAAAGCAAGCTAAAAAATCAATAATCGATACCTAAAACTTGAATTGCACTACTTCTTACTGGCTATTACATCAACTTAGAAGCTTCATCTGTGTTCTTCTATGGTGCTTTTAGTGTCTCCGCATACCGCAGCACGCGACATAGCTTTGAAGACGATAAGTACAACCGTTTCAGAGAGAAGAGCGGCCAATGTGACGATCTGGCTTTAAGTCGATTCGATAACAAATGACGAAAACGGACGGATTTCTCAGGTTTTTACTACATATGAATACTTTTCACATTCTCCCGTGCAACTCGGCTGCTAGTCCTCCTTTAATGCAGAATCTTAAGGTCCTAGCTCATGTCCAAGGCACCAAAGCCAGCTAAAAAGTCAATAATCGATACCTAAAACTTGAATTGTACTACATCTTACTGGCTATTACATCAACTTAGAAGCTTCATCTGTGTTCTACCATGGTGCGTTTAGTGTCTCCGCACACCGCAGTACGCGACATAGCTTTGCAGACGATAAGTACAACCGTTTCAGAGAAAAGAGGGGCCAATGTGACGATCTGGCTTTAAGTCGATTCGATAACAAATGATGAAAACGGACGGATTTCTCAGGTTTTTACTACATATGAACACATTTCACATTCTCCCGTGCAACTCGGCTGCTAGTCCTCCTTTCATGCAGAATCTTAAGGTCCTAGCTCATGTCCAAGGCACCAAAGCCAGCTAAAAAGTCAATAATCAGTACCTAAAACTTGAATTGTACTACTTCTTACTGGCTATTACATCATCTTAGAAGCTTCATCTGTGTTCTACTATGGTGCTTTCAGTTTCTCCGCATACCGCAGCACGCGATCAAAGCTTTCCAGACGATAAGTACAACCGTTTCAGAGAGAAGAGCATCCAATGTGACGATCTAGCTTTAAGTCGATTCGATAACAAATGACGAAAACGGACGTATTTCTCAGTATTTTACTACATATGAACACATTTCACATTCTCCTATCCAACGCGGCTGCTAGTCCTCCTTTCATGCAGAATCTTAAGGTCCTAGCTCATGTCCAAGGCGCCAAAGCCAGCTAAAAAGTAAATAATCAGTACCTAAAACTTGAATTGTACTACTTCTTACTGGCTATTACATCAACTTAGAAGCTTCATCTGTGTTCTACTATGGTGCTTTTAGTGTATCCGCATACCGCAGCACGCGACATAGCTTTAAAGACGATAAGTACAGCCGTTTCAGAGAGAAGAGCGGCCAAGTGACGACCTGGCTTTAAGGCGATTCGATAACAAATGACGAAAACGGACGGATTTCTCAGGTTTTTACTACATATGAACACTTTTCACATTCTCCCGTGCAACTCGGCTGCTAGTCCTCCTTTCATGCAGAATCTTAAGGTCCTAGCTCATGTCCAAGGCACCAAAGCCAGCTAAAAAGTCAATAATCGATACCTAAAACTTGAATTGTACTACTTCTAACTGGCTATTACATCATCATAGAAGCTTCATCTGTGTTCTACTATGGTGCTTATAGTGTCTCCGCATACCGCAGCACGCGACAAAGCTTTCCAGACGATAGGTACAACCGTTTCAGAGAGAAGAGCGGCCAATGTGACGATCTGGCTTTAAGTCGATTCGATAACAAATGACGAAAACGGACGTATTTCTCAGGTTTTTAGTACATATGAACACATTTCATATTCTCCCGTACAACGCGGCTGCTAGTCCTCCTTTCATGCAGAATCTTAAGGTCCTAGCTCATGTCCAAGGCACCAAAGCCAGCTAAAAAGTCAATAATCGATACCTAAAACTTGAATTGTACTACTTCTAACTGGCTATTACATCATCATAGAAGCTTCATCTGTGTTCTACTATGGTGCTTATAGTGTCTCCGCATACCGCAGCACGCGACAAAGCTTTCCAGACGATAGGTACAACCGTTTCAGAGAAAAGAGGGGCCAATGTGACGATCTGGCTTTAAGTCGATTCGATAACAAATGACGAAAACGGACGGATTTCTCAGGTTTTTACTACATATGAACACTTTTCACTTTGTCCCGTGCAACTCGGCTGCTAGTCCTCCTTTCATGCAGAATCTTAAGGTCCTAGCTCATGTCCAAGGCACCAAAGCCAGCTAAAAAGTCAAAAATCAGTACCTAAAACTTGAATTGTACTACTTCTTACTGGCTATTACATCATCTTAGAAGCTTCATCTGTGTTCTACTATGGTGCTTTTAGTGTCTCCGCATACCGCATCACGCGACATAGCTTTGCAGGCGATAAGTACAACCGTTTCAGAGAGAAGAGCGGCCAATGTGACGATCTGGCTTTATGTCGATTCGATAACAAATGACGAAAACGGACGGATTTCTCAGGTTTCTACTACATATGAATACTTTTCACATTCTCCCGTGCAACTCGGCTGCTAGTCCTCCTTTCATGCAGAATCTTAAGGTCCTAGCTCATGTCCAAGGCACCAAAGCCAGCTAATAAGTCAATAATCGATACCTAAAACTTGAATTGTACTACTTCTTACTGGCTATTACATCAACTTAGAAGCTTCATCTGTGTTCTACTATGGTGCTTTTAGTGTCTCCGCATACCGCAGCACGCGACATAGCTTTGCAGACGATAAGTACAGCCGTTTCAGAGAGAAGAGCGGCCAAGTGACGATCTGGCTTTAAGGCGATTCGATAACAAATGACGAAAACGGACGGATTTCTCAGGTTTTTACTACATATGAACACTTTTCACATTCTCCCGTGCAACTCGGCTGCTAGTCCTCCTTTCATGCAGAATCTTAAGGTCCTAGCTCATGTCCAAGGCACCAAAGCCAGCTAAAAAGTCAATAATCAGTACCTAAAACTTGAATTGTACTACTTCTTACTGGCTATTACATCATCTTAGAAGCTTCATCTGTGTTCTACTATGGTGCTTTTAGTGTCTCCGCATACCGCAGCACGCGACAAAGCTTTCCAGACGATAAGTACAACCGTTTCAGAGAGAAGAACAGCCAATGTGACGATCTGGCTTTAAGTCGATTCGATAACAAATGACGAAAACGGACGTATTTCTCAGGTTTTTAGTACATATGAACACATTTCATATTCTCCCGTACAACGCGGCTGCTAGTCCTCCTTTCATGCAGAATCTTAAGGTCCTAGCTCATGTCCAATGCACCAAAGCCAGCTAAAAAGTCAATAATCGATACCTAAAACTTGAATTGTACTACTTCTAACTGGCTATTACATCATCATAGAAGCTTCATCTGTGTTCTACTATGGTGCTTATAGTGTCTCCGCATACCGCAGCACGCGACAAAGCTTTCCAGACGATAAGTACAACCGTTTCAGAGAGAAGAGCAGCCAATGTGACGATCTGGCTTTAAGTCGATTCGATAACAAATGACGAAAACGGACGGATTTCTCAGGTTTTTACTACATATGAACACTTTTCACTTTGTCCCGTGCAACTCGGCTGCTAGTCCTCCTTTTGATGCAGAATCTTAAGGACCTAGCTCATGTCCAAGGCACCAAAGCCAGCTAAAAAATCAATAATCGATACCTAAAACTTGAATTGTACTACTTCTTACTGGCTATTACATCAACTTAGAAGCTTCATCTGTGTTCTACTATGGTGCTTTTAGTGTCTCCGCATACCGCAGCACGCGACATAGCTTTGAAGACGATAAGTACAACCGTTTCAGAGAGAAGAGCGGCCAATGTGACGATCTGGCTTTAAGTCGATTCGATAACAAATGACGAAAACGGACGGATTTCTCAGGTTTTTACTACATATGAATACTTTTCACATTCTCCCGTGCACCTCGGCTGCTAGTCCTCCTTTAATGCAGAATCTTAAGGTCCTAGCTCATGTCCAAGGCACCAAAGCCAGCTAAAAAGTCAATAATCGATACCTAAAACTTGAATTGTACTACATCTTACTGGCTATTACATCAACTTAGAAGCTTCATCTGTGTTCTACCATGGTGCGTTAAGTGTCTCCGCACACCGCAGTACGCGACATAGCTTTGCAGACGATAAGTACAACCGTTTCAGAGAAAAGAGGGGCCAATGTGACGATCTGGCTTTAAGTCGATTCGATAACAAATGATGAAAACGGACGGATTTCTCAGGTTTTTACTACATATGAACACTTTTCACATTCTCCCGTGCAACTCGGCTGCTAGTCCTCCTTTCATGCAGAATCTTAAGGTCCTAGCTCATGTCCAAGGCACCAAAGCCAGATAAAAAGTCAATAATCAGTACCTAAAACTTGAATTGTACTACTTCTTACTGGCTATTACATCATCTTAGAAGCTTCATCTGTGTTCTACTATGGTGCTTTCAGTGTCTCCGCCTACCGCAGCACGCGACAAAGCTTTCCAGACGATAAGTACAACCGTTTCAGAGAGAAGAGCATCCAATGTGACGATCTGGCTTTAAGTCGATTCGATAACAAATGACGAAAACGGACATATATCTCAGGATTTTACTACATATGAACACATTTCACATTCTCCCGTACAACGCGGCTGCTAGTCCTCCTTTCATGCAGAATCTTAAGGTCCTAGCTCATGTCCAAGGCACCAAAGCCAGCTAAAAAGTCAATAATCAGTACCTAAAACTTGAATTGTACTACTTCTTACTGGCTATTACATCATCTTAGAAGCTTCATCTGTGTTCTACTATGGTGCTTTTAGTGTCTCCGCATACCGCAGCACGCGACAAAGCTTTCCAGACGATAAGTACAACCGTTTCAGAGAGAAGAGCAGCCAATGTGACGATCTGGCTTTAAGTCGATTCGATAACAAATGACGAAAACGGACGTATTTCTCAGGTTTTTAGTACATATGAACACATTTCATATTCTCCCGTACAACGCGGCTGCTAGTCCTCCTTTCATGCAGAATCTTAAGGTCCTAGCTCATGTCCAAGGCACCAAAGCCAGCTAAAAAGTCAATAATCGACACCTAAAACTTGAATTATACTACTTCTAACTGGCTATTACATCATCATAGAAGCTTCATCTGTGTTCTACTATGGTGCTTATAGTGTCTCCGCATACCGCAGCACGCGACAAAGCTTTCCAGATGATAAGTACAACCGTTTCAGAGAGAAGAGCAGCCAATGTGACGATCTGGCTTTAAGTCGATTCGATAACAAATGACGAAAACGGACGGATTTCTCAGGTTTTTACTACATATGAACACTTTTCACTTTGTCCCGTGCAACTCGACTGCTAGTCCTCCTTTTGATGCAGAATCTTAAGGACCTAGCTCATGTCCAAGGCACCAAAGCAAGCTAAAAAATCAATAATCGATACCTAAAACTTGAATTGTACTACTTCTTACTGGCTATTACATCAACTTAGAAGCTTCATCTGTGTTCTTCTATGGTGCTTTTAGTGTCTCCGCATACCGCAGCACGCGACATAGCTTTGAAGACGATAAGTACAACCGTTTCAGAGAGAAGAGCGGCCAATGTGACGATCTGGCTTTAAGTCGATTCGATAACAAATGACGAAAACGGACGGATTTCTCAGGTTTTTACTACATATGAATACTTTTCACATTCTCCCGTGCAACTCGGCTGCTAGTCCTCCTTTAATGCAGAATCTTAAGGTCCTAGCTCATGTCCAAGGCACCAAAGCCAGCTAAAAAGTCAATAATCGATACCTAAAACTTGAATTGTACTACATCTTACTAGCTATTACATCAACTTAGAAGCTTCATCTGTGTTCTACCATGGTGCGTTAAGTGTCTCCGCACACCGCAGTACGCGACATAGCTTTGCAGACGATAAGTACAACCGTTTCAGAGAAAAGAGGGGCCAATGTGACGATCTGGCTTTAAGTCGATTCGATAACAAATGATGAAAACGGACGGATTTCTCAGGTTTTTACTACATATGAACACTTTTCACATTCTCCCGTGCAACTCGGCTGCTAGTCCTCCTTTCATGCAGAATCTTAAGGTCCTAGCTCATGTCCAAGGCACCAAAGCCAGCTAAAAAGTCAATAATCAGTACCTAAAACTTGAATTGTACTACTTCTTACTGGCTATTACATCATCTTAGAAGCTTCATCTGTGTTCTACTATGGTGCTTTCAGTGTCTCCGCCTACCGCAGCACGCGACAAAGCTTTCCAGACGATAAGTACAACCGTTTCAGAGAGAAGAGCATCCAATGTGACGATCTGGCTTTAAGTCGATTCGATAACAAATGACGAAAACGGACATATATCTCAGGATTTTACTACATATGAACACATTTCACATTCTCCCGTACAACGCGGCTGCTAGTCCTCCTTTCATGCAGAATCTTAAGGTCCTAGCTCATGTCCAAGGCACCAAAGCCAGCTAAAAAGTCAATAATCAGTACCTAAAACTTGAATTGTACTACTTCTTACTGGCTATTACATCATCTTAGAAGCTTCATCTGTGTTCTACTATGGTGCTTTTAGTGTCTCCGCATACCGCAGCACGCGACAAAGCTTTCCAGACGATAAGTACAACCGTTTCAGAGAGAAGAGCAGCCAATGTGACGATCTGGCTTTAAGTCGATTCGATAACAAATGACGAAAACGGACGTATTTCTCAGGTTTTTAGTACATATGAACACATTTCATATTCTCCCGTACAACGCGGCTGCTAGTCCTCCTTTCATGCAGAATCTTAAGGTCCTAGCTCATGTCCAAGGCACCAAAGCCAGCTAAAAAGTCAATAATCGACACCTAAAACTTGAATTATACTACTTCTAACTGGCTATTACATCATCATAGAAGCTTCATCTGTGTTCTACTATGGTGCTTATAGTGTCTCCGCATACCGCAGCACGCGACAAAGCTTTCCAGATGATAAGTACAACCGTTTCAGAGAGAAGAGCAGCCAATGTGACGATCTGGCTTTAAGTCGATTCGATAACAAATGACGAAAACGGACGGATTTCTCAGGTTTTTACTACATATGAACACTTTTCACTTTGTCCCGTGCAACTCGACTGCTAGTCCTCCTTTTGATGCAGAATCTTAAGGACCTAGCTCATGTCCAAGGCACCAAAGCAAGCTAAAAAATCAATAATCGATACCTAAAACTTGAATTGTACTACTTCTTACTGGCTATTACATCAACTTAGAAGCTTCATCTGTGTTCTTCTATGGTGCTTTTAGTGTCTCCGCATACCGCAGCACGCGACATAGCTTTGAAGACGATAAGTACAACCGTTTCAGAGAGAAGAGCGGCCAATGTGACGATCTGGCTTTAAGTCGATTCGATAACAAATGACGAAAACGGACGGATTTCTCAGGTTTTTACTACATATGAATACTTTTCACATTCTCCCGTGCAACTCGGCTGCTAGTCCTCCTTTAATGCAGAATCTTAAGGTCCTAGCTCATGTCCAAGGCACCAAAGCCAGCTAAAAAGTCAATAATCGATACCTAAAACTTGAATTGTACTACATCTTACTGGCTATTACATCAACTTAGAAGCTTCATCTGTGTTCTACCATGGTGCGTTTAGTGTCTCCGCACACCGCAGTACGCGACATAGCTTTGCAGACGATAAGTACAACCGTTTCAGAGAAAAGAGGGGCCAATGTGACGATCTGGCTTTAAGTCGATTCGATAACAAATGATGAAAACGGACGGATTTCTCAGGTTTTTACTACATATGAACACATTTCACATTCTCCCGTGCAACTCGGCTGCTAGTCCTCCTTTCATGCAGAATCTTAAGGTCCTAGCTCATGTCCAAGGCACCAAAGCGAGCTAAAAAGTCAATAATCAGTACCTAAAACTTGAATTGTACTACTTCTTACTGGCTATTACATCATCTTAGAAGCTTCATCTGTGTTCTACTATGGTGCTTTCAGTGTCTCCGCATACCGCAGCACGCGATCAAAGCTTTCCAGACGATAAGTACAACCGTTTCAGAGAGAAGAGCATCCAATGTGACGATCTAGCTTTAAGTCGATTCGATAACAAATGACGAAAACGGACGTATTTCTCAGTATTTTACTACATATGAACACATTTCACATTCTCCTATCCAACGCGGCTGCTAGTCCTCCTTTCATGCAGAATCTTAAGGTCCTAGCTCATGTCCAAGGCGCCAAAGCCAGCTAAAAAGTCAATAATCAGTACCTAAAACTTGAATTGTACTACTTCTTACTGGCTATTACATCAACTTAGAAGCTTCATCTGTGTTCTACTATGGTGCTTTTAGTGTATCCGCATACCGCAGCACGCGACATAGCTTTGCAGACGATAAGTACAGCCGTTTCAGAGAGAAGAGCGGCCAAGTGACGACCTGGCTTTAAGGCGATTCGATAACAAATGACGAAAACGGACGGATTTCTCAGGTTTTTACTACATATGAACACTTTTCACATTCTCCCGTGCAACTCGGCTGCTAGTCCTCCTTTCATGCAGAATCTTAAGGTCCTAGCTCATGTCCAAGGCACCAAAGCCAGCTAAAAAGTCAATAATCAGTACCTAAAACTTGAATTGTACTACTTCTTACTGTCTATTACATCATCTTAGAAGCTTCATCTGTGTTCTACTATGGTGCTTTTAGTGTCTCCGCATACCGCAGCACGCGACAAAGCTTTCCAGACGATAAGTACAACCGTTTCAGAGAGAAGAGCGGCCAATGTGACGATCTGGCTTTAGGTCGATTCGATAACAAATGACGAAAACGGACGTATTTCTCAGGTTTTTAGTACATATGAACACATTTCATATTCTCCCGTACAACGCGGCTGCTAGTCCTCCTTTCATGCAGAATCTTAAGGTCCTAGCTCATGTCCAAGGCACCAAAGCCAGCTAAAAAGTCAATAATCGATACTTAAAACTTGAATTGTACTACTTCTAACTGGCTATTACATCATCATAGAAGCTTCATCTGTGTTCTACTATGGTGCTTATAGTGTCTCCGCATACCGCAGCACGCGACAAAGCTTTCCAGACGATAGGTACAACCGTTTCAGAGAAAAGAGGGGCCAATGTGACGATCTGGCTTTAAGTCGATTCGATAACAAATGACGAAAACGGACGGATTTCTCAGGTTTTTACTACATATGAACACTTTTCACTTTGTCCCGTGCAGCTCGGCTGCTAGTCCTCCTTTCATGCAGAATCTTAAGGTCCTAGCTCATGTCCAAGGCACCAAAGCCAGCTAAAAAGTCAAAAATCAGTACCTAAAACTTGAATTGTACTACTTCTTACTGGCTATTACATCATCTTAGAAGCTTCATCTGTGTTCTACTATGGTGCTTTTAGTGTCTCCGCATACCGCATCACGCGACATAGCTTTGCAGGCGATAAGTACAACCGTTTCAGAGAGAAGAGCGGCCAATGTGACGATCTGGCTTTAAGTCGATTCGATAACAAATGACGAAAACGGACGGATTTCTCAGGTTTTTACTACATATGAATACTTTTCTCATTCTCCCGTGCAACTCGGCTGCTAGTCCTCCTTTCATGCAGAATCTTAAGGTCCTAGCTCATGTCCAAGGCACCAAAGCCAGCTAAAAAGTCAATAATCAGTACCTAAAACTTGAATTGTACTACTTCTTACTGGCTATTACATCATCTTAGAAGCTTCATCTGTGTTCTACTATGGTGCTTTTAGTGTCTCCGCATACCGCAGCACGCGACAAAGCTTTCCAGACGATAAGTACAACCGTTTCAGAGAGAAGAGCAGCCAATGTGACGATCTGGCTTTAAGTCGATTCGATAACAAATGACGAAAACGGACGTATTTCTCAGGTTTTTAGTACATATGAACACATTTCATATTCTCCCGTACAACGCGGCTGCTAGTCCTCCTTTCATGCAGAATCTTAAGGTCCTAGCTCATGTCCAAGGCACCAAAGCCAGCTAAAAAGTCAATAATCGACATCTAAAACTTGAATTGTACTACTTCTAACTGGCTATTACATCATCATAGAAGCTTCATCTGTGTTCTACTATGGTGCTTATAGTGTCTCCGCATACCGCAGCACGCGACAAAGCTTTCCAGATGATAAGTACAACCGTTTCAGAGAGAAGAGCAGCCAATGTGACGATCTGGCTTTAAGTCGATTCGATAACAAATGACGAAAACGGACGGATTTCTCAGGTTTTTACTACATATGAACACTTTTCACTTTGTCCCGTGCAACTCGACTGCTAGTCCTCCTTTTGATGCAGAATCTTAAGGACCTAGCTCATGTCCAAGGCACCAAAGCAAGCTAAAAAATCAATAATCGATACCTAAAACTTGAATTGTACTACTTCTTACTGGCTATTACATCAACTTAGAAGCTTCATCTGTGTTCTTCTATGGTGCTTTTAGTGTCTCCGCATACCGCAGGACGCGACATAGCTTTGCAGACGATAAGTACAACCGTTTCAGAGAGAAGAGCGGCCAATGTGACGATCTGGCTTTAAGTCGATTCGATAACAAATGACGAAAACGGACGGATTTCTCAGATTTTTACTACATATGAATACTTTTCACCTTCTCCCGTGCAACTCGGCTGCTAGTCCTCCTTTAATGCAGAATCTTAAGGTCCTAGCTCATGTCCAAGGCACCAAAGCCAGCTAAAAAGTCAATAATCGATACCTAAAACTTGAATTGTACTACATCTTACTGGCTATTACATCAACTTAGAAGCTTCATCTGTGTTCTACCATGGTGCGTTTAGTGTCTCCGCACACCGCAGTACGCGACATAGCTTTGCAGACGATAAGTACAACCGTTTCAGAGAAAAGAGGGGCCAATGTGACGATCTGGCTTTAAGTCGATTCGATAACAAATGATGAAAACGGACGGATTTCTCAGGTTTTTACTACATATGAACACATTTCACATTCTCCCGTGCAACTCGGCTGCTAGTCCTCCTTTCATGCAGAATCTTAAGGTCCTAGCTCATGTCCAAGGCACCAAAGCGAGCTAAAAAGTCAATAATCAGTACCTAAAACTTGAATTGTACTACTTCTTACTGGCTATTACATCATCTTAGAAGCTTCATCTGTGTTCTACTATGGTGCTCTCAGTGTCTCCGCATACCGCAGCACGCGATCAAAGCTTTCCAGACGATAAGTACAACCGTTTCAGAGAGAAGAGCATCCAATGTGACGATCTAGCTTTAAGTCGATTCGATAACAAATGACGAAAACGGACGTATTTCTCAGTATTTTACTACATATGAACACATTTCACATTCTCCTATCCAACGCGGCTGCTAGTGCTCCTTTCATGCAGAATCTTAAGGTCCTAGCTCATGTCCAAGGCGCCAAAGCCAGCTAAAAAGTCAATAATCAGTACCTAAAACTTGAATTGTACTACTTCTTACTGGCTATTACATCAACTTAGAAGCTTCATCTGTGTTCTACTATGGTGCTTTTAGTGTATCCGCATACCGCAGCACGCGACATAGCTTTGCAGACGATAAGTACAGCCGTTTCAGAGAGAAGAGCGGCCAACTGACGACCTGGCTTAAAGGCGATTCGATAACAAATGACGAAAACGGACGGATTTCTCAGGTTTTTACTACATATGAACACTTTTCACATTCTCCCGTGCAACTCGGCTGCTAGTCCTCCTTTCATGCAGAATCTTAAGGTCCTAGCTCATGTCCAAGGCACCAAAGCCAGCTAAAAAGTCAATAATCAGTAACTAAACTTGAATTGTACTACTTCTTACTGTCTATTACATCATCTTAGAAGCTTCATCTGTGTTCTACTATGGTGCTTTTAGTGTCTCCGCATACCGCAGCACGCGACAAAGCTTTCCAGACGATAAGTACAACCGTTTCAGAGAGAAGAGCGGCCAATGTGACGATCTGGCTTTTGGTCGATTCGATAACAAATGACGAAAACGGACGTATTTCTCAGGTTTTTAGTACATATGAACACATTTCATATTCTCCCGTACAACGCGGCTGCTAGTCCTCCTTTCATGCAGAATCTTAAGGTCCTAGCTCATGTCCAAGGCACCAAAGCCA
The DNA here is from genome assembly GCF_023897955.1 of Schistocerca gregaria. Lineage (NCBI taxonomy): Eukaryota > Metazoa > Arthropoda > Insecta > Orthoptera > Acrididae > Schistocerca > Schistocerca gregaria. The sequence continues at coordinate 3,206,222 of NW_026061829.1, forward strand.
GCTAAAAAGTCAATAATCGATACCTAAAACTTGAATTGTACTACTTCTAACTGGCTATTACATCATCATAGAAGCTTCATCTGTGTTCTACTATGGTGCTTATAGTGTCTCCGCATACCGCAGCACGCGACAAAGCTTTCCAGACGATAGGTACAACCGTTTCAGAGAAAAGAGGGGCCAATGTGACGATCTGGCTTTAAGTCGATTCGATAACAAATGACGAAAACGGACGGATTTCTCAGGTTTTTACTACATATGAACACTTTTCACTTTGTCCCGTGCAGCTCGGCTGCTAGTCCTCCTTTCATATAGAATCTTAAGGTCCTAGCTCATGTCCAAGGCACCAAAGCCAGCTAAAAAGTCAAAAATCAGTACCTAAAACTTGAATTGTACTACTTCTTACTGGCTATTACATCATCTTAGAAGCTTCATCTGTGTTCTACTATGGTGCTTTTAGTGTCTCCGCATACCGCATCACGCGACATAGCTTTGCAGGCGATAAGTACAACCGTTTCAGAGAGAAGAGCGGCCAATGTGACGATCTGGCTTTAAGTCGATTCGATAACAAATGACGAAAACGGACGGATTTCTCAGGTTTTTACTACATATGAACACTTTTCACTTTGTCCCGTGCAGCTCGGCTGCTAGTCCTCCTTTCATGCAGAATCTTAAGGTCCTAGCTCATGTCCAAGGCACCAAAGCCAGCTAAAAAGTCAATAATCGATACCTAAAACTTGAATTGTACTACATCTTACTGGCTATTACATCATCTTAGAAGCTTCATCTGTGTTCTACCATGGTGCGTTTAGTGTCTCCGCACACCGCAGTACGCGACATAGCTTTGCAGACGATAAGTACAACCGTTTCAGAGAAAAGAGGGGCCAATGTGACGATCTGGCTTTAAGTCGATTCGATAACAAATGACGAAAACGGACGGATTTCTCAGGTTTTTACTACATATAAACACTTTTCACATTCTCCCGTACAACGCGGCTGCTAGTCCTCCTTTCATGCAGAATCTTAAGGTCCTAGCTCATGTCCAAGGCACCAAAGCCAGCTAAAAAGTCAATAATCGATACCTAAAACTTGAATTGTACTACTTCTTACTGGGTATTACATCATCTTAGAAGCTTCATCTGTGTTCTACTATGGTGCTTTTAGTGTCTCCGCATACCGCAGCACGCGACAAAGCTTTCCAGACGATAAGTACAACCGTTTCAGAGAGAAGAGCAGCCAATGTGACGATCTGGCTTTAAGTCGATTCGATAACAAATGACGAAAACGGACGGATTTCTCAGGTTTTTACTACATATGAACACTTTTCACATTCTCCCGTGCAACTCGGCTGCTAGTCCTCCTTTCATGCAGAATCTTAAGGTCCTAGCTCATGTCCAAGGCACCAAAGCCAGCTAAAAAATCAATAATCGATACCTAAAACTTGAATTGTACTACTTCTTACTGGCTATTACATCAACTTAGAAGCTTCATCTGTGTTCTACTATGGTGCTTTTAGTGTCTCCGCATACCGCAGCACGCGACATAGCTTTGAAGACGATAAGTACAACCGTTTCAGAGAGACGAGCGGCCAATGTGACGATCTGGCTTTAAGTCGATTCGATAACAAATGACGAAAATCGACGGATTTCTCAGGTTTTTACTACATATGAATACTTTTCACATTCTCCCGTGCAACTCGGCTGCTAGTCCTCCTTTAATGCAGAATCTTAAGGTCCTAGCTCATGTACAAGGCACCAAGCCAGCTAAAAAGTCAATAATCGATACCTAAAACTTGAATTGTACTACTTCTTACTGGCTATTACATCAACTTAGAAGCTTCATCTGTGTTCTACCATGTTGCTTTTAGTGTCTCCGCACACCGCAGTACGCGACATAGCTTTGCAGACGATAAGTACAACCGTTTCAGAGAAAAGAGGGGCCAATGTGACGATCTGGCTTTAAGTCGATTCGATAACAAATGACGAAAACGGACGGATTTCTCAGGTTTTTACTACATATGAACACTTTTCACATTCTCCCGTGCAACTCGGCTGCTAGTCCTACTTTCATGCAGAATCTTAAGGTCCTAGCTCATGTCCAAGGCACCAAAGCCAGCTAAAAAGTCAATAATCAGTACCTAAAACTTGAATTGTACTACTTCTTACTGGCTATTACATCATCTTAGAAGCTTCATCTGTGTTCTACTATGGTGCTTTTAGTGTCTCCGCATACCGCAGCACGCGACAAAACTTTCTAGACGATAAGTGCAACCGTTTCAGAGAGGAAGAGCAGCCAATGTGACGATCTGGCTTTAAGTCGATTCGATAACAAATGACGAAAACGGACGTATATCTCAGGTTTTTACTACATATGAACACATTTCACATTCTCCCGTACAACGCGGCTGCTAGTCCTCCTTTCATGCAGAATCTTAAGGTCCTAGCTCATGTCCAAGGCACCAAAGCCAGCTAAAAAGTATATAATCGATACCTAAAACTTGAATTGTACTACTTCTTACTGGCTATTACATCAACTTAGAAGCTTCATCTGTGTTCTACTATGGTGCTTTTAGTGTCTCCGCATACCGCATCACGCGACATAGCTTTGCAGACGATAAGTACAACCGTTTCAGAGAGAAGAGCGGCCAATGTGACGATCTGGCTTTAAGTCGATTCGATAACAAATGACGAATACGGACGGATATCTCAAGTTTTTACTACATATGAACACTTTTCACATTCTCCCATCCAACGCGGCTGCTAGTCCTCCTTTCATGCAGAATCTTAAGGTCCTAGCTCATGTCCAAGGCACCAAAGCCAGCTAAAAAGTCAATAATCGATACCTAAAACTTGAATTGTACTACTTCTTACTGGCTATTACATCATCATAGAAGCTTCATCTGTGTTCTACTATGGTGCTTTTAGTGTCTCCGCATACCGCAGCACGCGACATAGCTTTGCAGACGATAAGTACAACCGTTTCAGAGAGAAGAGCGGCCAATGTGACGATCTGGCTTTAAGTCGATTCGATAACAAATGACGAAAACGGACGGATTTCTCAGGTTTTTACTACATATGAACACCTTTCACATTCTCCCGTGCAACTCGGCTGCTAGTCCTCCTTTCATGCAGAATCTTAAGGTCATAGCTCATGCCCAAGGCACCAAAGCCAGCTAAAAAGTCAATAATCCATACCTAAAACTTGAATTGTACTACTTCTTATTGTCTATTACATCAACTTAGAAGCTTCATCTGTGTTCTACTGTGTTGACTTTAGTGTCTCCGCATACCGCAGCACGCGACATAGTTTTGCAGACGATAAGTACAACCGTTTCAGAGAGAAGAGCGGCCAATGTGACGATCTGGCTTTAAGTCGATTCGATAACAAATGTCGAAAACGGACGGATTTCTCAGGTTTTTACTACATATGAACACTTTTCACATTGTCTCGTGCAACTCGGCTGCTAGTCCTCCTTTAATGCAGAATCTTAAGGTCCTAGCTCATGTACAAGGCACCAAAGCCAGCTAAAAAGTCAATAATCGATACCTAAAACTTGAATTGTACTACTTCTTACTGGCTATTACATCAACTTAGAAGCTTCATCTGTGTTCTACCATGGTGCTTTTAGTGTCTCCGCACACCGAAGTACGCGACATAGCTTTGCAGACGATAAGTACAACCGTTTCAGAGAAAAGAGGGGCCAATGTGACGATCTGGCTTTAAGTCGATTCGATAACAAATGACGAAAACGGACGGATTTCTCAGGTTTTTACTACATATGAACACTTTTCACATTCTCCCGTGCAACTCGGCTGCTAGTCCTCCTTTCATGCAGAATCTTAAGGTCCTAGCTGATGTCCAAAGCACCAAAGCCAGCTAAAAAGTCAATAATCGATACCTAAAACTTGAATTGTACTACTTCTTACTGGCTATTACATCAACTTAGATAGTTAATCTGTGTTCTACTATGGTGCTTCCTGTGTCTCCGCATACCGCAGCACGCGATCAAAGCTTTCCAGACGATAAGTACAACCGTTTCAGAGAGAAGAGCATCCAATGTGACGATCTGGCTTTAAGTCGATTCGATAACAAATGACGAAAACGGACGTATTTCTCAGTATTTTACTACATATGAACACATTTCACATTCTCCCGTACAACGCGGCTGCTAGTCCTCCTTTCATGCAGAATCTTAAGGTCCTAGCTCATGTCCAAGGCGCCAAAGCCAGCTAAAAAGTCAATAATCAGTACCTAAAACTTGAATTGTACTACTTCTTACTGGCTATTACATCAACTTAGAAGCTTCATCTGTGTTCTACTATGGTGCTTTTAGTGTATCCGCATACCGCAGCACGCGACATAGCTTTGCAGACGATAAGTACAGCCGTTTCAGAGAGAAGAGCGGCCAAGTGACGACCTGGCTTTAAGGCGATTCGATAACAAATGACGAAAACGGACGGATTTCTCAGGTTTTTACTACATATGAACACTTTTCACATTCTCCCGTGCAACTCGGCTGCTAGTCCTCCTTTCATGCAGAATCTTAAGGTCCTAGCTCGTGTCCAAGGCACCAAAGCCAGCTAAAAAGTCAATAATCAGTACCTAAAACTTGAATTGTACTACTTCTTACTGGCTATTACATCATCTTAGAAGCTTCATCTGTGTTCTACTATGGTGCTTTTAGTGTCTCCGCATACCGCAGCACGCGACAAAGCTTTCCAGACGATAAGTACAACCGTTTCAGAGAGAAGAGCGGCCAATGTGACGATCTAGCTTTAAGTCGATTCGATAACAAATGACGAAAACGGACGTATTTCTCAGGTTTTTAGTACATATGAACACATTTCATATTCTCCCGTACAACGCGGCTGCTAGTCCTCCTTTCATGCAGAATCTTAAGGTCCTAGCTCATGTCCAAGGCACCAAAGCCAGCTAAAAAGTCAATAATCGATACCTACAACTTGAATTGTACTACTTCTAACTGGCTATTACATCATCATAGAAGCTTCATCTTTGTTCTACTATGGTGCTTATAGTGTCTCCGCATACCGCAGCACGCGACAAAGCTTTCCAGACGATAGGTACAACCGTTTCAGAGAAAAGAGGGGCCAATGTGACGATCTGGCTTTAAGTCGATTCGATAACAAATGACGAAAACGGACGGATTTCTCAGGTTTTTACTACATATGAACACTTTTCACTTTGTCCCGTGCAACTCGGCTGCTAGTCCTCCTTTCATGCAGAATCTTAAGGTCCTAGCTCATGTCCAAGGCACCAAAGCCAGCTAAAAAGTCAAAAATCAGTACCTAACACTTGAATTGTACTACTTCTTACTGGCTATTACATCATCTTAGAAGCTTCATCTGTGTTCTACTATGGTGCTTTTAGTGTCTCCGCATACCGCATCACGCGACATAGCTTTGCAGGCGATAAGTATAACCGTTTCAGAGAGAAGAGCGGCCAATGTGACGATCTGGCTTTAAGTCGATTCGATAACAAATGACGAAAACGGACGGATTTCTCAGGTTTTTACTACATATGAATACTTTTCACATTCTCCCGTGCAACTCGGCTGCTAGTCCTCCTTTCATGCAGAATCTTAAGGTCCTAGCTCATGTCCAAGGCACCAAAGCAAGCTAAAAAGTCAATAATCGATACCTAAAACTTGAATTGTACTACATCTTACTGGCTATTACATCAACTTAGAAGCTTCATCTGTGTTCTACCATGGTGCGTTTAGTGTCTCCGCACACCGCAGTACGCGACATAGCTTTGCAGACGATAAGTACAACCGTTTCAGAGAAAAGAGGGGCCAATGTGACGATCTGGCTTTAAGTCGATTCGATAACAAATGACGAAAACGGACGGATTTCTCAGGTTTTTACTACATATGAACACTTTTCACATTCTCCCCTGCAACTCGGCTGCTAGTCCTCCTTTCATGCAGAATCTTAAGGTCCTAGCTCATGTCCAAGGCACCAAAGCCAGCTAAAAAGTCAATAATCGATACCTAAAACTTGAATTGTACTACTTCTTACTGGCTATTACATCATCTTAGAAGCTTCATCTGTGTTCTACTACGGTGCTTTTAGTGTCTCCGCATACCGCAGCACGCGACAAAGCTTTCCAGACGATAAGTACAACCGTTTCAGAGAGAAGAGCAGCCAATGTGACGATCTGGCTTTAAGTCGATTCGATAACAAATGACGAAAACGGACGGATTTCTCAGGTTTTTACTACATATGAACACTTTTCACATTCTCCCGTGCAACTCGGCTGCTAGTCCTCCTTTCATGCAGAATCTTAAGGTCCTAGCTCATGTCCAAGGCGCCAAAGCCAGCTAAAAAGTCAATAATCAGTACCTAAAACTTGAATTGTACTACTTCTTACTGGCTATTACATCAACTTAGAAGCTTCATCTGTGTTCTACTATGGTGCTTTTAGTGTATGCGCATACCGCAGCACGCGACATAGCTTTGCAGACGATAAGTACAGCCGTTTCAGAGAGAAGAGCGGCCAAGTGACGACCTGGCTTTAAGGCGATTCGATAACAAATGACGAAAACGGACGGATTTCTCAGGTTTTTACTACATATGAACACTTTTCACATTGTCCCGTGCAACTCGGCTGCTAGTCCTCCTTTCATGCAGAATCTTAAGGTCCTAGCTCATGTCCAAGGCACCAAAGCCAGCTAAAAAGTCAATAATCAGTACCTAAAACTTGAATTGTACTACTTCTTACTGGCTATTACATCATCTTAGAAGCTTCATCTGTGTTCTACTATGGTGCTTTTAGTGTCTCCGCATACCGCAGCACGCGACAAAGCTTTCCAGACGATAAGTACAACCGTTTCAGAGAGAAGAGCGGCCAATGTGACGATCTAGCTTTAAGTCGATTCGATAACAAATGACGAAAACGGACGTATTTCTCAGGTTTTTAGTACATATGAACACATTTCATATTCTCCCGTACAACGCGGCTGCTAGTCCTCCTTTCATGCAGAATCTTAAGGTCCTAGCTCATGTCCAAGGCACCAAAGCCAGCTAAAAAGTCAATAATCGATACCTACAACTTGAATTGTACTACTTCTAACTGGCTATTACATCATCATAGAAGCTTCATCTGTGTTCTACTATGGTGCTTATAGTGTCTCCGCATACCGCAGCACGCGACAAAGCTTTCCAGACGATAGGTACAACCGTTTCAGAGAAAAGAGGGGCCAATGTGACGATCTGGCTTTAAGTCGATTCGATAACAAATGACGAAAACGGACGGATTTCTCAGGTTTTTACTACATATGAACACTTTTCACTTTGTCCCGTGCAACTCGGCTGCTAGTCCTCCTTTCATGCAGAATCTTAAGGTCCTAGCTCATGTCCAAGGCACCAAAGCCAGCTAAAAAGTCAAAAATCAGTACCTAAAACTTGAATTGTACTACTTCTTACTGGCTATTACATCATCTTAGAAGCTTCATCTGTGTTCTACTATGGTGCTTTTAGTGTCTCCGCATACCGCATCACGCGACATAGCTTTGCAGGCGATAAGTACAACCGTTTCAGAGAGAAGAGCGGCCAATGTGACGATCTGGCTTTAAGTCGATTCGATAACAAATGACGAAAACGGACGGATTTCTCAGGTTTTTACTACATATGAATACTTTTCACATTCTCCCGTGCAACTCGGCTGCTAGTCCTCCTTTCATGCAGAATCTTAAGGTCCTAGCTCAAGTCCAAGGCACCAAAGCAAGCTAAAAAGTCAATAATCGATACCTAAAACTTGAATTGTACTACATCTTACTGGCTATTACATCAACTTAGAAGCTTCATCTGTGTTCTACCATGGTGCGTTTAGTGTCTCCGCACACCGCAGTACGCGACATAGCTTTGCAGACGATAAGTACAACCGTTTCAGAGAAAAGAGGGGCCAATGTTACGATCTGGCTTTAAGTCGATTCGATAACAAATGACGAAAACGGACGGATTTCTCAGGTTTTTACTACATATGAACACTTTTCACATTCTCCCCTGCAACTCGGCTGCTAGTCCTCCTTTCATGCAGAATCTTAAGGTCCTAGCTCATGTCCAAGGCACCAAAGCCAGCTAAAAAGTCAATAATCGATACCTAAAACTTGAATTGTACTACTTCTTACTGGCTATTACATCATCTTAGAAGCTTCATCTGTGTTCTACTACGGTGCTTTTAGTGTCTCCGCATACCGCAGCACGCGACAAAGCTTTCCAGACGATAAGTACAACCGTTTCAGAGAGAAGAGCAGTCAATGTGACGATCTGGCTTTAAGTCGATTCGATAACAAATGACGAAAACGGACGGATTTCTCAGGTTTTTACTACATATGAACACTTTTCACATTCTCCCGTGCAACTCGGCTGCTAGTCCTCCTTTCATGCAGAATCTTAAGGTCCTAGCTCATGTCCAAGGCACCAAAGCCAGCTAAAAAATCAATAATCGATACCTAAAACTTGAATTGTACTACTTCTTACTGGCTATTACATCAACTTCGAAGCTTCATCTGTGTTCTACCATGGTGCTTTTAGTGTCTCCGCACACCGCAGTACGCGACATAGCTTTGCAGACGATAAGTACAACCGTTTCAGAGAAAAGAGGGGCCAATGTGACGATCTGGCTTTAAGTCGATTCGATAACAAATGACGAAAACGGACGGATTTCTCAGGTTTTTACTACATATGAACACTTTTCACATTCTCACGTGCAACTCGGCTGCTAGTCCTCCTTTCATGCAGAATCTTAAGGTCCTAGCTCATGTCCAAGGCACCAAAGCCAGCTAAAAAGTCAATAATCAGTACCTAAAACTTGAATTGTACTACTTCTTACTGGCTATTACATCATCTTAGAAGCTTCATCTGTGTTCTACTATGGTGCTTTTAGTGTCTCCGCATACCGCAGCACGCGACAAAGCTTTCCAGACGATAAGTGCAACCGTTTCAGAGAGGAAGAGCAGCCAATGTGACGATCTGGCTTTAAGTCGATTCGATAACAAATGACGAAAACGGACGTATATCTCAGGTTTTTACTACATATGAACACATTTCACATTCTCCCGTACAACGCGGCTGCTAGTCCTCCTTTCATGCAGAATCTTAAGGTCCTAGCTCATGTCCAAGGCACCAAAGCCAGCTAAAAAGTATATAATCGATACCTAAAACTTGAATTGTACTACTTCTTACTGGCTATTACATCAACTTAGAAGCTTCATCTGTGTTCTACTATGGTGCTTTTAGTGTCTCCGCATACCGCATCACGCGACATAGCTTTGCAGACGATAAGTACAACCGTTTCAGAGAGAAGAGCGGCCAATGTGACGATCTGGCTTTAAGTCGATTCGATAACAAATGACGAATACGGACGGATATCTCATGTTTTCACTACATATGAACACTTTTCACATTCTCCCATCCAACGCGGCTGCTAGTCCTCCTTTCATGCAGAATCTTAAGGTCCTAGCTCATGTCCAAGGCACCAAAGCCAGCTAAAAAGTCAATAATCGATACCTAAAACTTGAATTGTACTACTTCTTACTGGCTATTACATCATCATAGAAGCTTCATCTGTGTTCTACTATGGTGCTTTTAGTGTCTCCGCATACCGCAGCACGCGACATAGCTTTGCAGACGATAAGTACAACCGTTTCAGAGAGAAGAGCGGCCAATGTGACGATCTGGCTTTAAGTCGATTCGATAACAAATGACGAAAACGGACGGATTTCTCAGGTTTTTACTACATATGAACACCTTTCACATTCTCCCGTGCAACTCGGCTGCTAGTCCTCCTTTCATGCAGAATCTTAAGGTCATAGCTCATGCCCAAGGCACCAAAGCCAGCTAAAAAGTCAATAATCCATACCTAAAACTTGAATTGTACTACTTCTTATTGTCTATTACATCAACTTAGAAGCTTCATCTGTGTTCTACTGTGTTGACTGTAGTGTCTCCGCATACCGCAGCACGCGACATAGTTTTGCAGACGATAAGTACAACCGTTTCAGAGAGAAGAGCGGCCAATGTGACGATCTGGCTTTAAGTCGATTCGATAACAAATGACGAAAACGGACGGATTTCTCAGGTTTTTACTACATATGAACACTTTTCACATTGTCTCGTGCAACTCGGCTGCTAGTCCTCCTTTAATGCAGAATCTTAAGGTCCTAGCTCATGTCCAAGGCACCAAAGCCAGCTAAAAAGTCAATAATCGATACCTAAAACTTGAATTGTACTACATCTTACTGGCTATTACATCAACTTAGAAGCTTCATCTGTGTTCTACCATGGTGCTTTCAGTGTCTCCGCACACCGCAGTACGCGACATAGCTTTGCAGACGATAAGTACAACCGTTTCAGAGAAAAGAGGGGCCAATGTGACGATCTGGCTTTAAGTCGATTCGATAACAAATGACGAAAACGGACGGATTTCTCAGGTTTTTACTACATATGAACACTTTTCACATTCTCCCGTGCAACTCGGCTGCTAGTCCTCCTTTCATGCAGAATCTTAAGGTCCTAGCTCATGTCCAAGGCACCAAAGCCAGCTAAAAAGTCAATAATCAGTACCTAAAACTTGAATTGTACTACTTCTTACTGGCTATTACATCATCTTAGAAGCTTCATCCGTGTTCTACTATGGTGCTTTTAGTGTCTCCGCATACCGCAGCACGCGACAAAGCTTTCCAGACGATAAGTACAACCGTTTCAGAGAGAAGAGCAGCCAATGTGACGATCTGGCTTTAAGTCGATTCGATAACAAATGACGAAAACGGACGTATATCTCAGGTTTGTACTACATATGAACACATTTCACATTCTCCCGTACAACGCGGCTGCTAGTCCTCCTTTAATGCAGAATCTTAAGGTCCTAGCTCATGTCCAAGGCACCAAAGCCAGCTAAAAAGTATATAATCGATACCTAAAACTTGAATTGTACTACTTCTTACTGGCTATTACAGCAACTTAGAAGCTTCATCTGTGTTCTACTATGGTGCTTTTAGTGTCTCCGCATACCGCATCACGCGACATAGCTTTGCAGGCGATAAGTACAACCGTTTCAGAGAGAAGAGCGGCCAATGTGACGATCTGGCTTTAAGTCGATTCGATAACAAATGACGAAAACGGACGGATTTCTCAGGTTTTTACTACATATGAACACTTTTCACATTCTCCCATCCAACGCGGCTGCTATTCCTCCTTTCATGCACAATCTTAAGGTCCTAGCTCATGTCCAAGGCACCTAAGCCAACTAAAAAGTCAATAATCGATACCTAAAACTTGAATTGTACTACTTCTTTCTGGCTATTACATCATCATAGAAGCTTCATCTGTGTTCTACTATGGTGCTTTTAGTGTCTCCACATACCGCAGCACGCGACATAGCTTTGCAGACGATAAGTACAACCGTTTCAGAGAGAAGAGCGGCCAATGTGACGATCAGGCTTTAAGTCGATTCGATAACAAATGACGAAAACGGACGGATTTCTCAGGTTTTTACTACATATGAACACCTTTCACATTCTCCGGTGCAACTCGGCTGCTAGTCCTCCTTTCGTGCAGAATCTTAAGGTCCTAGCTCATGTCCAATGCACCAAAGCCAGCTAAAAAGTCAATAATCGATACCTAAAACTTGAATTGTACTACTTCTTACTGGCTATTACATCAACTTAGAAGCTTCATCTGTGTTCTACTATGGTGCTTTTAGAGTCTCCGCATACCGCAGCACGCAACATAGCTTTGCAGACGATAAGTACAACCGTTTCAGAGAGAAGAGCGGCCAATGTGACGATCTGGCTTTAAGTCGATTCGATAACAAATGACGAAAACGGACGGATTTCTCAGGTTTTTACTACATATGAACACCTTTCACATTCTCCCGTGCAACTCGGCTGCTAGTCCTCCTTTCATGCAGAATCTTAAGGTCCTAGCTCATGCCCAAGGCACCAAAGCCAGCTAAAAAGTCAATAATCCATACCTAAAACTTGAATTGTACTACTTCTTACTGGCTATTACATTATCTTAGAAGCTTCATCTGTGTTCTACTATGGTGCTTTTAGTGTCTCCGCATACCGCAGCACGCGGCAAAGCTTTCCAGGCGATAAGTACAACCGTTTCAGAGAGAAGAGCAGCCAATGTGACGATCTGGCTTTAAGTCGATTCGATAACAAATGACGAAAACGGACGGATTTCTCAGGTTTTTACTACATATGAACACTTTTCACATTCTCCCGTGCAACGCGGCTGCTAGTCCTCCTTTTGATGCAGAATCTTAAGGTCCTAGCTCATGTCCAAGGCACCAAAGCCAGCTAAAAAATCAATAATCGATACCTAAAACTTGAATTGTACTACTTCTTACTGGCTATTACATCAACTTAGAAGCTTCATCTGTGTTCTACTATGGTGCTTTTAGTGTCTCCGCATACCGCAGCACGCGACATAGCTTTGAAGACGATAAGTACATCCGTTTCAGAGAGAAGAGCGGCCAATGTGACGATCTGGCTTTAAGTCGATTCGATAACAAATGACGAAAACGGACGGATTTCTCAGGTTTTTACTACATATGAATACTTTTCACATTCTCCCGTGCAACTCGGCTGCTAGTCCTCCTTTAATGCAGAATCTTAAGGTCCTAGCTCCTGTCCAAGGCACCAAAGCCAGCTAAAAAGTCATTAATCGATACCTAAAACTTGAATTGTACTACATCTTACTGGCTATTACATCAACTTAGAAGCTTCATCTGTGTTCTACCATGGTGCTTTTAGTGTCTCCGCACACCGCAGTACGCGACATAGCTTTGCAGACGATAAGTACAACCGTTTCAGAGAAAAGAGGGGCCAATGTGACGATCTGGCTTTAAGTCGATTCGATAACAAATGACGAAAACGGACGGATTTCTCAGGTTTTTACTACATATGAACACTTTTCACATTCTCACGTGCAACTCGGCTGCTAGTCCTCCTTTCATGCAGAATCTTAAGGTCCTAGCTCATGTCCAAGGCACCAAAGCCAGCTAAAAAGTCAATAATCAGTACCTAAAACTTGAATTGTACTACTTCTTACTGGCTATTACATCATCTTAGAAGCTTCATCTGTGTTCTTCTATGGTGCTTTTAGTGTCTCCGCATACCGCAGCACGCTCAAAGCTTTCCAGACGATAAGTGCAACCGTTTCAGAGAGAAGAGCAGCCAATGTGACGATCTGGCTTTAAGTCGATTCGTTAACAAATGACGAAAACGGACGTATATCTCAGGTTTTTACTACATATGAACACATTTCACATTCTCCCGTACAACGCGGCTGCTAGTCCTCCTTTCATGCAGAATCTGAAGGTCCTAGCTCCTGTCCAAGGCACCAAAGCCAGCTAAAAAGTATATAATCGATACCTAAAACTTGAATTGTACTACTTCTTACTGGCTATTACATCAACTTAGAAGCTTCATCTGTGTTCTACTATGGTGCTTTTAGTGTCTCCGCATACCGCATCACGCGACATAGCTTTGCAGGCGATAAGTACAACCGTTTCAGAGAGAAGAGCGGCCAATGTGACGATCTGGCTTTAAGTCGATTCGATAACAAATGACGAAAACGGACGGATTTCTCAGGTTTTTACTACATATGAACACTTTTCACATTGTCCCGTGCAACTCGGCTGCTAGTCCTCCTTTTGATGCAGAATCTTAAGGTCCTAGCTCATGTCCAAGGCACCAAAGCCAGCTAAAAAATCAATAATCGATACCTAAAACTTGAATTGTACTACTTCTTACTGGCTATTACATCAACTTAGAAGCTTCATCTGTGTTCTACTATGGTGCTTTTAGAGTCTCCGCATACCGCAGCACGCAACATAGCTTTGCAGACGATAAGTACAACCGTTTCAGAGAGAAGAGCGGCCAATGTGACGATCTGGCTTTAAGTCGATTCGATAACAAATGACGAAAACGGACGGATTTCTCAGGTTTTTACTACATATGAACACTTTTCACATTCTCCCGTGCAACTCGGCTGCTAGTCCTCCTTTCATGCAGAATCTTAAGGTCCTAGCTCATGTCCAAGGCACCAAAGCCAGCTAAAAAGTATATAATCGATACCTAAAACTTGAATTGTACTACTTCTTACTGGCTATTACATCATCATAGAAGCTTCATCTGTGTTCTACTATGGTGCTTTTAGTGTCTCCGCATACCGCAGCACGCGACATAGCTTTGCAGACGATAAGTACAACCGTTTCAGAGAGAAGAGCGGCCAATGTGACGATCTGGCTTTAAGTCGATTCGATAACAAATGACGAAAACGGACGGATTTCTCAGGTTTTTACTACATATGAACACCTTTCACATTCTCCCGTGCAACTTGGCTGCTAGTCCTCCTTTCATGCAGAATCTTAAGGTCCTAGCTCATGCCCAAGGCACCAAAGCCAGCTAAAAAGTCAATAATCCATACCTAAAACTTGAATTGTACTACTTCTTACTGGCTATTACATCATCTTAGAAGCTTCATCTGTGTTCTACTATGGTGCTTTTAGTGTCTCCGCATACCGCAGCACGCGACAAAGCTTTCCGGGCGATAAGTACAACCGTTTCAGAGAGAAGAGCAGCCAATGTGACGATCTGGCTTTAAGTCGATTCGATAACAAATGACGAAAACGGACGGATTTCTCAGGTTTTTACTACATATGAACACTTTTCACATTCTCCCGTGCAACGCGGCTGCTAGTCCTCCTTTTGATGCAGAATCTTAAGGTCCTAGCTCATGTCCAAGGCACCAAAGCCAGCTAAAAAATCAATAATCGATACCTAAAACTTGAATTGTACTACTTCTTACTGGCTATTACATCAACTTAGAAGCTTCATCTGTGTTCTACTATGGTGCTTTTAGTGTCTCCGCATACCGCAGCACGCGACATAGCTTTGAAGACGATAAGTACAACCGTTTCAGAGAGAAGAGCGGCCAATGTGACGATCTGGCTTTAAGTCGATTCGATAACAAATGACGAAAACGGACGGATTTCTCAGGTTTTTACTACATATGAATACTTTTCACATTCTCCCGTGCAACTCGGCTGCTAGTCCTCCTTTAATGCAGAATCTTAAGGTCCTAGCTCCTGTCCAAGGCACCAAAGCCAGCTAAAAAGTCAATAATCGATACCTAAAACTTGAATTGTACTACATCTTACTGGCTATTACATCAACTTAGAAGCTTCATCTGTGTTCTACCATGGTGCTTTTAGTGTCTCCGCACACCGCAGTACGCGACATAGCTTTGCAGACGATAAGTACAACCGTTTCAGAGAAAAGAGGGGCCAATGTGACGATCTGGCTTTAAGTCGATTCGATAACAAATGACGAAAACGGACGTATATCTCAGGTTTTTACTACATATGAACACATTTCACATTCTCCCGTACAACGCGGCTGCTAGTCCTCCTTTCATGCAGAATCTTAAGGTCCTAGCTCATGTCCAAGGCACCAAAGCCAGCTAAAAAGTATATAATCGATACCTAAAACTTGAATTGTACTACTTCTTACTGGCTATTACATCAACTTAGAAGCTTCATCTGTGTTCTACTATGGTGCTTTTAGTGTCTCCGCATACCGCATCACGCGACATAGCTTTGCAGGCGATAAGTACAACCGTTTCAGAGAGAAGAGCGGCCAATGTGACGATCTGGCTTTAAGTCGATTCGATAACAAATGACGAAAACGGACGGATTTCTCAGGTTTTTACTACATATGAAAACTTTTCACATTCTCCCATCCAACGCGGCTGCTAGTCCTCCTTTCATGCAGAATCTTAAGGTCCTAGCTCATGTCCAAGGCACCAAAGCCAGCTAAAAAGTCAATAATCGATACCTAAAACTTGAATTGTACTACTTCTTACTGGCTATTACATCATCATAGAAGCTTCATCTGTGTTCTACTATGGTGCTTTTAGTGTCTCCGCATACCGCAGCACGCGACATAGCTTTGCAGACGATAAGTACAACCGTTTCAGAGAGAAGAGCGGCCAATGTGACGATCTGGCTTTAAGTCGATTCGATAACAAATGACGAAAACGGACGGATTTCTCAGGTTTTTACTACATATGAACACTTTTCACATTCTCCCATCCAACGCGGCTGCTAGTCCTCCTTTCATGCAGAATCTTAAGGTCCTAGCACATGTCCAAGGCATCAAAGCCAGCTAAAAAGTAAATAATCGATACCTAAAACTTGAATTGTACTACTTCTTACTCTCTATTACATCATCTTAGAAGCTTGATCTGTGTTCTACTATGGTGCTTTTAGTGTCTCCGCATACCGCAGCACGCGACAAAGCTTTCCAGACGATAAGTACAACCGTTTCAGAGAGAAGAGCAGCCAATGTGACGATCTGGCTTTAAGTCGATTCGATAACAAATGACGAAAACGGACGGATTTCTCAGGTTTTTACTACATATGAACACTTTTCACATTGTCCCGTGCAACTCGGCTGCTAGTCCTCCTTTTGATGCAGAATCTTAAGGTCCTAGCTCATGTCCAAGGCACCAAAGCCAGCTAAAAAATCAATAATCGATACCTAAAACTTGAATTGTACTACTTCTTACTGGCTATTACATCAACTTAGAAGCTTCATCTGTGTTCTACTATGTTGCTTTTAGTGTCTCCGCATACCGCAGCACGCGACATAGTTTTGAAGACGATAAGTACAACCGTTTCAGAGAGAAGAGTGGCCAATGTGACGATCTGGCTTTAAGTCGATTCGATAACAAATGACGAAAACGGACGGATTTCTCAGGTTTTTACTACATATGAATACTTTTCACATTCTCCCGTGCAACTCGGCTGCTAGTCCTCCTTTAATGCAGAATCTTAAGGTCCTAGCTCATGTCCAAGGCACCAAAGCCAGCTAAAAAGTCAATAATCGATACCTAAAACTTGAATTGTACTACTTCTTACTGGCTATTACATCAACTTAGAAGCTTCATCTGTGCTCTACTATGGTGCTTTTAGAGTCTCCGCATACCGCAGCATGCGACATAGCTTTGCAGAATATAAGTACAACCGTTTCAGAGAGAAGAGCGGCCAATGTGACGATTAGGCTTTAAGTCGATTCGATAACAAATGACGAAAACGGACGGATTTCTCAGGTTTTTACTACATATGAACACCTTTCACATTCTCCGGTGCAACTCGGCTGCTAGTCCTCCTTTCATGCAGAATCTCAAGGTCCTAGCTCATGCCCAAGGCACCAAAGCCAGCTAAAAAGTCAATAATCCATACCTAAAACTTGAATTGTACTACTTCTTATTGTCTATTACATCAACTTAGAAGCTTCATCTGTGTTCTACTATGTTGATTTTAGTGTCTCGGCATACCGCAGCACGCGACATAGCTTTGCAGACGATAAGTACAACCGTTTCAGAGAGAAGAGCGGCCAATGTGACGATCTGGCTTTAAGTCGATTCGATAACAAATGACGAAAACGGACGGATTTCTCAGGTTTTTACTACATATGAACACTTTTCACATTCTCCCATCCAACGCGGCTGCTAGTCCTCCTTTTGATGCAGAATCTTAAGGTCCTAGCTCATGTTCAAGGCACCAAAGCCAGCTAAAAAATCAATAATCGATACCTAAAACTTGATTTGTACTACTTCTTACTGGCTATTACATCAACTTAGAAGCTTCATCTGTGTTCTACTATGGTGCTTTTAGTGTCTCCGCATACCGCAGCACGCGACATAGCTTTGAAGACGATAAGTACAACCGTTTCAGAGAGAAGAGCGGCCAATGTGACGATCTGGCTTTAAGTCGATTCGATAACAAATGAGGAAAATGGACGGATTTCTCAGGTTTTTACTACATATGAATACTTTTCACATTCTCCCGTGCAACTCGGCTGCTAGTCCTCCTTTAATGCAGAATCTTAAGGTCCTAGCTCCTGTCCAAGGCACCAAAGCCAGCTAAAAAGTCAATAATCGATACCTAAAACTTGAATTGTACTACATCTTACTGGCTATTACATCAACTTAGAAGCTTCATCTGTGTTCTACCATGGTGCTTTTAGTGTCTCCGCACACCGCAGTACGCGACATAGCTTTGCAGACGATAAGTACAACCGTTTCAGAGAAAAGAGGGGCCAATGTGACGATCTGGCTTTAAGTCGATTCGATAACAAATGACGAAAACGGACGTATATCTCAGGTTTTTACTACATATGAACACATTTCACATTCTCCCGTACAACGCGGCTGCTAGTCCTCCTTTCATGCAGAATCTTAAGGTCCTAGCTCATGTCCAAGGCACCAAAGCCAGCTAAAAAGTATATAATCGATACCTAAAACTTGAATTGTACTACTTCTTACTGGCTATTACATCAACTTAGAAGCTTCATCTGTGTTCTACTATGGTGCTTTTAGTGTCTCCGCATACCGCATCACGCGACATAGCTTTGCAGGCGATAAGTACAACCGTTTCAGAGAGAAGAGCGGCCAATGTGACGATCTGGCTTTAAGTCGATTCGATAACAAATGACGAAAACGGACGGATTTCTCAGGTTTTTACTACATATGAAAACTTTTCACATTCTCCCATCCAACGCGGCTGCTAGTCCTCCTTTCATGCAGAATCTTAAGGTCCTAGCTCATGTCCAAGGCACCAAAGCCAGCTAAAAAGTCAATAATCGATACCTAAAACTTGAATTGTACTACTTCTTACTGGCTATTACATCATCATAGAAGCTTCATCTGTGTTCTACTATGGTGCTTTTAGTGTCTCCGCATACCGCAGCACGCGACATAGCTTTGCAGACGATAAGTACAACCGTTTCAGAGAGAAGAGCGGCCAATGTGACGATGTGGCTTTAAGACGATTCGATAACAAATGACGAAAACGGACGGATTTCTCAGGTTTTTACTACATATGAACACTTTTCACATTCTCCCATCCAACGCGGCTGCTAGTCCTCCTTTCATGCAGAATCTTAAGGTCCTAGCACATGTCCAAGGCATCAAAGCCAGCTAAAAAGTAAATAATCGATACCTAAAACTTGAATTGTACTACTTCTTACTGGCTATTACATCAACTTAGAAGCTTCATCTGTGCTCTACTATGGTGCTTTTAGAGTCTCCGCATACCGCAGCATGCGACATAGCTTTGCAGACGATAAGTACAACCGTTTCAGAGAGAAGAGCGGCCAATGTGACGATCTGGCTTTAAGTCGATTCGATAACAAATGACGAAAACGGACGGATTTCTCAGGTTTTTACTACATATGAACACCTTTCACATTCTCCGGTGCAACTCGGCTGCTAGTCCTCCTTTCATGCAGAATCTTAAGGTCCTAGCTCATGCCCAAGGCACCAAAGCCAGCTAAAAAGTCAATAATCCATACCTAAAACTTGAATTGTACTACTTCTTATTGTCTTTTACATCAACTTAGAAGCTTCATCTGTGTTCTACTATGTTGATTTTAGTGTCTCGGCATACCGCAGCACGCGACATAGCTTTGCAGACGATAAGTACAACCGTTTCAGAGAGAAGAGCGGCCAATGTGACGATCTGGCTTTAAGTCGATTCGATAACAAATGACGAAAACGGACGGATTACTCAGGTTTTTACTACATATGAACACTTTTCACATTCTCCCATCCAACGCGGCTGCTAGTCCTCCTTTTGATGCAGAATCTTAAGGTCCTAGCTCATGTCCAGGGCACCAAAGCCAGCTAAAAAGTATATAATCGATACCTAAAACTTGAATTGTACTACTTCTTATTGTCTATTACATCAACTTAGAAGCTTCATCTGTGTTCTACTATGTTGATTTTAGTGTCTCCGCATACCGCAGCACGCGACATAGCTTTGCAGACGATAAGTACAACCGTTTCAGAGAGAAGAGCGGCCAATGTGACGATCTGGCTTTAAGTCGATTCGATAACAAATGACGAAAACGGACGTATATCTCAGGTTTTTACTACATATGAACACATTTCACATTCTCCCGTACAACGCGGCTGCTAGTCCTCCTTTCATGCAGAATCTTAAGGTCCTAGCTCATGTCCAAGGCATCAAAGCCAGCTAAAAAGTAAATAATCGATACCTAAAACTTGAATTGTACTACTTCTTACTCTCTATTACATCATCTTAGAAGCTTGATCTGTGTTCTACTATGGTGCTTTTAGTGTCTCCGCATACCGCAGCACGCGACAAAGCTTTCCAGACGATAAGTACAACCGTTTCAGAGAGAAGAGCAGCCAATGTGACGATCTGGCTTTAAGTCGATTCGATAACAAATGACGAAAACGGACGGATTTCTCAGGTTTTTACTACATATGAACACTTTTCACATTGTCCCGTGCAACTCGGCTGCTAGTCCTCCTTTTGATGCAGAATCTTAAGGTCCTAGCTCATGTCCAAGGCACCAAAGCCAGCTAAAAAATCAATAATCGATACCTAAAACTTGAATTGTACTACTTCTTACTAGCTATTACATCAACTTAGAGCTTCATCTGTGTTCTACTATGTTGCTTTTAGTGTCTCCGCATACCGCAGCACGCGACATAGTTTTGAAGACGATAAGTACAACCGTTTCAGAGAGAAGAGTGGCCAATGTGACGATCTGGCTTTAAGTCGATTCGATAACAAATGACGAAAACGGACGGATTTCTCAGGTTTTTACTACATATGAATACTTTTCACATTCTCCCGTGCAACTCGGCTGCTAGTCCTCCTTTAATGCAGAATCTTAAGGTCCTAGCTCATGTCCAAGGCACCAAAGCCAGCTAAAAAGTCAATAATCGATACCTAAAACTTGAATTGTACTACTTCTTACTGGCTATTACATCAACTTAGAAGCTTCATCTGTGCTCTACTATGGTGCTTTTAGAGTCTCCGCATACCGCAGCATGCGACATAGCTTTGCAGACGATAAGTGCAACCGTTTCAGAGAGAAGAGCGGCCAATGTGACGATCTGGCTTTAAGTCGATTCGATAACAAATGACGAAAACGGACGGATTTCTCAGGTTTTTACTACATATGAACACCTTTCACATTCTCCGGTGCAACTCGGCTGCTAGTCCTCTTTTCATGCAGAATCTTAAGGTCCTAGCTCATGCCCAAGGCACCAAAGCCAGCTAAAAAGTCAATAATCCATACCTAAAACTTGAATTGTACTACTTCTTATTGTCTATTACATCAACTTAGAAGCTTCATCTGTGTTCTACTATGTTGATTTTAGTGTCTCGGCATACCGCAGCACGCGACATAGCTTTGCAGACGATAAGTACAACCGTTTCAGAGAGAAGAGCGGCCAATGTGACGATCTGGCTTTAAGTCGATTCGATAACAAATGACGAAAACGGACGGATTTCTCAGGTTTTTACTACATATGAACACTTTTCACATTCTCCCATCCAACGCGGCTGCTAGTCCTCCTTTTGATGCAGAATCTTAAGGTCCTAGCTCATGTTCAAGGCACCAAAGCCAGCTAAAAAATCAATAATCGATACCTAAAACTTGAATTGTACTACTTCTTACTGGCTATTACATCAACTTAGAAGCTTCATCTGTGTTCTACTATGGTGCTTTTAGTGTCTCCGCATACCGCAGCACGCGACATAGCTTTGAAGACGATAAGTACAACCGTTTCAGAGAGAAGAGCGGCCAATGTGACGATCTGGCTTTAAGTCGATTCGATAACAAATGAGGAAAATGGACGGATTTCTCAGGTTTTTACTACATATGAATACTTTTCACATTCTCCCGTGCAACTCGGCTGCTATTCCTCCTTTAATGCAGAATCTTAAGGTCCTAGCTCATGTCCAAGGCACCAAAGCCAGCTAAAAAGTCAATAATCGATACCTAAAACTTGAATTGTACTACATCTTACTGGCTATTACATCAACTTAGAAGCTTCATCTGTGCTCTACCATGGTGCTTTTAGTGTCTCCGCACACCGCAGTACGCGACATAGCTTTGCAGACGATAAGTACAACCGTTTCAGAGAAAAGAGGGGCCAATGTGACGATCTGGCTTTAAGTCGATTCGATAACAAATGACGAAAACGGACGGATTTCTCAGGTTTTTACTACATATGAACACTTTTCACATTCTCCCGTGCAACTCGGCTGCTAGTCCTCCTTTCATGCAGAATCTTAAGGTCCTAGCTCATGTCCAAGGCACCAAAGCCAGCTAAAAAGTATATAATCGATACCTAAAACTTGAATTGTACTACTTCTTATTGTCTATTACATCAACTTAGAAGCTTCATCTGTGTTCTACTATGTTGATTTTAGTGTCTCCGCATACCGCAGCACGCGACATAGCTTTGCAGACGATAAGTACAACCGTTTCAGAGAGAAGAGCGGCCAATGTGACGATTTGGCTTTAAGTCGATTCGATAACAAATGACGAAAACGGATTTCTCAGGTTTTTACTACATATGAACACTTTTCACATTGTCCCGTGCAACTCGGCTGCTAGTCCTCCTTTTGATGCAGAATCTTAAGGTCCTAGCTCATGTCCAAGGCACCAAAGCCAGCTAAAAAATCAATAATCGATACCTAAAACTTGAATTGTACTACTTCTTACTGGCTATTACATCAACTTAGAAGCTTCATCTGTGTTCTACTATGGTGCTTTTAGTGTCTCCGCATACCGCAGCACGCGACATAGTTTTGAAGACGATAAGTACAACCGTTTCAGAGAGAAGAGTGGCCAATGTGACGATCTGGCTTTAAGTCGATTCGATAACAAATGACGAAAACGGACAGATTTCTCAGGTTTTTACTACATATGAATACTTTTCACATTCTCCCGTGCAACTCGGCTGCTAGTCCTCCTTTAATGCAGAATCTTAAGGTCCTAGCTCATGTCCAAGGCACCAAAGCCAGCTAAAAAGTCAATAATCGATACCTAAAACTTGAATTGTACTACTTCTTACTGGCTATTACATCAACTTAGAAGCTTCATCTGTGTTCTACTATGGTGCTTTTAGAGTCTCCGCATACCGCAGCACGCGACATAGCTTTGCAGACGATAAGTACAACCGTTTCAGAGAGAAGAGCGGCCAATGTGACGATCTGGCTTTAAGTCGATTCGATAACAAATGACGAAAACGGACGGATTTCTCAGGTTTTTACTACATATGAACACTTTTCACATTCTCCGGTGCAACTCGGCTGCTAGTCCTCCTTTCATGCAGAATCTTAAGGTCCTAGCTCATGCCCAAGGCACCAAAGCCAGCTAAAAAGTCAATAATCCATACCTAAAACTTGAATTGTACTACTTCTTATTGTCTATTACATCAACTTAGAAGCTTCATCTGTGTTCTACTATGTTGATTTTAGTGTCTCCGCATACCGCAGCACGCGACATAGCTTTGCAGACGATAAGTACAACCGTTTCAGAGAGAAGAGCGGCCAATGTGACGATCTGGCTTTAAGTCGATTCGATAACAAATGACGAAAACGGACGGATTTCTCAGGTTTTTACTACATATGAACACTTTTCACATTCTCCCATCCAACGCGGCTACTAGTCCTCCTTTTGATGCAGAATCTTAAGGTCCTAGCTCATGTCCAAGGCACCAAAGCCAGATAAAAAGTCAATAATCGATACCTAAAACTTGAATTGTACTACATCTTACTGGCTATTACATCAACTTAGACGCTTCATCTGTGTTCTACCATGCTGCTTTTAGTGTCTCCGCACACCGCAGTACGCGACATAGCTTGCAGACGATAAGTACAACCGTTTCAGAGAAAAGAGTGGCCAATGTGACGATCTGGCTTTAAGTCGATTCGATAACAAATGACGAAAACGGACGGATTTCTCAGGTTTTTACTACATATGAACACTTTTCACATTCTCCCGTGCAACTCAGCTGCTAGTCCTCCTTTCATGCAGAATCTTAAGGTCCTAGCTCATGTCCAAGGCACCAAAGCCAGCTAAAAAGTCAATAATCAGTCCCTAAAACTTGAATTGCACTACTTCTTACTGGCTATTACATCATCTTAGAAGCTTCATCTGTGTTCTACTATGGTGCTTTTAGTGTCTCCGCATACCGCAGCACGCGACAAAGCTTTCCAGACGATAAGTGCAACCGTTTCAGAGAGAAGAGCAACCAATGTGACGATCTGGCTTTAAGTCGATTCGATAACAAATGACGAAACCGGACGTATATCTCAGGTTTTTACTACATATGAACACATTTCACATTCTCCCGTACAACGCGGCTGCTAGTCCTCCTT
The DNA here is from genome assembly GCF_023897955.1 of Schistocerca gregaria. Lineage (NCBI taxonomy): Eukaryota > Metazoa > Arthropoda > Insecta > Orthoptera > Acrididae > Schistocerca > Schistocerca gregaria. The sequence continues at coordinate 3,230,465 of NW_026061829.1, forward strand.
TCATGCAGAATCTTAAGGTCCTAGCCCATGTCCAAGGCACCAAAGCCAGCTAAAAAGTATATAATCGATACATAAAACTTAAATTGTACTACTTCTTACTGGCTATTACATCAACTTAGAAGCTTCATCTGTGTTCTACTATGGTGCTTTTAGTGTCTCCGCATACCGCAGCACGCGACATAGCTTTGCAGACGATAAGTACAACCGTTTCAGAGAGAAGAGCGGCCAATGTGACGATCTGGCTTTAAGTCGATTCGATAACAAATGACGAAAACGGACGGATTACTCAGGTTTTTACTACATATGAACACTTTTCACATTCTCCCATCCAACGCGGCTGCTAGTCCTCCTTTTGATGCAGAATCTTAAGGTCCTAGCTCATGTCCAAGGCACCAAAGCCAGCTAAAAAGTATATAATCGATACCTAAAACTTGAATTGTACTACTTCTTATTGTCTATTACATCAACTTAGAAGCTTCATCTGTGTTCTACTATGTTGATTTTAGTGTCTCCGCATACCGCAGCACGCGACATAGCTTTGCAGACGATAAGTACAACCGTTTCAGAGAGAAGAGCGGCCAATGTGACGATCTGGCTTTAAGTCGATTCGATAACAAATGACGAAAACGGACGTATATCTCAGGTTTTTACTACATATGAACACATTTCACATTCTCCCGTACAACGCGGCTGCTAGTCCTCCTTTCATGCAGAATCTTAAGGTCCTAGCTCATGTCCAAGGCATCAAAGCCAGCTAAAAAGTAAATAATCGATACCTAAAACTTGAATTGTACTACTTCTTACTCTCTATTACATCATCTTAGAAGCTTGATCTGTGTTCTACTATGGTGCTTTTAGTGTCTCCGCATACCGCAGCACGCGACAAAGCTTTCCAGACGATAAGTACAACCGTTTCAGAGAGAAGAGCAGCCAATGTGACGATCTGGCTTTAAGTCGATTCGATAACAAATGACGAAAACGGACGGATTTCTCAGGTTTTTACTACATATGAACACTTTTCACATTGTCCCGTGCAACTCGGCTGCTAGTCCTCCTTTTGATGCAGAATCTTAAGGTCCTAGCTCATGTCCAAGGCACCAAAGCCAGCTAAAAAATCAATAATCGATACCTAAAACTTGAATTGTACTACTTCTTACTAGCTATTACATCAACTTAGAGCTTCATCTGTGTTCTACTATGTTGCTTTTAGTGTCTCCGCATACCGCAGCACGCGACATAGTTTTGAAGACGATAAGTACAACCGTTTCAGAGAGAAGAGTGGCCAATGTGACGATCTGGCTTTAAGTCGATTCGATAACAAATGACGAAAACGGACGGATTTCTCAGGTTTTTACTACATATGAATACTTTTCACATTCTCCCGTGCAACTCGGCTGCTAGTCCTCCTTTAATGCAGAATCTTAAGGTCCTAGCTCATGTCCAAGGCACCAAAGCCAGCTAAAAAGTCAATAATCGATACCTAAAACTTGAAATGTACTACTTCTTACTGGCTATTACATCAACTTAGAAGCTTCATCTGTGCTCTACTATGGTGCTTTTAGAGTCTCCGCATACCGCAGCATGCGACATAGCTTTGCAGACGATAAGTGCAACCGTTTCAGAGAGAAGAGCGGCCAATGTGACGATCTGGCTTTAAGTCGATTCGATAACAAATGACGAAAACGGACGGATTTCTCAGGTTTTTACTACATATGAACACCTTTCACATTCTCCGGTGCAACTCGGCTGCTAGTCCTCTTTTCATGCAGAATCTTAAGGTCCTAGCTCATGCCCAAGGCACCAAAGCCAGCTAAAAAGTCAATAATCCATACCTAAAACTTGAATTGTACTACTTCTTATTGTCTATTACATCAACTTAGAAGCTTCATCTGTGTTCTACTATGTTGATTTTAGTGTCTCGGCATACCGCAGCACGCGACATAGCTTTGCAGACGATAAGTACAACCGTTTCAGAGAGAAGAGCGGCCAATGTGACGATCTGGCTTTAAGTCGATTCGATAACAAATGACGAAAACGGACGGATTTCTCAGGTTTTTACTACATATGAACACTTTTCACATTCTCCCATCCAACGCGGCTGCTAGTCCTCCTTTTGATGCAGAATCTTAAGGTCCTAGCTCATGTTCAAGGCACCAAAGCCAGCTAAAAAATCAATAATCGATACCTAAAACTTGAATTGTACTACTTCTTACTGGCTATTACATCAACTTAGAAGCTTCATCTGTGTTCTACTATGGTGCTTTTAGTGTCTCCGCATACCGCAGCACGCGACATAGCTTTGAAGACGATAAGTACAACCGTTTCAGAGAGAAGAGCGGCCAATGTGACGATCTGGCTTTAAGTCGATTCGATAACAAATGAGGAAAATGGACGGATTTCTCAGGTTTTTACTACATATGAATACTTTTCACATTCTCCCGTGCAACTCGGCTGCTATTCCTCCTTTAATGCAGAATCTTAAGGTCCTAGCTCATGTCCAAGGCACCAAAGCCAGCTAAAAAGTCAATAATCGATACCTAAAACTTGAATTGTACTACATCTTACTGGCTATTACATCAACTTAGAAGCTTCATCTGTGCTCTACCATGGTGCTTTTAGTGTCTCCGCACACCGCAGTACGCGACATAGCTTTGCAGACGATAAGTACAACCGTTTCAGAGAAAAGAGGGGCCAATGTGACGATCTGGCTTTAAGTCGATTCGATAACAAATGACGAAAACGGACGGATTTCTCAGGTTTTTACTACATATGAACACTTTTCACATTCTCCCGTGCAACTCGGCTGCTAGTCCTCCTTTCATGCAGAATCTTAAGGTCCTAGCTCATGTCCAAGGCACCAAAGCCAGCTAAAAAGTATATAATCGATACCTAAAACTTGAATTGTACTACTTCTTATTGTCTATTACATCAACTTAGAAGCTTCATCTGTGTTCTACTATGTTGATTTTAGTGTCTCCGCATACCGCAGCACGCGACATAGCTTTGCAGACGATAAGTACAACCGTTTCAGAGAGAAGAGCGGCCAATGTGACGATTTGGCTTTAAGTCGATTCGATAACAAATGACGAAAACGGATTTCTCAGGTTTTTACTACATATGAACACTTTTCACATTGTCCCGTGCAACTCGGCTGCTAGTCCTCCTTTTGATGCAGAATCTTAAGGTCCTAGCTCATGTCCAAGGCACCAAAGCCAGCTAAAAAATCAATAATCGATACCTAAAACTTGAATTGTACTACTTCTTACTGGCTATTACATCAACTTAGAAGCTTCATCTGTGTTCTACTATGGTGCTTTTAGTGTCTCCGCATACCGCAGCACGCGACATAGTTTTGAAGACGATAAGTACAACCGTTTCAGAGAGAAGAGTGGCCAATGTGACGATCTGGCTTTAAGTCGATTCGATAACAAATGACGAAAACGGACAGATTTCTCAGGTTTTTACTACATATGAATACTTTTCACATTCTCCCGTGCAACTCGGCTGCTAGTCCTCCTTTAATGCAGAATCTTAAGGTCCTAGCTCATGTCCAAGGCACCAAAGCCAGCTAAAAAGTCAATAATCGATACCTAAAACTTGAATTGTACTACTTCTTACTGGCTATTACATCAACTTAGAAGCTTCATCTGTGTTCTACTATGGTGCTTTTAGAGTCTCCGCATACCGCAGCACGCGACATAGCTTTGCAGACGATAAGTACAACCGTTTCAGAGAGAAGAGCGGCCAATGTGACGATCTGGCTTTAAGTCGATTCGATAACAAATGACGAAAACGGACGGATTTCTCAGGTTTTTACTACATATGAACACTTTTCACATTCTCCGGTGCAACTCGGCTGCTAGTCCTCCTTTCATGCAGAATCTTAAGGTCCTAGCTCATGCCCAAGGCACCAAAGCCAGCTAAAAAGTCAATAATCCATACCTAAAACTTGAATTGTACTACTTCTTATTGTCTATTACATCAACTTAGAAGCTTCATCTGTGTTCTACTATGTTGATTTTAGTGTCTCCGCATACCGCAGCACGCGACATAGCTTTGCAGACGATAAGTACAACCGTTTCAGAGAGAAGAGCGGCCAATGTGACGATCTGGCTTTAAGTCGATTCGATAACAAATGACGAAAACGGACGGATTTCTCAGGTTTTTACTACATATGAACACTTTTCACATTCTCCCATCCAACGCGGCTACTAGTCCTCCTTTTGATGCAGAATCTTAAGGTCCTAGCTCATGTCCAAGGCACCAAAGCCAGATAAAAAGTCAATAATCGATACCTAAAACTTGAATTGTACTACATCTTACTGGCTATTACATCAACTTAGACGCTTCATCTGTGTTCTACCATGCTGCTTTTAGTGTCTCCGCACACCGCAGTACGCGACATAGCTTGCAGACGATAAGTACAACCGTTTCAGAGAAAAGAGTGGCCAATGTGACGATCTGGCTTTAAGTCGATTCGATAACAAATGACGAAAACGGACGGATTTCTCAGGTTTTTACTACATATGAACACTTTTCACATTCTCCCGTGCAACTCAGCTGCTAGTCCTCCTTTCATGCAGAATCTTAAGGTCCTAGCTCATGTCCAAGGCACCAAAGCCAGCTAAAAAGTCAATAATCAGTCCCTAAAACTTGAATTGCACTACTTCTTACTGGCTATTACATCATCTTAGAAGCTTCATCTGTGTTCTACTATGGTGCTTTTAGTGTCTCCGCATACCGCAGCACGCGACAAAGCTTTCCAGACGATAAGTGCAACCGTTTCAGAGAGAAGAGCAACCAATGTGACGATCTGGCTTTAAGTCGATTCGATAACAAATGACGAAACCGGACGTATATCTCAGGTTTTTACTACATATGAACACATTTCACATTCTCCCGTACAACGCGGCTGCTAGTCCTCCTTTCATGCAGAATCTTAAGGTCCTAGCCCATGTCCAAGGCACCAAAGCCAGCTAAAAAGTATATAATCGATACATAAAACTTAAATTGTACTACTTCTTACTGGCTATTACATCAACTTAGAAGCTTCATCTGTGTTCTACTATGGTGCTTTTAGTGTCTCCGCATACCGCATCACGCGACATAGCTTTGCAGGCGATAAGTACAACCGTTTCAGAGAGAAGAGCGGCCAATGTGACGATCTGGCTTTAAGTCGATTCGATAACAAATGACGAATACGGACGGATTTCTCAGGTTTTTACTACATATGAACACTTTTCACATTCTCCCATCCAACGCGGCTGCTAGTCCTCCTTTCATGCAGAATCTTAAGGTCCTAGCTCATGTCCAATGCACCAAAGCCAGCTAAAAAGTCAATAATCGATACCTAAAACTTGAATTGTACTACTTCTTACTGGCTATTACATCATCATAGAAGCTTCATCTGTGTTCTACTATGGTGCTTTTAGTGTCTCCGCATACCGCAGCACGCGACATAGCTTTGCAGACGATAAGTACAACCGTTTCAGAGAGAATAGCGGCTAATGTGACGATCTGGCTTTAAGTCGATTCGATAACAAATGACGAACACGGACGGATTTCTCAGGTTTTTACTACATATGAACACCTTTCACATTCTCCCGTGCAACTCGGCTGCTAGTCCTCCTTTCATGCAGAATCTTAAGGTCATAGCTCATGCCCAAGGCACCAAAGCCAGCTAAAAAGTCCATAATCCATACCTAAAACTTGAATTGTACTACTTCTTATTGTCTATTACATCAACTTAGAAGCTTCATCTGTGTTCTACTGTGTTGACATTAGTGTCTCCGCATACCGCAGCACGCGACATAGCTTTGCAGACGATAAGTACAACCGTTTCAGAGAGAAGAGCGGCCAATGTGACGATCTGGCTTTAAGTCGATTCGATAACAAATGACGAAAACGGACGGATTTCTCAGGTTTTTACTACATATGAACACTTTTCACATTCTCCCATCCAACGCGGCTGCTAGTCCTCCTTTCATGCAGAATCTTAAGGTCCTAGCTCATGTCCAAGGCACCAAAGCCAGCTAAAAAGTAAATAATCGATACCTAAAACTTGAATTGTACTACTTCTTACTGGCTATTACATCATCTTAGAAGCTTCATCTGTGTTCTACTATGGTGCTTTTAGTGTCTCCGCATACCGCAGCACGCGACATTGCTTTCCAGACGATAAGTACAACCGTTTCAGAGAGAAGAGCGGCCAATGTGACGATCTGGCTTTCAGTCGATTCGATAACAAATGACGAAAACGGACGGATTTCTCAGGTTTTTACTACATTTGAACACTTTTCACATTGTCTCGTGCAACTCGGCTGCTAGTCCTCCTTTAATGCAGAATCTTAAGGTCCTAGCTCATGTCCAAGGCACCAAAGCCAGCTAAAAAGTCAATAATCGATACCTAAAACTTGAATTGTACTACATCTTACTGGCTATTACATCAACTTAGAAGCTTCATCTGTGTTCTACCATGGTGCTTTTAGTGTCTCCGCACACCGCAGTACGCGACATAGCTTTGCAGACGATAAGTACAACCGTTTCAGAGAAAAGAGGGGCCAATGTGACGATCTGACTTTAAGTCGATTCGATAACAAATGACGAAAACGGACGGATTTCTCAGGTTTTTACTACATATGAACACTTTTCACATTCTCCCGTGCAACTCGGCTGCTAGTCCTCCTTTCATGCAGAATCTTAAGGTCCTAGCTCATGTCCAAGGCACCAAAGCCAGCTAAAAAGTCAATAATCAGTACCTAAAACTTGAATTGTACTACTTCTTACTGGCTATTACATCATCTTAGAAGCTTCATCTGTGTTCTACTATGGTGCTTTTAGTGTCTCCGCATACCGCAGCACGCGACATAGCTTTGCAGGCGATAAGTACAACCGTTTCAGAGAGAAGAGCGGCCAATGTGACGATCTGGCTTTAAGTCGATTCGATAACAAATGACGAATACGGACGGATTTCTCAGGTTTTTACTACATATGAACACTTTTCACATTCTCCCATCCAACGCGGCTGCTAGTCCTCCTTTCATGCAGAATCTTAAGGTCCTAGCTCATGTCCAAGGCACCAAAGCCAGCGAAAAAGTCAATAATCGATACCTAAAACTTGAATTGTACTACTTCTTACTGGCTATTACATCATCATAGAAGCTTCATCTGTGTTCTACTATGGTGCTTTTAGTGTCTCCGCATACCGCAGCACGCGACATAGCTTTGCAGACGATAAGTACAACCGTTTCAGAGAGAATAGCGGCCAATGTGACGATCTGGCTTTAAGTCGATTCGATAACAAATGACGAAAACGGACGGATTTCTCAGGTTTTTACTACATATGAACACCTTTCACATTCTCCCGTGCAACTCGGCTGCTAGTCCTCCTTTCATGCAGAATCTTAAGGTCATAGCTCATGCCCAAGGCACCAAAGCCAGCTAAAAAGTCCATAATCCATACCTAAAACTTGAATTGTACTACATCTTATTGTCTATTACATCAACTTAGAAGCTTCATCTGTGTTCTACTGTGTTGACTTTAGTGTCTCCGCATACCGCAGCACGTGACATAGCTTTGCAGACGATAAGTACAACCGTTTCAGAGAGAAGAGCGGCCAATGTGACGATCTGGCTTTAAGTCGATTCGATAACAAATGACGAAAACGGACGGATTTCTCAGGTTTTTACTACATATGAACACTTTTCACATACTCCCATTCAACGCGGCTGCTAGTCCTCCTTTCATGCAGAATCTTAAGGTCCTAGCTCATGTCCAAGGCACCAAAGCCAGCTAAAAAGTCAATAATCGATACCTAAAACTTGAATTGTACTACTTCTTACTGGCTATTACATCATCTTAGAAGCTTCATCTGTGTTCTACTATGGTGCTTTTAGTGTCTCCGCATACCGCAGCACGGGACAAAGCTTTCCAGACGATAAGTACAACCGTTTCAGAGAAAAGAGCGGCCAATGTGACGATCTGGCTTTAAGTCGATTCGATAACAAATGACGAAAACGGACGGATTTCTCAGGTTTTTACTACATTTGAACACTTTTCACATTGTCTCGTGCAACTCGGCTGCTAGTCCTCCTTTAATGCAGAATCTTAAGGTCCTAGCTCATGTCCAAGGCACCAAAGCCAGCTAAAAAGTCAATAATCGATACCTAAAACTTGAATTGTACTACATCTTACTGGCTATTACATCAACTTAGAAGCTTCATCTGTGTTCTACCATGGTGCTTTTAGTGTCTCCGCACACCGCAGTACGCGACATAGCTTTGCAGACGATAAGTACAACCGTTTCAGAGAAAAGAGGGGCCAATGTGACGATCTGGCTTTAAGTCGATTCGATAACAAATGACGAAAACGGACGGATTTCTCAGGTTTTTACTACATATGAACACTTTTCACATTCTGCCGTGCAACTCGGCTGCTAGTCCTCCTTTCATGCAGAATCTTAAGGTCCTAGCTCATGTCCAAGGCACCAAAGCCAGCTAAAAAGTCAATAATCAATACCTAAAACTTGAATTGTACTACTTCTTACTGGCTATTACATCATCTTAGAAGCTTCATCTGTGTTCTACTATGGTGCTTTTAGTGTCTCCGCATACCGCAGCACGCGACAAAGCTTTCCAGACGATAAGTGCAACCGTTTCAGAGAGAAGAGCAGCCAATGTGACGATCTGGCTTTAAGTCGATTCGATAACAAATGACGAAAACGGACGTATATCTCAGGTTTTTACAACATATGAACACATTTCACATTCTCCCGTACAACGCGGCTGCTAGTCCTCCTTTCATGCAGAATCTTAAGGTCCTAGCTCATGTCCAAGGCACCAAAGCCAGCTAAAAAGTATATAATCGATACCTAAATTTGAATTGTACTACTTCTTACTGGCTATTACAGCAACTTAGAAGCTTCATCTGTGTTCTACTATGGTGCTTTTAGTGTTTCCGCATACCGCATCACGCGACATAGCTTTGCAGGCGATAAGTACAACCGTTTCAGAGAGAAGAGCGGCCAATGTGACGATCTGGCTTTAAGTCCATTCGATAACAAATGACGAAAACGGACGGATTTCTCAGGTTTTTACTACATAAGAACACTTTTCACATTCTCCCATCCAACGCGGCTGCTATTCCTCCTTTCATGCAGAATCATAAGGTCCTAGCTCATGTCCAAGGCACCAAAGCCAGCTAAAAAGTCAATAATTGATACCTAAAACTTGAATTGTACTACTTCTTACTGGCTATTACATTATCATAGAAGCTTCATCTGTGTTCTACTATGGTGCTTTTAGTGTCACCGCATACCGCAGCACGCGACATAGCTTTGCAGACGATAAGTACAACCGTTTCAGAGAGAAGAGCGGCCAATGTGACGATCTGGCTTTAAGTCGATTCGATAACAAATGACGAAAACGGACGGATTTCTCAGGTTTTTACTACATATGAACACTTTTCACATTCTCCCATCCAATGCGGCTGCTAGTCCTCCTTTCATGCAGAATCTTAAGGTCCTAGCTCATGTCCAATGCACCAAAGCCAGCTAAAAAGTCAATAATCGATACCTAAAACTTGAATTGTACTACTTCTTACTGGCTATTACATCAACTTAGAAGCTTCATCTGTGTTCTACTATGGTGCTTTTAGAGTCTCCGCATACCGCAGCACGCGACATAGCTTTGCAGACGATAAGTACAACCGTTTCAGAGAGAAGAGTGGCCAATGTGACGATCTGGCTTTAAGTCGATTCGATAACAAATGACAAAACGGACGGATTTCTCAGGTTTTTACTACATATGAACACCTTTCACATTCTCCGGTGCAACGCGGCTGCTAGTCCTCCTTTCATGCAGAATCTTAAGGTCCTAGCTCATGTCCAAGGCACCAAAGCCAGCTAAAAAGTATATAATCGATACCTAAAACTTGAATTGTACTACTTCTTACTGGCTATTACATCATCATAGAAGCTTCATCTGTGTTCTACTATGGTGCTTTTAGTGTCTCCGCATACCGCAGCACGCGACAAAGCTTTCCAGACGATAAGTACAACCGTTTCAGAGAGAAGAGCAGCCAATGTGACGATCTGGCTTTAAGTCTATTCGATAACAAATGACGAAAACGGACGTATATCTCAGGTTTTTACTACATATGAACACATTTCACATTCTCCCGTACAACGCGGCTGCTAGTCCTCCTTTCATGCAGAATCTTAAGGTCCTAGCTCATGTCTAAGGCACCAAAGCCAGCTAAAAAGTATATAATCGATACCTAAAACTTGAATTGTACTACTTCTTACTGGCTATTACAGCAACTTAGAAGCTTCATCTGTGTTCTACTATGGTGCTTTTAGTGTCTCCGCATACCGCATCACGCGACATAGCTTTGCAGGCGATAAGTACAACCGTTTCAGAGAGAAGAGCGGCCAATGTGACGATCTGGCTTTAAGTCGATTCGATAACAAATGACGAAAACGGACGGATTTCTCAGGTTTTTACTACATATGAACACTTTTCACATTCTCCCATCCAACGCGGCTGCTATTCCTCCTTTCATGCAGAATCTTAAGGTCCTAGCTCATGTCCAAGGCACCAAAGCCAGCTAAAAAGTCAATAATTGATACCTAAAACTTGAATTGTACTACTTCTTACTGGCTATTACATTATCATAGAAGCTTCATCTGTGGTCTACTATGGTGCTTTTAGTGTCACCGCATACCGCAGCACGCGACATAGCTTTGCAGACGATAAGTACAACCGTTTCAGAGAGAAGAGCGGCCAATGTGACGATCAGGCTTTAAGTCGATTCGATAACAAATGACGAAAACGGACGGATTTCTCAGGTTTTTACTACATATGAACACCTTTCACATTCTCCGGTGCAACGCGGCTGCTAGTCCTCCTTTCATGCAGAATCTTAAGGTCCTAGCTCATGCCCAAGGCACCAAAGCCAGCTAAAAAGTCAATAATCCATACCTAAAACTTGAATTGTACTACTTCTTATTGTCTATTACATCAACTTAGAAGCTTCATCTGTGTTCTACTATGTTGATTTTAGTGTCTCCGCATACCGCAGCACGCGACATAGCTTTGCAGACGATAAGTACAACCGTTTCAGAGAGAAGAGCGGCCAATGTGACGATCTGGCTTTAAGTCGATTCGATAACAAATGACGAAAACGGACGGATTTCTCAGGTTTTTACTACATATGAACACTTTTCACATTCTCCCATCCAATGCGGCTGCTAGTCCTCCCTTCATGCAGAATCTTAAGGTCCTAGCTCATGTCCAATGCACCAAAGCCAGCTAAAAAGTCAATAATCGATACCTAAAACTTGAATTGTACTACTTCTTACTGGCTATTACATCAACTTAGAAGCTTCATCTGTGTTCTACTATGGTGCTTTTAGAGTCTCCGCATACCGCAGCACGCGACATAGCTTTGCAGACGATAAGTACAACCGTTTCAGAGAGAAGAGTGGCCAATGTGACGATCTGGCTTTAAGTCGATTCGATAACAAATGACGAAAACGGACGGATTTCTCAGGTTTTTACTACATATGAACACTTTTCACATTCTCCCGTGCAACTCGGCTGCTAGTCCTCCTTTCATGCAGAATCTTAAGGTCCTAGCTCATGTCCAAGGCACCAAAGCCAGCTAAAAAGTATATAATCGATACCTAAAACTTGAATTGTACTACTTCTTACTGGCTATTACATCATCTTAGAAGCTTCATCTGTGTTCTACTATGGTGCTTTTAGTGTCTCCGCATACCGCAGCACGCGACAAAGTTTTCCAGACGATAAGTACAACCGTTTCAGAGAGAAGAGCAGCCAATGTGACGATCTGGCTTTAAGTCGATTCGATAACAAATGACGAAAACGGACGGATTTCTCAGGTTTTTACTACATATGAACACTTTTCACATTCTCCCGTGCAACGCGGCTGCTAGTCCTCCTTTTGATGCAGAATCTTAAGGTCCTAGCTCATATCCAAGGCACCAAAGCCAGCTAAAAAATCAATAATCGATACCTAAAACTTGAATTGTACTACTTCTTACTGGCTATTACATCAACTTAGAAGCTTCATCTGTGTTCTACTATGGTGCTTTTAGTGTCTCCGCATACCGCAGCACGCGACATAGCTTGGAAGACGATAAGTACAACCGTTTCAGAGAGAAGAGCGGCCAATGTGACGATCTGGCTTTAAGTCGATTCGATAACAAATGACGAAAACGGACGGATTTCTCAGGTTTTTACTACATTTGAACACTTATCACATTGTCTCGTGCAACTCGGCTGCTAGTACTCCTTTAATGCAGAATCTTAAGGTCCTAGCTCATGTCCAAGGCACCAAAGCCAGCTAAAAAGTCAATAATCGATACCTAAAACTTGAATTGTACTACATCTTACTGGCTATTACATCAACTTAGAAGCTTCATCTGTGTTCTACCATGGTGCTTTTAGTGTCTCCGCACACCGCAGTACGCGACATAGCTTTGCAGGCGATAAGTACAACCGTTTCAGAGAGAAGAGCGGCCAATATGACGATCTGGCTTTAAGTCGATTCGATAACAAATGACGAAAACGGACGGATTTCTCAGGTTTTTACTACATATGAACACTTTTCACATTCTGCCGTGCAACTCGGCTGCTAGTCCTCCTTTCATGCAGAATCTTAAGGTCCTAGCTCATGTCCAAGGCACCAAAGCCAGCTAAAAAGTCAATAATCAATACCTAAAACTTGAATTGTACTACTTCTTACTGGCTATTACATCATCTTAGAAGCTTCATCTGTGTTCTACTATGGTGCTTTTAGTGTCTCCGCATACCGCAGCACGCGACAAAGCTTTCCAGACGATAAGTGCAACCGTTTCAGAGAGAAGAGCAGCCAATGTGACGATCTGGCTTTAAGTCGATTCGATAACAAATGACGAAAACGGACGTATATCTCAGGTTTTTACTACATATGAACACATTTCACATTCTCCCGTACAACGCGGCTGCTAGTCCTCCTTTCATGCAAAATCTTAAGGTCCTAGCTCATGTCCAAGGCACCAAAGCCAGCTAAAAAGTATATAATCGATACCTAAAACTTGAATTGTACTACTTCTTAATGGCTATTACAGCAACTTAGAAGCCTCATCTGTGTTCTACTATGGTGCTTTTAGTGTCTCCGCATACCGCATCACGCGACATAGCTTTGCAGGCGATAAGTACAACCGTTTCAGAGAGAAGAGCGGCCAATGTGACGATCTGGCTTTAAGTCGATTCGATAACAATAGACGAAATCGGACGGATTTCTCAGGTTTTTATTACATATGAACACTTTTCACATTCTCCCATCCAACGCGGCTGCTATTCCTCCTTTCATGCAGAATCTTAAGGTCCTAGCTCATGTCCAAGCCACCAAAGCCAGCTAAAAAGTCAATAATCGATACCTAAAACTTGAATTGTACTACTTCTTACTGGCTATTACATTATCATAGAAGCTTCATCTGTGTTCTACTATGGTGCTTTTAGTGTCTCCACATACCGCAGCACGCGACATAGCTTTGCAGACGATAAGTACAACCGTTTCAGAGAGAAGAGCGGCCAATGTGACGATCAGGCTTTAAGTCGATTCGATAACAAATGACGAAAACGGACGGATTTCTCAGGTTTTTACTACATATGAACACTTTTCACATTCTCCCGTGCAACTCGGCTGCTAGTCCTCCTTTTATGCAGAATCTTAAGGTCCTAGCTCATGTCCAAGGCACCAAAGCCAGCTAAAAAGTCAATAATCAGTACCTAAAACTTGAATTGCACTACTTCTTACTGGCTATTACATCATCTTAGAAGCTTCATCTGTGTTCTACTATGGTGCTTTTAGTGTCTCCGCATACCGCAGCACGCGACATAGCTTTGAAGACGATAAGTACAACCGTTTCAGAGAGAAGAGCGGCCAATGTGACGATTTGGCTTTAAGTCGATTCGATAACAAATGACGAAAACGGACGGATTTCTCAGGTTTTTACTACATATGAACACTTTTCACATTCTCCCGTGCAACTCGGCTGCTAGTCCTCCTTTAATGCAGAATCTTAAGGTCCTAGCTCATGTCCAAGGCACCAAAGCCAGCTAAAAAGTCAATAATCAGTACCTAAAACTTGAATTGTACTACTTCTTACTGGCTATTACATCATCTTAGAAGTTTCATCTGTGTTCTACTATGGTGCTTTTAGTGTCTCCGCATACCGCAGCACGCTCAAAGCTTTCCAGACGATAAGTGCAACCGTTTCAGAGAGAAGAGGAGCCAATGTGACGTTCTGGCTTTAAGTCGATTCGATAACAAATGACGAAAACGGACGTATATCTCAGGTTTTTACTACATATGAACACATTTCACATTCTCCCGTACAACGCGGCTGCTAGTCCTCCTTTCATGCAGAATCTTAAGGTCCTAGCTCATGTCCAAGGCACCAAAGCCAGCTAAAAAGTATATAATCGATACCTAAAACTTGAATTGTACTACTTCTTACTGGCTATTACATTAACTTAGAAGCTTCATCTGTGTTCTACTATGGTGCTTTTAGTGTCTCCGCATACCGCATCACGCGACATAGCTTTGCAGGCGATAAGTACAACCGTTTCAGAGAGATGAGCGGCCAATGTGACGATCTAGCTTTAAGTCGATTCGATAACAAATGACGAAAACGGACGGATTTCTCAGGTTTTTACTACATATGAACTTTTTTCACATTCTCCCATCCAACGCGGCTGCTAGTCCTCCTTTCATGCAGAATCTTAAGGTCCTAGCTCATGTCCAAGGCACCAAAGCCAGCTAAAAAGTAAATAATCGATACCTGAAACTTGAATTGTACTACTTCTTACTGGCTATTACATCATCTTAGAAGCTTCATCTGTGTTCTACTATGGTGCTTTTAGTGTCTCCGCATACCGCAGCACGCGACAAAGCTTTCCAGACGATAAGTACAACCGTTTCAGAGAGAAGAGCGGCCAATGTGACGATCTGGCTTTAAGTCGATTCGATAACAAATGACGAAAACGGACGGATTTCTCAGGTTTTTACTACATTTGAACACTTATCACATTGTCTCGTGCAACTCGGCTGCTAGTACTCCTTTAATGCAGAATCTTAAGGTCCTAGCTCATGTCCAAGGCACCAAAGCCAGCTAAAAAGTCAATAATCGATACCTAAAACTTGAATTGTACTACATCTTACTGGCTATTACATCAACTTAGAAGCTTCATCTGTGTTCTACCATGGTGCTTTTAGTGTCTCCGCACACCGCAGTACGCGACATAGCTTTGCAGGCGATAAGTACAACCGTTTCAGAGAGAAGAGCGGCCAATATGACGATCTGGCTTTAAGTCGATTCGATAACAAATGACGAAAACGGACGGATTTCTCAGGTTTTTACTACATATGAACACTTTTCACATTCTGCCGTGCAACTCGGCTGCTAGTCCTCCTTTCATGCAGAATCTTAAGGTCCTAGCTCATGTCCAAGGCACCAAAGCCAGCTAAAAAGTCAATAATCAATACCTAAAACTTGAATTGTACTACTTCTTACTGGCTATTACATCATCTTAGAAGCTTCATCTGTGTTCTACTATGGTGCTTTTAGTGTCTCCGCATACCGCAGCACGCGACAAAGCTTTCCAGACGATAAGTGCAACCGTTTCAGAGAGAAGAGCAGCCAATGTGACGATCTGGCTTTAAGTCGATTCGATAACAAATGACGAAAACGGACGTATATCTCAGGTTTTTACTACATATGAACACATTTCACATTCTCCCGTACAACGCGGCTGCTAGTCCTCCTTTCATGCAAAATCTTAAGGTCCTAGCTCATGTCCAAGGCACCAAAGCCAGCTAAAAAGTATATAATCGATACCTAAAACTTGAATTGTACTACTTCTTAATAGCTATTACAGCAACTTAGAAGCTTCATCTGTGTTCTACTATGGTGCTTTTAGTGTCTCCGCATACCGCATCACGCGACATAGCTTTGCAGGCGATAAGTACAACCGTTTCAGAGAGAAGAGCGGCCAATGTGACGATCTGGCTTTAAGTCGATTCGATAACAATAGACGAAATCGGACGGATTTCTCAGGTTTTTATTACATATGAACACTTTTCACATTCTCCCATCCAACGCGGCTGCTATTCCTCCTTTCATGCAGAATCTTAAGGTCCTAGCTCATGTCCAAGCCACCAAAGCCAGCTAAAAAGTCAATAATCGATACCTAAAACTTGAATTGTACTACTTCTTACTGGCTATTACATTATCATAGAAGCTTCATCTGTGTTCTACTATGGTGCTTTTAGTGTCTCCACATACCGCAGCACGCGACATAGCTTTGCAGACGATAAGTACAACCGTTTCAGAGAGAAGAGCGGCCAATGTGACGATCAGGCTTTAAGTCGATTCGATAACAAATGACGAAAACGGACGGATTTCTCAGGTTTTTACTACATATGAACACTTTTCACATTCTCCCGTGCAACTCGGCTGCTAGTCCTCCTTTTATGCAGAATCTTAAGGTCCTAGCTCATGTCCAAGGCACCAAAGCCAGCTAAAAAGTCAATAATCAGTACCTAAAACTTGAATTGCACTACTTCTTACTGGCTATTACATCATCTTAGAAGCTTCATCTGTGTTCTACTATGGTGCTTTTAGTGTCTCCGCATACCGCAGCACGCGACAAAGCTTTCCAGACGATAAGTGCAACCGTTTCAGAGAGAAGAGCAGCCAATGTGACGATCTGGCTTTAAGTCGATTCGATAACAAATGACGAAACCGGACGTATATCTCAGGTTTTTACTACATATGAAAACATTTCACATTCTCCCGTACAACGCGGCTGCTAGTCCTCCTTTCATGCAGAATCTTAAGGTCCTAGCCCATGTCCAAGGCACCAAAGCCAGCTAAAAAGTATATAATCGATACATAAAACTTAAATTGTACTACTTCTTACTGGCTATTACATCATCATAGAAGCTTCATCTGTGTTCTACTATGGTGCTTTTAGTGTCTCCGCATACCGCAGCACGCGACATAGCTTTGCAGACGATAAGTACAACCGTTTCAGAGAGAATAGCGGCTAATGTGACGATCTGGCTTTAAGTCGATTCGATAACAAATGACGAAAACGGACGGATTTCTCAGGTTTTTACTACATATGAACACCTTTCACATACTCCCGTGCAACTCGGCTGCTAGTCCTCCTTTCATGCAGAATCTTAAGGTCATAGCTCATGCCCAAGGCACCAAAGCCAGCTAAAAAGTCAATAATCCATACCTAAAACTTGAATTGTACTACTTCTTATTGTCTATTACATCAACTTAGAAGCTTCATCTGTGTTCTACTGTGTTGACTTTAGTGTCTCCGCATACCGCAGCACGCGACATAGCTTTGCAGACGATAAGTACAACCGTTTCAGAGAGAAGAGCGGCCAATGTGACGATCTGGCTTTAAGTCGATTCGATAACAAATGACGAAAACGGACGGATTTCTCAGGTTTTTACTACATATGAACACTTTTCACATTCTCCCATCCAACGCGGCTGCTAGTCCTCCTTTCATGCAGAATCTTAAGGTCCTAGCTCATGTCCAAGGCACCAAAGCCAGCTAAAAAGTAAATAATCGATACCTAAAACTTGAATTGTACTACTTCTTACTGGCTATTACATCATCTTAGAAGCTTCATCTGTGTTCTACTATGGTGCTTTTAGTGTCTCCGCATACCGCAGCACGCGACATTGCTTTCCAGACGATAAGTACAACCGTTTCAGAGAGAAGAGCGGCCAATGTGACGATCTGGCTTTAAGTCGATTCGATAACAAATGACGAAAACGGACGGATTTCTCAGGTTTTTACTACATTTGAACACTTTTCACATTGTCTCGTGCAACTCGGCTGCTAGTCCTCCTTTAATGCAGAATCTTAAGGTCCTAGCTCATGTCCAAGGCACCAAAGCCAGCTAAAAAGTCAATAATCAGTACCTAAAACTTGAATTGTACTACTTCTTACTGGCTATTACATCATCTTAGAAGCTTCATCTGTGTTCTACTATGGTGCTTTTAGTGTCTCCGCATACCGCATCACGCGACATAGCTTTGCAGGCGATAAGTACAACCGTTTCAGAGAGAAGAGCGGCCAATGTGACGATCTGGCTTTAAGTCGATTCGATAACAAATGACGAATACGGACGGATTTCTCAGGTTTTTACTACATATGAACACTTTTCACATTCTCCCATCCAACGCGGCTGCTAGTCCTCCTTTCATGCAGAATCTTAAGGTCCTAGCTCATGTCCAAGGCACCAAAGCCAGCTAAAAAGTCAATAATCGATACCTAAAACTTGAATTGTACTACTTCTTACTGGCTATTACATCATCATAGAAGCTTCATCTGTGTTCTACTATGGTGCTTTTAGTGTCTCCGCATACCGCAGCACGCGACATAGCTTTGCAGACGATAAGTACAACCGTTTCAGAAAAAATAGCGGCCAATGTGACGATCTGGCTTTAAGTCGATTCGATAACAAATGACGAAAACGGACGGATTTCTCAGGTATTTACTACATATGAACACCTTTCACATTCTCCCGTGCAACTCGGCTGCTAGTCCTCCTTTCATGCAGAATCTTAAGGTCATAGCTCATGCCCAAGGCACCAAAGCCAGCTAAAAAGTCCATAATCCATACCTAAAACTTGAATTGTACTACTTCTTATTGTCTATTACATCAACTTAGAAGCTTCATCTGTGTTCTACTGTGTTGACTTTAGTGCCTCCGCATACCGCAGCACGCGACATAGCTTTGCAGACGATAAGTACAACCGTTTCAGAGAGAAGAGCGGCCAATGTGACGATCTGGCTTTAAGTCGATTCGATAACAAATGACGAAAACGGACGGATTTCTCAGGTTTTTACTACATATGAACACTTTTCACATACTCCCATTCAACGCGGCTGCTAGTCCTCCTTTCATGCAGAATCTTAAGGTCCTAGCTCATGTCCAAGGCACCAAAGCCAGCTAAAAAGTCAATAATCGATACCTAAAACTTGAATTGTACTACTTCTTACTGGCTATTACATCATCTTAGAAGCTTCATCTGTGTTCTACTATGGTGCTTTTAGTGTCTCCGCATACCGCAGCACGGGACAAAGCTTTCCAGACGATAAGTACAACCGTTTCAGAGAGAAGAGCGGCCAATGTGACGATCTGGCTTTAAGTCGATTCGATAACAAATGACGAAAACGGACGGATTTCTCAGGTTTTTACTACATTTGAACACTTATCACATTGTCTCGTGCAACTCGGCTGCTAGTACTCCTTTAATGCAGAATCTTAAGGTCCTAGCTCATGTCCAAGGCACCAAAGCCAGCTAAAAAGTCAATAATCGATACCTAAAACTTGAATTGTACTACATCTTACTGGCTATTACATCAACTTAGAAGCTTCATCTGTGTTCTACCATGGTGCTTTTAGTGTCTCCGCACACCGCAGTACGCGACATAGCTTTGCAGGCGATAAGTACAACCGTTTCAGAGAGAAGAGCGGCCAATATGACGATCTGGCTTTAAGTCGATTCGATAACAAATGACGAAAACGGACGGATTTCTCAGGTTTTTACTACATATGAACACTTTTCACATTCTGCCGTGCAACTCGGCTGCTAGTCCTCCTTTCATGCAGAATCTTAAGGTCCTAGCTCATGTCCAAGGCACCAAAGCCAGCTAAAAAGTCAATAATCAATACCTAAAACTTGAATTGTACTACTTCTTACTGGCTATTACATCATCTTAGAAGCTTCATCTGTGTTCTACTGTGTTGACTTTAGTGTCTCCGCATACCGCAGCACGCGACATAGCTTTGCAGACGATAAGTACAACCGTTTCAGAGAGAAGAGCGGCCAATGTGACGATCTGGCTTTAAGTCGATTCGATAACAAATGACGAAAACGGACGGATTTCTCAGGTTTTTACTACATATGAACACCTTTCACATTCTCCGGTGCAACGCGGCTGCTAGTCCTCCTTTCATGCAGAATCTTAAGGTCCTAGCTTATGCCCAAGGCACCAAAGCCAGCTAAAAAGTCAATAATCCATACCTAAAACTTGAATTGTACTACTTCTTATTGTCTATTACATCAACTTAGAAGCTTCATCTGTGTTCTACTATGTTGATTTTAGTGTCTCCGCATACCGCAGCACGCGACATAGCTTTGCAGACGATAAGTACAACCGTTTCAGAGAGAAGAGCGGCCAATGTGACGATCTGGCTTTAAGTCGATTCGATAACAAATGACGAAAACGGACGGATTTCTCAGGTTTTTACTACATATGAACACTTTTCACATTCTCCCATCCAATGCGGCTGCTAGTCCTCCTTTCATGCAGAATCTTAAGGTCCTAGCTCATGTCCAATGCACCAAAGCCAGCTAAAAAGTCAATAATCGATACCTAAAACTTGAATTGTACTACTTCTTACTGGCTATTACATCATCATAGAAGCTTCATCTGTGTTCTACTATGGTGCTTTTAGTGTCTGCGCATACCGCAGCACGCGACAAAGCTTTCCAGACGATAAGTACAACCGTTTCAGAGAGAAGAGCAGCCAATGTGACGATCTGGCTTTAAGTCTATTCGATAACAAATGACGAAAACGGACGTATATCTCAGGTTTTTACTACATATGAACACATTTCACATTCTCCCGTACAACGCGGCTGCTAGTCCTCCTTTCATGCAGAATCTTAAGGTCCTAGCTCATGTCTAAGGCACCAAAGCCAGCTAAAAAGGATATAATCGATACCTAAAACTTGAATTGTACTACTTCTTACTGGCTATTACAGCAACTTAGAAGCTTCATCTGTGTTCTACTATGGTGCTTTTAGTGTCTCCGCATACCGCATCACGCGACATAGCTTTGCAGGCGATAAGTACAACCGTTTCAGAGAGAAGAGCGGCCAATGTGACGATCTGGCTTTAAGTCGATTCGATAACAAATGACGAAAACGGACGGATTTCTCAGGTTTTTACTACATATGAACACTTTTCACATTCTCCCATCCAACGCGGCTGCTATTCCTCCTTTCATGCAGAATCTTAAGGTCCTAGCTCATGTCCAAGGCACCAAAGCCAGCTAAAAAGTCAATAATTGATACCTAAAACTTGAATTGTACTACTTCTTACTGGCTATTACATTATCATAGAAGCTTCATCTGTGTTCTACTATGGTGCTTTTAGTGTCACCGCATACCGCAGCACGCGACATAGCTTTGCAGACGATAAGTACAACCGTTTCAGAGAGAAGAGCGGCCAATGTGACGATCAGGCTTTAAGTCGATTCGATAACAAATGACGAAAACGGACGGATTTCTCAGGTTTTTACTACATATGAACACCTTTCACATTCTCCGGTGCAACGCGGCTGCTAGTCCTCCTTTCATGCAGAATCTTAAGGTCCTAGCTCATGCCCAAGGCACCAAAGCCAGCTAAAAAGTCAATAATCCATACCTAAAACTTGAATTGTACTACTTCTTATTGTCTATTACATCAACTTAGAAGCTTCATCTGTGTTCTACTATGTTGATTTTAGTGTCTCCGCATACCGCAGCACGCGACATAGCTTTGCAGACGATAAGTACAACCGTTTCAGAGAGAAGAGCGGCCAATGTGACGATCTGGCTTTAAGTCGATTCGATAACAAATGACGAAAACGGACGGATTTCTCAGGTTTTTACTACATATGAACACTTTTCACATTCTCCCATCCAATGCGGCTGCTAGTCCTCCCTTCATGCAGAATCTTAAGGTCCTAGCTCATGTCCAATGCACCAAAGCCAGCTAAAAAGTCAATAATCGATACCTAAAACTTGAATTGTACTACTTCTTACTGGCTATTACATCAACTTAGAAGCTTCATCTGTGTTCTACTATGGTGCTTTTAGAGTCTCCGCATACCGCAGCACGCGACATAGCTTTGCAGACGATAAGTACAACCGTTTCAGAGAGAAGGGTGGCCAATGTGACGATCTGGCTTTAAGTCGATTCGATAACAAATGACGAAAACGGACGGATTTCTCAGGTTTTTACTACATATGAACACTTTTCACATTCTCCCGTGCAACTCGGCTGCTAGTCCTCCTTTCATGCAGAATCTTAAGGTCCTAGCTCATGTCCAAGGCACCAAAGCCAGCTAAAAATTCAATATTCGATACCTAAAACTTGAATTGTACTACTTCTTACTGGCTATTACATCATCATAGAAGCTTCATCTGTGTTCTACTATGGTGCTTTTAGTGTCTCCGCATACCGCAGCACGCGACATAGCTTTGCAGACGATAAGTACAACCGTTTCAGAGAGAAGAGCGGCCAATGTGACGATCTGGCTTTAAGTCGATTCGATAACAAATGACGAAAACGGACGTATATCTCAGGTTTTTACTACATATGAACACCTTTCACATTCTCCCGTGCAACTCGGCTGCTAGTCCTCCTTTCATGCAGAATCTTAAGGTCCTAGCTCATGCCCAAGGCACCAAAGCCAGCTAAAAAGTCAATAATCCATACCTAAAACTTGAATTGTACTACTTCTTACTGGCTATTACATCATCTTAGAAGCTTCATCTGTGTTCTACTATGGTGCTTTTAGCGTCTCCGCATACCGCAGCACGCGACAAAGTTTTCCAGACGATAAGTACAACCGTTTCAGAGAGAAGAGCAGCCAATGTGACGATCTGGCTTTAAGTCGATTCGATAACAAATGACGAAAACGGACGGATTTCTCAGGTTTTTACTACATATGAACACTTTTCACATTCTCCCGTGCAACGCGGCTGCTAGTCCTCCTTTTGATGCAGAATCTTAAGGTCCTAGCTCATATCCAAGGCAGCAAAGCCAGCTAAAAAATCAATAATCGATACCTAAAACTTGAATTGTACTACTTCTTACTGGCTATTACATCAACTTAGAAGCTTCATCTGTGTTCTACTATGGTGCTTTTAGTGTCTCCGCATACCGCAGCACGCGACATAGCTTTGCAGGCGATAAGTACAACCGTTTCAGAGAGAAGAGCGGCCAATGTGACGATCTGGCTTTAAGTCGATTCGATAACAAATGACGAAAACGGACGGATTTCTCAGGTTTTTACTACATATGAATACTTTTCACATTCTCCCGTGCAACTCGGCTGCTAGTCCTCCTTTAATGCAGAATCTTAAGGTCCTAGCTCATGTCCAAGGCACCAAAGCCAGCTAAAAAGTCAATAATCAGTACCTAAAACTTGAATTGTACTACTTCTTACTGGCTATTACATCATCTTACAAGTTTCATCTGTGTTCTACTATGGTGCTTTTAGTGTCTCCGCATACCGCAGCACGCTCAAAGCTTTCCAGACGATAAGTGCAACCGTTTCAGAGAGAAGAGCAGCCAATGTGACGATCTGGCTTTAAGTCGATTCGATAACAAATGACGAAAACGGACGTATATCTCAGGTTTTTACTACATATGAACACATTTCACATTCTCCCGTACAACGCGGCTGCTAGTCCTCCTTTCATGCAGAATCTTAAGGTCCTAGCTCATGTCCAAGGCACCAAAGCCAGCTAAAAAGTCAATAATCAATACCTAAAACTTGAATTGTACTACTTCTTACTGGCTATTACATCATCTTAGAAGCTTCATCTGTGTTCTACTATGGTGCTTTTAGTGTCTCCGCATACCGCATCACGCGACATAGCTTTGCAGGCGATAAGTACAACCGTTTCAGAGAGATGAGCGGCCAATGTGACGATCTAGCTTTAAGTCGATTCGATAACAAATGACGAAAACGGACGGATTTCTCAGGTTTTTACTACATATGAACACTTTTCACATTCTCCCATCCAACGCGGCTGCTAGTCCTCCTTTCATGCAGAATCTTAAGGTCCTAGCTCATGTCCAAGGCACCAAAGCCAGCTAAAAAGTAAATAATCGATACCTAAAACTTGAATTGTACTACTTCTTACTGGCTATTACATCATCTTAGAAGCTTCAACTGTGTTCTACTATGGTGCTTTTAGTGTCTCCGCATACCGCAGCACGCGACAAAGCTTTCCAGACGATAAGTACAACCGTTTCAGAGAGAAGAGCGGCCAATGTGACGATCTGGCTTTAAGTCGATTCGATAACAAATGACGAAAACGGACGGATTTCTCAGGTTTTTACTACATATGAACACTTTTCACATTCTCCCGTGCAACTCGGCTGCTAGTCCTCCTTTCATGCAGAATCTTAAGGTCCTAGCTCATGTCCAAGGCACCAAAGCCAGCTAAAAAGTCAATAATCAATACCTAAAACTTGAATTGTACTACTTCTTACTGGCTATTACATCATCTTAGAAGCTTCATCTGTGTTCTACTATGGTGCTTTTAGTGTCTCCGCATACCGCAGCACGCGACAAAGCTTTGCAGACGATAAGTGCAACCGTTTCAGAGAGAAGAGCAGCCAATGTGACGATCTGGCTTTAAGTCGATTCGATAACAAATGACGAAAACGGACGTATATCTCAGGTTTTTACTACATATGAACACATTTCACATTCTCCCGTACAACGCGGCTGCTAGTCCTCCTTTCATGCAAAATCTTAAGGTCCTAGCTCATGTCCAAGGCACCAAAGCCAGCTAAAAAGTATATAATCGATAACTAAAACTTGAATTGTACTACTTCTTACTGGCTATTACAGCAACTTAGAAGCTTCATCTGTGTTCTACTATGGTGCTTTTAGTGTCTCCGCATACCGCATCACGCGACATAGCTTTGCAGGCGATAAGTACAACCGTTTCAGAGAGAAGAGCGGCCAATGTGACGATCTGGCTTTAAGTCGATTCGATAACAAATGACGAAATCGGACGGATTTCTCAGGTTTTTAATACATATGAACACTTTTCACATTCTCCCATCCAACGCGGCTGCTATTCCTCCTTTCATGCAGAATCTTAAGGTCCTAGCTCATGTCCAAGGCACCAAAGCCAGCTAAAAAGTCAATAATCGATACCTAAAACTTGAATTGTACTACTTCTTACTGGCTATTACATTATCATAGAAGCTTCATCTGTGTTCTACTATGGTGCTTTTAGTGTCTCCGCATACCGCAGCACGCGACAAAGCTTTCCAGACGATAAGTACAACCGTTTCAGAGAGAAGAGCGGCCAATGTGACGATCTGGCTTTAAGTCGATTCGATAACAAATGACGAAAACGGACGGATTTCTCAGGTTTTTACTACATATGAACACTTTTCACATTCTCCCGTGCAACTCGGCTGCTAGTCCTCCTTTCATGCAGAATCTTAAGGTCCTAGCTCATGTCCAAGGCACCAAAGCCAGCTAAAAAGTCAATAATCAATACCTAAAACTTGAATTGTACTACTTCTTACTGGCTATTACATCATCTTAGAAGCTTCATCTGTGTTCTACTATGGTGCTTTTAGTGTCTCCGCATACCGCAGCACGCGACAAAGCTTTGCAGACGATAAGTGCAACCGTTTCAGAGAGAAGAGCAGCCAATGTGACGATCTGGCTTTAAGTCGATTCGATAACAAATGACGAAAACGGACGTATATCTCAGGTTTTTACTACATATGAACACATTTCACATTCTCCCGTACAACGCGGCTGCTAGTCCTCCTTTCATGCAAAATCTTAAGGTCCTAGCTCATGTCCAAGGCACCAAAGCCAGCTAAAAAGTATATAATCGATAACTAAAACTTGAATTGTACTACTTCTTACTGGCTATTACAGCAACTTAGAAGCTTCATCTGTGTTCTACTATGGTGCTTTTAGTGTCTCCGCATACCGCATCACGCGACATAGCTTTGCAGGCGATAAGTACAACCGTTTCAGAGAGAAGAGCGGCCAATGTGACGATCTGGCTTTAAGTCGATTCGATAACAAATGACGAAATCGGACGGATTTCTCAGGTTTTTAATACATATGAACACTTTTCACATTCTCCCATCCAACGCGGCTGCTATTCCTCCTTTCATGCAGAATCTTAAGGTCCTAGCTCATGTCCAAGGCACCAAAGCCAGCTAAAAAGTCAATAATCGATACCTAAAACTTGAATTGTACTACTTCTTACTGGCTATTACATTATCATAGAAGCTTCATCTGTGTTCTACTATGGTGCTTTTAGTGTCTCCACATACCGCAGCACGCGACATAGCTTTGCAGACGATAAGTACAACCGTTTCAGAGAGAAGAGCGGCCAATGTGACGATCAGGCTTTAAGTCGATTCGATAACAAATGACGAAAACGACGGATTTCTCAGGTTTTTACTACATATGAACACCTTTCACATTCTCCGGTGCAACGCGGCTGCTAGTCCTCCTTTCATGCAGAATCTTAAGGTCCTAGCTCATGCCCAAGGCACCAAAGCCAGCTAAAAAGTCAATAATCCATACCTAAAATTTGAATTGTACTACTTCTTATTGTCTATTACATCAACTTAGAAGCTTCATGTGTGTTCTACTATGTTGATTTTAGTGTCTCCGCATACCGCAGCACGCGACATAGCTTTGCAGACGATAAGTACAACCGTTTCAGAGAGAAGAGCGGCCAATGTGACGATCTGGCTTTAAGTCGATTCGATAACAAATGACGAAAACGGACGGATTTCTCAGGTTTTTACTACATATGAACACTTTTCACATTCTCCCATCCAACGCGGCTGCTAGTCCTCCTTTCATGCAGAATCTTAAGGTCCTAGCTCATGTCCAATGCACCAAAGCCAGCTAAAAAGTATATAATCGATACCTGAAACTTGAATTGTACTACTTCTTACTGGCTATTACATCAACTTAGAAGCTTCATCTGTGTTCTACTATGGTGCTTTTAGTGTCTCCGCATACCGCAGCACGCGACATAGCTTTGAAAACGATAAGTACAACCGTTTCAGAGAGAAGAGCGGCCAATGTGACGATCTGGCTTTAAGTCGATTCGATAACAAATGACGAAAACGGACGGATTTCTCAGGTTTTTACTACATATGAATACTTTTCACATTCTCCCGTGCAACTCGGCTGCTAGTCCTCCTTTAATGCAGAATCTTAAGGTCCTAGCTCATGTCCAAGGCACCAAAGCCAGCTAAAAAGTCAATAATCAGTACCTAAAACTTGAATTGTAGTACTCCTTACTGGCTATTACATCATCTTAGAAGCTTCATCTGTGTTCTACTATGGTGCTTTTAGTGTCTCCGCATACCGCAGCACGCTCAAAGCTTTCCAGACGATAAGTGCAACCGTTTCAGAGAGAAGAGCAGCCAATGTGACGATCTGGCTTTAAGTCGATTCGATAACAAATGACGAAAACGGACGTATATCTCAGGTTTTTACTACATATGAACACATTTCACATTCTCCCGTACAACGCGGCTGCTAGTCCTCCTTTCATGCAGAATCTTAAAGTCCTAGCTCATGTCCAAGGCACCAAAGCCAGCTAAAAAGTATAGAATCGATACCTAAAACTTGAATTGTACTACTTCTTACTGGCTATTACATCAACTTAGAAGCTTCATCTGTGTTCTACTATGGTGCTTTTAGTGTCTCCGCATACCGCATCACGCGACATAGCTTTGCAGGCGATAAGTTCAACCGTTTCAGAGAGAAGAGCGGCCAATGTGACGATCTGGCTTTAAGTCGATTCGATAACAAATGACGAAAACGGACGGATTTCTCAGGTTTTTACTACATATGAACACTTTTCACATTCTCCCATCCAACGCAGCTGCTAGTCCTCCTTTCGTGCAGAATCTTAAGGTCCTAGCTCATGTCCAAGGCACCAAAGCCAGCTAAAAAGTCAATAATCGATACCTAAAACTTGAATTGTACTACTTCTTACTGGCTACTACATCAACTTAGAAGCTTCATCTGTGTTCTACTATGGTGCTTTTAGTGTCTCCGCATACCGCAGCACGCGACATAGCTTTGCAGACGATAAGTACAACCGTTTCAGAGAGAAGAGCGGCCAATGTGACGATCTGGCTTTAAGTCGATTCGATAACAAATGACGAAAACGGACGTATATCTCCGGTTTTTACTACATATGAACACTTTTCACATTGTCCCGTGCAACTCGGCTGCTAGTCCTCCTTTTGATGCAGAATCTTAAGGTCCTAGCTCATGTCCAAGGCACCAAAGCCAGCTAAAAAATCAATAATCGATACCTAAAACTTGAATTGTACTACTTCTTACTGGCTATTACATCAACTAAGAAGCTTCATCTGTGTTCTACTATGGTGCTTTTAGTGTCTCCGCATACCGCAGCACGCGACATAGTTTTGAAGACGATAAGTACAACCGTTTCAGAGAGAAGAGTGGCCAATGTGACGATCTGGCTTTAAGTCGATTCGATAACAAATGACGAAAACGGACGGATTTCTCAGGTTTTTACTACATATAAACACTTTTCACATTCTCCCGTGCAACTCGGCTGCTAGTCCTCCTTTAATGCAGAATCTTAAGGTCCTAGCTCATGTCCAAGGCACCAAAGCCAGCTAAAAAGTCAATAATCGATACCAAAAACTTGAATTGTACTACTTCTTACTGGCTATTACATCAACTTAGAAGCTTCATCTGTGTTCTACTATGGTGCTTTTAGAGTCTCCGCATACCGCAGCACGCGACATAGCTTTGCAGACGATAAGTACAACCGTTTCAGAGAGAAGAGCGGCCAATGTGACGATCTGGCTTTAAGTCGATTCGATAACAAATGACGAAAACGGACGGATTTCTCAGGTTTTTACTACATATGAACACTTTTCACATTCTCCGGTGCAACTCGGCTGCTAGTCCTCCTTTCATGCAGAATCTTAAGGTCCTAGCTCATGCCCAAGGCACCAAAGCCAGCTAAAAAGTCAATAATCCATACCTAAAACTTGAATTGTACTACTTCTTATTGTCTATTACATCAACTTAGAAGCTTCATCTGTGTTCTACTATGTTGATTTTAGTGTCTCCGCATACCGCAGCACGCGACATAGCTTTGCAGACGATAAGTACAACCGTTTCAGAGAGAAGAGCGGCCAATGTGACGATCTGGCTTTAAGTCGATTCGATAACAAATGACGAAAACGGACGGATTTCTCAGGTTTTTACTACATATGAACACTTTTCACATTCTCCCATCCAACGCGGCTGCTAGTCCTCCTTTCATGCAGAATCTTAAGGTCCTAGCTCATGTCCAAGGCACCAAACCAAGCTAAAAAGTCAATAATCGATACCTAAAACTTGAATTGTACTACTTCTTACTGGCTATTACATCAACTTAGAAGCTTCATCTGTGTTCTACTATGGTGCTTTTAGAGTCTCCGCATACCGCAGCACGCGACAAAGCTTTGCAGACGATAAGTACAACCGTTTCAGAGAGAAGAGCGGCCAATGTGACGATCTGGCTTTAAGTCGATTCGATAACAAATGACGAAAACGGACGGATTTCTCAGGTTTTTACTACATATGAATACTTTTCACATTCTCCCGTGCAACTCGGCTGCTAGTCCTCCTTTAATGCAGAATCTTAAGGTCCTAGCTCATGTCCAAGGCACCAAAGCCAGCTAAAAAGTCAATAATCAGTACCTAAAACTTGAATTGTAGTACTCCTTACTGGCTATTACATCATCTTAGAAGCTTCATCTGTGTTCTACTATGGTGCTTTTAGTGTCTCCGCATACCGCAGCACGCTCAAAGCTTTCCAGACGATAAGTGCAACCGTTTCAGAGAGAAGAGCAGCCAATGTGACGATCTGGCTTTAAGTCGATTCGATAACAAATGACGAAAACGGACGTATATCTCAGGTTTTTACTACATATGAACACATTTCACATTCTCCCGTACAACGCGGCTGCTAGTCCTCCTTTCATGCAGAATCTTAAAGTCCTAGCTCATGTCCAAGGCACCAAAGCCAGCTAAAAAGTATAGAATCGATACCTAAAACTTGAATTGTACTACTTCTTACTGGCTATTACATCAACTTAGAAGCTTCATCTGTGTTCTACTATGGTGCTTTTAGTGTCTCCGCATACCGCATCACGCGACATAGCTTTGCAGGCGATAAGTACAACCGTTTCAGAGAGAAGAGCGGCCAATGTGACGATCTGGCTTTAAGTCGATTCGATAACAAATGACGAAAACGGACGGATTTCTCAGGTTTTTACTACATATGAACACTTTTCACATTCTCCCATCCAACGCAGCTGCTAGTCCTCCTTTCGTGCAGAATCTTAAGGTCCTAGCTCATGTCCAAGGCACCAAAGCCAGCTAAAAAGTCAATAATCGATACCTAAAACTTGAATTGTACTACTTCTTACTGGCTACTACATCAACTTAGAAGCTTCATCTGTGTTCTACTATGGTGCTTTTAGTGTCTCCGCATACCGCAGCACGCGACATAGCTTTGCAGACGATAAGTACAACCGTTTCAGAGAGAAGAGCGGCCAATGTGACGATCTGGCTTTAAGTCGATTCGATAACAAATGACGAAAACGGACGTATATCTCAGGTTTTTACTACATATGAACACTTTTCACATTGTCCCGTGCAACTCGGCTGCTAGTCCTCCTTTTGATGCAGAATCTTAAGGTCCTAGCTCATGTCCAAGGCACCAAAGCCAGCTAAAAAATCAATAATCGATACCTAAAACTTGAATTGTACTACTTCTTACTGGCTATTACAACAACTAAGAAGCTTCATCTGTGTTCTACTATGGTGCTTTTAGTGTCTCCGCATACCGCAGCACGCGACATAGTTTTGAAGACGATAAGTACAACCGTTTCAGAGAGAAGAGTGGCCAATGTGACGATCTGGCTTTAAGTCGATTCGATAACAAATGACGAAAACGGACGGATTTCTCAGGTTTTTACTACATATAAACACTTTTCACATTCTCCCGTGCAACTCGGCTGCTAGTCCTCCTTTAATGCAGAATCTTAAGGTCCTAGCTCATGTCCAAGGCACCAAAGCCAGCTAAAAAGTCAATAATCGATACCAAAAACTTGAATTGTACTACTTCTTACTGGCTATTACATCAACTTAGAAGCTTCATCTGTGTTCTACTATGGTGCTTTTAGAGTCTCCGCATACCGCAGCACGCGACATAGCTTTGCAGACGATAAGTACAACCGTTTCAGAGAGAAGAGCGGCCAATGTGACGATCTGGCTTTAAGTCGATTCGATAACAAATGACGAAAACGGACGGATTTCTCAGGTTTTTACTACATATGAACACTTTTCACATTCTCCGGTGCAACTCGGCTGCTAGTCCTCCTTTCATGCAGAATCTTAAGGTCCTAGCTCATGCCCAAGGCACCAAAGCCAGCTAAAAAGTCAATAATCCATACCTAAAACTTGAATTGTACTACTTCTTATTGTCTATTACATCAACTTAGAAGCTTCATCTGTGTTCTACTATGTTGATTTTAGTGTCTCCGCATACCGCAGCACGCGACATAGCTTTGCAGACGATAAGTACAACCGTTTCAGAGAGAAGAGCGGCCAATGTGACGATCTGGCTTTAAGTCGATTCGATAACAAATGACGAAAACGGACGGATTTCTCAGGTTTTTACTACATATGAACACTTTTCACATTCTCCCATCCAACGCGGCTGCTAGTCCTCCTTTCATGCAGAATCTTAAGGTCCTAGCTCATGTCCAAGGCACCAAAGCCAGCTAAAAAGTCAATAATCGATACCTAAAACTTGAATTGTACTACTTCTTACTGGCTATTACATCAACTTAGAAGCTTCATCTGTGTTCTACTATGGTGCTTTTAGAGTCTCCGCATACCGCAGCACGCGACAAAGCTTTGCAGACGATAAGTACAACCGTTTCAGAGAGAAGAGCTGCCAATGTGACGATCTGGCTTTAAGTCGATTCGATAACAAATGACGAAAACGGACGGATTTCTCAGGTTTTTACTACATATGAACACTTTTCACATTCTCCCGTGCAACTCGGCTGCTAGTCCTCCTTTCATGCAGAATCTTAAGGTCCTAGCTCATGTCCAATGCACCAAAGCCAGCTAAAAAGTATATAATCGATACCTAAAACTTGAATTGTACTACTTCTTACTGGCTATTACATCATCATAGAAGCTTCATCTGTGTTCTACTATGGTGCTTTTAGTGTCTCCGCATACCGCAGCGCGCGACATAGCTTTGCAGACGATAAGTACAACCGTTTCAGAGAGAAGAGCGGCCAATGTGACGATCTGGCTTTAAGTCGATTCGATTACAAATGACGAAAACGGACGGATTTCTCAGGTTTTTACTACATATGAACACCTTTCACATTCTCCCGTGCAACTCGGCTGCTAGTCCTCCTTTAATGCAGAATCTTAAGGTCCTAGCTCATGCCCAAGGCACCAAAGTCAGCTAAAAAGTCAATCATCCATACCTAAAACTTGAATTGTACTACTTCTTACTGGCTATTACATCATCTTAGAAGCTTCATCTGTGTTCTACTATGATGCTTTTAGTGTCTCCGCATACCGCAGCACGCGACAAAGCTTTCCAGACGATAAGTACAACCGTTTCAGAGAGAAGAGCAGCCAATGTGACGATCTGGCTTTAAGTCGATTCGATAACAAATGACGAAAACTGACGGATTTCTCAGGTTTTTACTACATATGAACACTTTTCACATTGTCCCGTGCAACTCGGCTGCTAGTCCTCCTTTTGATGCAGAATCTTAAGGTCCTAGCTCATGTCCAAGGCACCAAAGCCAGCTAAAAAATCAATAATCGATACCTAAAACTTGAATTGTACTACTTCTTACTGGCTATTACATCAACTTAGAAGCTTCATCTGTGTTCTACTATGGTGCTTTTAGTGTCTCCGCATACCGCAGCACGCGACATAGCTTTGAAGACGATAAGTACAACCGTTTCAGAGAGAAGAGCGGCCAATGTGACGACCTGGCTTTAAGTCGATTCGATAACAAATGACGAAAACGGACGGATTTCTCAGGTTTTTACTACATATGAATACTTTTCACATTCTCCCTTGCAACTCGGCTGATGGTCATCCATTCATGCAGAATCTTAAGGTCCTAGCTCATGTCCAAGGCACCTTAGCCAGCTAAAAAGTCAATAATCGATACCTAATACTTGAATTGTACTACTTCTTACTGGCTATTACATCAACTTAGAAGCTTCATCTGTGTTCTACTATGGTGCTTTTAGAGTCTCCGCATACCGCAGCACGCGACATAGCTTTGCAGACGATAAGTACAACCGTTTCAGAGAGAAGAGCCGCCAATGTGACGATCTGGCTTTAAGTCGATTCGATAACAAATGACGAAAACGGACGGATTTCTCAGGTTTTTACTACATATGAACACTTTTCACATTCTCCCGTGCAACTCGGCTGCTAGTCCTCCTTTTGATGCAGATTCTTAAGGTCCTAGCTCATGTCCAAGGCACCAAAGCCAGCTAAAAAGTCAATAATCGATACCTAAAACTTGAATTGTACTATTTCTTACTGGCTATTACATCATCATGGAAGCTTCATCTGTGTTCTACTATGGTGCTTTTAGTGTCTCCGCATACCACAGGACGCGACATAGCTTTGCAGGCGATAAGTACAACCGTTTCAGAGAGAAGAACGGCCAATGTGACGATCTGGCTTTAAGTCGATTCGATAACAAATGACGAAAACGGACGGATTTCTCAGGTTTTTACTACATATGAACACTTTTCACATTCTCCCATCCAACGCGGCTGCTAGTCCTCCTTTCATCCAGAATCTTAAGGTCCTAGCTCATGTCCAAGGCACCAAAGCCAGCTAAAAAGTCAATAATCGATACTTAAAACTTGAATTGTACTACTTCTTACTGACTATTACATCATCTTAGAAGCTTCATCTGTGTTCTACTATGGTGCTTTTAGTGTCTCCGCATACCGCAGCACGCGACATAGCTTTGCAGTCGATAAGTACAACCGTTTCAGAGAGAAGAGCGGCTAATGTGACGACCTTGCTTTAAGTCGATTCGATAACAAATGATGATAACGGACGGATTTTTTCAGGTTTTTACTACATATGAACACTTTTCACATTCTCCCATCCAACGCGGCTGCTAGTCCTCCTTTCATCCAGAATCTTAAGGTCCTAGCTCATGTCCAAGGCACCAAAGCCAGCTAAAAAGTCAATAATCGATACTTAAAACTTGAATTGTACTACTTCTTACTGACTATTACATCATCTTAGAAGCTTCATCTGTGTTCTACTATGGTGCTTTTAGTGTCTCCGCATACCGCAGCACGCGACATAGCTTTGCAGTCGATAAGTACAACCGTTTCAGAGAGAAGAGCGGCTAATGTGACGATCTTGCTTTAAGTCGATTCGATAACAAATGATGATAACGGACGGATTTCTCAGGTTTTTACTACATATGAATACTTTTCACATTCTCCCGTGCAACTGGGCTGCTAGTCCTCCTTTCATGCAGAATCTTAAGGTCCTAGCTCATGCCCAAGGCACCAAAGCCAGCTAAAAAGTCAATAATCCATACCTAAAACTTGAATTGTACTACTTCTTATTGTCTATTACATCAACTTAGAAGCTTCATCTGTGTTCTACTATGTTGATTTTAGTGTCTCCGCATACCGCAGCACGCGACATAGCTTTGCAGACGATAAGTACAACCGTTTCAGAGAGAAGAGCGGCCAATGTGACGATCTGGCTTTAAGTCGATTCGATAACAAATGACGAAAACGGACGGATTTCTCAGGTTTTTACTACATATGAACACTTTTCACATTCTCCCATCCAACGCGGCTGCTAGTCCTCCTTTCATGGAGAATCTTAAGGTCCTAGCTCATGTCCAAGGCACCAAAGCCAGCTAAAAAGTCAATAATCGATACATAAAACTTGAATTGTACTACTTCTTACTGGCTATTACATCATCTTAGAAGCTTCATCTGTGTTCTACTATGGTGCTTTTAGTGTCTCCGCATACCGCAGCACGCGACAAAGCTTTCCAGACGATAAGTACAACCGTTTCAGAGAGAAGAGCAGCCAATGTGGCGATCTGGCTTTAAGTCGATTCGATAACAAATGACGAAAACGGACGGATTTCTCAGGTTTTTACTACATATGAACACTTTTCACATTGTCCCGTGCAACTCGGCTGCTAGTCCTCCTTTTGATGCAGAATCTTAAGGTCCTAGCTCATGTCCAAGGCACCAAAACCAGCTAAAAAATCAATAAATGATACCTAAAACTTGAATTGTACTACTTCTTACTGGCTATTACATCATCTTAGAAGCTTCATCTGTGTTCTACTATGATGCTTTTAGTGTCTCCGCATACCGCAGCACGCGACACAGCTTTCCAGACGATAAGTACAACCGTTTCAGAGAGAAGAGCAGCCAATGTGACGATCTGGCTTTAAGTCGATTCGATAACAAATGACGAAAACGGACGGATTTCTCAGGTTTTTACTACATATGATCACTTTTCACATTGTCCCGTGCAACTCGGCTGCTAGTCCTCCTTTTGATGCAGAATCGTAAGGTCCTAGCTCATGTCCAAGGCACCAAAGCCAGCTAAAAAATCAATAATCGATACCTAAAACTTGAATTGTACTACTTCTTACTGGCTATTACATCAACTTAGAAGCTTCATCTGTGTTCTACTATGGTGCTTTTAGTGTCTCCGCATACCGCAGCACGCGACATAGCTTTGAAGACGATAAGTACAACCGTTTCAGAGAGAAGAGCGGCCAATGTGACGACCTGGCTTTAAGTCGATTCGATAACAAATGACGAAAACGGACGGATTTCTCAGGTTTTTACTACATATGAATACTTTTCACATTCTCCCTTGCAACTCGGCTGATGGTCATCCATTCATGCAGAATCTTAAGGTCCTAGCTCATGTCCAAGGCACCTTAGCCAGCTAAAAAGTCAATAATCGATACCTAATACTTGAATTGTACTACTTCTTACTGGCTATTACATCAACTTAGAAGCTTCATCTGTGTTCTACTATGGTGCTTTTAGAGTCTCCGCATACCGCAGCACGCGACATAGCTTTGCAGACGATAAGAACAACCGTTTCAGAGAGAAGAGCCGCCAATGTGACGATCTGGCTTTAAGACGATTCGATAACAAATGACGAAAACGGACGGATTTCTCAGGTTTTTACTACATATGAACACTTTTCACATTCTCCCGTGCAACTCGGCTGCTAGTCCTCCTTTTGATGCAGATTCTTAAGGTCCTAGCTCATGTCCAAGGCACCAAAGCCAGCTAAAAAGTCAATAATCGATACCTAAAACTTGAATTGTACTATTTCTTACTGGCTATTACATCATCATGGAAGCTTCATCTGTGTTCTACTATGGTGCTTTTAGTGTCTCCGCATACCACAGGACGCGACATAGCTTTGCAGGCGATAAGTACAACCGTTTCAGAGAGAAGAACGGCCAATGTGACGATTTGGCTTTAAGTCGATTCGATAACAAATGACGAAAACGGACGGATTTCTCAGGTTTTTACTACATATGAACACTTTTCACATTCTCCCATCCAACGCGGCTGCTAGTCCTCCTTTCATCCAGAATCTTAAGGTCCTAGCTCATGTCCAAGGCACCAAAGCCAGCTAAAAAGTCAATAATCGATACCTAAAACTTGAATTGTACTACTTCTTACTGGCTATTACATCATCATAGAAGCTTCATCTGTGTTCTACTATGGTGCTTTTAGTGTCTCCGCATACCGCAGCACGCGACATAGCTTTGCAGACGATAAGTACAACCGTTTCAGAGAGAAGAGCGGCCAATGTGACGATCTGGCTTTAAGTCGATTCGATAACAAATGACGAAAACAGACGGATTTCTCAGGTTTTTACTACTTATGAATACTTTTCACATTCTCCCGTGCAACTCGGCTGCTAGTCCTCCTTTCATGCAGAATCTTAAGGTCCTAGCTCATGCCCAAGGCACCAAAGCCAGCTAAAAAGTCAATAATCCATACCAAAAACTTGAATTGTACTACTTCTTATTGTCTATTACATCAACTTAGAAGCTTCATCTGTGTTCTACTATGTTGATTTTAGTGTCTCCGC
The DNA here is from genome assembly GCF_023897955.1 of Schistocerca gregaria. Classification (NCBI taxonomy): domain Eukaryota; kingdom Metazoa; phylum Arthropoda; class Insecta; order Orthoptera; family Acrididae; genus Schistocerca; species Schistocerca gregaria. Next base: position 3,267,589 of record NW_026061829.1, read on the forward strand.
ATACCGCAGCACGCGACATAGCTTTGCAGACGATAAGTACAACCGTTTCAGAGAGAAGAGCGGCCAATGTGACGATCTGGCTTTAAGTCGATTCGATAACAAATGACGAAAACGGACGGATTTCTCAGGTTTTTACTACATATGAACACTTTTCACATTCTCCCATCCAACGCGGCTGCTAGTCCTCCTTTCATGCAGAATCTTAAGGTCCTAGCTCATGTCCAAGGCACCAAAGCCAGCTAAAAAGTCAATAATCGATACATAAAACTTGAATTGTACTACTTCTTACTGGCTATTACATCATCTTAGAAGCTTCATCTGTGTTCTACTATGGTGCTTTTAGTGTCTCCGCATACCGCAGCACGCGACAAAGCTTTCCAGACGATAAGTACAACCGTTTCAGAGAGAAGAGCAGCCAATGTGACGATCTGGCTTTAAGTCGATTCGATAACAAATGACGAAAACGGACGGATTTCTCAGGTTTTTACTATATATGAACACTTTTCACATTGTCCCGTGCAACTCGGCTGCTAGTCCTCCTTTTGATGCAGAATCTTAAGGTCCTAGCTCATGTCCAAGGCACCAAAACCAGCTAAAAAATCAATAAATGATACCTAAAACTTGAATTGTACTACTTCTTACTGGCTATTACATCAACTTAGAAGCTAAATCTGTGTTCTACTATGGTGCTTTTAGTGTCTCCGCATACCGCAGCACGCGACATAGTTTTGAAGACGATAAGTACAACCGTTTCAGATAGAAGAGTGGCCAATGTGACGATCTGGCTTTAAGTCGATTCGATAACAAATGACGAAAACGGTCGAATTTCTCAGGTTTTTACTACATATGAATACTTTCCACATTCTCCCGTGCAACTCGGCTGCTAGTCCTCCTTTAATGCAGAATCTTAAGGTCCTAGCTCATGTCCAAGGCTCCAAAACCATCTAAAAAGTCAATAATCGATACCTAAAACTTGAATTGTACTACTTCTTACTGGCTATTACATCAACTTAGAAGCTTCATCTGTGTTCTACTATGGTGCTTTTAGTGTCTCCGCATACCGCATCACGCGACATAGCTTTCCAGACGATAAGTACAACCGTTTCAGAGAGAAGAGCGGCCAATGTGACGATCTGGCTTTAAGTCGATTCGATAACAAATGACGAAAACGGACGGATTTCTCAGGTTTTTACTACATATGAACACTTTTCACATTCTCCCATCCAACGCGGCTGCTAGTCCTCCTTTCATGCAGAATCTTAAGGTCCTAGCTCATGTCCAAGGCACCAAAGCCAGCTAAAAATGCAATAATCGATACATAAAACTTGAATTGTACTACTTCTTACTGGCTATTACATCATCATAGAGGCTTCATCTGTGTTCTACTATGGTGCTTTTAGTGTCTCCGCATACCGCAGCACGCGACATAGCTTTGCAGACGATAAGTACAACCGTTTCAGAGAGAAGAGCGGCCAATGTGACGATGTGGCTTTAAGTCGATTCGATAACAAATGACGAAAACGGACGGATTTCTCAGGTTTTTACTACATATGAACACTTTTCACATTCTCCCGTGCAACTCGGCTGCTAGTCCTCCTTTCATGCAGAATCTTAAGGTCCTAGCTCATGTCCAAGGCACCAAAGCCAGCTAAAAAGTATATAATCGATACCTAAAACTTGAATTGTACTACTTCTTACTGGCTATTACATCAACTTAGAAGCTTCATCTGTGTTCTACTATGGTGCTTTTAGTGTCTCCGCATACCGCATCACGCGACATAGCTTTCCAGACGATAAGTACAACCGTTTCAGAGAGAAGAGCGGCCAATGTGACGATCTGGCTTTAAGTCGATTCGATAACAAATGACGAAAACAGACGGATTTCTCAGGTTTTTACTACTTATGAATACTTTTCACATTCTCCCGTGCAACTGGGCTGCTAGTCCTCCTTTCATGCAGAATCTTAAGGTCCTAGCTCATGCCCAAGGCACCAAAGCCAGCTAAAAAGTCAATAATCCATACCAAAAACTTGAATTGTACTACTTCTTATTGTCTATTACATCAACTTAGAAGCTTCATCTGTGTTCTACTATGTTGATTTTAGTGTCTCCGCATACCGCAGCACGCGACATAGCTTTGCAGACGATAAGTACAACCGTTTCAGAGAGAAGAGCGGCCAATGTGACGATCTGGCTTTAAGTCGATTCGATAACAAATGACGAAAACGGACGGATTTCTCAGGTTTTTACTACATATGAACACTTTTCACATTCTCCCATCCAACGCGGCTGCTAGTCCTCCTTTCATGCAGAATCTTAAGGTCCTAGCTCATGTCCAAGGCACCAAAGCCAGCTAAAAAGTCAATAATCGATACATAAAACTTGAATTGTACTACTTCTTACTGGCTATTACATCATCTTAGAAGCTTCATCTGTGTTCTACTATGGTGCTTTTAGTGTCTCCGCATACCGCAGCACGCGACAAAGCTTTCCAGACGATAAGTACAACCGTTTCAGAGAGAAGAGCAGCCAATGTGACGATCTGGCTTTAAGTCGATTCGATAACAAATGACGAAAACGGACGGATTTCTCAGGTTTTTACTACATATGAACACTTTTCACATTGTCCCGTGCAACTCGGCTGCTAGTCCTCCTTTTGATGCAGAATCTTAAGGTCCTAGCTCATGTCCAAGGCACCAAAACCAGCTAAAAAATCAATAAATGATACCTAAAACTTGAATTGTACTACTTCTTACTGGCTATTACATCAACTTAGAAGCTAAATCTGTGTTCTACTATGGTGCTTTTAGTGTCTCCGCATACCGCAGCACGCGACATAGTTTTGAAGACGATAAGTACAACCGTTTCAGATAGAAGAGTGGCCAATGTGACGATCTGGCTTTAAGTCGATTCGATAACAAATGACGAAAACGGTCGAATTTCTCAGGTTTTTACTACATATGAACACTTTTCACATTCTACCGTGCAACTCGGCTGCTCGTCCCCCTTTCATGCAGAATCTTAAGGTCCTAGCTCATGTCCAAGGCACCAAAGCCAGCTAAAAAGTCAATAATAAGTACCTAAAACTTGAATTATACTACTTCTTACTGGTTATTACATCGACTTAGAAGCTTCATCTGCGTTCTGCTATGGTGATTTTATTGTCTCCGCATACCGCAGCTCGCGACATAGCATTGAAGACGATAAGTACAACCGTTTCAGAGAGAAGACCGGCCAATGTGACGATCGGGCTTTAAGTCGATTCGATAACAAATGACGAAAACGGACGGATTTCTCAGGTTTCTACTACATATGAACACATTTCACATTCTCCCGTGCAACGCGGCTGCTAGTCCTCCTTTCATGCAGAATATTAAGGTCCTAGCTCATGTCCAAGGCACCAAAGCCAGCTAAAAAGTCAATAATCGATACCTAAAACTTGAACTGTACTACTTCTTACTGGTTATTACATCAACTTAGAAGCTTCATCTGTGTTCTACTACGGTGCTTTTAGTTTCTCCGCATACCGCAGCACGCGACATAGTTTTGCAGACGATAAGTACAACCGTTTCAGACAGAAGGGCGGCCAATGTGACGATCTGGCTTTGAGTCGATTCGATAACAAATGACGAAAACGGACGGATTTCTCAGGTTTGTACTACATATGAACACTTTTCACATTCTCCCGTGCAACTCGGCTGCTAGTCCTCCTTTTGATGCAGAATCTTAAGGTCCTAGCTCATGTCCAAGGCACCAAAGCCAGCTAAAAAGTCAATAATCGATACCTAAAACTTGAACTGTACTACTTCTTACTGGTTATTACATCAACTTAGAAGCTTCATCTGTGTTCTACTACGGTGCTATTAGTTTCTCCGCATACCGCAGCACGCGACATAGTTTTGCAGACGATAAGTACAACCGTTTCAGACAGAAGAGCGGCCAATGTGACGATCTGGCTTCAAGTCAATAATCGATACCTAAAACTGGAATTGTACTACTTCTTACTGGCTATCACATCAACTTAGAAGCTTCATCTGTGTTCTACTATGGTGCTTTTAGTGTCTCCGCATACCGCAGCACGCGACATAGCTTTGATGACGATAAGTACAACCGTTTCAGAGAGAAGAGCGGCCAATGTGACGATCTGGCTTTCAGTCGATTCGATAACAAATGACGAAAACGGACGGATATCTCAGGTTTTTACTACATATGAATACTTTTCACATTCTCGCGTGCAACTCGGCTGCTAGTCCTCCTTTAATGCAGAATCTTAAGGTCCTAGCTCATGTCCAAGGCACCAAAGCCAGCTGAAAAGTCAATAATCGATACCTAAAACTTGAATTGTACTACTTCTTACTGGCTATTACATCAACTTAGAAGCTTCATCTGTGTTCTACTATGGTGCTTTTAGTGTCTCCGCATACCGCATCACGCGACATAGCTTTGCAGGCGATAAGTACAACCGTTTCAGAGAGAAGAGCGGCCAATGTGACGATCTGGCTTTAAGTCGATTCGATAACAAATGACGAAAACGGACGGATTTCTCAGGTTTTTACTACAGATGAACACTTTTCACATTCTCCTATCCAACGCGGCTGCTAGTCCTCCTTTCATGCAGAATCTTAAGGTCCTAGCTCATTTCCAAAGCACCACAGCCAGCTAAAAAGTCAATAATCGATACCTAAAACTTGAATTGTACTACTTCTTACTGGCTATTACATCATCATAGAAGCTTCATCTGTGTTCTACTATGGTGCTTTTAGTGTCTCCGCATACCGCAGCACGCGACATAGCTTTGCAGACGATAAGTACAACCGTTTCAGACAGAAGAGCGGCCAATGTGACGATCTGGCTTTAAGTCGATTCGATAACAAATGACGAAAACGGACGGATTTCTCAGGTTTTTACTACATATGAACACTTTTCACATTCTCCCGTGCAACTCGGCTGCTCGTTCTCCTTTCATGCAGAATCTTAAGGTCCTAGCTCATGTCCAAGGCACCAAAGCCAGCTAAAAAGTCAATAATCAGACCTAAAACTTGAATTGTACTACTTCCTACTGGCTATTACATCGACTTAGAAGCTTCATCTGTGTTCTACTATGGTGATTTTATTGTCTCCACATACCGCAGCACGCGACATAGCTTTGAAGACGATAAGTACAACCGTTTCAGAGAGATGAACGGCCAATGTGACGATCGGGCTTTAAGTCGATTCGATAACAAATGACGAAAACGGACGGATTTCTCAGGTTTCTTCTACATATGAACACATTTCACATTCTCCCGTGCAACGCGGCTGCTAGTCCTCCTTTCATGCAGAATCTTAAGGTCCTAGCTCATGTCCAAGGCACCAAAGCCAGCTATAAAGTCAATAATCGATACCTAAAACTTGAACTGTACTACTTCTTACTGGTTATTACATCAACTTAGAAGCTTCATCTGTGTTCTACTACGGTGCTTTTAGTTTCTCCGCATACCGCAGCACGCGACATAGTTTTGCAGACGATAAGTACAACCGTTTCAGACAGAAGAGCGGCCAATGTGACGATCTGGCTTTAAGTCGATTCGATAACAAACGACGAAAACGGACGGATTTCTCAGGTTTTTACTACATATGAACACTTTTCACATTGTCCCGTGCATCTCGGCTGCTAGTCCTCCTTTTGATGCAGAATCTTAAGGTCGTAGCTCATGTCCAAGGCACCACAGCAAGCTAAAAAATCAATAATCGATACCTAAAACTTGAATTGTACTACTTCTTACTGGCTACTACATCAACTTAGAAGCTTCATCTCTGTTCTACTATGGTGCTTTTAGTGTCTCCGCATACCGCAGCACGCGACATAGCTTTGAAGACGATAAGTACAACCGTTTCAGAGAGAAGAGCGGCCAATGTGACGATCTGGCTTTAAGTCGATTCGATAACAAATGACGAAAACGGACGGATTTCTCAGGTTTTTAGTACATATGAATACTTTTCACATTCTCCCGTGCAATTCGGCTGCTAGTCCTCCTTTAATGCAGAATCTTAAGGTCCTAGCTTATGTCCAAGGCACCAAAGCCAGCTAAAAAGTCAATAATCGATACCTAAAACTTGAATTGTACTACTTCTTACTGGCTATTACATCAACTTAGAAGCTTCATCTGTGTTCTACTATGGTGCTTTTAGTGTCTCCACATACCTCATCACGCGACTTAGCTTTGCAGGCGATAAGTACAACCGTTTCAGAGAGAAGAGCTGCCAATGTGACGATCTGGCTTTAAGTCGATTCGATAACAAATGACGAAAACGGACGGATTTCTCAGGTTTTTACTACATATGAACACTTTTCACATTCTCCCATCCAACGCGGCTGCTAGTCCTCCTTTCATGCAGAATCTTAAGGTCCTAGCTCATGTCCAAGGCACCAAAGCCAGCTAAAAAGTCAATAATCGATACCTAAAACATGAATTGTACTACTCCTCACTGGCTATTACATCATCATAGAAGCTTCATCTGTGTTCTACTATGGTGCTTTTAGTGTCTCCGCATACCGCAGCACGCGACATAGCTTTGCAGACGATAAGTACAATCGTTTCAGAGAGAAGAGCGGCCAATGTGACGATCTGGCTTTAAGTCGATTCGATAACAAATGACGAAAACGGACGGATTTCTCAGGTTTTTACTACATATGAACACTTTTCACATTGTCCCGTGCAACTCGGCTGCTAGTCCTCACTTTGATGCAGATTCTTAAGGTCCTAGCTCATGTCCAAGGCACCAAAGCCAGCTAAAAAGTCAATAATCGATACCTAAAACTTGAATTGTACTACTTCTTACTGGCTACTACATCAACTTAGAAGCTTCATCTGTGTTCTACTATGGTGCTTTTAGTGTCTCCGCATACCGCAGCACGCGACATAGTTTTGAAGACGATAAGTACAACCGTTTCAGAGAGAAGAGCGGCCAATGTGACGATCTGGCTTTAAGTCGATTCGATAACAAATGACTAAAACGGACGGATTTCTCAGGTTTTTACTACATATGAATACTTTTCACATTCTCCCTTGCAACTCGGCTGCTAGTCCTCCATTCATGCAGAATCTTAAGGTCCTAGCTCATGTCCAAGGCACCTTAGCCAGCTAAAAAGTCAATAATCGATACCTAATACTTGAATTGTACTACTTCTTACTGGTTACTACATCAACTTAGAAGCTTCATCTGTGTTCTACTATGGTGCTTTTAGAGTCTCCGCATACCGCAGCACGCGACATAGCTTTGCAGACGATAAGTACAACCGTTTCAGAGAGAAGAGCCGCCAATGTGACGATCTGGCTTTAAGTCGATTCGATAACAAATGACGAAAACGGACGGATTTCTCAGGTTTTTACTACATATGAACACTTTTCACATTCTCCCGTGCAACTCGGCTGCTAGTCCTCCTTTTGATGCAGATTCTTAAGCTCCTAGCTCATGTCCAAGGCACCAAAGCCAGCTAAAAAGTCAATAATCGATACCTAAAACTTGAATTGTACTACTTCTTACTGGCTATTACATCATCATGTAAGCTTCATCTGTGTTCTACTATGGTGCTTTTAGTGTCTCCGCATACCGCAGCACGCGACATAGCTTTGCAGACGATAAGTACAACCGTTTCAGAGAGAAGAGCGGCCAATGTGAAGATCTGGCTTTAAGTCGATTCGATAACAAATGACGAAAACGGACGGATTTCTCAGGTTTTTACTACATATGAACTCTTTTCAAATTCTCCCGTGCAACTCGGCTGCTAGTCCTCCTTTCATGCAGAATCTTAAGGTCCTAGCTCATGTCCAAGGCACCAAAGCCAGCTAAAAAGTCAAAAATCAGTACCTAAAACTTGAATTGTACTGCTTCTTACTGGCTATTACATCGACTTAGAAGCTTCATCTGTGTTCTACTATGGTGATTTTATTGTCTCCGCATACCGCAGCACGCGACATAGCTTTGCAGACGATAAGTACAACCGTTTCAGAGAGAAGAGCGGCCAATGTGACGATCGGGCTTTAAGTCGATTCGATAACAAATGACGAAAACGGACGGATTTCTCAGGTTTTTAGTACATATGAATACTTTTCACATTCTCCCGTGCAATTCGGCTGCTAGTCCTCCTTTAATGCAGAATCTTAAGGTCCTAGCTCATGTCCAAGGCACCAAAGCCAGCTAAAAAGTCAATAATCGATACCTAAAACTTGAATTGTACTACTTCTTACTGGCTATTACATCAACTTAGAAACTTCATCTGTGTTCTACTATGGTGCTTTTAGTGTCTCCGCATACCTCATCACGCGACATAGCTTTGCAGGCGATAAGTACAACCGTTTCAGAGAGAAGAGCTGCCAATGTGACGATCTGGCTTTAAGTCGATTCGATAACAAATGACGAAAACGGACGGATTTCTCAGGTTTTTACTACATATGAACACTTTTCACATTCTCCCATCCAACGCGGCTGCTAGTCCTCCTTTCATGCAGAATCTTAAGGTCCTAGCTCATGTCCAAGGCACCAAAGCCAGCTAAAAAGTCAATAATCGATACCTAAAACTTGAATTGTACTACTTCTCACTGGCTATTACATCATCATAGAAGCTTCATCTGTGTTCTACTATGGTGCTTTTAGTGTCTCCGCATACCGCAGCACGCGGCATAGCTTTGCAGACGATAAGTACAATCGTTTCAGAGAGAAGAGCGGCCAATGTGACGATCTGGTTTTAAGTCGATTCGATAACAAATGACGAAAACGGACGGATTTCTCAGGTTTTTACTACATATGAACACTTTTCACATTGTCCCGTGCAACTCGGCTGCTAGTCCTCATTTTGATGCAGAATCTTAAGGTCCTAGCTCATGTCCAAGGCACCAAAGCCAGCTAAAAAGTCAATAATCGATACCTAATACTTGAATTGTACTACTTCTTACTGGCTATTACATCAACTTAGAATCTTCATCTGTGTTCTACTATGGTGCTTTTAGAGTCCCCGCATACCGCAGCACGCGACATAGCTTTGCAGACGATAAGTACAACCGTTTCAGAGAGAAGAGCCGCAAATGTGACGATCTGGCTTTAAGTCGATTCGATAACAAATGACGAAAACGGACGGATTTCTCAGGTTTTTACTACGTATGAACACTTTCCACATTCTCCCGTGCAACTCGGCTGCTAGTCCTCCTTTTGATGCAGATTCTTAAGGTCCTAGCTCATGTCCAAGGCACCAAAGCCAGCTAAAAAGTCAATAATCGATACCTAAAACTTGAATTGTACTACTTCTTACTGGCTATTACATCATTATGTAAGCTTCATCTGTGTTCTACTATGGTGCTTTTAGTGTCTCCGCATACCGCAGGACGCGACATAGCTTTGCAGACGATAAGTACAACCGTTTCAGAGAGAAGAGCGGCCAATGTGACGATCTGGCTTTAAGTCGATTCGATAACAAATGACGAAACCGGACGGATTTCTCAGGTTTTTACTACATATGAACTCTTTTCAAATTCTCCCGTGCAACTCGGTTGCTAGTCCTCCTTTCATTCAGAATCTTAAGGTCCTAGCTCATGTCCAAGGCACCAAAGCCAGCTAAAAAGTCAAAAATCAGTACCTAAAACTTGAATTGTACTACTTCTTACTGGCTATTACATCGACTTAGAAGCTTCATCTGTGTTCTACTATGGTGATTTTATTGTCTCCGCATACCGCAGCACGCGACATAGCTTTGCAGACGATAAGTACAACCGTTTCAGAGAGAAGAGCGGCCAATGTGACGATCGGGCTTTAAGTCGATTCGATAACAAATGACGAAAACGGACGGATTTCTCAGGTTTCTACTACATATGAACACATTTCACATTCTCCCGTGCAACGCAGCTGCTAGTCCTCCTTTCATGCGGAATCTTAAGGTCCTAGCTCATGTCCAAGGCACCAAAGCCAGCTAAAAAGTCAATAATCGATACCTAAAACTTGAATTGTACTACTTCTTACTGGCTATTACATCAACTTAGAAGCTTGATCTGTGTTCTACCATGGTGCTTTTAGTGTGTCCGCATACCGCAGCACGCGCCATAGCTGTGCAGACGATAAGTACAACCGTTTCAGAGAAAAGAGCGGCCAATGTGACGATCGGGCTTTAAGTCGATTCGATAACAAATGTCGAAAACGGACGGATTTCTCAGGTTTTTACTACATATGAACACTTTTCACATTCTCCCATCCAACGCGGCTGCTAGTCCTCCTTTCATGCAGAATCTTAAGGTCCTAGGTCATGTCCAAGGCACCAAAGCCAGCTAAAAAGTCAATAATCGATACCTAAAACTTGAATTGTACTACTTCTCACTGGCTATTACATCATCATAGAAGCTTCATCTGTGTTCTACTATGGTGCTTTTAGTGTCTCCGCATACCGCAGCACGCGACATAGCTTTGCAGACGATAAGTACAATCGTTTCAGAGAGAAGAGCGGCCAATGTGACGATCTGGCTTTAAGTCGATTCGATAACAAATGACGAAAACGGACGGATTTCTCAGGTTTTTACTACATATGAACACTTTTCACATTGTCCCGTGCAACTCGGCTGCTAGTCCTCATTTTGATGCAGAATCTTAAGGTCCTAGCTCATGTCCAAGGCACCAAAGCCAGCTAAAAAATCAATAATCGATACCTAAAACTTGAATTGTACTACTTCTTACTGGCTACTACATCAACTTATAAGCTTCATCTGTGTTCTACAATGGTGCTTTTAGTGTCTCCGCATACCGCAGCACGCGACATAGCTTTGAAGACGATAAGTACAACCGTTTCAGAGAGAAGAGCGGCCAATGTGACGATCTGGCTTTAAGTCGATTCGATAACAAATGACTAAAACGGACGGATTTCTCAGGTTTTTACTACATATGAATACTTTTCACATTCTCCCTTGCAACTCGGCTGCTAGTCCTCCATTCATGCAGAATCTTAAGGTCCTAGCTCATGTCCAAGGCACCTTAGCCAGCTAAAAAGTCAATAATCGATACCTAAAACTTGAATTGTACTACTTCTTACTGGCTATTACATCGACTTAGAAGCTTCATCTGTGTTCTACTATGGTGATTATATTGTCTCCGCATACCGCAGCACGTGACATAGCTTTGCAGACGATAAGTACAACCGTTTCAGAGAGAAGAGCGGCCAATGTGACGATCGGGCTTTAAGTCGATTCGATAACAAATGACGAAAACGGACGGATTTCTCAGGTTTCTACTACATATGAACACATTTCACATTCTCCCGTGCAACGCGGCTGCTAGTCCTCCTTTCATGCGGAATCTTAAGGTCCTAGCTCATGTCCAAGTCACCAAAGCCAGCTAAAAAGTCAATAATCGATACCTAAAACTTGAATTGTACTACTTCTTACTGGCTATTACATCAACTTAGAAGCTTCATCTGTGTTCTACCATGGTGCTTTTAGTGTGTCCGCATACCGCAGCACGCGACATAGCTTTGCAGACGATAAGTACAACCGTTTCAGAGAAAAGAGGGGCTAATGTGACGATCTGGCTTAAAGTCGATTCGATAACAAATGACGAAAACGGACGGATTTCTCAGGTTTTTACTACATATGAACACTTTTCACATTCTCCCGTGCAACTCGGCTGCTAGTCCTCCTTTCATGCAGAATCTTAAGGTCCTAGCTCATGTCCAAGGCACCAAAGCCAGCTAATAAGTCAATAATCAGTACCTAAAACTTGAATTGTACTACTTCTTACTGGCTATTACATCGACTTAGAAGCTTCATCTGTGTTCTACTATGGTGATTTTATTGTCTCCGCATACCGCAGCACGCGACATAGCTTTGCAGACGATAAGTACAACCGTTTCAGAGAGAAGAGCGGCCAATGTGACGATCGGGCTTTAAGTCGATTCGATAACAAATGACGAAAACGGACGGATTTCTCAGGTTTTTACTACATATGAACACTTTTAACATTCTCCCGTACAACGCGGCTGCTAGTCCTCCTTTCATGCAGAATCTTAAGGTCCTAGCTCATGTCCTAGGCACCAAAGCCAGCTAAAAAGTCAATAATCGATACCTAAAACAGGAATTGTAGTACTTCTTACTGGCTATCACATCAACTTAGAAGCTTCATCTGTGTTCTACTATGGTGCTTTTAGTGTCTCCGCATACCGCAGCACGCGACATAGCTTTGCAGACGATAAGTACAACCGTTTCAGACAGAAGAGCGGCCAATGTGACGATCTGGCTTTAAGTCGATTCGATAACAAATGACGAAAACGGACGGATTTCTCAGGTTTTTACTACATATGAACACTTTTCACATTCTCCCGTGCAACTCGACTGCTAGTCCTCCTTTCATGCAGAATCTTAAGGTCCTAGCTCATGTCCAAGGCACCAAAGCCAGCTAAAAAGTCAATAATCGATACCTAAAACTTGAATTGTACTGCTTCTTACTGGCTATTACATCATCTTAGAAGCTTCATCTGTGTTCTACTATGGTGCTTTTAGTGTCTCCGCATACCGCAGCACGCGAAAAAGCTTTCCAGACGATAAGTACAACCGTTTCAGAGAGAAGAGCAGCCAATGTGACGATCTGGCTTTAAGTCGATTCGATAACAAATGACGAAAACGGACGGATTTCTCAGGTTTTTACTACATATGAATACTTTTCACATTCTCCCGTGCAACTCGGCTGCTAGTCCTCCTTTAATGCAGAATCTTAAGGTCCTAGCTCATGTCCAAGGCATCAAAGCCAGCTAAAAAGTCAATAATCGATACCGAAAACTTGAATTGTACTACTTCTTACTGGCTATTACATCAAATTAGAAGCTTCATCTGTGTTCAATTGTGGTGGTTTTAGTGTCTCCGCCTACCGCAGCATACGACATAGCTTTGCAGACGATAAGTACAACCGTTTCAGAGAGAAGAGCGGCCAATGTGACGATCTGGCTTTAAGTCGATTCGATAACAAATGACGAAAACGGACGGATTTCTCAGGTTTTTACTACATATGAACTCTTTTCAAATTCTCCCGTGCAACTCGGCTGCTAGTCCTCCTTTCATGCAGAATCTTAAGGTCCTAGCTCATGTCCAAGGCACCAAAGCCAGCTAAAAAGTCAATAATCGATACCTAAAACTTGAATTGTACTACTTCTTACTGGCTATTACATCATCATGTAAGCTTCATCTGTGTTCTACTATGGTGCTTTTAGTGTCTCCGCATACCGCAGGACGCGACATAGCTTTGCAGACGATAAGTACAACCGTTTCAGAGAGAAGAGCGGCCAATGTGACGATCTGGCTTTAAGTCGATTCGATAACAAATGACGTAAACGGACGGATTTCTCAGGTTTTTACTACATATGAACACTTTTCACATTCTCCCGTGCAACTCGGCTGCTAATCCTCCTTTCATGCAGATTCTTAAGGTCCTAGCTCATGTCCAAGGCACCAAAGCCAGCTAAAAAGTCAATAATCGATACCTAAAACTTGAATTGTACTACTTCTTACTGGCTATTACATCATCATGTAAGCTTCATCTGTGTTCTACTATGGTGCTTTTAGTGTCTCCGCATACCGCAGGACGCGACATAGCTTTGCAGACGATAAGTACAACCGTTTCAGAGAGAAGAGCGGCCAATGTGACGATCTGGCTTTAAGTCGATTCGATAACAAATGACGAAAACGGACGGATTTCTCAGGTTTTTACTACATATGAACTCTTTTCAAATTCTCCCGTGCAACTCGGCTGCTAGTCCTCCTTTCATGCAGAATCTTAAGGTCCTAGCTCATGTCCAAGGCACCAAAGCCAGCTAAAAAGTCAAAAATCAGTACCTAAAACTTGAATTGTACTACTTCTTACTGGCTATTACATCGACTTAGAAGCTTCATCTGTGTTCTACTATGGTGATTTTATTGTCTCCGCATACCGCAGCACGCGACATAGCTTTGCAGACGATAAGTACAATCGTTTCAGAGAGAAGAGCGGCCAATGTGACGATCGGGCTTTAAGTCGATTCGATAACAAATGACGAAAACGGACGGATTTCTCAGGTTTTTACTACATATGAATACTTTTCACATTCTCCCGTGCAACTCGGCTGCTAGTCCTCCTTTAATGCAGAATCTTAAGGTCCTAGCTCATGTCCAAGGCATCAAAGCCAGCTAAAAAGTCAATAATCGATACCGAAAACTTGAATTGTACTACTTCTTACTGGCTATTACATCAAATTAGAAGCTTCATCTGTGTTCAATTGTGGTGGTTTTAGTGTCTCCGCCTACCGCAGCATACGACATAGCTTTGCAGACGATAAGTACAACCGTTTCAGAGAGAAGAGCGGCCAATGTGACGATCTGGCTTTAAGTAGATTCGATAACAAATGACGAAAACGGACGGATTTCTCAGGTTTTTACTACATATGAACACTTTTCACATTGTCCCGTGCAACTCGGCTGCTAGTCCTCCTTTTGATGCAGAATCTTAAGGTCCTAGCTCATGTCCAAGGCACCAAAGCCAGCTAAAAAATCAATAATCGATACCTAAAACTTGAATTGTACTACTTCTTACTGGCTATTACATCAACTTAGAAGCTTCATCTGTGTTCTACTATGGTGCTTTTAGTGTCTCCGCATACCGCAGCACGCGACATAGATTTGAAGACGATAAGTACAACTGTTTCAGAGAGAAGAGCGGCCAATGTGACGATCTGGCTTTAAGTCGATTCGATAACAAATGACGAAAACGGACGGATTTCTCAGGTTTTTACTACATATGAACACTTTTCACATTCTCCCGTGCAACTCGGCTGCTAATCCTCCTTTCATGCAGATTCTTAAGGTCCTAGCTCATGTCCAAGGCACCAAAGCCAGCTAAAAAGTCAATAATCGATACCTAAAACTTGAATTGTACTACTTCTTACTGGCTATTACATCATCAAGTAAGCTTCATCTGTGTTCTACTATGGTGCTTTTAGTGTCTCCGCATACCGCAGGACGCGACATAGCTTTGCAGACGATAAGTACAACCGTTTCAGAGAGAAGAGCGGCCAATGTGACGATCTGGCTTTAAGTCGATTCGATAACAAATGACGAAAACGGACGGATTTCTCAGGTTTTTACTACATATGAACTCTTTTCAAATTCTCCCGTGCAACTCGGCTGCTAGTCCTCCTTTCATGCAGAATCTTAAGGTCCTAGCTCATGTCCACGGCACCAAAGCCAGCTAAAAAGTCAAAAATCAGTACCTAAAACTTGAATTGTACTACTTCTTACTGGCTATTACATCGACTTAGAAGCTTCATCTGTGTTCTACTATGGTGATTTTATTGTCTCCGCATACCGCAGCACGCGACATAGCTTTGCAGACGATAAGTACAACCGTTTCAGAGAGAAGAGCGGCCAATGTGACGATCGGGCTTTAAGTCGATTCGATAACAAATGACGAAAACGGACGGATTTCTCAGGTTTCTACTACATATGAACACATTTCACATTCTCCCATGCAACGCGGCTGCTAGTCTTCCTTTCATGCGGAATCTTAAGGTCCTAGCTCATGTCCAAGGCACCAAAGCCAGCTAAAAAGTCAATAATCAATACCTAAAACTTGAATTGTACTTCTTCTTACTGGCTATTACATCAACTTAGAAGCTTCATCTGTGTTCTACCATGGTGCTTTTAGTGAGTCCGCATACCGCAGCACGCGACATAGCTGTGCAGACGATAAGTACAACCGTTTCAGAGAAAAGAGCGGCCAATGTGACGATCGGGCTTTAAGTCGATTCGATAACAAATGACGAAAACGGACGGATTTCTCAGGTTTTTACTACATATGAACACTTTTCACATTCTCCCGTGCAACTCGACTGCTAGTCCTCCTTTCATGCAGAATCTTAAGGTCCTAGCTCATGTCCAAGGCACCAAAGCCAGCTAAAAAGTCAATAATCGATACCTAAAACTTGAATTGTACTGCTTCTTACTGGCTATTACATCATCTTAGAAGCTTCATCTGTGTTCTACTATGGTGCTTTTAGTGTCTCCGCATACCGCAGCACGCGAAAAAGCTTTCCAGACGATAAGTACAACCGTTTCAGAGAGAAGAGCAGCCAATGTGACGATCTGGCTTTAAGTCGATTCGATAACAAATGACGAAAACGGACGGATTTCTCAGGTTTTTACTACATATGAATACTTTTCACATTCTCCCGTGCAACTCGGCTGCTAGTCCTCCTTTAATGCAGAATCTTAAGGTCCTAGCTCATGTCCAAGGCATCAAAGCCAGCTAAAAAGTCAATAATCGATACCGAAAACTTGAATTGTACTACTTCTTACTGGTTATTACATCAAATTAGAAGCTTCATCTGTGTTCAATTATGGTGGTTTTAGTGTCTCCGCCTACCGCAGCATACGACATAGCTTTGCAGACGATAAGTACAACCGTTTCAGAGAGAAGAGCGGCCAATGTGACGATCTGGCTTTAAGTCGATTCGATAACAAATGACGAAAACGGACGGATTTCTCAGGTTTTTACTACATATGAACTCTTTTCAAATTCTCCCGTGCAACTCGGCTGCTAGTCCTCCTTTCATGCAGAATCTTAAGGTCCTAGCTCATGTCCAAGGCACCAAAGCCAGCTAAAAAGTCAATAATCGATACCTAAAACTTGAATTGTACTACTTCTTACTGGCTATTACATCATCATGTAAGCTTCATCTGTGTTCTACTATGGTGCTTTTAGTGTCTCCGCATACCGCAGGACGCGACATAGCTTTGCAGACGATAAGTACAACCGTTTCAGAGAGAAGAGCGGCCAATGTGACGATCTGGCTTTAAGTCGATTCGATAACAAATGACGTAAACGGACGGATTTCTCAGGTTTTTACTACATATGAACACTTTTCACATTCTCCCGTGCAACTCGGCTGCTAATCCTCCTTTCATGCAGATTCTTAAGGTCCTAGCTCATGTCCAAGGCACCAAAGCCAGCTAAAAAGTCAATAATCGATACCTAAAACTTGAATTGTACTACTTCTTACTGGCTATTACATCATCATGTAAGCTTCATCTGTGTTCTACTATGGTGCTTTTAGTGTCTCCGCATACCGCAGGACGCGACATAGCTTTGCAGACGATAAGTACAACCGTTTCAGAGAGAAGAGCGGCCAATGTGACGATCTGGCTTTAAGTCGATTCGATAACAAATGACGAAAACGGACGGATTTCTCAGGTTTTTACTACATATGAACTCTTTTCAAATTCTCCCGTGCAACTCGGCTGCTAGTCCTCCTTTCATGCAGAATCTTAAGGTCCTAGCTCATGTCCAAGGCACCAAAGCCAGCTAAAAAGTCAAAAATCAGTACCTAAAACTTGAATTGTACTACTTCTTACTGGCTATTACATCGACTTAGAAGCTTCATCTGTGTTCTACTATGGTGATTTTATTGTCTCCGCATACCGCAGCACGCGACATAGCTTTGCAGACGATAAGTACAATCGTTTCAGAGAGAAGAGCGGCCAATGTGACGATCGGGCTTTAAGTCGATTCGATAACAAATGACGAAAACGGACGGATTTCTCAGGTTTTTACTACATATGAATACTTTTCACATTCTCCCGTGCAACTCGGCTGCTAGTCCTCCTTGCATGCAGAATCTTAAGGTCCTAGCTCATGTCCAAGGCATCAAAGCCAGCTAAAAAGTCAATAATCGATACCGAAAACTTGAATTGTACTACTTCTTACTGGCTATTACATCAAATTAGAAGCTTCATCTGTGTTCAATTGTGGTGGTTTTAGTGTCTCCGCCTACCGCAGCATACGACATAGCTTTGCAGACGATAAGTACAACCGTTTCAGAGAGAAGAGCGGCCAATGTGACGATCTGGCTTTAAGTAGATTCGATAACAAATGACGAAAACGGACGGATTTCTCAGGTTTTTACTACATATGAACACTTTTCACATTGTCCCGTGCAACTCGGCTGCTAGTCCTCCTTTTGATGCAGAATCTTAAGGTCCTAGCTCATGTCCAAGGCACCAAAGCCAGCTAAAAAATCAATAATCGATACCTAAAACTTGAATTGTACTACTTCTTACTGGCTATTACATCAACTTAGAAGCTTCATCTGTGTTCTACTATGGTGCTTTTAGTGTCTCCGCATACCGCAGTTCGCGACATAGATTTGAAGACGATAAGTACAACTGTTTCAGAGAGAAGAGCGGCCAATGTGACGATCTGGCTTTAAGTCGATTCGATAACAAATGACGAAAACGGACGGATTTCTCAGGTTTTTACTACATATGAACACTTTTCACATTCTCCCGTGCAACTCGGCTGCTAATCCTCCTTTCATGCAGATTCTTAAGGTCCTAGCTCATGTCCAAGGCACCAAAGCCAGCTAAAAAGTCAATAATCGATACCTAAAACTTGAATTGTACTACTTCTTACTGGCTATTACATCATCATGTAAGCTTCATCTGTGTTCTACTATGGTGCTTTTAGTGTCTCCGCATACCGCAGGACGCGACATAGCTTTGCAGACGATAAGTACAACCGTTTCAGAGAGAAGAGCGGCCAATGTGACGATCTGGCTTTAAGTCGATTCGATAACAAATGACGAAAACGGACGGATTTCTCAGGTTTTTACTACATATGAACTCTTTTCAAATTCTCCCGTGCAACTCGGCTGCTAGTCCTCCTTTCATGCAGAATCTTAAGGTCCTAGCTCATGTCCACGGCACCAAAGCCAGCTAAAAAGTCAAAAATCAGTACCTAAAACTTGAATTGTACTACTTCTTACTGGCTATTACATCGACTTAGAAGCTTCATCTGTGTTCTACTATGGTGATTTTATTGTCTCCGCATACCGCAGCACGCGACATAGCTTTGCAGACGATAAGTACAACCGTTTCAGAGAGAAGAGCGGCCAATGTGACGATCGGGCTTTAAGTCGATTCGATAACAAATGACGAAAATGGACGGATTTCTCAGGTTTCTACTACATATGAACACATTTCACATTCTCCCGTGCAACGCGGCTGCTAGTCCTCCTTTCATGCGGAATCTTAAGGTCCTAGCTCATGTCCAAGGCACCAAAGCCAGCTAAAAAGTCAATAATCAATACCTAAAACTTGAATTGTACTACTTCTTACTGGCTATTACATCAACTTAGAAGCTTCATCTGTGTTCTACCATGGTGCTTTTAGTGAGTCCGCATACCGCAGCACGCGACATAGCTGTGCAGACGATAAGTACAACCGTTTCAGAGAAAAGAGCGGCCAATGTGACGATCGGGCTTTAAGTCGATTCGATAACAAATGACGAAAACGGACGGATTTCTCAGGTTTTTACTACATATGAACACTTTTCACATTCTCCCATCCAACGCGGCTGCTAGTCCTCCTTTCATGCAGAATCTTAAGGTCCTAGCTCATGTCCAAGGCACCAAAGCCAGCTAAAAAGTCAATAATCGATACCTAAAACTTGAATTGTACTACTTCTCACTGGCTATTACATCATCATAGAAGCTTCATCTGTGTTCTACTATGGTGCTTTTAGTGTCTCCGCATACCGCAGCACGCGACATAGCTTTGCAGACGATAAGTACAATCGTTTCAGAGAGAAGAGCGGCCAATGTGACGATCTGGCTTTAAGTCGATTCGATAACAAATGACGAAAACGGACGGATTTCTCAGGTTTTTACTACATATGAACACTTTTCACATTGTCCCGTGCAACTCGGCTGCTAGTCCTCATTTTGATGCAGAATCTTAAGGTCCTAGCTCATGTCCAAGGCACCAAAGCCAGCTAAAAAATCAATAATCGATACCTAAAACTTGAATTGTACTACTTCTTACTGGCTACTACATCAACTTAGAAGCTTCATCTGTGTTCTACAATGGTGCTTTTAGTGTCTCCGCATACCGCAGCACGCGACATAGCTTTGAAGACGATAAGTACAACCGTTTCAGAGAGAAGAGCGGCCAATGTGACGATCTGGCTTTAAGTCGATTCGATAACAAATGACTAAAACGGACGGATTTCTCAGGTTTTTACTACATATGAATACTTTTCACATTCTCCCTTGCAACTCGGCTGCTAGTCCTCCATTCATGCAGAATCTTAAGGTCCTAGCTCATGTCCAAGGCACCTTAGCCAGCTAAAAAGTCAATAATCGATACCTAATACTTGAATTGTACTACTTCTTACTGGCTATTACATCAACTTAGAAGCTTCATCTGTGTTCTACTATGGTGCTTTTAGAGTCTCCGCATACCGCAGCACGCGACATAGCTTTGCAGACGATAAGTACAACCGTTTCGGATAGAAGAGCCGCCAATGTGACGATCTGGCTTTAAGTCGATTCGATAACAAATGACGAAAACGGACGGATTTCTCAGGTTTTTACTACATATGAACACTTTTCACATTCTCCTATCCAACGCGGCTGCTAGTCCTCCTTTCATGCAGAATCTTAAGGTCCTAGCTCATGTCCAAGGCACCAAAGCCAGCTAAAAAGTCAATAATCGATACCTAAGACTTCAATTGTACTACTTCTTACTGGCTATTACATCGACTTAGAAGCTTCATCTGTGTTCTACTATGGTGATTTTATTGTCTCCGCATACCGCAGCACGCGACATAGCTTTGCAGACGATAAGTACAACCGTTTCAGAGAGAAGAGCGGCCAATGTGACGATCGGGCTTTAAGTCGATTCGATAACAAATGACGAAAACGGACGGTTTTCTCAGGTTTCTACTACATATGAACACATTTCACATTCTCCCGTGCAACGCGGCTGCTAGTCCTCCTTTCATGCAGAATCTTAAGGTCCTAGCTCATGTCCAAGGCACTAAAGCCAGCTAATAAGTCAATAATCAGTACCTAAAACTTGAATTGTACTACTTCTTACTGGCTATTACATCGACTTAGAAGCTTCATCTGTGTTCTACTATGGTGATTTTATGGTCTCCGCATACCGCAGCACGCGACATAGCTTTGCAGACGATAAGTACAACCGTTTCAGAGAGAAGAGCGGCCAATGTGACGATCGGGCTTTAAGTCGATTCGATAACAAATGACGAAAACGGACGGATTTCTCAGGTTTTTACTACATATGAACACTTTTCACATTCTCCCGTACAACGCGGCTGCTAGTCCTCCTTTCATGCAGAATCTTAAGGTCCTAGCTCATGTCATAGGCACCAAAGCCAGCTAAAAAGTCAATAATCGATACCTAAAACAGGAATTGTAGTACTTCTTACTGGCTATCACATCAACTTAGAAGCTTCATCTGTGTTCTACTATGGTGCTTTTAGTGTCTCCGCATACCGCAGCACGCGACATAGCTTTGCAGACGATAAGTACAACCGTTTCAGACAGAAGAGCGGCCAATGTGACGATCTGGCTTTAAGTCGATTCGATAACAAATGACGAAAACGGACGGATTTCTCAGGTTTTTATTACATATGAACACTTTTCACATTCTCCCGTGCAACTCGGCTGCTAGTCCTCCTTTCATGCAGAATCTTAAGGTCCTAGCTCATGTCCAAGGCACCAAAGCCAGCTAAAAAGTCAATAATCGATACCTAAAACTTGAATTGTACTACTTCTTACTGGCTATTACATCATCTTAGAAGCTTCATCTGTGTTCTACTATGGTGCTTTTAGTGTCTCCGCATACCGCAGCACGCGAAAAAGCTTTCCAGACGATAAGTTCAACCGTTTCAGAGAGAAGAGCAGCCAATGTGACGATCTTTCTTTAAGTCGATTCGATAACAAATGACGAAAACGGACGGATTTCTCAGGTTTTTAGTACATATGAACACTTTTCACATTCTCCCGTACAACGCGGCTGCTAGTCCTCCTTTCATGCAGAATCTTAAGGTCCTAGCTCATGTCCTAGGCACCAAAGCCAGCTAAAAAGTCAATAATCGATACCTAAAACTGGAATTGTACTACTTCTTACTGGCTATCACATCAACTTAGAAGCTTCATCTGTGTTCTACTATGGTGCTTTTAGTGTCTCCGCATACCGCAGCACGCGACATAGCTTTGCAGACGATAAGTACAACCGTTTCAGACAGAAGAGCGGCCAATGTGACGATCTGGCTTTAAGTCGATTCGATAACAAATGACGAAAACGGACGGATTTCTCAGGTTTTTACTACATATGAACACTTTTCACATTGTCCCGTGCAACTCGGCTGCTAGTCCTCCTTTCATGCAGAATCTTAAGGTCGTAGCTCATGTCCAAGGCACCACAGCCAGCTAAAAAATCAATAATCGATACCTAAAACTTGAATTGTACTACTTCTTACTGGCTATTACATCAACTTAGAAGCTTCATCTGTGTTCTACTATGGTGCTTTTAGTGTACCGCATACCGCAGCACGCGACATAGCTTTGAAGACGATAAGTACAACCGTTTCAGAGAGAAGAGCGGCCAATGTGACGATCTGGCTTTAAGTCGATTCGATAACAAATGACGAAAACGGACGGATTTCTCAGGTTTTTACTACATATGAATACTTTTCACATTCTCCCATGCAACTCGGCTGCTAGTCCTCCTTTAATGCAGAATCTTAAGGTCCTAGCTCATGTCCAAGGCATTAAAGCCAGCTAAAAAGTCAATAATCGATACCGAAAACTTGAATTGTACTACTTCTTACTGGCTATTACATCAAATTAGAAGCTTCATCTGTGTTCAATTGTGGTGGTTTTAGTGTATCCGCCTACCGCAGCATACGACATAGCTTTGCAGACGATAAGTACAACCGTTTCAGAGAGAAGAGCGGCCAATGTGACGATCTGGCTTTAAGTCGATTCGATAACAAATGACGAAAACGGACGGATTTCTCAGGTTTTTACTACATATGAACACTTTTCACATTGTCCCGTGCAACTCGGCTGCTAGTCCTCCTTTTGATGCAGAATCTTAAGGTCCTAGCTCATGTCCAAGGCACCAAAGCCAGCTAAAAAATCAATAATCGATACCTAAAACTTGAATTGTACTACTTCTTACTGGCTATTACATCAACTTAGAAGCTTCATCTGTGTTCTACTATGGTGCTTTTAGTGTCTCCGCATACCGCAGCACGCGACATAGCTTTGAAGACGATAAGTACAACTGTTTCAGAGAGAAGAGCGGCAAATGTGACGATCTGGCTTTGAGTCGATTCGATAACAAATGATGAAAACGGACGGATTTCTCAGGTTTTCACTACATATGAACACTTTTTACATTCTCCCGTGCAACTCGGCTGCTAATCCTCCTTTCATGCAGATTCTTAAGGTCCTAGCTCATGTCCAAGGCATCAAAGCCAGCTTAAAAGTCAATAATCAATACCTAAACTTGAATTGTACTACTTCTTACTGGCTATTACATCAAATTAGAAGCTTCATCTGTGTTCTACTATGGTGCTTTTAGTGTCTCCGCATACCGCATCACGCGACATAGCTTTGCAGGCGATAAGTACAACCGTTTCAGAGAGAAGAGCGGCCAATGTGACGATCTGGCTTTAAGTCGATTCGATAACAAATGACGAAAACGGACGGATTTCTCAGGTTTTTACTACATATGAACACTTTTCACATTCTCCTATCCAACGCGGCTGCTAGTCCTCCTTTCATGCAGAATCTTAAGGTCCTAGCTCATGTCCAAGGCACCAAAGCCAGCTAAAAAGTCAATAATCGATAGCTAAAACTTGAATTGTACTACTTCTTACTGGCTATTACATCATCATAGAAGCTTCATCTGTGTTCTACTATGGTGCTTTTAGTGTCTCCGCATACCGCAGCACGCGACATAGCTTTGCAGACGATAAGTACAACCATTTCAGAGAGAAGAGCGGCCAATGTGACGATCTGGCTTTAAGTCGATTCGATAACAAATGACGAAAACGGACGGATTTCTCAGGTTTTTACTACACATGAACACTTTTCACATTCTCCCGTGCAACTCGGCTGCTCGTCCTCCTTTCATGCAGAATCTTAAGGTCCTAGCTCATGTCCAAGGCACGAAAGCCAGCTAAAAAGTCAATAATCAGTACCTAAAACTTGAATTGTACTACTTCCTACTGGCTATTATATCGACTTATAAGCTTCATCTGTGTTCTACTATGGTGATTTTATTGTCTCCGCATACCGCAGCACGCGACATAGCTTTGAAGACGATAAGTACAACCGTTTCAGAGAGAAGAGCGGCCAATGTGACGATCGGGCTTTAAGTCGATTCGATAACAAATGACGAAAACGGACGGATTTCTCAGGTTTCTACTACATATGAACACATTTCACATTCTCCCGTGCAACTCGGCTGCTAGTCCTCCTTTCATGCAGAATCTTAAGGTCCTAGCCCATGTCCAAGGCACCAAAGCCAGCTAAAAAGTCAATAATCGATACCTAAAACTTGAACTGTACTACTTCTTACTGGTTATTACATCAACTTAGAAGCTTCATCTGTGTTCTACTACGGTGCTTTTAGTTTCCCCGCATGCCGCAGCACGCGACATAGTTTTGCAGTCGATAAGTACAACCGTTTCAGACAGAAGAGCGGCCAATGTGACGATCTGGCTTTAAGTCGATTCGATAACAAATGACGAAAACGGACGGATTTCTCAGGTTTTTACTACATATGACCACTTTTCACATTGTCCCGTGCAACTCGGCTGCTAGTCCTCCTTTTGATGCAGAATCTTAAGGTCGTAGCTCATGTCCAAGGCACCACAGCCAGCTAAAAAATCAATAATCGATACCTAAAACTTGAATTGTACTACTTCTTACTGGCTATTACATCAACTTAGAAGCTTCATCTGTGTTCTACTATGGTGCTTTTAGTGTCTCCGCATACCGCAACACGCGACATAGCTTTGAAGACGATAAGTACAACCGTTTCAGAGAGAAGAGCGGCCAATGTGACGATCTGGCTTTAAGTCGATTCGATAACAAATGACGAAAACGGACGGATTTCTCAGGTTTTTACTACATATGAATACTTTTCACATTCTCCCGTGCAATTCGGCTGCTAGTCCTCCTTTAATGCAGAATCTTAAGGTCCTAGCTCATGTCCAAGGCACCAAAGCCAGCTAAAAAGTCAATAATCGATACCTAAAACTTGAATTGTACTACTTCTTACTGGCTATTACATCAACTTAGAAGCTTCATCTGTGTTCTACTATGGTGCTTTTAGTGTCTCCGCATACCTCATCACGCGACATAGCTTTGCAGGCGATAAGTACAACCGTTTCAGAGAGAAGAGCTGCCAATGTGACGATCTGGCTTTAAGTCGATTCGATAATAAATGACGAAAACGGACGGATTTCTCAGGTTTTTACTACATATGAACACTTTTCACATTCTCCCATCCAACGCGGCTGCTAGTCCTCCTTTCATGCAGAATCTTAAGGTCCTAGCTCATGTCCAAGGCACCAAAGCCAGCTAAAAAGTCAATAATCGATACCTAAAACTTGAATTGTACTACTTCTCACTGGCTATTACATCATCATAGAAGCTTCATCGGTGTTCTACTATGGTGCTTTTAGTGTCTCCGCATACCGCAGCACGCGACATAGCTTTGCAGACGATAAGTACAATCGTTTCCGAGAGAAGAGCGGCCAATGTGACGATCTGGCTTTAAGTCGATTCGATAACAAATGACGAAAACGGACGGATTTCTCAGGTTTTTACTACATATGAACACTTTTCACACTCTCCCGTGCAACTCGGCTGCTAGTCCTCCTTTCATGCAGAATCTTAAGGTCCTAGCTCGTGTCCAAGGCACCAAAGCCAGCTAAAAAGTCAATAATCAGTACCTAAAACTTGAATTGTACTACTTATTACTGGCTACTACATCGACTTAGAAGCTTCATCTGTGTTCTACTATGGTAATTTTATTGTCTCCGCATACCGCAGCACGCGACATAGCTTTGCAGACGATAAGTACAACCGTTTCAGAGAGAAGAGCGGCCAATGTGACGATCGGGCTTTAAGTCGATTCGATAACAAATGACGAAAACGGACGGATTTCTCAGGTTTCTACTACATATGAACACATTTCACATTCTCCCGTGCAACGCGGCTGCTAGTCCTCCTTTCATGCAGAATCTTAAGGTCCTAGCTCATGTCCAAGGCACCAAAGCCAGCTAAAAAGTCAATAATCGATACCTAAAACTTGAATTGTACTACTTCTTACTGGCTATTACATCAACTTAGAAGCTTTATCTGTGTTCTACCATGGTGGTTTTAGTGTGTTAGCACACCGCAGCACGCGACATAGCTTTGCAGACGATAAGTACAACCGTTTCAGAGAGAAGAGCGGCCAATGTGACGATCTGGCTTTAAGTCGATTCGATAACAAATGACGAAAACGGACGGATTTCTCAGGTTTTTACTACATATGAACACTTTTCACATTCTCCTATCCAACGCGGCTGCTAGTCCTCCTTTCATGCAGAATCTTAAGGTCCTAGCTCATGTCCAAGGCACCAAAGCCAGCTAAAAAGTCAATAATCGATACCTAAAACTTGAATTGTACTACTTCTTACTGGCTATTACATCATCATGGAAGCTTCATCTGTGTTCTACTATGGTGCTTTTAGTGTCTCCGCATAACGCAGGACGAGACATAGCTTTGCAGACGATAAGTACAACCGTGTCAGAGAAAAGAGGGGCTAATGTGACGATCTGGATTTAAGTCGATTCGATAACAAATGACGAAAACGGACGGATTTCTCAGGTTTTTACTACATATGAACACTTTTCACATTCTCCCGTGCAACGCGGCTGCTAGTCCTCCTTTCATGCAGAATCTTAAGGTCCTAGCTCATGTCCTAGGCATCAAAGCCAGCTAAAAAGTCAATAATCGATACCTAAAACTGGAATTGTACTACTTCTTACTGGCTATCACATTAACTTAGAAGCTTCATCTGTGTTCTACTATGGTGCTTTTAGTGTCTCCGCATACCGCAGCACGCGACATAGCTTTGGAGACGATAAGTACAACCGTTTCAGACAGAAGAGCGGCCAATGTGACGATCTGGCTTTAAGTCGATTCGATAACAAATGACGAAAACGGACGGATTTCTCAGGTTTTTACTACATATGAACACTTTTCACATTCTCCCGTGCAACTCGGCTGCTAGTCCTCCTTTCATGCAGAATCTTAAGGTCCTAGCTCATGTCCAAGGCACCAAAGCCAGCTAAAAAGTCAATAATCGATACCTAAAACTTGAATTGTACTACTTCTTACTGGCTATTACATCATCTTAGAAGCTTCATCTGTGTTCTACTATGGTGCTTTTAGTGTCTCCGCATACCGCAGCACGCGAAAAAGCTTTCCAGACGATAAGTACAACCGTTTCAGAGAGAAGAGCAGCCAATGTGACGATCTGGCTTTAAGTCGATTCGATAACAAATGACGAAAACGGACGGATTTCTCAGGTTTTTACTACATATGAACACTTTTCACATTGTCCCGTGCAACTCGGCTGCTAGTCCTCTATTTGATGCAGAATCTTAAGGTCGTAGCTCATGTCCAAGGCACCACAGCCAGCTAAAAAATCAATAATCGATACCTAAAACTTGAATTGTACTACTTCTTACTGGCTATTACATCAACTTAGTAGCTTCATATGTGTTCTACTATGGTGCTTTTAGTGTCTCCGCATACCGCAGCACGCGACATAGCTTTGCAGACGATAAGTACAACCGTTTCAGAGAGAAGAGCGGCCAATGTGACGATCTGGCTTTAAGTCGATTCGATAACAAATGACGATAACGGACGGATTTCTCAGGTTTTTACTACATATGAATACTTTTCACATTCTCCCGTGCAACTCGGCTGCTAGTCCTCCTTTAATGCAGAATCTTAAGGTCCTAGCTCATGTCCAAGGCATCAAAGCCAGCTAAAAAGTCAATAATCGATACCGAAAACTTGAATTGTACTACTTTTTACTGGCTATTACATCAAATTAGAAGCTTCATCTGTGTTCAATTGTGGTGGTTTTAGTGTCTCCGCCTACCGCAGCATACGACTTAGCTTTGCAGACGATAAGTACATCCGTTTCAGAGAGAAGAGCGGCCAATGTGACGATCTGGCTTTAAGTCGATTCGATAACAAATGACGAAAACGGACGGATTTCTCAGGTTTTTACTACATATGAACACTTTTCACATTGTCCCGTGCAACTCGGCTGCTAGTCCTCCTTTTGATGCAGAATCTTAAGGTCCTAGCTCATGTCCAAGGCACCAAAGCCAGCTAAAATATCAATAATCGATACCTAAAACTTGAATTGTACTACTTCTTACTGGCTATTACATCAACTTAGAAGCATCATCTGTGTTCTACTATGGTGCTTTTAGTGTCTCCGCATACCGCAGCACGCGACATAGCTTTGAAGACGATAAGTACAACTGTTTCAGAGAGAAGAGCGGCCAATGTGACGATCTGGCTTTAAGTCGATTCGATAACAAATGACGAAAACGGACGGATTTCTCAGGTTTTTACTACATATGAACACTTTTCACATTCTCCCGTGCAACTCGGCTGCTAATCCTCCTTTCATGCAGATTCTTAAGGTCCTAGCTCATGTCCAAGGCACCAAAGCCAGCTTAAAAGTCAATAATCAATACCTAAACTTGAATTGTACTACTTCTTACTGGCTATTACATCAAATTAGAAGCTTCATCTGTGTTCTACTATGGTGCTTTTAGTGTCTCCGATAAAACGCATCACGCGACATAGCTTTGCAGGCGATAAGTACAACCGTTTCAGAGAGAAGAGCGGCCAATGTGACGATCTGGCTTTAAGTCGATTCGATAACAAATGACGAAAACGGACGGATTTCTCAGGTTTTTGCTACATATGAACACTTTTCACATTCTCCTATCCAACGCGGCTGCTAGTCCTCCATTCATGCAGAATCTTAAGGTCCTAGCTCATGTCCAAGGCACCAAAGCCAGCTAAAAAGTCAATAATCGATACCTAAAACTTGAATTGTACTACTTCTTACTGGCTATTACATCATCATAGAAGCTTCATCTGTGTTCTACTATGGTGCTTTTAGTGTCTCCGGATACCGCAGCACGCGACATAGCTTTGCAGACGATAAGTACAACCATTTCAGAGAGAAGAGCGGCCAATGTGACGATCTGGCTTTAAGTCGATTCGATAACAAATGACGAAAACGGACGGATTTCTCAGGTTTTTACTACATATGAACACTTTTCACATTGTCCCGTGCAACTCGGCTGCTAGTCCTCCTTTTGATGCAGAATCTTAAGGTCGTTGCTCATGTCCAAGGCACCACAGCCAGCTAAAAAATCAATAATCGATACCTAAAACTTGAATTGTACTACTTCTTACTGGCTATTACATCAACTTAGAAGCTTCATCTGTGTTCTACTATGGTGCTTTTAGTGTCTCCGCATACCGCAACACGCGACATAGCTTTGAAGACGATAAGTACAACCGTTTCAGAGAGAAGAGCGGCCAATGTGACGATCTGGCTTTAAGTCGATTCGATAACAAATGACGAAAACGGACGGATTTCTCAGGTTTTTACTACATATGAATACTTTTCACATTCTCCCGTGCAATTCGGCTGCTAGTCCTCCTTTAATGCAGAATCTTAGGGTCCTAGCTCATGTCCAAGGCACCAAAGCCAGCTAAAAAGTCAATAATCGATACCTAAAACTTGAATTGTACTACTTCTTACTGGCTATTACATCAACTTAGAAGCTTCATCTGTGTTCTACTATGGTGCTTTTAGTGTCTCCGCATACCGCAGCACGCGACATAGCTTTGAAGACGATAAGTACAACTGTTTCAGAGAGAAGAGCGGCCAATGTGACGATCTGGCTTTAAGTCGATTCGATAACAAATGACGAAAACGGACGGATTTCTCAGGTTTTTACTACATATGAACACTTTTCACATTCTCCCGTGCAACTCGGCTGCTAATCCTCCTTTCATGCAGATTCTTAAGGTCCTAGCTCATGTCCAAGGCACCAAAGCCAGCTTAAAAGTCAATAATCAATACCTAAACTTGAATTGTACTACTTCTTACTGGCTATTACATCAAATTAGAAGCTTCATCTGTGTTCTACTATGGTGCTTTTAGTGTCTCCGATAAAACGCATCACGCGACATAGCTTTGCAGGCGATAAGTACAACCGTTTCAGAGAGAAGAGCGGCCAATGTGACGATCTGGCTTTAAGTCGATTCGATAACAAATGACGAAAACGGACGGATTTCTCAGGATTTTGCTACATATGAACACTTTTCACATTCTCCTATCCAACGCGGCTGCTAGTCCTCCTTTCATGCAGAATCTTAAGGTCCTAGCTCATGTCCAAGGCACCAAAGCCAGCTAAAAAGTCAATAATCGATACCTAAAACTTGAATTGTACTACTTCTTACTGGCTATTACATCATCATAGAAGCTTCATCTGTGTTCTACTATGGTGCTTTTAGTGTCTCCGCATACCGCAGCACGCGACATAGCTTTGCAGACGATAAGTACAACCATTTCAGAGAGAAGAGCGGCCAATGTGACGATCTGGCTTTAAGTCGATTCGATAACAAATGACGAAAACGGACGGATTTCTCAGGTTTTTACTACATATGAACACTTTTTACATTGTCCCGTGCAACTCGGCTGCTAGTCCTCCTTATGAAGCAGAATCTTAAGGTCGTAGCTCATGTCCAAGGCACCACAGCCAGCTAAAAAATCAATAATCGATACCTAAAACTTGAATTGTGCTACTTCTTACTGGCTATTACATCAACTTAGAAGCTTCATCTGTGTTCTACTATGGTGCTTTTAGTGTCTCCGCATACCGCAACACGCGACATAGCTTTGAAGACGATAAGTACAACCGTTTCAGAGAGAAGAGCGGCCAATGTGACGATCTGGCTTTAAGTCGATTCGATAACAAATGACGAAAACGGACGGATTTCTCAGGTTTTTACTACATATGAATACTTTTCACATTCTCCCATGCAATTCGGCTGCTAGTCCTCCTTTAATGCAGAATCTTAAGGTCCTAGCTCATGTCCAAGGCACCAAAGCCAGCTAAAAAGTCAATAATCGATACCTAAAACTTGAATTGTACTACTTCTTACTGGCTATTACATCAACTTAGAAGCTTCATCTGTGTTCTACTATGGTGCTTTTAGTGTCTCCGCATACCTCATCACGCGACATAGCTTTGCAGGCGATAAGTACAACCGTTTCAGAGAGATGAGCTGCCAATGTGACGATCTGGCTTTAAGTCGATTCGATAACAAATGACGAAAACGGACGGATTTCTCAGGTTTTTACTACATATGAACACTTTTCACATTCTCCCATCCAACGCGGCTGCTAGTCCTCCTTTCATGCAGAATCTTAAGGTCCTAGCTCATGTCCAAGGCACCAAAGCCAGCTAAAAAGTCAATAAACGATACCTAAAACTTGAATTGTACTACTTCTCACTGGCTATTACATCATCATAGAAGCTTCATCTGTGTTCCACTATGGTGCTTTTAGTGTCTCCACATACCGCAGCACGCGACATAGCTTTGCAGACGATAAGTACAATCGTTTCAGAGAAAGAGCGGCCAATGTGACGATCGGGCTTTAAGTCGATTCGATAACAAATGACGAAAACGGACGGATTTCTCAGGTTTCTACTACATATGAACACATTTCACATTCTCCCGTGCAACGCGGCTGCTAGTCCTCCTTTCATGCAGAATCTTAAGGTCCTAGCTCATGTCCAAGGACCCAAAGACAGATAAAAAGTCAATAATCGATACCTAAAACTTGAATTGTACTACTTCTTACTGGCTATTACATCAACTTAGAAGCTTCATCTGTGTTCTACCATGGTGCTTTTAGTGTGTCCGCACACCGCAGCACGCGACATAGCTTTGCAGACGATAAGTACAACCGTTTCAGAGAGAAGAGCCGCCAATGTGACGATCTGGCTTTAAGTCGATTCGATAACAAATGACGAAAACGGACGGATTTCTCAGGTTTTTACTACATATGAACACTTTTCACATTCTCCTATCCAACGCGGCTGCTAGTCCTCCTTTCATGCAGAATCTTAAGGTCCTAGCTCATGTCCAAGGCACCAAAGCCAGCTAAAAAGTCAATAATCGATACCTAAAACTTGAATTGTACTACTTCTTACTGGCTATTACATCATCATGGAAGCTTCATCTGTGTTCTACTATGGTGCTTTTAGTGTCTCCGCATAACGCAGGACGCGACATAGCTTTGCAGACGATAAGTACAACCGTTTCAGAGAAAAGAGGGGCTAATGTGACGAACTGGCTTTAAGTCGATTCGATAACAAATGACGAAAACGGACGGATTTCTCAGGTTTTTACTACATATGAACACTTTTCACATTCTCCCGTACAACGCGGCTGCTAGTCCTCCTTTCATGCAGAATCTTAAGGTCCTAGCTCATGTCCTAGGCACCAAAGCCAGCTAAAAAGTCAATAATCGATACCTAAAACTGGAATTGTACTACTTCTTACTGGCTATCACATCAACTTAGAAGCTTCATCTGTGTTCTACTATGGTGCTTTTAGTGTCTCCGCATACCGCAGCACGCGACATAGCTTTGCAGACGATAAGTACAACCGTTTCAGACAGAAGAGCGGCCAATGTGACGATCTGGCTTTAAGTCGATTCGATAACAAATGACGAAAACGGACGGATTTCTCAGGTTTTTACTACATATGAACACTTTTCACATTCTCCCGTGCAACTCGGCTGCTAGTCCTCCTTTAATGCAGAATCTTAAGGTCCTAGCTCATGTCCTAGGCACCAAAGCCAGCTAAAAAGTCAATAATCGATACCTAAAACTGGAATTGTACTACTTCTTACTGGCTATCACATCAACTTAGAAGCTTCATCTGTGTTCTACTATGGTGCTTTTAGTGTCTCCGCATACCGCAGCACGCGACATAGCTTTGCAGACGATAAGTACAACCGTTTCAGACAGAAGAGCGGCCAATGTGACGATCTGGCTTTAAGTCGATTCGATAACAAATGACGAAAACGGACGGATTTCTCAGGTTTTTACTACATATGAACACTTTTCACATTGTCCCGTGCAACTCGGCTGCTAGTCCTCCTTTTGATGCAGAATCTTAAGGTCGTAGTTCATGTCCAAGGCACCACAGCCAGCTAAAAAATCAATAATCGTTACCTAAAACTTGAATTGTACTACTTCTTACTGGCTATTACATCAACTTAGAAGCTTCATCTGTGTTCTACTATGGTGCTTTTAGTGTCTCCGCATACCGCAGCACGCGACATAGCTTTGAAGACGATAAGTACAACCGTTTCAGAGAGAAGAGCGGCCAATGTGACGATCTGGCTTTAAGTCGATTCGATAACAAATGACGAAAACGGACGGATTTCTCAGGTTTTTACTACATATGAATACTTTTCACATTCTCCCGTGCAACTCGGCTGCTAGTCCTCCTTTAATGCAGAATCTTAAGGTCCTAGCTCATGTCCAAGGCATCAAAGCCAGCTAAAAAGTCAATAATCGATACCGAAAACTTGAATTGTACTACTTCTTACTGGCTATTACATCAAATTAGAAGCTTCATCTGTGTTCAATTGTGGTGGTTTTAGTGTCTCCGCCTACCGCAGCATACGACATAGCTTTGCAGACGATAAGTACAACCGTTTCAGAGAGAAGAGCGGCCAATGTGACGATCTGGCTTTAAGTCGATTCGATAACAAATGACGAAAACGGACGGATTTCTCAGGTTTTTACTACATATGAACACTTATCACATTCTCCTATCCAACGCGGCTGCTAGTCCTCCTTTCATGCAGAATCTTAAGGTCCTAGCTCATGTCCAAGGCACCAAAGCCAGCTAAAAAATCAATAATCGATACCTAAAACTTGAATTGTACTACTTCTTACTGGCTATTACATCAACTTAGAAGCTTCATCTGTGTTCTACTATGGTGCTTTTACTGTCTCCGCATACCGCAGAACGCCACATAGCTTTGCAGACGATAAGTACAACCGTTTCACAGAGAAGAGCGATCAATGTGACGATCTGGCTTTAAGTCGATTCGATAACAAATGACGAAAACGGACGGATGTCTCAGGTTTTTACTACATATGAACACTTTTCACATTCTCCCGTGCAACTCCGCTGCTAATCCTCCGTTCATGCAGAATCTTAAGGTCCTAGCTCATGTCCAAGGCACCAAAGCCAGCTAAAAAGTCAATAATCGATACCTAAAACTTGAACTGTACTACTTCTTACTGGTTATTACATCAACTTAGAAGCTTCATGTGTGTTCTACTACGGTGCTTTTAGTTTCTCCGCATACCGCAGCACGCGACATAGTTTTGCAGTCGATAAGTACAACCGTTTCAGACAGAAGAGCGGCCAATGTGACGATCTGGCTTTAAGTCGATTCGATAACAAATGACGAAAACGGACGGATTTCTCAGGTTTTTACTACATATGAACACTTTTCACATTGTCCCGTGCAACTCGGCTGCTAGTCCTCCTTTTGATGCAGAATCTTAAGGTCGTAGCTCATGTCCAAGGCACCACAGCCAGCTAAAAAATCAATAATCGATACCTAAAACTTGAATTGTACTACTTCTTACTGGCTATTACATCAACTTAGAAGCTTCATCTGTGTTCTACTATGGTGCTTTTAGTGTCTCCGCATACCGCAACACGCGACATAGCTTTGAAGACGATAAGTACAACCGTTTCAGAGAGAAGAGCGGCCAATGTGACGATCTGGCTTTAAGTCGATTCGATAACAAATGACGAAAACGGACGGATTTCTCAGGTTTTTACTACATATGAATACTTTTCACATTCTCCCGTGCAATTCGGCTGCTAGTCCTCGTTTAATGCAGAATCTTAAGGTCCTAGCTCATGTCCAAGGCACCTTAGCCAGCTAAAAAGTCAATAATCGATACCTAATACTTGAATTGTACTACTTCTTACTGGCTATTACATCAACTTAGAAGCTTCATCTGTGTTCTACTATGGTGCTTTTAGTGTCTCCGCATACCTCATCACGCGACATAGCTTTGCAGGCGATAAGTACAACCGTTTCAGAGAGAAGAGCTGCCAATGTGACGATCTGGCTTAAAGTCGATTCGATAACAAATGACGAAAACGGACGGATTTCTCAGGTTTTTACTACATATGAACACTTTTCACATTGTCCCGTGCAACTCGGCTGCTAGTCCTCATTTTGATGCAGAATCTTAAGGTCCTAGCTCATGTCCAAGGCACCATAGCCAGCTAAAAAATCAATAATTGATACCTAAAACTTGAATTGTACTACTTCTTACTGGCTACTACATCAACTTAGAAGCTTCATCTGTGTTCTACTATGGTGCTTTTAGTGTCTCCGCATACCGCAGGACGCGACATAGCTTTGCAGACGATAAGTACAACCGTTTCAGAGAGAAGAGCGGCCAATGTGACGATCTGGCTTTAAGTCGATTCGATAACAAATGACGAAAACGGTCGGATTTCTCAGGTTTTTACTACATATGAACTCTTTTCAAATTCTCCCGTGCAACTCGGCTGCTAGTCCTCCTTTCATGCAGAATCTTAAGGTCCTAGCTCATGTCCAAGGCACCAAAGCCAGCTAAAAAGTCAAAAATCAGTACCTAAAACTTGAATTGTACTACATCTTACTGGCTATTACATCGACTTAGAAGCTTCATCTGTGTTCTACTATGGTGATTTTATTGTCTCCGCATACCGCAGCACGCGACATAGCTTTGCAGACGATAAGTACAACCGTTTCAGAGAGAAGAGCGGCCAATGTGACGATCGGGCTTTAAGTCGATTCGATAACAAATGACGAAAACGGACGGATTTCTCAGGTTTCTACTACATATGAACACATTTCACATTCTCCCGTGCAACGCGGCTGCTAGTCCTCCTTTCATGCAGAATCTTAAGGTCCTAGCTCATGTCCAAGGCACCAAAGCCAGCTAAAAAATCAATAATCGATACCTAAAACTTGAATTATACTACTTCTTACTGGCTATTACATCAACTTAGAAACTTCATCTGTGTTCTACTATGGTGCTTTTATTGTCTCCGCCTACCGCAGCACGCGACATAGCTTTGAAGACGATAAGTACAACTGTTTCAGAGAGAGGAGCGGCCAATGTGACGATCTGGCTTTAAGTCGATTCGATAACAAATGACGAAAACGGACGGATTTCTCAGGTTTTTACTACATGTGAACACTTTTCACATTCTCCCGTGCAACTCGGCTGCTAATCCTCATTTCATGCAGATTCTTAAGGTCCTAGCTCATGTCCAAGGCATCAAAGCCAGCTTAAAAGTCAATAATCAATACCTAAACTTGAATTGTGCTACTTCTTACTGGCTATTACATCAAATTAGAAGCTTCATCTGTGTTCTACTGTGGTGGTTTTAGTGTCTCCGTCTACCGCAGCATACGACATAGCTTTGCAGACGATAAGTACAACCGTTTCAGAGAGAAGAGCGGCCAATGTGTCGATCTGGCTTTAAGTCGATTCGATAACAAATGACGAAAACGGACGGATTTCTCAGGTTTTTACTACATATGAACACTTTTCACATTCTCCCGTGCAACTCGGCTGCTAGTCCTCCTTTCATGCAGAATCTTAAGGTCCTAGCTCATGTCCAAGGCACCAAAGCCAGCTAAAAAGTCAATAATCGATACCTAAAACTTGATTTGTACTACTTCTTACTATCTATTACATCAACTTAGAAGCTTCATCTGTGTTCTACTATGGTGCTTTTAGTGTCTCCGCATACCGCATCACGCGACATAGCTTTGCAGACGATAAGTACAACCGTTTCAGAGAGAAGAGCGGCCAATGTGACGATATGGCTTTAAGTCGATTCGATAACAAATGACGAAAACGGACGGATTTCTCAGGTTTTTACTACATATGAACACTTTTCACATTCTCCCGTGCAACTCGGCTGCTATTCTTCCTTTCATGCAGAATCTTAAGGTAATTGCTCATGTCCAAGGCACCAAAGCCAGCTAAAAAGTCAATAATCAGTACCTCAAACT
This sequence comes from Schistocerca gregaria, assembly GCF_023897955.1. Lineage (NCBI taxonomy): Eukaryota > Metazoa > Arthropoda > Insecta > Orthoptera > Acrididae > Schistocerca > Schistocerca gregaria. The sequence goes on from NW_026061829.1 coordinate 3,304,674, forward strand.
TGAATTGTACTACTTCTTACTGGCTATTACATCAAATTAGAAGCTTCATCTGTGTTCTACTATGGTGCTTTTAGTGTCTCCGCATACCGCAGCACGCGACATAGCTTTGTAGACGATAAGTACAACCGTTTCAGAGAGAAGAGCGGCCAATGTGACGATCTGGCTTTAAGTCGATTCGATGACAAATGACGAAAACGGACTTATTTCTAAGGTTTTTATTACATATGAACACTTTTCACATTCTCCCGTGCAACTCGGTTGCTAGTCCTCCTTTCATGCAGAATCTTAAGGTCCTAGCTTATGTCCAAGTCACCAAAGCCAGCTAAAAAGTCAATAATCGATACCTAAATTGAATTGTACTACTTCTTACTGGCTATTACATCATCATAGAAGCTTCATCTGTGTTCTACTATGGTGCTTTTAGTGTCTCCGCATACCGCAGCACGCAACATAGCTTTGCAGACGATAAGTACAACCGTTTCAGAGAGAAGAGCGGCCAATGTGACGATCTGGCTTTAAGGCGATTCGATAACAAATGACGAAAACGGACGGATTTCTCAGGTTTTTACTACATATGAACACTTTTCATATTTTCCCGTGCAACTCGGCTGCTAGTCCTCCTTTCATGCAGAATCTTAAGGTCCTAGCTCATGTCCAAGGCACCAAATCCATCTAAGAAGTCAATAATCGATACCTAAAACTTGAATTGTACTACTTCTTACGGGCTATCAGATCAACTTAGAAGCTTCATCTGTGTTCTAGTATGGTGATTTTATTGTCTCCGCATACCGCAGCACGCGACATAGCTTTGCAGACGATAAGTACAACCGTTTCAGAGAGAAGAGCGGCCAATGTGACGATCTGGCTTTAAGTCGATTCGATAACAAATGACGAAAACGGACGGATTTCTCAGGTTTCTACTACATATGAACACGTTTCACATTCTCCCATCCAACGCGGCTGCTAGTCCTCCTTTCATGCAGAATCTTAAGGTCCTAGGTCATGTCCAAGGCACCAAAGACAGCTAAAAAGTCAATTATCGATACCTAAAACTTGAATTGTACTACTTCTTACTGGCTATTACATCAACTTAGAAGCTTCATCTGTGTTCTACTATGGTGCTTTTAGTGTCTCCGCATACCGCAGCACGCGACATAGCTTTGCAGACGATAAGTACAACCGTTTCAGAGAGAAGAGCGGCCAATGTGACGATCGGGCTTTAAGTCGATTCGATAACGAATGACGAAAACGGACGGATTTCTCAGGTTTCTACTACATATGAACACATTTCACATTCTCCCGTGCAACGCGGCTGCTAGTCCTCCTTTCATGCAGAATCTTAAGGTCCTAGCTCATGTCCAAAGCACCAAAGCCAGCTAAAAAGTCAATAATCGATACCTCAAACTTGAATTGTACTACTTCTTACTGGCTATTACATCATCATAGAAGCTACATCTGTGTTCTACTATGGTGCTTTTAGTGTCTCCGCATACCGCAGCACGCAACATAGCTTTGCAGACGATAAGTACAACCGTTTCAGAGAGAAGAGCGGCCAAGTGACGATCTGGCTTTAAGGCGATTCGATAACAAATGACGAAAACGGACGGATTTCTCAGGTTTTTACTACATATGAACACTTTTCATATTGTCCCGTGCAACTCGGCTGCTAGTCCTCCTTTCATGCAGAATCTTAAGGTCCTAGCTCATGTCCAAGGCACCAAATCCATCTAAGAAGTCAATAATCGATACCTAAAACTTGAATTGTACTACTTCTTACGGGCTATCACATCAACTTAGAAGCTTCATCTGTGTTCTAGTATGGTGATTTTATTGTCTCCGCATACCGCAGCACGCGACATAGCTTTGCAGACGATAAGTACAACCGTTTCAGAGAGAAGAGCGGCCAATGTGACGATCTGGCTTTAAGTCGATTCGATAACAAATGACGAAAACGGACGGATTTCTCAGGTTTCTACTACATATGAACACATTTCACATTCTCCCATCCAACGCGGCTGCTAGTCCTCCTTTCATGCAGAATCTTAAGGTCCTAGCTCATGTCCAAGGCACCAAAGACAGCTAAAAAGTCAATAATCGATACCTAAAACTTGAATTGTACTACTTCTTACTGGCTATTACATCAACTTAGAAGCTTCATCTGTGTTCTACTATGGTGCTTTTAGTGTCTCCGCATACCGCAGCGCGCGACATAGCTTTGCAGACGATAAGTACAACCGTTTCAGAAAAAAGAGGGGCCAATGTGACGATCTGGCTTTAAGTCGATTCGATAACAAATGACGAAAACGGACGGATTTCTCAGGTTTTTACTACATATGAACACTTTTCACATTCTCCCCTGCAACTCGGCTGCTAGTCCTCCTTTCATGAAGAATCTTAAGGTCCTAGCTCATGTCCAAGGCACCAAAGCCAGCTAAAAAGTCAATAATCGATACCTAAAACTTGAATTGTACTACTTCTTACTGGCTATTACATCATCTTAGAAGCTTCATCTGTGTTCTACTATGGTGCTTTTAGTGTCTCCGCATACCGCAGCACGCGACAAAGCTTTCCAGACGATAAGTACAACCGTTTCAGAGAGAAGAGCAGCCAATGTGACGATCTGGCTTTAAGTCGATTTGATAACAAATGACGAAAACGGACGGATTTCTCAGGTTTTTACTACATATGAACACATTTCACATTCTCCCGTACAACGCGGCTGCTAGTCCTCCTTTCATGCAGAATCTTAAGATCCTAGCTCATGTCCAAGGCACCAAAGCCAGCTAAAAAGTCAATAATCAATACCTAAACTTGAATTGTACTACTTCTTACTGGCTATTACATCAAATTAGAAGCTTCATCTGTGTTCTACTATGGTGCTTTTAGTGTCTCCGATAAAACGCATCACGCGACATAGCTTTGCAGGCGATAAGTACAACCGTTTCAGAGAGAAGAGCGGCCAATGTGACGATCTGGCTTTAAGTCGATTCGATAACAAATGACGAAAACGGACGGATTTCTCAGGTTTTTGCTACATATGAACACTTTTCACATTCTCCTATCCAACGCGGCTGCTAGTCCTCCTTTCATGCAGAATCTTAAGGTCCTAGCTCATGTCCAAGGCACCAAAGCCAGCTAAAAAGTCAATAATCGATACCTAAATCTTGAATTGTACTACTTCTTACTGGCTATTACATCATCATAGAAGCTTCATCTGTGTTCTACTATGGTGCTTTTAGTGTCTCCGCATACCGCAGCACGCGACATAGCTTTGCAGACGATAAGTACAACCATTTCAGAGAGAAGAGCGGCCAATGTGACGATCTGGCTTTAAGTCGATTCGATAACAAATGACGAAAACGGACGGATTTCTCAGGTTTTTACTACATATGAACACATTTCACATTCTCCCGTACAACGCGGCTGCTAGTCCTCCTTTCATGCAGAATCTTAAGATCCTAGCTCATGTCCAAGGCACCAAAGCCAGATAAAAAGTAAATAATCGATACCTAAAACTTGAATTGTACTACTTCTTACTGGCTATCACATCAACTTAGAAGCTTCATCTGTGTTGTACTATGGTGCATTTAGTGTCTCCGCATACCGCAGCACGCGACATAGCTTTGAAGACGATAAGTACAACCGTTACAGAGAGAAGAGCGGCCAATGTGACGATCGGGCTTTAAGTCGATTCGATAACAAATGACGAAAACGGACGGATTTCTCAGGTTTTTACTACATATGAACACTTTTCACATTGTCCCGTGCAACTCGGCTGCTAGTCCTCCTTTTGATACAGAATCTTAAGGTCCTAGCTCATGTCCAAGGCACCAAAGCCAGCTAAAAAATCAATAATCGATACCTAAAACTTGAATTGTACTACTTCTTACTGGCTATTACATCAACTTAGAAGCTTCATCTGTGTTCTACTATGGTGCTTTTAGTGTCTCCGCATACCGCAGCACGCGACATAGCTTTGAAAACGATAAGTACAACCGTTTCAGAGAGAAGAGCGGCCAAGTGACGATCTGGCTTTAAGGCGATTCGATAACAAATGACGAAAACGGACGGATTTCTCAGGTTTTTACTACATATGAACACTTTTCATATTGTCCCGTGCAACTCGGCTGCTAGTCCTCCTTTCATGCAGAATCTTAAGGTCCTAGCTCATGTCCAAGGCACCAAATCCATCTAAGAAGTCAATAATCGATACCTAAAACTTGAATTGTACTACTTCTTACGGGCTATCACATCAACTTAGAAGCTTCATCTGTGTTCTAGTATGGTGATTTTATTGTCTCCGCATACCGCAGCACGCGACATAGCTTTGCAGACGATAAGTACAACCGTTTCAGAGAGAAGAGCGGCCAATGTGACGATCGGGCTTTAAGTCGATTCGATAACAAATGACGAAAACGGACGGATTTCTCAGGTTTCTACTACATATGAACACATTTCACATTCTCCCATCCAACGCGGCTGCTAGTCCTCCTTTCATGCAGAATCTTAAGGTCCTAGCTCATGTCCAAGGCACCAAAGACAGCTAAAAAGTCAATTATCGATACCTAAAACTTGAATTGTACTACTTCTTACTGGCTATTACATCAACTTAGAAGCTTCATCTGTGTTCTACTATGGTGCTTTTAGTGTCTCCGCATACCGCAGCACGCGACATAGTTTTGCAGACGATAAGTAGAACCGTTTCAGAGAGAAGAGCGGCCAATGTGACGATCTGGCTTTAAGTCGATTCGATAACAAATGACGAAAACGGACGGATTTCTCAGGTTTTTACTACATATGAACACTTTTCACATTCTCCCGTGCAACTCGGCTGCTAGTCCTCCTTTCATGCAGAATCTTAAGGTCCTAGCTCATGTCCAAGTCACCAAAGCCAGCTAAGAAGTCAATAATCGATACCTAAAACTTGAATTGTACTACTTCTTACTGGCTATTACATCAACTTAGAAGTTTCATCTGTGTTCTACTATGGTGCTTTCAGTGTCTCCGCATACCGCAGCACGCGACATAGCTTTGAAGACGATAAGTACAACCGTTTCTGAGAGACGAGCGGCCAATGTGACGATCTGGCTTTAAGTCGATTCGATAACAAATGACGAAAACGGACGGATTTCTCAGGTTTTTACTACATATGAACACTTTTCACATTCTCCCCTGCAACTCGGCTGCTAGTCCTCCTTTCATGCAGAATCTTAAGGTCCTAGCTCATGTCCAAGGCACCAAAGCCAGCTTAAAAGTCAATAATCGATACCTAAAACTTGAATTGTACTACTTCTTACTGGCTATTACATCATCTTAGAAGCTTCATCTGTGTTCTACTATGGTGCTTTTAGTGTCTCCGCATACCGCAGCACGCGACAAAGCTTTCCAGACGATAAGTACAACCGTTTCAGAGAGAAGAGCAGCCAATGTGACGATCTGGCTTTAAGTCGATTTGATAACAAATGACGAAAACGGACGGATTTCTCAGGTTTTTACTACATATGAACACATTTCACATTCTCCCGTACAACGCGGCTGCTAGTCCTCCTCTCATGCAGAATCTTAAGGTCCTAGCTCATGTCCAAAGCACCAAAGCCAGCTAAAAAGTCAATAATCAATACCTAACACTTGAATTGTACTACTTCTTACTGGCTACCACATCAACTTAGAAGCTTCATCTGTGTTGTACTATGGTGCTTTTAGTGTCTCCGCATACCGCAGCACGCGACATAGCTTTGAAGACGATAAGTACAACCGTTACAGAGAGAAGAGCGGCCAATGTGACGATCTGGCTTTAAGTCGATTCGATAACAAATGACGAAAAGGGACGGATTTCTCAGGTTTTTACTACGTATGAACACTTTTCACATTGTCCCGTGCAACTCGGCTGCTAGTCCTCCTTTTCATGCAGAATCTTAAGATCCTAGCTCATGTCCAAGACACCAAAGCCAGCTAAAAAATCAATAATCGATACCTAAAACTTGAATTGTACTACTTCTTACTGGCTATTACATCAACTTAGAAGCTTCATCTGTGTTCTACTATGGTGCTATTAGTGTCTCCGCATACCGCAGCACGCGACATAGCTTTGAAGACGATAAGTACAACCGTTTCAGAGAGAAGAGCGGCCAATGTGACGATCTGGCTTTAAGTCGATTCGATAACAAATGACGAAAACGGACGGATTTCTCAGGTTTGTACTACATATGAACACTTTTCACATTCTCCCGTGCAACTCGGCTGCTAATCCTCCTTTCATGCAGGTTCTTAAGGTCCTAGCTCATGTCCAAGGCATCAAAGCCAGCTTAAAAGTCAATAATCATTACCTAAAACTTGAATTGTACTACTTCTTACTGGCTATTACATCAAATTAGAAGCTTCATCTGTGTTCTACTGTGGTGGTTTTAGTGTCTCCGCCTACCGCAGCATACGACATAGCTTTGCAGACGATAAGTACAACCGTATCAGAGAGAAGAGCGGCCAATATGACGATCTGGCTTTAAGTCGATTCGATAACAAATGACGAAAACGGACGGATTTCTCAGGTTTTTACTAGATATGAACACTTTTCACATTCTCCCGTGCAACTCGGCTGCTAGTCCTCCTTTCATGCAGAATCTTAAGGTCCTAGCTCATGTCCAAAGCACCAAAGCCAGCTAAAAAGTCAATAATCGATACCTAAAACTTGAATTGTACTACTTCTTACTGGCTATTACATCAACTTAGATGCTTAATCTGTGTTCTACTATGGTGCTTTCAGTGTCTCCGCATACCGCAGCACGCGACATAGCTTTGCAGACGATAAGTACAACCGTTTCAGAGAGAAGAGCGGCCAAGTGACGATTTGGCTTTAAGGCGATTCGATAACAAATGACGAAAACGGACGGATTTCTCAGGTTTTTACAACATATGAACACTTTTCATATTGTCCCATGCAACTCGGCAGCTAGTCCTCTTTTCATGCAGAATCTTTAAGTCCTAGCTCATGTCCAAGGCACCAAATCCATCTAAGAAGTCGATAATCGATACCTTAAACTTGAATTGTACTACTTCTTACTGGCTATTACATCATCATAGAAGCTTCATATGTGTTCTACTATGGTGCTTTTAGTGTCTCCGCATACCGCAGCACGCGACATAGCTTTGCAGACGTTAAGTACAACCGTTTCAGAGAGAAGAGCGGCCAAGTGACGATCTGGCTTTAAGTCGATTCGATAACAAATGACGAAAACGGACGGATTTCTCAGGTTTTTACTACATATGAACACTTCTCACATTCTCCCGTGCAACTCGGCTGCTAGTCCTCCTTTCATGCAGAATCTTAAGGTCCTAGCTCATGTCCAAGGCAACAAATCCATCTAAGAAATCAATAATCGATACCTTTAACTTGAATTGTACTACTTCTTACTGGCTATTACATCAACTTAGAAGCTTCATCTGTGTTCTACTATGGTGCTTTTAGTGTCTCCGCATACCGCAGCACGCGACATAGCTTTGCAGACGTTAAGTACAACCGTTTCAGAGAGAAGAGCGGCCAATGTGACAATCTGGCTTTAAGTCGATTCGATAACAAATGACGAAAACGGACGGTTTTCTCAGGTTTTTACTACATATGAACACTTTTCACATTCTCCCGTGCAACTCGGCTGCTACTCCTCCTTTCATCCAGAATCTTAAGGTCAAAGGTCATCTCCAAGGCACCAAAGCCAGCCAAAAAGTCAATAATCGATACCTAAAACTTGAATTGTACTACTTCTTACTGGCTATTACATCAACTTAGAAGCTTCATCTGTGTTCTACTATGGTGCTTTTAGTGTCTCCGCATAGCGCAGCACGCGACATAGCATTGCAGACGATAAGTACAACCGTTTCTGAGTGAAGAGCGGCCAATGTGACAATCTGGCTTTAAGTCGATTCGATAACAAATGACGAAAACGGACGGATTTCTCAGGTTTTTACTACATATGAACACTTTTCAAATTCTCCCGTGCAACTTGGCTGCTAGTCCTCCTTTCATGCAGAATATTAAGGTCCTAGCTCATGTCCAAAGCATCAAAGCCAGCTAAAAAGTCAATAATCGATAACTAAAACTTGAATTGTACTACTTCTTACTGGCTATTACATCAACTTAGAAGCTTCATATGTGTTCTACTATGGTGCTTTTAGTGTCTCCGCATACCGCAGCACGCGACATAGCTTTGCAGACGATAAGTACAACCGTTTCAGAGAGTAGAGCGGCCAATGTGACGATCTGGCTTTAAGTCGATTTGATAACAAATGACGAAAACGGACGGATTTCTCAGGTTTTTACTACATATGAACACATTTCACATTCTCCAGTACAACGCGGCTGCTAGTCCTCCTTTCATGCAGAATCTTAAGGTCCTAGCTCATGTCCAAGGCACCAAAGCCAGCTAAAAAGTCAATAATCAATACCTAAAACTTGAATTGTACTACTTCTTACTGGCTATCACACTAACTTAGAAGCTTCATCTGTGTTGTACTATGGTGCTTTTAGTGTCTCCGCATACCGCAGCACGCGACATAGCTTTGAAGGCGATAAGTACAACCGTTTCAGAGAGAAGAGCGGCCAATGTGACGATCTGGCCTTAAGTCGATTCGATAACAAATGACGAAAACGGACGGATTTCTCAGGTTTTTACTACGTATGAACACTTTTCACATTGTCCCGTGCAACTCGGCTGCTAGTCCTCCTTTTGATGCAGAATCTTAAGATCCTAGCTCATGTCCAAGGCACCAAAGCCAGCTAAAAAATCAATAATCGATACCTAAAACTTGAATTGTACTACTTCTTACTGGCTATTACATTAACTTAGAAGCTTCATCTGTGTTCTACTATGGTGCTTTTAGTGTCTCCGCATACCGCAGCACGCGACATAGCTTTGAAGACGATAAGTACAACCGTTTCAGAGAGAAGAGCGGCCAATGTGACGATCTGGCTTTAAGTCGATTCGATAACAAATGACGAAAACGGACGGATTTCTCAGGTTTTTACTACATATAAACACTTTTCACATTCTCCTGTGTAACTCGGCTGCTAGTCCTCCTTTCATGCAGAATCTTAAGGTCCTAGCTCATGTCCAAGGCACCAAGGCCTGCTAAAAAGTCAATAATCGATACCTAAAACTTGAATTGTACTACTTCTTACTGGCTATTACATCAACTTAGAAGCTTCATCTGTGTTTTACTATGGTGCTTTTAGTGTCTCCGCATACCGCAGCACGCGACATAGCTCTGCACACGATAAGTACAACCGTTTCAGAGAGAAGAGCGGCCAATGTGACGATCTGGCTTTAAGTCGTTTCGATAACAAATGACGAAAACGGACGGATTTCTCAGGTTTTTACTACATATTAACACTTTACACATTCTCCCGTGCAACTCGGCTGATAGTCCTCCTGCATGTAAAATCTTAAGTTCCTAGCTCATGTCCAAGGCACCAAACAAGGGTAGAAAGTCGATAACCGATTCCTAAAACTTAAATTGTACTATTTCTTACTGGCTATTACATCATCTTAGAAGCTACATCTGTGTTCTACTATGGTGCTTTTAGTGTCTCCGAATACCGCCGTTCGCGACATAGCTTTTAGACGATAAGTACAACCGTTTCAGAGAGCAGAGCGGCCAATGTGACGATCTGGCTTTAAGTCGATTCGATAACAAATGACGAAAAGGGACGGATTTCTGAGGTTTTTACTCTATTTGAACACTTTTCACATTCTCCCGTGCAACTCGGCTGCTAGTCCTCCTTCTATGCAGAATCTTAAGGTCCTAGCTCATGTCCAAGGCATCAAAGCCGGCTAAAAAGTCAATACTCAATACCTAAAACTTCAATTGTACTACTTCTTACTGGCTATTACATCAAATTAGAAGCTTCATCTGTGTTCTACTGTGGTGGTTTTAGTGGCTCCGACTACCGCAGCATGCGACATAGCTTTGCAGACGATAAGTACAACCGTTTCAGAGAGAAGAGTGGCCAATGTGACGATCTGGCTTTAAGTCGATTCTATAACAAATGACGAAAACGGACGGATTTCTCAGGTTTTTACTACATATGAACACTTTTCACATTCTCCCGTGCAACTCGGCTGCTAGTCCTCCTTTCATGCAGAATCTTAAGGTCCTAGCTCATGTCCAAGGCACCAAAGCCAGCTAAAAAGTCAATAATCGATACCTAAAACTTGAATTGTACTACTTCTTACTGGCTATTACATCAACTTAGAAGCTTCATCTGTGTTCTACTATGGTGCTTTTAGTGTCTCCTCATACCGCAGCTCGCGACATAGCTTTGAAGACGATAAGTACAACCGTTTCAGAGAGAAGAGCGGCCAAAGTGACGATCTGGCTTTAAGTCGATTCGATAACAAATGACGAAAACGGACGGATTTCTCAGGTTTTTACTACATATGAACACTTTTCACATTCTTCCGCGCAACTCGGCTGCTAGTCCTCCTTTCATGCAGAATCTTAAGGTCCTAGCTCATGTCCAAGGCACCAAGGCCAGCTAAAAAGTCAATAATCGATACCAAAAACTTGAATTGTACTACTTCTAACTGGCTATTACATCATCTTAGAAGTTTCATCTGTGTTCTACTATGGTGCATTTAGTGTCTCCGCATACCGCAGCACGCGACAAAGCTTTCCAGACGATAAGTACAACCGTTTCAGAGAGAAGAGCAGCCAATGTGACGATCTGGCTTTAAGTCGATTTGATAACAAATGACGAAAACGGACGGATTTCTCAGGTTTTTACTACATATAAACACTTTTCACATTCTCCTGTGTAACTCGGCTGCTAGTCCTCCTTTCATGCAGAATCTTAACGTCCTAGCTCATGTCCAAGGCACCAAAGCCAGCTAAAATGTCAATAATCAGTAACAAAAACTTGAATTGTACTACTTCTTACTGGCTATTACATCAACTTGGAAGTGTCATCTGTGTTCTACTATGTTGCTTTTAGTGTCTCTGCATACCGCAGCACGCGACATAGCTCTGCACACGATAAGTACAACGGTTTCAGAGAGAAGAGCGGCCAATGTGACGATCTGGCTTTAAGTCGATTCGACAACAAATGACGAAAACGGACGGATTTCTCAGGTTTTTACTACATATGAACACTTTACACATTCTCCCGTGCAACTCGGCTGCTAGTCCTCCTGCATGTAAAATCTTAAGTTCCTAGCTCACGTCCAAGGCACCAAACAAGGGTAAAAAGTAAATAACCGATTCCTAAAACTTGAATTGTACTATTTCTTACTGGCTATTACATCATCTTAGAAGCTACATCTGTGTTCTACAATGGTGCTTTTAGTGTCTCCGAATACCGCCGTTCGCGACGTAGCTTTGCAGACGATAAGTACAACCGTTTCAGAGAGCAGAGCGGCCAATGTGACGATTTGGCTTTAAGTCGATTCGATAAAAATGACGAAAACGGACGGATTTCTCAGGTTTTTACTCTATTTGAACACTTTTCACATTCTCCCGTGCAACTCGGCTGCTAGTCCTCCTTTAATGCAGATTCTTAAGTTCCTAGCTCATGTCCAAGGCACCAAAGCCAGCTAAAAAGTCAATAATCGATACCTAAAACTCTAATTGTACTACTACTTACTGGCTATTACATCAACTTAGAAGCTTCATCTGTGTTCTACTATGGTGCTTTTAGAGTCTCCGCATACCGCAGCACGCGACATAGCTTTGCAGACGATAAGTACAACCGTTTAAGAGAGAAGAGCGGCCAATGTGACGATCTGGCTTTAAGTCGATTCGATAACAAATGACGAAAACGGACGGATTTCTCAGGTTTTTACTACATATGAACACTTTTCACATTCTCCCGTGCAACTCGGCTGCTAGTCCTCCTTCTATGCAGAATCTTAAGGTCCTAGCTCATGTCCAAGGCATCAAAGCCAGCTAAAAAGTCAATAATCAATACCTAAAACTTCAATTGTACTACTTCTTACTGGCTATTACATCAAATTAGAAGCTTCATCTGTGTTCTACTGTGGTGGTTTTAGTGTCTCCGCCTACCGCAGCATACGACATAGCTTTGCAGACGATAAGTACAACCGTTTCAGAGAGAAGTGTGGCCAATGTGACGATCTGGCTTTAAGTCGATTCGATAACAAATGACGAAAACGGACGGATTTCTCAGGTTTTTACTACATATGAACACTTTTCACATTCTCCCGTGCAACTCGGCTGCTAGTCCTCCTTTCATGCAGAATCTTAAGGTCCTAGCTCATGTCCAAGGCACCAAAGCCAGCTAAAAAGTCAATAATCGATACTTAAAACTTGAATTGTACTACTTCTTACTGGCTATTACATCAACTTAGAAGCTTCATCTGTGTTCTACTATGGTGCTTTTAGTGTCTCCGCATACCGCAGCACGCGACATAGCTTTGAAGACGATAAGTACAACCGTTTCAGAGAGAAGAGCGGCCAATGTGACGATCTGGCTTTAAGTCGATTCGATAACAAATGACGAAAACGGACGGATTTCTCAGGTTTTTACTACATATGAACACTTTTCACATTCTCCCGTGCAACTCGGCTGCTAGTCCTCCTTTCATGCAGAATCTTAAGGTCCTAGCTCATGTCCAAGGCACCAAAGCCAGCTAAAAAGTCAATAATCGATACTTAAAACTTGAATTGTACTACTTCTTACTGGCTATTACATCAACTTAGAAGCTTCATCTGTGTTCTACTATGGTGCTTTTAGTGTCTCCGCATACCGCAGCACGCGACATAGCTTTGAAGACGATAAGTACAACCGTTTCAGAGAGAAGAGCGGCCAATGTGACGATCTGGCTTTAAGTCGATTCGATAACAAATGACGAAAACGGACGGATTTCTCAGGTTTTTACTACATATGAACACTTTTCACATTCTTCCCTGCAACTCGGCTGCTAGTCCTCCTTTCATGCAGAATCTTAAGGTCCTAGCTCATGTCCAAGGCACCAAAGCCAGCTAAAAAGTCAATAATCGATACCTAAAACTTGAATTGTACTACTTCTTACTGGCTATTACATCATCTTAGAAGCTTCATCTGTGTTCTACTATGGTGCTTTTAGCGTCTCCGCATACCGCAGCAAGCGACAAAGCTTTCCAGACGATAAGTACATCCGTTTCAGAGAGAAGAGCAGCCAATGTGACGATCTGGCTTTAAGTCGATTTGATAACAAATGACGAAAACGGACGGATTTCTCAGGTTTTTACTACATATGAACACATTTCACATTCTCCCGTGCAACTCGGCAGCTAGTCCTCCTTTCATGCAGAATCTTAAGGTCCTAGCTCATGTCCAAGGCACCAAAGCCAGCTAAAAAGTCAATAATCGATACCTGAAACTTGAATTGTACTACTTCTTACTGGCTATTACATCAACTTAGAAGCTTCATCTGTGTTCTATTATGGTGCTTTTAGTGTCTCCGCATACCGCAGCACGCGACATAGCTTTGAAGACGATAAGTACAACCGTTTCAGAGAGAAGAGCGGCCAATGTGACGATCTGGCTTAAGTCGATTCGATAACAAATGACGAAAACGGACGCATTTCTCAGGTTTTTACTACATATGAACACTTTTCACATTCTCCCGTGCAACTCGGCTGCTAGTCCTCCTTTCATGCAGAATCTTAAGGTCCTAGCTCATGTCCAAGGGACCAAAGCCAGCTAAAAAGTCAATAATCGATACCTAAAACTTGAATTGTACTACTACTTACTGGCTATTACATCATCTTAGAAGCTTCATCTGTGTTCTACTGTGGTGGTTTTAGTGTCTCCGCCTACCGCAATATACGACATAGCTTTCCAGACGATAAGTACAACCGTTTCAGAGAGAAGAGCGGCCAATGTGACGATCTGGCTTTAAGTCGATTCGATAACAAATGACGAAAACGGACGGATTTCTCAGGTTTCTACTACATATGAACACTTTTCACATTCTCCCGTGCAACTCGGCTGCTAGTCCTCCTTTCATGCAGAATCTTAAGGTCCTAGCTCATGTCCAAGGCACCAAAGCCAGCTAAAAAGTCAATAATCGATACCTAAAACTTGAATTGTACTACTTCTTACTGGCTATTACATCAACTTAGAAGCTTCATCTATGTTCTACTATGGTGCTTTTAGTGTCTCCGCATACCGCATCACGCGACATAGCTTTGCAGACGATAAGTACAACCGTTTCAGAGAGAAGAGCGGCCAATGTGACGATCCGGCTTTAAGTCGATTCGATAACAAATGACGAAAACGGACGGATTTCTCAGGTTTTTACTACATATGAACACTTTTCACATTCTTCCGTGCAACTCGGCTGCTATTCCTCCTTTCATGCAGAATCTTAAGGTAATAGCTCATGTCCAAGGCACCAAAGCCAGCTAAAAAGTCAATAATCGATACCTAAAACTTGAATTGTACTACTTCTTACTGGCTGTTACATCATCATAGAAGCTTCATCTGTGTTCTACTATGGTGCTTTTAGTGTCTCCGCATACCGCAGCACGCGACATAGCTTTGCAGACGATAAGTACAAACGTTTCAGAGAGAAGAGCGGCCAATGTGATGATCTGGCTTTAAGTCGATTCGATAACAAATGACGAAAGCGGACGGATTTCTCAGGTTTTTACTACATATGATCACTTTTCACATTCTCCCGTGCAACTCGGCTGCTAGTCCTCCCTTCATGCAGAATCTTAAGGTCCTACCTCATGTCCAAGGCACCAAAGCCAGCTAAAAACTCAATAATCAGTTCCTAAAACTTGAATTGTACTACTTCTTACTGGCTATTACATCAACTTAGAAGCTTCATCTGTGTTCTACTATGGTGCTTTCAGTGTCTCCGCATACCGCAGCACGCGACATAGCTTTGCAGACGATAAGTACAACCGTTTCAGAGAGAAGAGCGGCCAAGTGACGATCTGGCTTTAAGGCGATTCGATAACAAATGACGAAAACGGACGGATTTCTCAGGTTGTTACTACATATGAACACTTTTCATATTGTCCCGTGCAACTCGGCAGCTAGTCCTCTTTTCATGCAGAATCTTAAAGTCCTAGCTCATGTCCAAGTCACCAAATCCATCTAAGAAGTCGATACGATACCTTAAACTTGAATTGTACTACTTCTTACTGGCTATTACATCATCGTAGAAGCTTCATATGTGTTCTACTATGGTGCTTTTAGTGTCTCCGCATACCGCAGCACGCGACATAGCTTTGCAGACGATAAGTACAACCGTTTCAGAGAGAAGAGCGGCCAATGTGACGATCTGGCTTTAAGTCGATTCGATAACAAATGACGAAAACGGACGGATTTCTCAGGTTTTTACTACATATGAACACTTTTCACATTCTTCCGTGCAACTCGGCTGCTAGTCCTCCTTTCATGCAGAATCTTAAGGTCCTAGCTCATGTCCAAGGCACCAAGGCCAGCTAAAAAGTCAATAATCGATACCAAAAACTTGAATTGTACTACTTCTTACTGGCTATTACATCATCTTAGAAGTTTCATCTGTGTTCTACTATGGTGCATTTAGTGTCTCCGCATACCGCAGCACGCGACAAAGCTTTCCAGACGATAAGTACAACCGTTTCAGAGAGAAGAGCAGCCAATGTGACGATCTGGCTTTAAGTCGATTTGATAACAAATGACGAAAACGGACGGATTTCTCAGGTTTTTACTACATATAAACACTTTTCACATTCTCCTGTGTAACTCGGCTGCTAGTCCTCCTTTCATGCAGAATCTTAACGTCCTAGCTCATGTCCAAGGCACCAAAGCCAGCTAAAATGTCAATAATCAGTAACAAAAACTTGAATTGTACTACTTCTTACTGGCTATTACATCAACTTGGAAGTGTCATCTGTGTTCTACTATGTTGCTTTTAGTGTCTCTGCATACCGCAGCACGCGACATAGCTCTGCACACGATAAGTACAACGGTTTCAGAGAGAAGAGCGGCCAATGTGACGATCTGGCTTTGGGTCGATTCGACAACAAATGACGAAAACGGACGGATTTCTCAGGTTTTTACTACATATGAACACTTTACACATTCTCCCGTGCAACTCGGCTGCTAGTCCTCCTGCATGTAAAATCTTAAGTTCCTAACTCACGTCCAAGGCACCAAACAAGGGTAAAAAGTCAATAACCGATTCCTAAAACTTGAATTGTACTATTTCTTACTGGCTATTACATCATCTTAGAAGCTACATCTGTGTTCTACAATGGTGCTTTTAGTGTCTCCGAATACCGCCGTTCGCGACATAGCTTTGCAGACGATAAGTACAACCGTTTCTGAGAGCAGAGCGGCCAATGTGACGATTTGGCTTTAAGTCGATTCGATAACAAATGAGGAAAACGGACGGATTTCTCAGGTTTTTACTCTATTTGAACACTTTTCACATTCTCCCGTGCAACTCGGCTGATAGTCCTCCTTTAATGCAGATTCTTAAGGTCCTAGCTCATGTCCAAGGCACCAAAGCCAGCTAAAAAGTCAATAATCGATACCTAAAACTCTAATTGTACTACTACTTACTGGCTATTACATCAACTTAGAAGCTTCATCTGTGTTCTACTATGGTGCTTTTAGAGTCTCCGCATACCGCAGCACGCGACATAGCTTTGCAGACGATAAGTACAACCGTTTAAGAGAGAAGAGCGGCCAATGTGACGATCTGGCTTTAAGTCGATTCGATAACAAATGACGAAAACGGACGGATTTCTCAGGTTTTTACTACATATGAACACTTTTCACATTCTCCCGTGCAACTCGGCTGCTAGTCCTCCTTCTATGCAGAATCTTAAGGTCCTAGCTCATGTCCAAGGCATCAAAGCCAGCTAAAAAGTCAATAATCAATACCTAAAACTTCAATTGTACTACTTCTTACTGGCTATTACATCAAATTAGAAGCTTCATCTGTGTTCTACTGTGGTGGTTTTAGTGTCTCCGCCTACCGCAGCATACGACATAGCTTTGCAGACGATAAGTACAACCGTTTCAGAGAGAAGTGTGGCCAATGTGACGATCTGGCTTTAAGTCGATTCGATAACAAATGACGAAAACGGACGGATTTCTCAGGTTTTTACTACATATGAACACTTTTCACATTCTCCCGTGCAACTCGGCTGCTAGTCCTCCTTGCATGCAGAATCTTAAGGTCCTAGCTCATGTCCAAGGCACCAAAGCCAGCTAAAAAGTCAATAATCGATACTTAAAACTTGAATTGTACTACTTCTTACTGGCTATTACATCAACTTAGAAGCTTCATCTGTGTTCTACTATGGTGCTTTTAGTGTCTCCGCATACCGCAGCACGCGACATAGCTTTGAAGACGATAAGTACAACCGTTTCAGAGAGAAGAGCGGCCAATGTGACGATCTGGCTTTAAGTCGATTCGATAACAAATGACGAAAACGGACGGATTTCTCAGGTTTTTACTACATATGAACACTTTTCACATTCTTCCCTGCAACTCGGCTGCTAGTCCTCCTTTCATGCAGAATCTTAAGGTCCTAGCTCATGTCCAAGGCACCAAAGCCAGCTAAAAAGTCAATAATCGATACCTAAAACTTGAATTGTACTACCTCTTACTGGCTATTACATCATCTTAGAAGCTTCATCTGTGTTCTACTATGGTGCTTTTAGCGTCTCCGCATACCGCAGCACGCGACAAAGCTTTCCAGACGATAAGTACATCCGTTTCAGAGAGAAGAGCAGCCAATGTGACGATCTGGCTTTAAGTCGATTTGATAACAAATGACGAAAACGGACGGATTTCTCAGGTTTTTACTACATATGAACACATTTCACATTCTCCCGTGCAACTCGGCAGCTAGTCCTCCTTTCATGCAGAATCTTAAGGTCCTAGCTCATGTCCAAGGCACCAAAGCCAGCTAAAAAGTCAATAATCGATACCTAAAACTTGAATTGTACTACTTCTTACTGGCTATTACATCAACTTAGAAGCTTCATCTGTGTTCTACTATGGTGCTTTTAGTGTCTCCGCATACCGCAGCACGCGACATAGCTTTGAAGACGATAAGTACAACCGTTTCAGAGAGAAGAGCGGCCAATGTGACGATCTGGCTTTAAGTCGATTCGATAACAAATGACGAAAACGGACGCATTTCTCAGGTTTTTACTACATATGAACACTTTTCACATTCTCCCGTGCAACTCGGCTGCTAGTCCTCCTTTCATGCAGAATCTTAAGGTCCTAGCTCATGTCCAAGGCACCAAAGCCAGCTAAAAAGTCAATAATCGATACCTAAAACTTGAATTGTACTACTACTTACTGGCTATTACATCATCTTAGAAGCTTCATCTGTGTTCTACTGTGGTGGTTTTAGTGTCTCCGCCTACCGCAATATACGACATAGCTTTCCAGACGATAAGTACAACCGTTTCAGAGAGAAGAGCGGCCAATGTGACGATCTGGCTTTGAGTCGATTCGATAACAAATGACGAAAACGGACGGATTTCTCAGGTTTCTACTACATATGAACACTTTTCACATTCTCCCGTGCAACTCGGCTGCTAGTCCTCCTTTCATGCAGAATCTTAAGGTCCTAGCTCATGTCCAAGGCACCAAAGCCAGCTAATAAGTCAATAATCGATACCTAAAACTTGAATTGTACTACTTCTTACTGGCTATTACATCAACTTAGAAGCTTTATCTATGTTCTACTATGGTGCTTTTAGTGTCTCCGCATACCGCATCACGCGACATAGCTTTGCAGACGATAAGTACAACCGTTTCAGAGAGAAGAGCGGCCAATGTGACGATCCGGCTTTAAGTCGATTCGATAACAAATGACGAAAACGGACGGATTTCTCAGGTTTTTACTACATATGAACACTTTTCACATTCTTCCGTGCAACTCGGCTGCTATTCCTCTTTTCATGCAGAATCTTAAGGTAATAGCTCATGTCCAAGGCACCAAAGCCAGCTAAAAAGTCAATAATCGATACCTAACACTTGAATTGTACTACTTCTTACTGGCTATTACATCATCATAGAAGCTTCATCTGTGTTCTACTATGGTGCTTTTAGTGTCTCCGCATACCGCAGCACGCGACATAGCTTTGCAGACGATAAGTACAAACGTTTCAGAGAGAAGAGCGGCCAATGTGATGATCTGGCTTTAAGTCGATTCGATAACAAATGACAAAAGCGGACGGATTTCTCAGGTTTTTACTACATATGATCACTTTTCACATTCTCCCGTGCAACTCGGCTGCTAGTCCTCCCTTCATGCAGAATCTTAAGGTCCTAGCTCATGTCCAAGGCACCAAAGCCAGCTAAAAACTCAATAATCAGTTCCTAAAACTTGAATTGTACTACTTCTTACTGGCTATTACATCAACTTAGAAGCTTCATCTGTGTTCTACTATGGTGCTTTCAGTGTCTCCGCATACCGCAGCACGCGACATAGCTTTGCAGACGATAAGTACAACCGTTTCAGAGAGAAGAGCGGCCAAGTGACGATCTGGCTTTAAGGCGATTCGATAACAAATGACGAAAACGGACGGATTTCTCAGGTTGTTACTACATATGAACACTTTTCATATTGTCCCGTGCAACTCGGCAGCTAGTCCTCTTTTCATGCAGAATCTTAAAGTCCTAGCTCATGTCCAAGTCACCAAATCCATCAAAGAAGTCGATACGATACCTTAAACTTGAATTGTACTACTTCTTACTGGCTATTACATCATCGTAGAAGCTTCATATGTGTTCTACTATGGTGCTTTTAGTGTCTCCGCATACCGCAGCACGCGACATAGCTTTGCAGACGATAAGTACAACCGTTTCAGAGAGAAGAGCGGCCAATGTGACGATCTGGCTTTAAGTCGATTCGATAACAAATGACGAAAACGGACGGATTTCTAAGGTTTTTACTACATATGAACACTTTTCACATTCTCCCGTGCAACTCGGCTGCTAGTCCTCCTTTCATGTAGAATCTTAAGGTCCTAGCTCATGTCCAAGGCTTCAAAGCCAGCTTAAAAGTCAATAATCGGTACCTTTAACTTGAATTGTACTACTTCTTACTGGCTATTACATCAAGTTAGAAGTTTCATCTGTGTTCTACTATGGTGCTTTTAGTGTCTCCGCATACCGCATCACGCGACATTGCTTTGCAGACGATAAGTACAACCGTTTCAGAGAGAAGAGCGGCCAATGTGACGATCTGGCTTTAAGTCGATTCGATAACAAATGACGAAAACGGACGGATTTCTCAGGTTTTTACTACATATGAACACTTTTCACATTCTCCCGTGCATCTCGGCTGCTACTCCTCCTTTCATCCAGAATCTTAAGGTCCAAGCTCATCTCCAAGGCACCAAAGCCAGCTACAAAGTCAATAATCGATACCTAAAACTTGAACTGTCCTACTTCTTACTGGCTATTACATCATCTTAGAAGCTTCATATGTGTTCTACTATGGTGCTTTTAGTGTCTCCGCATACCGCAGCACGCGACATAGCTTTGCAGACGATAAGTACAACCGTTTCAGAGAGAAGAGCGGCCAATGTGACGATCTGGCTTTAAGTCGATTCGATAACAAATGACGAAAACGGACGGATTTCTCAGGTTTTTACTACATATGAACACTTTTCACATTCTCCCGTGCAACTCGGCTGCTAGTCCTCCTTTAATGCAGAATCTTAAGGTCCTAGCTCATCTCCAAGGCACCAAAGCCAGCTAAAAAGTAAATAATCGGTACCTAAAACTTGAATTGTACTACTTCTTACTGGCTATTACATCGTCTTAGAAGCTTCATATGTGTTCTACTATGGTGCTTTTAGTGTCTCCGCATACCGCAGCATGCGACATAGCTTTGCAGACGATAAGTACAACCGTTTCGGAGAGAAGAGCGGCCAATGTGACTATCTGGCTTTAAGTCGATTCGATAACAAATGACGAAAACGGACGGATTTCTCAGGTTTTTACTACATATGAACACTTTTCACATTCTCCCGTGCAACTCGGCTGCTACTCCTCCTTTCATCCAGAATCTTAAGGTCCTACCTCATCTCCAAGGCACCAAAGCCAGCTAAAAAGTCAATAATCGATACCTAAAACTTGAACTGTCCTACTTCTTACTGGCTATTACATCATCTTAGAAGCTTCATATGTGTTCTACAATGGTGCTTTTAGTGTTTCCGCATACCGCAGCACGCGACATAGCTTTGCAGACGATAAGTACAACCGTTTCAGAGAGAAGAGCGGCCAATGTGACGATCTGGCTTTAAGTCGATTCGATAACAAATGACGAAAACGAACGGATTTCTCAGGTTTCTACTACATATGAACACTTTACACATTGTCCCGTGCAACTCGGCTGCTAGTCCTCCTGCATGTAAAATCTTAAGTTCCTAGCTCATGTCCAAGGCACCAAACAAGGGTAAAAAGTCAATAACCGATTCCTAAAACTTGAATTGTACTATTTCTTACTGGCTATTACATCATCATAGAAGCTACATCTGTGTTCTACTATGGTGCTTTTAGTGTCTCCGAATACCGCAGTACGAGACATAGTTTTGCAGACGATAAATACAACCGTTTCAGAGAGCAGAGCGGCCAATGTGACGATTTGGCTTTAAGTCGATTCGATAAAAATGACGAAAACGGACGGATTTCTCAGGTTTTTACTCTATTTGAACACTTTTCACATTCTCCCGTGCAACTCGGCTGCTTGTCCTCCTTTCATGCAGAATCTTAAGGTCCTAGCTCATGTCCAAGGCACCAAAGCCAGCTAAAAAGTCAATAATCGATACCTAAAACTTGAATTGTACTACTTCTTACTGGCTATTACATCAACTTAGAAGCTTCATCTGTGTTCTACTATGGTGCTTTTAGTGTCTCCGCATAGCGCAGCACGCGATATAGCATTGCAGACGATAAGTACAACCGTTTCAGAGAGAAGAGCGGCCAATGTGACAATCTGGCTTTAAGTCGATTCGATAACAAATGACGAAATCGGACGGATTTCTCAGGTTTTTACTACATATGAACACTTTTCAAATTCTCCCGTGCAACTCGGCTGCTAGTCCTCATTTCATGCAGAATCTTAAGGTCCTAGCTCATGTCCAAGGCATCAAAGCCAGCTAAAAAGTCAATAATCGATACCTAAAACTTGAATTGTACTACTTCTTACTGGCTATTACATCAACTTAGAAGCTTCATCTGTGTTCCACTAGGGTGATTTTAGTGTCCCCGCATGCCGCAGCACGCGACATAGCTTTGCAGACGATAAGTACAACCGTTTCAGAGAGAAGAGCGGCCAATGTGACGATCTGGCTTTGAGTCGATTCGATAACAATTGACGAAAACGGACGGATTTCTCAGGTTTTTACTACATATAAAGACTTTTCACTTTCTCCTGTGTAACTCGGCTGCTAGTCCTCCTTTCATGCAGAATCTTAAGGTCCTAGCTCATGTCCAAGGCACCAAAGCCATCTAAAAAGTCAATAATCAGTAACTAAAACTTGAATTGTACTACTTCTTACTGGCTATTACATCAACTTGGAAGTGTCATCTGTGTTCTACTATGTTGCTTTTAGTGTCTCTGCATAGCGCAGCACGCGACATAGCTCTGCACACGATAAGTACAACCGTTTCAGAGAGAAGAGTGGCCAATGTGACGATCTGGCTTTAAGTCGATTCGATAACAAATGACCAAAACGGACGGATTTCTCAGGTTTTTCCTACATATGAACACATTTCACATTCTCCCGTGCAACTCGGCTGCTAGTCCTCCTTTCATGCCGAATCTTAAGGTCCTAGCTCATGTCCAAGGCACCAAAGCCAGCTAAAAAGTCAATAATCGATACCTAAAACTTGAAGTGTACTACTTCTTACTGGCTATTACACCAACTTAGAAGCTTCATCTGTGTTCTACTATGGTGCTTTTAGTGTCTCCGCATACCGCATCACGCGACTTAGCTTTGCAGACGATAAGTACAACCGTTTCAGAGAGAAGAGCAGCCAATGTGACGTTCTGGCTTTAAGTCGATTCGATAACAAATGACGAAAACGGACGGATTTCTCAGGTTTTTACTACATATGAACACTTTTCACATTCTCCCGTGCAACTCGGCTGCTAGTCCTCCTTCCATGCAAAATCTTAAGGTAACAGCTCATGTCCAAGGCACCAAAGCCAGCTAAAAAGTCAATAATCGATACCTAAAACTTGAATTGTACTACTTCTTACTGGCTATTACATCATCAGAGAAGCTTCATCTGTGTTCTACTATGGTGCTTTTAGTGTCTCCGCATACCGCAGCACGCGACATAGCTTTGCAGACGATAAGTACAACCGTTTCAGAGAGAAGAGCGGCCAATGTGACGATCTGGCGAGTCGATAACAAATGACGAAAACGGACGGATTTCTCAGGTTTTTACTACATATGAACACTTTTCACATTCTCCCGTGCAACTCGGCTGCTAGTCCTCCTTTCATGCAGAATCTTAAGGTCCTAGCTCATGTCCAAGGCAACAAATCCATCTAAGAAGTCAATAATCGATACCTTAAACTTGAATTGTACTACTTCTTACTGGCTATTACATCAACATAGAAGCTTCATCTGTGTTCTACTATGGTGCTTTTAGTGTCTCCGCATACCGAAGCACGCGACATAGCTTTGAAGACGATAAGTACAACCGTTTCCGAGAGAAGAGCGGCCAATGTGACGATCTGGCTTTAAGTCGATTCGATAACAAATGACGAAACGGACGGATTTCTCAAGTTTGTACTACATATGAACACTTTTCACATTCTTCCGTGCAACTCGGCTCCTACTCCTCCTTTCATGCAGAATCTTATGGTCCAAGCTCATCTCCAAGGCACCAAAGCCAGCTAAAAAGTCAATAATCGATACCTAAAACTTGAATTGTACTACTTCTTACTGGCTATTACATCTTCTTAGAAGCTTCATATGTGTTCTACTATGGTGCTTTTAGTGTCTCCGCATACCGCAGCACGCGACATAGCTTTGCAGGCGATAAGTACAACCGTTTCAGAGAGAAGAGCGGCCAATGTGACGATCTGGCTTTAAGTCGATTCGATAACAAATGACGAAAACGGACGGATTTCTCAGGTTTTTACTACATATAAACACTTTTCACATTCTCCTGTGTAACTCGGCTGCTAGTCCTCTTTCATGTAGAATCTTAAGGTCCTAGCTCATGTCCAAGGCTCCAAAGCCAACTAAAAAGTCAATAATCAGTAGCTAAAACTTGAATTGTACTACATCTTACTGGCTATTACATCAACTTAGAAGCTTCATCTGTGTTCTAATATGGTGCTTTTAGTGTCTCCGCATACCGCAGCATGCGACATAGCTTTGCAGACGATAAGTACAACCGTTTCGGAGGGAAGAGCGGCCAATGTGACGATCTGGCTATAAGTCGATTCGATAACAAATGACGAAAACGGACGGATTTCTCAGGTTTTTACCACATATGAACACTTTTCACATTCTCCTGGGCAACTCGGCTGCTAGTCCTCCTTTCATGCAGAATCTTAAGGTCCTAGCTCATGTCCAAGGCACCCAATCCATCTAAGAAGTCAATAATCGATACCTTAAACTTGAAGTGTACTACTTCTTACTGGCTATTACATCAACTTAGAAGCTTCATCTGTGTTCTACTATGGTGCTTTTAGTTTCTCCGCATACCGCAGCACGCGACACAGCTTTGCAGAAGATAAGTACAACCGTTTCAGAGAGAAGAGCGGCCAATGTGACAATCAGGCTTTAAGTCGATTCGATAACAAATGACGAAAACGGACGGATTTCTCAGGTTTTTACTACATATGAACACTTTTCAAATTCTCCCGTGCAACTCGGCTGCTAGTCCTCCTTTCATGCAGAATCTTAAGGTCCTAGCTCATGTCCAAGGCATCAAAGCCAGTTAAAAAGTCAATAATCGATATCTAAAACTTGAATTGTACTACTTCTTACTGGCTATTACATCAACTTAGAAGCTTCATCTGTGTTCCAATATGGTGCTTTTGGTGTCTCCGTATACCGCAGCACGCGACATAGCTTTGCAGACTATAAGTACAACCGTTTCAGAGAGGAGAGCGGCCAATGTGACGATCTGGCTTTAAGTCGATTCGATAACAAATGACGAAAACGGACGGATTTCTCAGGTTTTTACTACATATGAACACTTTTCACATTCTCCCGTGCAACTCGGCTGCTAGTCCTCCTTTCATGCAGAATCTTAAGGTAATAGCTCATGTCCATGGCACCCAAGCCAGCTAAAATGTCAATAATCAGAAGCTAAAACTTGAATTGTACTACATCTTACTGGCTATTACATCAACTTAGATACTTCATCGGTGTTCTACTATGGTGCTTTTAGTGTCTCCGCATACCGCAGCATGCGACATAGCTTTGCAGACGATAAGTACAACCGTTTCGGAGGGAAGAGCGGCCAATGTGACGATCTGGCTTTAAGTCGATTCGATAACAAATGACGAAAACGGAAGGATTTCTCAGGTTTTTACTACATATGAACACTTTTCACATTCTCCTGTGCAACTCGGCTGCTAGTATTCCTTTCATGCAGAATCTTAAGGTCCTAGCCCATGTCCAAGGCTCCAAAGCCAGCTAAAAAGTCAATAATCAGTAGCTAGACTTGAATTGTACTACATCTTACTGGCTATTACATAAACTTAGAAGCTTCATCGGTGTTTTACTATGGTGCTTTTAGTGTCTCCGCATACCGCAGCATGCGACATAGCTTTACAGACGATAAGTACAACCGTTTCAGAGAGAAGTGTGGCCAGTGTGACGATCTGGCTTTAAGTCGATACGATAACAAATGACAAAAACGGACGGATTTCTCACGTTTTTACTACATATGAACACTTTTCACATTCTCCCGTGCAACTCGGCTGTTAGTCCTCCTTTCATGCAGGATCTTAAGGTCCTAGCTCATGTCCAAGGCACCAATGCCAGCTAAAAAGTCAATAATCGATACCTAAAACGTGAATTGTACTACTTCTTACTGGCTATTACATCAACTTAGAAGCTTCATCTGTGTTCTACTATGGTGCTTTTAGTTTCTCCGCATACCGCAGCACGCGACACAGCTTTGCAGACGATAAGTACAACCGTTTCAAGGAGAAGGGCAGCCAATGTGACAATCAGGCTTAAGTCGATTCGATAACAAATGACGTAAACGGACGGATTTCTCAGGTTTTTACTACATATGAACACTTTTCAAATTCCCACGTGCAGCTCGGATGCTAGTCCTCCTTTCATGCAGAATCTTAAGGTCCTAGCTGATGTCCAAGGCGTCAAAGCCAGCTAAAAAGTCAATAATCGATACCTAAAACTTGAATTGTACTACTTCTTACTGGCTATTACATCAACTTAGAAGCTTCATCTGTGTTCCACTATGGTGCTTTTAGTGTCTCCGCATACCGCAGCACGCGACATAGTTTTGCAGACGATAAGTACAACCGTTTCAGAGAGGAGAGCGGCCAATGTGACGATTTGGCTTTAAGTCGATTCGATAACAATTGACGAAAACGGACGGATTTCTCAGGTTTTTACTACATATGAACACTTTTCACATTCTCCCGTGCAACTCGGCTGCTACTCCTCCTTTCATCCAGAATCTTAAGGTCCTACCTCATCTCCAAGGCACCAAAGCCAGCTAAAAAGTCAATAATCGATACCTAAAACTTGAACTGTCCTACTTCTTACTGGCTATTACATCATCTTAGAAGCTTCATATGTGTTCTACAATGGTGCTTTTAGTGTTTCCGCATACCGCAGCACGCGACATAGCTTTGCAGACGATAAGTACAACCGTTTCAGAGAGAAGAGCGGCCAATGTGACGATCTGGCTTTAAGTCGATTCGATAACAAATGACGAAAACGAACGGATTTCTCAGGTTTCTACTACATATGAACACTTTACACATTGTCCCGTGCAACTCGGCTGCTAGTCCTCCTGCATGTAAAATCTTAAGTTCCTAGCTCATGTCCAAGGCACCAAACAAGGGTAAAAAGTCAATAACCGATTCCTAAAACTTGAATGGTACTATTTCTTACTGGCTATTACATCATCTTAGAAGCTACATCTGTGTTCTACTATGGTGCTTTTAGTGTCTCCGAATACCGCAGTACGCGACATAGCTTTGCAGACGATAAGTACAACCGTTTCAGAGAGCAGAGCGGCCAATGTGACGATTTGGCTTTAATTCGATTCGATAAAAATGACGAAAACTGACGGATTTCTCAGGTTTTTACTCTATTTGAACACTTTTCACATTCTCCCGTGCAATTAGGCTGCTAGTCCTCCTTTCATGCAGAATCTTAAGGTCCTAGCTCATGTCCAAGGCACCAAATCCATCTAAGAAGTCAATAATCGATACCTTAAACTTGAAGTGTACTACTTCTTACTGGCTATTACATCAACTTAGAAGCTTCATCTGTGTTCTACTATGGTGCTTTTAGTGTCTCCGCATACCGGAGCAAGAGACATAGCTTTGCAGACGATAATTAGGACCATTTCAGAGAGAAGAGCGGCCAATGTGATGATCTGGCTTTAAGTCGAGTCGATAACAAATGACGAAAACGGACCGATTTCTCAGGTGTTTACTACATATGAACACTTTTCAAATTCTCCCGTGCAACTCGGCTGCTAGTCCTCCTTTCATGCAGAATCTTAAGGTCCTAGCTCATGTCCAAGGCACCAAAGCCAGCTAAAAAGTCAATAATCAGAAGCTAAAACTTGAATTGTACTACACCTTACTGGCTATTACATCAACTTAGAAGCTTCATCGGTGTTCTACTATAGTGCTTTTAGTGTCTCCGCATACCGCAGCATGCGACATAGCTTTGCAGACGATAAGTACAACCGTTTCGGAGGGAAGAGCGGCCAATGTGACGATCTGGCTTTAAGTCGATTCGATAACAAATGACGAAAACGGACGGATTTCTCAGGTTTTTACTACATATGAACACTTTTCACATTCTCCCGTGCAACTCGGCTGCTAGACCTCCTTTCATGCAGAATCTTAAGGTAATAGCTCATTTCCAAGGCACCAAAGCCAACTAAGAAGTCAAAAATCGATACCTAAAACTTGAATTGTACTACTTCTTACTGGCTATTACATCAACTTAGAAGCTTCATCTGTGTTCTAGTATGGTGATTTTAGTGTCTCCGAATACCGCAGTACGCGACATAGCTTTGAAGACGATAAGTACAACCGTTTCAGAGAGAAGGGCGGCCAATGTGACAATCAGGCTTAAGTCGATTCGATAACAAATGACGTAAATGGACGGATTTCTCAGGTTTTTACTACATATGAACACTTTTCAAATTCTCACGTGCAACTCGGATGCTAGTCCTCCTTTCATGCAGAATCTTAAGGTCCTAGCTGATGTCCAAGGCGTCAAAGCCAGCTAAAAAGTCATTAATCGATACCTAAAACTTGAATTGTACTACTTCTTACTGTCTATTACATCAACTTAGAAGCTTCATCTGTGTTCCACTATGGTGCTTTTAGTGTCTCCGCATAGCGCAGCACGCGACATAGCATTGCAGACGATAAGTACAACCGTTTCTGAGTGAAGAGCGGCCAATGTGACAATCTGGCTTTAAGTCGATTCGATAACAAATGACGAAAACGGACGGATTTCTCAGGTTTTTACTACATATGAACACTTTTCAAATTCTCCCGTGCAACTTGGCTGCTAGTCCTCCTTTCATGCAGAATCTTAAGGTCCTAGCTCATGTCCAAGGCACCAAACAAGGGTAAAAAGTCAATAACCGATTCCTAAAACTTGAATGGTACTATTTCTTACTGGCTATTACATCATCTTAGAAGCTACATCTGTGTTGTACTATGGTGCTTTTAGTGTCTCCGAATACCGCAGTACGCGACATAGCTTTGCAGACGATAAGTACAACCGTTTCAGAGAGCAGAGCGGCCAATGTGACGATTTGGCTTTAATTCGATTCGATAAAAATGACGAAAACGGACGGATTTCTCAGGTTTTTACTCTATTTGAACACTTTTCACATTCTCCCGTGCAACTCGGCTGCTAGTCCTCCTTTCATGCAGAATCATAAGGTAATAGCTCACGTCCAAGGCACTAAAGCCAGCTAAAAAGTCAATAATCGATACCTAAAACTTGAATTGTACTACTTCTTACTGGCTATTACATCAACTTAGAAGCTTCATGTGTGTTCTACTATGGTGATTTTAGTGTCCCCGCATGCCGCAGCACGCGACATAGCTTTGCAGACGATAAGTACAACCGTTTCAGAGAGAAGAGCGGCCAATGTGACGATCTGGCTTTAAGTCGATTCGATAACAAATGACGAAAACGAACGGATTTCTCAGGTTTTTACTACATATGAACACTTTTCACATTCTCCCGAGCAACTTGGCTGCTAGTCCTCCTTTCATGCAGAATATTAAGGTCCTAGCTCATGTCCAAGGTATCAAAGCCAGCTAAAAAGTCAATAATCGATAACTAAAACTTGAATTGTACTACTTCTTACTGGCTATTACATCAACTTAGAAGCTTCATGTGTGTTCCACTATGGTGATTTTAGTGTCCCCGCATGCCGCAGCACGCGACATAGCTTTGCAGACGATAAGTACAACCGTTTCAGAGAGAAGAGCGGCCAATGTGACGATCTGGCTTTAAGTCGATTCGATAACAAATGACGAAAACGAACGGATTTCTCAGGTTTTTACTACATATGAACACTTTTCACATTCTCCCGTGCAACTCGGCTGCTAGTCCTCCTTTCATGCAGAATCTTAAGGTAATAGCTCATGTCCAATCACCAAAGCCAGCTAAAAAGTCAATAATCAGAAGCTAAAACTTGAATTGTACTACACCTTACTGGCTATTACATCAACTTAGAAGCTTCATCGGTGTTCTACTATAGTGCTTTTAGTGTCTCCGCATACCGCAGCATGCGACATAGCTTTGCAGACGACAAGTACAACCGTTTCGGAGGGAAGAGCGGCCAATGTGACGATCTGGCTTTAAGTCGATTCGATAACAAATGACGAAAACGGACGGATTTCTCAGGTTTTTACTACATATGAACACTTTTCACATTCTCCCGTGCAACTCGGCTGCTAGACCTCCTTTCATGCAGAATCTTAAGGTAATAGCTCATTTCCAAGGCACCAAAGCCAACTAAGAAGTCAAAAATCGATACCTAAAACTTGAATTGTACTACTTCCTACTGGCTATTACATCAACTTAGAAGCTTCATCTGTGTTCAACTATGGTGCTTTTAGTGTCACCGCATACCGCAGCACGCGACATAGCTTTGCAGACGATAAGTACAACCGTTTCAGAGAGGAGAGCGGCCAATGTGACGATCTTGGTTTAAGTCGATTCGATAACAAATGACGAAAATGAACGGATTTCTCAGGTTTTTACTACATATGAACACTTTTCACATTCTCCCGTGCAACTCGGCTGCTAGTCCTCCTTTCATGCAGAATCTTAAGGTAATAGCTCATGTCCAAGGCACCAAAGCCAGCTAAAAACTAAATAATCGATACCTAATACTTGAATTGTACTAATTCTTACTGGCTATTACATCAACTTAGAAGCTTCATCTGTGTTCTACTATGGTGCTTTTAGTGTCTCCGCATAGCGCAGCACGCGACATAGCATTGCAGACGATAAGTACAACCGTTTCAGAGAGAAGAGCGGCCAATGTGACAATCTGGCTTTAAGTCGATTCGATAACAAATGACGAAAACGGACGGATTTCTCAGGTTTTTACTACATATGAACACTTTTCAAATTCTCCCGTGCAACTCGGCTGCTAGTCCTCCTTTCATGCAGAAGCTTAAGGTCCTAGCTCATGTCCAAGGCACCAAAGCCAGCTAAAAATTCAATATTCGATACCTAAAACTGGAATTGTACTACTTCTTACTGGCTATTACGTCAACTTAGAAGCTTCATCTGTGTTCCACTATGGTGATTTTAGTGTCCCCGCATGCCGCAGCACGCGACATAGCTTTGCAGACGATAAGTACTACCGCTTCGGAGAGAAGAGCGGCCAATGTGACGATCTGGCTTTAAGTCGATTCGATAACAAATGACGAAAACGGACGGATTTCTCAGGTTTTTACTACATATGACCACTTTTCACATTCTCCTGGGCAACTCGGCTGCTAGTCCTCCTTTCATGCAGAATCTTAAGGTCCTACCTCATGTCCAAGGCACCAAAGCCAGCTAAAAAGTCAATAATCAGTAACTAAAACTTGAATTGTATTACTTCTTACTGGCTATTACTTCAACTTGGAAGTGTCATCTGTGTTCTACTATGGTGCTTTTAGTGTCTCTGCATACCGCAGCACGCGACGTAGCTCTGCAGACGATAAGTACAACCGTTTCAGAGAGAAGAGCGGCCAATGTGACGATTTGGCTTTAAGTCGATTCGATAAAAATGATGAAAACGGACGGATTTCTCTGGTTTTTACTCTATTTGAACACTTTTCACATTCTCCCGTGCAACTCGGCTGCTAGTCCTAGTTTCATGCAGAATCTTAAGGTCCTAGCTCATTATCCAAGGCACCAAAGCCACATAAAAATTCAATAATCGATACCTAAAACTTGAATTGTACTACTTCATACTGGCTATTACATCAACTTAGAAGCTTCATCTGTGTTCTACTATGGAGATTTTAGTGTCTCCGCATACCGCAGCACGCAACATAGCATTGCAGACGATAAGTACAACCGTTTCAGAGAGAAGAGCGGCCAATGTGACCATCAGGCTTTAAGTCGATTCGATAACAAATGACGAAAACGAACGGATTTCTCAGGTTTTTACTACATATGAACACTTTACACATTCTCCCGTGCAACTCGTCTGCTAGTCCTCCTGCATGTAAAATCTTAAGTTCCTAGCTCATGTCCAAGGCACCAAACAAGGGTAAAAAGTCAATAACCGATTCCTATAACTTGAATGGTACTATTTCTTACTGGCTATTACATCTTCTTAGAAGCTACATCTGTGTTCTACTATGGTGCTTTTAGTGTCTCCGAATACCGCAGTACGCGACATAGCTTTGCAGACGATAAGTACAACCGTTTCAGAGAGCAGAGCGGCCAATGTGACGATTTGGCTTTAAGTCGATTCGATAAAAATGACGAAAACGGACGGATTTCTCAGGTTTTTACTCTATTTGAACACTTTCACATTCTCCCGTGCAACTCGGCTGCTATTCCTCCTTTCATGCAGAATCTTAAGGTCCTAGCTCATGTCCAAGGCACCAAAGCCAGCTAAAAAGTCAATAATCGATACCTAAAACATGAATTGTACTACTTCTTACTGGCTATTACATCAACTTAGAAGCTTCATCTGTGTTCTACTATGGTGCTTTTAGTGTCTCCGCATAGCGCAGCACGCGACATAGCATTGCAGACGATAAGTACAACCGTTTCAGAGAGAAGAGCGGCCAATGTGACAATCTGGCTTTAAGTCGATTCGATAACAAATGACGAAAACGGACGGATTTCTCAGGTTTTTACTACATATGAACACTTTTCAAATTCTCCCGTGCAACTCGGCTGCTATTCCTCCTTTCATGGAGAATCTTAAGGTCCTAGCTCATGTCCAAGGCACCAAAGCCAGCTAAAAAGTCAATAATCGATACCTAAAACTTGAATTATACTACTTCTTACTGGCTATTACATCAACTTAGAAGCGTCATCTGTGTTCCACTATGGTGATTTTAGTGTCCCCGCATGCCGCAGCACGCGACATAGCTTTGCAGACGATAAGTACAACCGTTTCAGAGAGAAGAGCGGCCAATGTGACGATCTGGCTTTAAGTCGATTCGATAACAAATGACGAAAACGGACGGATTTCTCAGGTTTTTACTACATATGAACACTTTTCACATTCTCCTGGGCAACTCGGCTGCTAGTCCTCCTTTCATGCAGAATCTTAAGGTCTTAGCTCATGTCCAAGGCACCAAAGCCAGCTAAAAAGTCAATAATCAGTAACTAAAACTTGAATTGTACTACTTCTTACTGGCTATTACATCAACTTGGAAGCGTCATCTGTGTTCTACTATGGTGCTTTTAGTGTCTCTGCATACCGCAGCACGCGACATAGCTCTGCAGACGATAAGTACAACCGTTTCCGAGAGAAGAGCGGCCAATGTGACGATCTGGCTTTAAGTCGATTCGATAACAAATGACGAAAACGGACGGATTTCTCAGGTTTTTACTACATATGAACACTTTTCACATTCTCCCGTGCAACTCGGCTGCTAATCCTCCTTTAATGCAGAATCTTAAGGTCCTAGCTCATCTCCAAAGCACCAAAGCCAGCTAAAAAGTAAATAATCGGTACCTAAAACTTGAATTGTACTACTTCTTACTGGCTATTACATCATCTTAGAAGCTTCATATGTGTTCTACTATGGTGCTTTTAGTGTCTCCGCATACCGCAGCATGCGACATAGCTTTGCAGACGATAAGTACAACCGTTTCGGAGAGAAGAGCGGCCAATGTGACGATCTGGCTTTAAGTCGATTCGATAACAAATGACGAAAACGGACGGATTTCTCAGGTTTTTACTACATATGAACACTTTTCACATTCTCCTGGGCAACTCGGCTGCTAGTTCTCCTTTCATGCAGAATCTTAAGGTCCTAGCTCATGTCCAAGGCACCAAAGCCAGCTAAAAAGTCAATAATCAGTAACTAAAACTTGAATTGTACCACTTCTTACTGGCTATTACATCAACTTGGAAGTGTCATCTGTGTTCTACTATGGTGCTTTTAGTGTCTCTGCATACCGCAGCACGCGACATAGCTCTGCAGACGATAAGTACAACCGTTTCCGAGAGAAGAGCGGCCAATGTGACGATCTGGCTTTAAGTCGATTCGATAACAAATGACGAAAACGGACGGATTTCTCAGGTTTTTACTACATATGAACACTTTTCACATTCTCCCGTGCAACTCTGCTGCTAGTCTTCCTTTAATGCAGAATCTTAAGGTCCTAGCTCATCTCCAAGGCACCAAAGCCAGCTAAAAAGTAAATAATCGGTACCTAAAACTTGAATTGTACTACTTCTTACTGGCTATTACATCATCTTAGAAGCTTCATATGTGTTCTACTATGGTGGTTTTAGTGTCTCCGCATACCGCAGCTCGCGACATAGCTTTGCAGACGATAAGTACAACCGTTTCAGAGAGAAGAGCGGCCAATGTGACGATCTGGCTTTAAGTCGATTCGATAACAAATGACGAAAACGGACGGATTTCTCAGGTTGGTTTTTACTACATATGAACACTTTTCACATTCTCCCGTGCAACGCGGCTGCTAGTCCTCCTTTCATGCAGAATCTTAAGGTCCTAGCTCTTTATCCAAGGCACCAAAGCCACATAAAAATTCAATAATCGATACCTAAAACTTGAATTGTACTACTTCATACTGGCTATTACATCAACTTAGAAGCTTCATCTGTGTTCTACTATGGAGATTTTAGTGTCTCCGCATACCGCAGCACGCAATATAGCATTGCAGACGATAAGTACAACCGTTTCAGAGAGAAGAGCGGCCAATGTGACGATCGGGCTTTAAGTCGATTCGATAACAAATGACGAAAACGGACGGATTTCTCAGGTTTTTACTACATATGAACACTTTTCACATTCTCCCATGCAACTTGGCTGCTAGTCCTCCTTTCACGCAGAATCTTAAGGTAATAGCTCATGTCCAAGGCACCAAAGAGAACTAAGAAGTCAATAATCGATACCTAAAACTTGAATTGTACTACTTCTTACTGGCTATTACATCAACTTAGAAGCTTCATCTGTGTTCTACTATGGTGATTTTAGTGTCCCCGCATACCGCAGCACGCGACATAGCTTTGCAGACGATAAGTACAACCGTTTCAGAGAGAAGAGCGGCCAATGTGACGATTTGGCTTTAAGTCGATTCGATAGCAAATGACGAAAACGGACGGATTTCTCAGGTTTTTACTACATATGAACACATTTCACATTCTCCTGTGCAACTCGGCTGCTAGTCCTCCTTTCATGCAGAATCTTAAGGTCCTAGCTCATGTCCAAGGCTCCAAAGCCAGCTAAAAGGTCAATAATCAGTAGCTAAAACTTGAATTGTACTACATCTTACTGGCTATTACATCAACTTAGAAGCTTCATCGGTGTTTTACTATGGTGCTTTTAGTGTCTCCGCATACCGCAGCATGCGACATAGCTTTGCAGACGATAAGTACAACCGTTTCAGAGAGAAGAGTGGCCAGTGTGACGATCTGCCTTTAAGTCGATTCGATAATAAATGACAAAAACGGACGGATTTCTCACGTTTTTACTACATATGAACACTTTTCACATTCTCCCGTGCAACTCGGCTGCTAGTCCTCCTTTCATGCAGAATCTTAAGGTCCTAGCTCATGTCCAAGGTACCAAAGCCAACAAAAAAGTCAATAATCGATACCAAAAACTTGAATTCTACTACTTCTTACTGGCTATTACATCAACTTAGAAGCTTGATCGGTGTTCTACTATGGTGCTTTTAGTGTCTCCGCATACCGCAGCATGCGACATAGCTTTGCAGACGATAAGTACAACCGTTTCGGAGAGAAGAGCGGCCAATGTGACGATCTGGCTTTAAGTCGATTCGATAACAAATGACGAAAACGGACGGATTTTTCAGGTTTTTACTACATATGAACACTTTTCACATTCTCCTGGGCAACTCGGCTGCTAGTCCTCCTTTCATGCAGAATCTTAAGGTCCTAGCTCATGTCCAAGGCACCAAAGCCAGCTAAAAAGTCAGTAATAAGTAACTAAAACTTGAATTGTACTACTTCTTACTGGCTATTACATCAACTTGGAAGTGTCATCTGTGTTCTACTATGGTGCTTTTAGTGTCTCTGCATACCGCAGCACGCGACATAGCTCTGCAGACGATAAGTACAACCGTTTCAGAGAGAAGAGCGGAAAATGTGACGATCTGGCTCTAAGTCGATTCGATAACAAATGACGAAAACGACCGGATTTCGCAGGTTTTTACTACATATGAACACTTTACACATTCTCCCGTGCAACTCGGCTGCTAGTCCTCCTGCATGTAAAATCTTAAGTTCCTAGCTCATGTCCAAGGCACCAAACAAGGGTAAAAAGTCAATAACCGGTTCCTAAAACTTGAATTGTACTACTTCTTACTGGCTATTACATGAACTTGGAAGTGTCATCTGTGTTCTATTATGGTGCTTTTCCTGTTTCCGCCTACGGCAACACGCGACATAGCTCTGCAGACGATAAGTACAACCGTTTCAGAGAGAAGAGCGGCCAATGTGACGATTTGGCTTTAAGTCGATTCGATAACAAATGACGAAAATGAACGGATTTCTCAGGTTTTTACTCTATATGAACACTTTTCACATTCTCCCGTGCAACTCGGCTGCTAGTCCTCCTTTCATGCAGAATCTTAAGGTCCTAGCTCATGTCCAAGGCACCAAAGCCAGCTAAAAAGTCAATAATCAGTACCTAAAACTTGAATTTTACTACTTCTTACTGGCTATTACACCAACTTGGAAGTATCATCTGTGTTCTACTATGGTGCTTTTAGTGTCTCTGCATACCGCAGCACGCGACATAGCTCTGCAGACGGTAAGTACAACCGTTTCAGAGAGAAGAACGGAAAATGTGACCATCTGGCTTTAAGTCGATTCGATAACAAATGACGAAAACGAACGGATATCTCAGGTTTTTACTACATATGAACACTTTACACATTCTCCCGTGCAACTCGGCTGCTAGTCCTCCTTTCATGCAGAATCTTAAGGTGCTAGCTCATGTCCAAGTCACCAAACAAGGGTAAAAAGACAATAACCGATTCCAAAAACTTGAATTGTACTATTTCTTACTGCCTATTACATCATCTTAGAAGCTTCATCTGTGTTCTACTATGGTGCTTTTAGTGTCTCCGAATACCGCAGTACGCGACATAGCTTTGCAGACGATAAGTACAACCGTTTCAGAGAGAAGAGCGGCCAATGTGACGACTTGGCTTTAAGTCGATTCGATAACAAATGACGAAAACGAACGGATTTCTCAGGTTTTTACTCTATATGAACACTTTTCACATTCTCCCGTGCAATTAGGCTGCTAGTCCTCCTTTCATGCAGAATCTTAAGGTCCTAGCTCATGTCCAAGGCACCAAAGCCAGCTAAAAAGTCAATAATCAGTAACTAAAACCTGAATTGTACTACTTCTTACTGGCTATTACATCAACTTGGAAGTGTCATCTGTGTTCTACTATGGTGCTTTTAGTGTCTCTGCATACCGCAGCACGCGACATAGCTCTGCAGACGGTAAGTACAACCGTTTCAGAGAGATGAGCGGCCAATGTGACCATCTGGCTTTAAGTCGATTCGATAACAAATGACGAAAACGAACGGATTTCTCAGGTTTTTACTACATATGAACACTTTTCACATTCTCCCGTGCAACTCGGCTGGTAGTCCTCCTTTTATGCAGAATCTTAAGGTCCTAGCTCATGTCCAAGGCACCAAAGCCAGCTAGAAAGTCAATAATCAGTACCTAAAACTTGAATTTTACTACTTCTTACTGGCTATTACATCAACTTGGAAGTATCATCTGTGTTCTACTATGGTGCTTTTAGTGTCTCTGCATACCGCAGCACGCGACATAGCTCTGCAGACGGTAAGTACAACCGTTTCAGAGAGATGAGCGGCCAATGTGACCATCTGGCTTTAAGTCGATTCGATAACAAATGACGAAAACGAACGGATTTCTCAGGTTTTTACTCTATATTAACACTTTTCACATTCTCCCGTGCAATTAGGCAGCTAGTCCTCCTTTCATGCAGAATCTTAAGGTCCTAGCTCATGTCCAAGGCACCAAAGCCAGCTAAAAAGTCAATAATCGATACCTAAAACTTGAATTGTACTAGTTCTTACTGGCTATTACATCAACTTAGAAGC
Organism: Schistocerca gregaria; assembly: GCF_023897955.1. NCBI lineage: Eukaryota > Metazoa > Arthropoda > Insecta > Orthoptera > Acrididae > Schistocerca > Schistocerca gregaria. The sequence continues at coordinate 3,342,701 of NW_026061829.1, forward strand.
TTCATCTGTGTTCTACTATGATGATTTTCGTGTCTCCGCATACCGCAGCACGCGACATAGGTTTGCAGACGATCAGTACAACCGTTTCAGAGAGAAGAGCGGCCAATGTGACGATCTGGCTTTAAGTCGATTCGATAACAAATGACATAAACGGACGGATTTCTCAGGTTTTTACTACATTTGAACACTTTTACATTCTCCCGTGCAACTCGGCTGCTAGTCCTCCTTTCATGCAGAATGTTAAGGTCCTAGCTCATGTCCAAGGCACCAAAGCCAACTAAAAAGTCAATAACCGGTACCTAAAACTTGAATTTTACTACTTAATACTGGCTATTACATCAACTTAGAAGCTTCATCTGTGTTCTACTATGGTGCTTTTAGTGTCTCCGCATAGCGCAGCACGCGACATAGCTTTGCAGACGATAAGTACAACCCTCTCAGAGAGAAGAGCGGCCAATGTGACGATCTGGCTTTAAGTCGATTCGATAAGAAATGACGAAAACGGACGGATTTCTCAGGTTTTTACTACATATGAACACTTTTCACATTCTCCCGTGCAACTCGGCTGCTAGTCCTCCTTTCATGCAGAATCTTAAGGTCCTAGCTCATGTCCAAGGCACCAAAGCCAGCTAAAAGGTCAATAATCAGTACATAAAAATTGAATTTTACTACTTCTTACTGGCTATTACATCAACTTGGAAGTATTATCTGTGTTCTACAATGGTGCTTTTAGTGTCTCTGCATACCGCAGCACGCGACATAGCTCTGCAGACGGTAAGTACAACCGTTTCAGAGAGAAGAGCGGCCAATGTGACCATCTGGCTTTAAGTCGATTCGATAACAAATGACGAAAATAAGGGATTTCTCAGGTTTTTACTACATATGAACACTTTTCACATTCTCCCGTGCAACTCGGCTGCTAGTCCTCCTTTCATGCAGAATCTTAAGGTCATAGCTCATGTCCAAGGCACCAAAGCCAGCTAAAAAGTCAATAAGTATACCTAAAACTTGAATTCTACTATTTCTTACTGGCTATTATATCATCTTAGAAGCTTCATCTGTGTTCTACTATGGTGCGTTTAGTGTCTCCGAATACAACAGTACGCGACATAGCTTTGCAGACGATAAGTACAACCGTTTCAGAGAGAAGAGCGGCCAATGTGACGATCTGGCTATAAGTCGATTCCATAACAAATGACGAAAACGGACCGATTTCTCAGGTTTTTACTACATATGAACACCTTTCACATTCTCCCGTGCAACTCGGCTGCTAGTCCTAATTTCATGCAATATCTTAAGGTCCTAGCTCATGTCCTAGGCACCGAAGCCAGCTAAAAAGTCAATAATCGATACCTAAAACTTGAATTCTACTACTTCTTACTGGCTATTACGTCAACTTAAAAGCTTCATCTGTGTTCTACTATGGTGCCTTTAGTGTCTCCGCATACCGCAGCACGCGACATAGCTTTGCAGACGATAAGTACAACGGATTCAGAGAGAAGAACGGCAAATGTGACGATCTGGCTTTAAGTCGATTCGATAACAAATGACGAAAACGGACGGATTTCTCAGGTTTTTACTACATATGAACACTTTTCACATTCTCCCGTGCAACTCGAGTGCTAGTCCTCCTTTCAAGCAGAATCTTAAGGTCATAGCTCATGTCCAAGTCACCAAACAAGGGTAAAAAGTCAATAACCGATTCCTAAAACTTGAATTGTACTACTTAATACTGGCTATTACATCAACTTAGAAGCTTCATCTGTGTTCTACTATGGTGCTTTTAGTGTCTCCGCATACCGCAGCACGCGACATAGCTTTGCAGACGATAAGTACAACGGTTTCAGAGAGAAGAGCGGCCAATGTGACGATTTGGCTTTAAGTCGATTCGATAACAAATGACGAAAATGAACGGATTTCTCAGGTTTTTACTCTATATGAACACTTTTCACATTCTCCCGTGCAACTCGGCTGCTAGTCCTCCTTTCATGCAGAATCTTAAGGTCCTAGCTCATGTCCAAGGCACCAAAGCCAGCTAAAAAGTCAATAATCAGTACCTAAAACTTGAATTTTACTACTTCTTACTGGCTATTACATCAACTTGGAAGTATCATCTGTGTTCTACTATGGTGCTTTTAGTGTCTCTGCATACCGCAGCACGCGACATAGCTCTGCAGACGGTAAGTACAACCGTTTCAGAGAGATGAGCGGCCAATGTGACCATCTGGCTTTAAGTCGATTCGATAACAAATGACGAAAACGAACGGATTTCTCAGGTTTTTACTACATATGAACACTTTTCACATTCTCCCGTGCAACTCGGCTGGTAGTCCTCCTTTTATGCAGAATCTTAAGGTCCTAGCTCATGTCCAAGGCACCAAAGCCAGCTAGAAAGTCAATAATCAGTACCTAAAACTTGAATTTTACTACTTCTTACTGGCTATTACATCAACTTGGAAGTATCATCTGTGTTCTACTATGGTGCTTTTAGTGTCTCTGCATACCGCAGCACGCGACATAGCTCTGCAGACGGTAAGTACAACCGTTTCAGAGAGATGAGCGGCCAATGTGACCATCTGGCTTTAAGTCGATTCGATAACAAATGACGAAAACGAACGGATTTCTCAGGTTTTTACTCTATATTAACACTTTTCACATTCTCCCGTGCAATTAGGCAGCTAGTCCTCCTTTCATGCAGAATCTTAAGGTCCTAGCTCATGTCCAAGGCACCAAAGCCAGCTAAAAAGTCAATAATCGATACCTAAAACTTGAATTGTACTAGTTCTTACTGGCTATTACATCAACTTAGAAGCTTCATCTGTGTTCTACTATGATGATTTTCGTGTCTCCGCATACCGCAGCACGCGACATAGTTTTGCAGACGATCAGTACAACCGTTTCAGAGAGAAGAGCGGCCAATGTGACGATCTGGCTTTAAGTCGATTCGATAACAAATGACATAAACGGACGGATTTCTCAGGTTTTTACTACATTTGAACACTTTTACATTCTCCCGTGCAACTCGGCTGCTAGTCCTCCTTTCATGCAGAATGTTAAGGTCCTAGCTCATGTCCAAGGCACCAAAGCCAACTAAAAAGTCAATAACCGGTACCTAAAACTTGAATTTTACTACTTAATACTGGCTATTACATCAACTTAGAAGCTTCATCTGTGTTCTACTATGGTGCTTTTAGTGTCTCCGCATAGCGCAGCACGCGACATAGCTTTGCAGACGATAAGTACAACCCTCTCAGAGAGAAGAGCGGCCAATGTGACGATCTGGCTTTAAGTCGATTCGATAACAAATGACGAAAACGGACGGATTTCTCAGGTTTTTACTACATATGAACACTTTTCACATTCTCCCGTGCAACTCGGCTGCTAGTCCTCCTTTCATGCAGAATCTTAAGGTCCTAGCTCATGTCCAAGGCACCAAAGCCAGCTAAAAGGTCAATAATCAGTACATAAAAATTGAATTTTACTACTTCTTACTGGCTATTACATCAACTTGGAAGTATTATCTGTGTTCTACAATGGTGCTTTTAGTGTCTCTGCATACCGCAGCACGCGACATAGCTCTGCAGACGGTAAGTACAACCGTTTCAGAGAGAAGAGCGGCCAATGTGACCATCTGGCTTTAAGTCGATTCGATAACAAATGACGAAAATAAGGGATTTCTCAGGTTTTTACTACATATGAACACTTTTCACATTCTCCCGTGCAACTCGGCTGCTAGTCCTCCTTTCATGCAGAATCTTAAGGTCATAGCTCATGTCCAAGGCACCAAAGCCAGCTAAAAAGTCAATAAGTATACCTAAAACTTGAATTCTACTATTTCTTACTGGCTATTATATCATCTTAGAAGCTTCATCTGTGTTCTACTATGGTGCGTTTAGTGTCTCCGAATACAACAGTACGCGACATAGCTTTGCAGACGATAAGTACAACCGTTTCAGAGAGAAGAGCGGCCAATGTGACGATCTGGCTATAAGTCGATTCGATAACAAATGACGAAAACGGACCGATTTCTCAGGTTTTTACTACATATGAACACCTTTCACATTCTCCCGTGCAACTCGGCTGCTAGTCCTAATTTCATGCAATATCTTAAGGTCCTAGCTCATGTCCTAGGCACCGAAGCCAGCTAAAAAGTCAATAATCGATACCTAAAACTTGAATTCTACTACTTCTTACTGGCTATTACGTCAACTTAAAAGCTTCATCTGTGTTCTACTATGGTGCCTTTAGTGTCTCCGCATACCGCAGCACGCGACATAGCTTTGCAGACGATAAGTACAACGGATTCAGAGAGAAGAACGGCAAATGTGACGATCTGGCTTTAAGTCGATTCGATAACAAATGACGAAAACGGACGGATTTCTCAGGTTTTTACTACATATGAACACTTTTCACATTCTCCCGTGCAACTCGAGTGCTAGTCCTCCTTTCAAGCAGAATCTTAAGGTCATAGCTCATGTCCAAGTCACCAAACAAGGGTAAAAAGTCAATAACCGATTCCTAAAACTTGAATTGTACTACTTAATACTGGCTATTACATCAACTTAGAAGCTTCATCTGTGTTCTACTATGGTGCTTTTAGTGTCTCCGCATACCGCAGCACGCGACATAGCTTTGCAGACGATAAGTACAACGGTTTCAGAGAGAAGAGCGGCCAATGTGACGATCTGGCTTTAAGTCTATTCGATAACAAATGACGAAAACGGACGGATGTCTCACGTTTTTACTACATATGAACACTTTTCACATTCTCCCGTGCAACTGGGCAGCTAGTCCTCCTTTCATGCAGAATCTCAAGGTCCTTGCTCATGTCCCAGTCACCAAAGCCAGCTAAAAAGTCAATAATCGATACCTAGAGCTTGAATTGTACTACTTCTTACTGGCTATTACATCAACTTAGAAGTTTCATCTGTGTTCTACTATGGTGCCTTTAGTGTCTCCGCATACCGCAGCACGCGACATAGCTTTGCAGACGATAAGTACAACGGATTCAGAGAGAAGAACGGCAAATGTGACGATCTGGCTTTAAGTCGATTCGATAACAAATGACGAAAACGGACGGATTTCTCAGGTTTTTACTACATATGAACACTTTTCACATTCTCCCGTGCAACTCGAGTGCTAGTCCTCCTTTCATGCAGAATCTTAAGGTCCTAGCTCATGTCCAAGGCACAAAAGCCAGCTAAAAAGTCAATAACCGATACATATAACTTGAATTGTACTATTTCTTACTGGCTATTATATCATCTTAGAAGCTTCATCTGTGTTCTACTATGGTGCGTTTAGTGTCTCCGAATACCGCAGTACGCGACATAGCTTTGCAGACGATAAGTACAAAAGTTTCAGAGAGCAGAGCGGCCAATGTGCCGATTTGGCTTTAAGTCGATTCGATAACAAATGACGAAAACGGACGGATTTCTCAGGTTTTTACTACATTTGAACACTTTTCACATTCTCCCGTGCAACTCGGCTGCTAGTCCTACTTTCATGCTGAATCTTAAGGTCCTAGCTCATGTCCAAGGCACCAAAGCCAGCTAAAAAGTCAATAATCGATACCTAAAACTTGAATTGTACTACTTCTTACTGGCTATTACATCAACTTAGAAGCTTTATCTGTGTTCTACTATGATGATTTTCGTGTCTCCGCATACCGCAGCACGCGACATAACTTTGCAGACAATAAGTACAACCGTTTCAGAGAGAAGAGTGGCCAATGTGACGATCTGGCTTTAAGTCGATTCGATAACAAATGACGAAAACGGACGGATTTCTCAGGTTTTTACTACATATGAACACTTTTCACATTCTCCCGTGCAACTCGGCTGCTAGTCCTAATTTCATGCAGAATCTTAAGGTCCTGGCTCATGTCCAAGGCACCAAAGCCAGCTAAAATGTCAATAACCGATACCTAAAAATTGAATTGTACTACTTCTTACTGGCTATTACATCATCTTAAAAGCTTCATCTGTGTTCTACTATGGTGTTTTTAGTGTCTCCGAATATCGCAGTACGCGTCATAGCTTTGCAGACGATAAGTACAACCGTTTCAGATAGAAGAGCGGCCAATGTGACGATCTGGCTCTAAGTCGATTGGATAACAAATGACGAAAACGGACGGATTTCTCAGGTTTTTACTACATATGAACACTTTTCACATTCTCCCGTGCAACTCGGCTGCTAGTCCTCCTTTCATGCATAATCTTAAGGTCATAGCTCATGTCCAAGGCACCAAAGCCAGCTAAAAAGTCAATAACGATATCTAAAACTTGAATTGTACTATTTCTTACTGGCTATTACATCATCTTAGAAGCTTCATCTGTGTTCTACTATGGTGCGTTTAGTGTCTCCGAATACCGCAGTACGCGACATAGCTTTGCAGACGATAAGTACAACCGTTCAAAGAGAAGAGCGGCCAATGTGACGATCTGGCTTTAAGTCGATTCGATAACAAATGACGAAAACGGACGGATTTCTCAGGTTTTTACTACATATGAACACTTTTCACATTCTCCCGTGCAACTCGGCTGCTAGTCCTCCTTTTATGCAGAATCGTAAGGTCCTAGCTCATGCCCAAGGCACCAAAGCCAGCTAAAAAGTCAATAATCGATACCTAAAACTTGAATTGGACTACTTCTTACTGGCTATTACATCAACTTAGAACCTTCATCAATGTACTACTACGGTGCTTTTAGTTTCTCCGCATACCGCAGCACGCGACACAGCTTTGCAGACGATAAGTACAACCGTTTTAGAGAGAAGAGCGGCCAATGTTACGATCTGGCTTTAAGTCGATTCGATAACAAATGACGAAAACGGACGGATTTCTCAGGTTTTTACTACATATGAACACTTTTCACATTCTCCCGTGCAACTCTGCTCCTAGTCCTCCTTTCATGCAGAATCTTAAGGTCCTAGCTCATGTCCAAGGCACCAAAGCCAGCTAAAAAGTCAACAAACGATACCTAAAACTTGAATTGTACTACTTCTTACTGGCTATTACATCAACTTAGAAGCTTTATCTGTGTTCTATTATGATGACTTTCGTGTCTCCGCATACCGCAGCACGCGACATTGCTTTGCAGACAACAAGTACAACCGTTTCAGAGAGAAGAGTGACCAATGTGACGATCTGGCTTTAAGTCGATTCGATATCAAATGACGAAAACGGACGGATTTCTCAGGTTTTTACTACATATGAACACTTTTCACATTCTCCCGTGCAACTCTGCTCCTAGTCCTCCTTTCATGCAGAATCTTAAGGTCCTAGCTCATGTCCAAGGGACCAAAGCGAGCCAAAACGTCAAAAACCGATACCTAAAAATTGAATTGTACAACTTCTTACTGGCTATTACATCATCTTAGAAGCTTCATCTGTGTTCTACTATGGTGTTTTTAGTGTCTCCGAATACCGCAGTACGTGCCATAGCTTTGCAGACCATAAGTACAACCGTTTCAGAGAGAAGAGCGGCCAATGTGACCATCTGGCTTTAAGTCGATTCGATAACAAATGACGAAAACGGACGGATTTTTCAGGTTTTTACTACATATGAACACTTTCCACATTCTCCCGTGCAACTCGGCTGCTAGTCCTCCTTTCATGCAGAATCTTTAGTTCCTAGCTCATGTCCAAGGCACCGAAGCCAGCTAAAAAGTCAAAAATCGATAAATAAAACTTGAATTCTACTATTTCTTACTGGCTATTGCATCAACTTAGAAGCTTCATCTGTGTTCTACTATGGTGCTTTTAGTGTCTCCGCATACCGCAGCACGCGACATAGGTTTGCAGACGATAAGTACAACGGTTTCAGAGAGAAGAGCGGCCAATGTGACGATCTGGCTTTAAGTCGATTCGATAACAAATGACGAAAACGGACGGATTTCTCAGGTTTTTACTACGTATGAACACCTCTCACATTCACCCGTGCAACTCCTCTGCTAGTCCTCCTTTCATGCAGAATCTTAAGGTCCTAGCTCATGTCCAAGTCACCAAAGCCAGCTAAAATGTCAATAATCGATACCAAAAACTTCAATTGGACTACTTCTTACTGGCTATTACATCAACTTAGAAGCTTCATCTGTGTTCTGCTATGGTGCTTTTAGTGTCTCCGCATACCGCAGCAGGCGACATAGCTTTGCAGACGATAAGTACAACCGTTTCAGAGAGAAGAGCGGTCAATGTGACGATCTGGCTTTAAGACGATTCGATAACAAATGACGAAAACGGACGGATTTCTTGGGTTTTTACTACATATGAACACTTTTCACATTCTCCCGTGCAACTCGGCAGCTAGTCCTCCTTTCATGCAGAATCTTAAGGTCCTAGCTCATGTCCAAGTCACCAAAGCCAGCTAAAAAGTCAATAACCGATTCCTAAAACTTGAATTGTACTACTTCTTACTGGCTATTACATCAACTTAGAAGCTTCATCTGTGTTCTACTATGGTGCTTTTAGTGTCTCCGCATGCCGCAGCATGCGACATAGCTTTGTAGACGATAAGTACAACCGTTTTAGAGAGAAGAGCGGCCAATGTGACGATCTGGCTTTAAGTCGATTCGATAACAAATGACGAAAACGGACGGATTTCTCAGGATTTTATTACATATGAACACTTTTCACATTCTCCCGTGCAACTCGGCTGCTAGTCCTCCTTTCATGCAGAATCTTAAGGTCATAGCCCATGTCAAAGGCATCAAAGCCAGCTTAAAAGTCAATAATCGATACCTAAAACTTGTATTGGACTACTTCTTACTGGCTATTACATGAACTTAGATGCTTCATCTGTGTTCTACTATGGTGATTTTAGTGTCTCCGCATACCGCAGCACGCGACATAGCTTTGCAGACGATAAGTACAACCGTTTCAGAGAGAAGAGCGGCCAATGTGACGATCTGGCTATAAGTCGATTCGATAACAAATGACGAAAACGGACGGATTTCTCAGGTTTTTACTACATGCGAACACTTTTCACATTCTCCCGTGCAACTCGGCTGCTAGTCCTCCTTTCATGCAGAATCTCAAGGTCCTAGCTCATGTCCAAGGCACCAAGGCAGCTACAAGGTCAATAATCAATACTTAAAACTTGAATTGTACTACTTCTTACTGGCTATTACATCAATTTAGAAGCTTCATCTGTGTTCTACTATGGTGCTTTTAATGTCTCCGCATACCGCAGCACGCGACATAGCTTTGCAGACGATAAGTACAACCGTTTCAGAGAGAAGAGCGGTCGATGTGACGATCTGGCTTTAAGACGATTCGATAACAAATGACGAAAACGGACGGATTTCTTGGGTTTTTACTACATATGAACACTTTTCACATTCTCCCGTGCAACTCGGCAGCTAGTCCTCCTTTCATGCAGAATCTTAAGGTCCTAGCTCATGTCCAAGGCACCAAAGCCAGCTAAAAAGTCAATAACCGATACCTAAAACTTGAATTGTACTACTTCTTACTGGCTATTAGATCAACTTAGAAGCTTCATCTGTGTTCTACTATGGTGCTTTTAGTGTCTCCGCATACCGCAGCACGCGACATAGCTTTGTAGACGATAAGTACAACCGTTTCAGAGAGAAGAGCGGCCAATGTGACGATCTGGCTATAAGTCGATTCGATAACAAATGACGAAAACGGACGGATTTCTCAGGTTTTTACTACATGCGAACACTTTTCACATTCTCCCGTGCAACTCGGCTGCTAGTCCTCCTTTCATGCAGAATCTCAAGGTCCTAGCTCATGTCCAAGGCACCAAGGCAGCTAAAAGGTCAATAATCAATATTTAAAACTTGAATTGTACTACTTCTTACTGGCTATTATATCAACTTAGAAGCTTCATCTGTGTTCTACTATAGTGCTTTTAATGTCTCCGCATACCGCAGCACGCGACATAGCTTTGCAGACGATAAGTACAACCGTTTCAGAGAGAAGAGCGGCCAATGTGACGATCTGGCTTTAAGTCGATTCGATAACAAATGACGAAAACGGACGGATTTCTCAGGATTTTATTACATATGAACACTTTTCACATTCTCCCGTGCAACTCGGCTGCTAGTCCTCCTTTCATGCAGAATCTTAAGGTCCTAGCTCATGTCCAAGGCACCAAAGCCAGCTAAAAAGTCAATAATCAATACCTAAAACTTGAATTCTACTACTTCTTACTGGCTATTACATCAACTTAGAAGCTTCATCTCTGTTCTACTATGGTGCTTTTTGTGTCTCCACATACCGCAGCGCGCGACATAGCTTTGCAGAAGATAAGTACAACCGTTTCAGAGAGAAGAGCGGCCAATGTGACGATCTGGCTAAAAGTCGATTCGATAACAAATGACGAAAACGGACGGATTTATCAGGTTTTTACTACATATGAACACTTTTCACATTCTCCCGGGCAACTCGGCTGCTAGTCCTTCTTTCATGCAGAATCTTAAGGTCCTAGATCATGCCCAAGGCACCAAAGCCAGCTAAAAAGTCAATAATCAATATCTAAAATTTGACTTGTACTACTTCTTACTGGCTATTACATTAACTTATAAGCTTCATCTGTGTTCTACTATGGTGCTTTTAGTGTCTCCGCATATCGCAGCACGCGACATAGCTTTGCAGACGATAAGTACAACGGTTTCAGAGAGAAGAGCGGCAAATGTGACGATCTGGCTTTAAGTCGATTCGATAACAAATGACGCAAACGGACGGATTTCTCAGGTTTTTACTACATATGAACACTTTTCACATTCTCCCGTGCAACTCGGCTGCTAGTCCTCCTTTCATGCAGAATCTTAAGGTCATAGCCCATGTCCAAGGCACCAAAGCCAGCTAAAAAGTCAATAACAATATCTAAAACTTGAATTATACTATTTCTTACTGGCTATTACATCATCTTAGAAGCTTCATCTGTGTTCTACTATGGTGCTTTTAGTGTCTCCGAATACCGCAGCACGCGACATAGCTTTGCAGACGATAAGTACAACCGTTTCAGAGAGAAGAGCGGCCAATGTGACGATCTGGCTTTAAGTCGATGCGATAACAAATGACGAAAACGGACGGATTTCTCAGGTTTTTACTACATGCGAACACTTTTCACATTCTCCCGTGCAACTCGGCTGCTAGTCCTCCTTTCATGCAGAATCTCAAGGTCCTAGCTCATGTCCAAGGCACCAAGGCAGCTAAAAGGTCAGTAATCAATACTTAAAACTTGAATTGTACTACTTCTTACTGGCTATTACATCAACTTAGAAGCTTCATCTGTGTTCTACTATGGTGATTTTAGTGTATCCGCATACCGCAGCACGCGACATAGCTTTGCAGACGATAAGTACATCCGTTTCAGAGAGAAGAGCGGCCAATGTTACGATCTGGCTTTAAGTCGATTCGATAACAAATGACGAAAACGGACGGATTTCTTAGGTTTTTACTACATATGAACACTTTTCACATTCTCCCGTGCAACTCGGCAGCTAGCCCTTTCATGCAGAACCTTAAGGTCCTAGCTCATGTCCAAGGCACCAAAGCCAGCTAAAAAGTCAATAACCGATACCTAAAACTTGAATTGTACTACTTCTTACTGGCTATTACATCAACTTAGAAGCTTCATCTGTGTTCTACTATGGTGCTTTTAGTGTCTCCGCATACCGCAGCACGCGACATAGCTTTGTAGACGATAAGTATAAATGACGAAATCGGACGGATTTCTCAGGTTTTTACTACATGCGAACACTTTTCACATTCTCCCGTGCAACTGGGCTGCTAGTCCTCCTTTCATGCAGAATCTTAAGGTCCTAGCTCATGTCCAAGGCATCAAAGCCAGCTACAAAGTCAGTAATCGATAACTAAAAATTCAATTGTACTACTTCTTACTGGCTATTACATCAACTTAGAAGCTTCATCTGTGTTCTACTATGGTGCTTTTAGTGTCTCCGCATACCGCAGCACGCGACACAGCTTTGTAGACGATAAGTACAACCGTTTCAGAGAGAAGAGCGGCCAATGTGACGATCTGGCTTTAAGTCGATTCGATAACAAATGACGAAAACGGACGGATTTCTCAGGTTTTTATTACATATGAACACTTTTCACATTCTCCCGTGCAACTCGGCTGCTAGTCCTCCTTTCATGCAGAATCTTAAGGTCCTAGCTAATGTCCAAGGCACCAAAGCCAGCTAAAATGTCAATAATCAATACCTAAAACTTGAATTCTACTACTTCTTACTGGCTAATACATCAACTTAGAAGCTTCATCTCTGTTCTACTATGGTGCTTTTAGTGTCTCCACATAACGCAGCACGCAACATAGCTTTGCAGAAGATAAGTACAACCGTTTCAGAGAGAAGTGCGGCCAATGTGACGATCTGGCTTTAAGTCGATTCGATAACAAATGACGAAAACGGACGGATGTCTCAGGTTTTTACTACATGTGAACACTTTTCACATTCTCCCGTGCAACTGGGCTGCTAGTCCTCCTTTTATGCAGAATCTTAAGGTCCTAGCTCATGTCCAAGGCACCAAAGCCAGCTAAAAAGTCAATAATCTATACCTAAAACTTGAATTGGACTACTTCTTACTGGCTATTACATCAACTAAGAAGCTTAATCTGTGTTGTACTATGGTGCTTTTAGTGTCTCAGCATACCGCAGCACGCGACATAGCTTTGCAGACGATAAGTACAACCGTTTCAAAGAGAAGAGCGGCCAATGTGACGATCTGGCTTTAAGTCGATTCGATAACAAATGAAGAAAACGGACGGATTTCTCAGGTTTTTACTACATGCGAACACTTTACACATTCTCCCGTGCACCTCTGCTGCTAGTCCTCCATTCACGCAGAATCTCAAGGTCGTAGCTCATGTCCAAGGCACCAAAGCCAACTAAAAAGTCAATAATCGATACATAAAACTTGAATTGTACTACTTCTTACTGGCTATTACATCAACTTAGAAGCTTCATCTGTGTTCTACTATGGTGCTTTTAGTGTCTCCGCATACCGCAGCGCGCGACATAGCTTTGTAGACGATAAGTACAACCGTTTCAGAGAGAAGAGCGGCCAATGTGACGATCTGGCTTTAAGACGATTCGATAACAAATGACGAAAACGGACGGATTTCTTGGGTTTTTACTACATATGAACACTTTTCACATTCTCCCGTGCAACTCGGCAGCTAGTCCTCCTTTCATGCAGAATCTTAAGGTCCTAGCTCATGTCCAAGGCACCAAAGCCAGCTAAAAAGTCAATAACCGATACCTAAAACTTGAATTGTACTACTTCTTACTGGCTATTACATCAACTTAGAAGCTTCATCTGTGTTCTACTATGGTGCTTTTAGTGTCTCCGCATACCGCAGCACGCGACATAGCTTTGTAGACGATAAGTACAACCGTTTCAGAGAGAAGAGCGGCCAATGTGACGATCTGGCTATAAGTCGATTCGATAACAAATGACGAAAACGGACGGATTTCTCAGGTTTTTACTACATTCGAACACTTTTCACATTCTCCCGTGCAACTCGGCTGCTAGTCCTCCTTTCATGCAGAATCTCAAGGTCCTAGCTCATGTCCAAGGCACCAAGGCAGCTAAAAGGTCAATAATCAATATTTAAAACTTGAATTGTACTACTTCTTACTGGCTATTATATCAACTTAGAAGCTTCATCTGTGTTCTACTATGGTGCTTTTAATGTCTCCGCATACCGCAGCACGCGACATAGCTTTGCAGACGATAAGTACAACCGTTTCAGAGAGAAGAGCGGCCAATGTGACGATCTGGCTTTAAGTCGATTCGATAACAAATGACGAAAACGGACGGATTTCTCAGGATTTTATTACATATGACCACTTTTCACATTCTCCCGTGCAACTCGGCTGCTAGTCCTCCTTTCATGCAGAATCTTAAGGTCCTAGCTCATGTCCAAGGCACCAAAGCCAGCTAAAAAGTCAATAATCAATACCTAAAACTTGAATTCTACTACTTCTTACTGGCTATTACATCAACTTAGAAGCTTCATCTCTGTTCTACTATGGTGCTTTTTGTGTCTCCACATACCGCAGCACGCGACATAGCTTTGCAGAAGATAAGTACAACCGTTTCAGAGAGAAGAGCGGCCAATGTGACGATCTGGCTAAAAGTCGATTCGATAACAAATGAAGAAAACGGACGGATTTATCAGGTTTTTACTACATATGAACACTTTTCACATTCTCCCGGGCAACTCGGCTGCTAGTCCTTCTTTCATGCAGAATCTTAAGGTCCTAGATCATGCCCAAGGCACCAAAGCCAGCTAAAAAGTCAATAATCAATATCTAAAATTTGACTTGTACTACTTCTTACTGGCTATTACATTAACTTATAAGCTTCATCTGTGTTCTACTATGGTGCTTTTAGTGTCTCCGCATATCGCAGCACGCGACATAGCTTTGCAGACGATAAGTACAACGGTTTCAGAGAGAAGAGCGGCAAATGTGACGATCTGGCTTTAAGTCGATTCGATAACAAATGACGCAAACGGACGGATTTCTCAGGTTTTTACTACATATGAACACTTTTCACATTCTCCCGTGCAACTCGGCTGCTAGTCCTCCTTTCATGCAGAATCTTAAGGTCATAGCCCATGTCCAAGGCACCAAAGCCAGCTAAAAAGTCAATAACAATATCTAAAACTTGAATTATACTATTTCTTACTGGCTATTACATCATCTTAGAAGCTTCATCTGTGTTCTACTATGGTGCTTTTAGTGTCTCCGAATACCGCAGCACGCGACATAGCTTTGCAGACGATAAGTACAACCGTTTCAGAGAGAAGAGCGGCCAATGTGACGATCTGGCTTTAAGTCGATGCGATAACAAATGACGAAAACGGACGGATTTCTCAGGTTTTTACTACATGCGAACACTTTTCACATTCTTCCGTGCAACTCGGCTGCTAGTCCTCCTTTCATGCAGAATCTCAAGGTCCTAGCTCATGTCCAAGGCACCAAGGCAGCTAAAAGGTCAGTAATCAATACTTAAAACTTGTATTGTACTACTTCTTACTGGCTATTACATCAACTTAGAAGCTTCATCTGTGTTCTACTATGGTGATTTTAGTGTATCCGCATACCGCAGCACGCGACATAGCTTTGCAGACGATAAGTACATCCGTTTCAGAGAGAAGAGCGGCCAATGTTACGATCTGGCTTTAAGTCGATTCGATAACAAATGACGAAAACGGACGGATTTCTTAGGTTTTTACTACATATGAACACTTTTCACATTCTCCCGTGCAACTCGGCAGCTAGCCCTTTCATGCAGAACCTTAAGGTCCTAGCTCATGTCCAAGGCACCAAAGCCAGCTAAAAAGTCAATAACCGATACCTAAAACTTGAATTGTACTACTTCTTACTGGCTATTACATCAACTTAGAAGCTTCATCTGTGTTCTACTATGGTGCTTTTAGTGTCTCCGCATACCGCAGCACGCGACATAGCTTTGTAGACGATAAGTATAAATGACGAAATCGGACGGATTTCTCAGGTTTTTACTACATGCGAACACTTTTCACATTCTCCCGTGCAACTGGGCTGCTAGTCCTCCTTTCATGCAGAATCTTAAGGTCCTAGCTCATGTCCAAGGCATCAAAGCCAGCTACAAAGTCAGTAATCGATAACTAAAAATTCAATTGTACTACTTCTTACTGGCTATTACATCAACTTAGAAGCTTCATCTGTGTTCTACTATGGTGCTTTTAGTGTCTCCGCATACCGCAGCACGCGACACAGCTTTGTAGACGATAAGTACAACCGTTTCAGAGAGAAGAGCGGCCAATGTGACGATCTGGCTTTAAGTCGATTCGATAACAAATGACGAAAACGGACGGATTTCTCAGGTTTTTATTACATATGAACACTTTTCACATTCTCCCGTGCAACTCGGCTGCTAGTCCTCCTTTCATGCAGAATCTTAAGGTCCTAGCTAATGTCCAAGGCACCAAAGCCAGCTAAAATGTCAATAATCAATACCTAAAACTTGAATTCTACTACTTCTTACTGGCTAATACATCAACTTAGAAGCTTCATCTCTGTTCTACTATGGTGCATTTAGTGTCTCCACATAACGCAGCACGCAACATAGCTTTGCAGAAGATAAGTACAACCGTTTCAGAGAGAAGTGCGGCCAATGTGACGATCTGGCTTTAAGTCGATTCGATAACAAATGACGAAAACGGACGGATGTCTCAGGTTTTTACTACATGTGAACACTTTTCACATTCTCCCGTGCAACTGGGCTGCTAGTCCTCCTTTTATGCAGAATCTTAAGGTCCTAGCTCATGTCCAAGGCACCAAAGCCAGCTAAAAAGTCAATAATCTATACCTAAAACTTGAATTGGACTACTTCTTACTGGCTATTACATCAACTAAGAAGCTTCATCTGTGTTGTACTATGGTGCTTTTAGTGTCTCAGCATACCGCAGCACGCGACATAGCTTTGCAGACGATAAGTACAACCGTTTCAAAGAGAAGAGCGGCCAATGTGACGATCTGGCTTTAAGTCGATTCGATAACAAATGAAGAAAACGGACGGATTTCTCAGGTTTTTACTACATGCGAACACTTTACACATTCTCCCGTGCAACTCTGCTGCTAGTCCTCCATTCACGCAGAATCTCAAGGTCGTAGCTCATGTCCAAGGCACCAAAGCCAACTAAAAAGTCAATAATCAATACCTAAAACTTGAATTCTACTACTTCTTACTGGCTATTACATCAACTTAGAAGCTTCATCTCTGTTCTACTATGGTGCTTTTTGTGTCTCCACATACCGCAGCACGCGACATAGCTTTGCAGACGATAAGTACAACCGTTTCAGAGAGAAGAGCGGCCAATGTGACGATCTGGCTAAAAGTCGATTCGATAACAAATGACGAAAACGGACGGATTTATCAGGTTTTTACTACATATGAACACTTTTCACATTCTCCCGGGCAACTCGGCTGCTAGTCCTTCTTTCATGCAGAATCTTAAGGTCCTAGATCATGTCCAAGGCACCAAAGCCAGCTAAAAAGTCAATAATCAATATCTAAAACTTGACTTGTACTACTTCTTACTGGCTATTACATTAACTTATAAGCTTCATCTGTGTTCTACTATGGTGCTTTTAGTGTCTCCGCATATCGCAGCACGCGACATAGCTTTGCAGACGATAAGTACAACGGTTTCAGAGAGAAGAGCGGCAAATGTGACGATCAGGCTTTAAGTCGATTCGATAACAAATGACGCAAACGGACGGATTTCTCAGGTTTTTACTACATATGAACACTTTTCACATTCTCCCGTGCAACTCGGCTGCTAGTCCTCCTTTCATGCAGAATCTTAAGGTCATAGCCCATGTCCAAGGCACCAAAGCCAGCTAAAAAGTCAATAACAATATCTAAAACTTGAATTATACTATTTCTTACTGGCTATTACATCATCTTAGAAGCTTCATCTGTGTTCTACTATGGTGCTTTTAGTGTCTCCGAATACCGCAGCACGCGACATAGCTTTGCAGACGATAAGTACAACCGTTTCAGAGAGAAGAGCGGCCAATGTGACGATCTGGCTTTAAGTCGTTTCGATAACAAATGACGAAAACGGACGGATTTCTCAGGTTTTTACTACATGCGAACACTTTTCACATTCTCCCGTGCAACTCGGCTGCTAGTCCTCCTTTCATGCAGAATCTCAAGGTCCTAGCTCATGTCCAAGGCACCAATTCAGCTAAAAGGTCAGTAATCAATACTTAAAACTTGAATTGTACTACTTCTTACTGGCTATTACATCAACTTAGAAGCTTCATCTGTGTTCTACTATGGTGATTTTAGTGTATCCGCATACCGCAGCACGCGACATAGCTTTGCAGACGATAAGTACATCCGTTTCAGAGAGAAGAGCGGCCAATGTTACGATCTGGCTTTAAGTCGATTCGATAACAAATGACGAAAACGGACGGATTTCTTAGGTTTTTACTACATATGAACACTTTTCACATTCTCCCGTGCAACTCGGCAGCTAGCCCTTTCATGCAGAACCTTAAGGTCCTAGCTCATGTCCAAGGCACCAAAGCCAGCTAAAAAGTCAATAACCGATACCTAAAACTTGAATTGTACTACTTCTTACTGGCTATTACATCAACTTAGAAGCTTCATCTGTGTTCTACTATGGTGCTTTTAGTGTCTCCGCATACCGCAGCACGCGACATAGCTTTGTAGACGATAAGTATAAATGACGAAATCGGACGGATTTCTCAGGTTTTTACTACATGCGAACACTTTTCACATTCTGCCGTGCAACTGGGCTGCTAGTCCTCCTTTCATGCAGAATCTTAAGGTCCTAGCTCATGTCCAAGGCATCAAAGCCAGCTACAAAGTCAGTAATCGATAACTAAAAATTCAATTGTACTACTTCTTACTGGCTATTACATCAACTTAGAAGCTTCATCTGTGTTCTACTATGGTGCTTTTAGTGTCTCCGCATACCGCAGCACGCGACACAGCTTTGTAGACGATAAGTACAACCGTTTCAGAGAGAAGAGCGGCCAATGTGACGATCTGGCTTTAAGTCGATTCGATAACAAATGACGAAAACGGACGGATTTCTCAGGTTTTTATTACATATGAACACTTTTCACATTCTCCCGTGCAACTCGGCTGCTAGTCCTCCTTTCATGCAGAATCTTAAGGTCCTAGCTAATGTCCAAGGCACCAAAGCCAGCTAAAATGTCAATAATCAATACCTAAAACTTGAATTCTACTACTTCTTACTGGCTAATACATCAACTTAGAAGCTTCATCTCTGTTCTACTATGGTGCTTTTAGTGTCTCCACATAACGCAGCACGCAACATAGCTTTGCAGAAGATAAGTACAACCGTTTCAGAGAGAAGTGCGGCCAATGAGACGATCTGGCTTTAAGTCGATTCGATAACAAATGACGAAAACGGACGGATGTCTCAGGTTTTTACTACATGTGAACACTTTTCACATTCTCCCGTGCAACTGGGCTGCTAGTCCTCCTTTTATGCAGAATCTTAAGGTCCTAGCTCATGTCCAAGGCACCAAAGCCAGCTAAAAAGTCAATAATCTATACCTAAAACTTGAATTGGACTACTTCTTACTGGCTATTACATCAACTAAGAAGCTTCATCTGTGTTGTACTATGGTGCTTTTAGTGTCTCAGCATACCGCAGCACGCGACATAGCTTTGCAGACGATAAGTACAACCGTTTCAAAGAGAAGAGCGGCCAATGTGACGATCTGGCTTTAAGTCGATTCGATAACAAATGAAGAAAACGGACGGATTTCTCAGGTTTTTACTACATGCGAACACATTCCACATTCTCCCGTGCAACTCTGCTGCTAGTCCTCCATTCACGCAGAATCTCAAGGTCGTAGCTCATGTCCAAGGCACCAAAGCCAACTAAAAAGTCAATAATCGATACCTAAAACTTGAATTGTACTACTTCTTACTGGCTATTACATCAACTTAGAAGCTTCATCTGTGTTCTACTATGGTGCTTTTAGTGTCTCCGCATACCGCAGCGCGCGACATAGCTTTGTAGACGATAAGTACAACCGTTTCAGAGAGAAGAGCGGCCAATGTGACGATCTGGCTTTAAGACGATTCGATAACAAATGACGAAAACGGACGGATTTCTTGGGTTTTTACTACATATGAACACTTTTCACATTCTCCCGTGCAACTCGGCAGCTAGTCCTCCTTTCATGCAGAATCTTAAGGTCCTAGCTCATGTCCAAGGCACCAAAGCCAGCTAAA
Organism: Schistocerca gregaria; assembly: GCF_023897955.1. NCBI lineage: Eukaryota > Metazoa > Arthropoda > Insecta > Orthoptera > Acrididae > Schistocerca > Schistocerca gregaria. The sequence goes on from NW_026061829.1 coordinate 3,362,490, forward strand.
AAGTCAATAACCGATACCTAAAACTTGAATTGTACTACTTCTTACTGGCTATTACATCAACTTAGAAGCTTCATCTGTGTTCTACTATGGTGCTTTTAGTGTCTCCGCATACCGCAGCACGCGACATAGCTTTGTAGACGATAAGTACAACCGTTTCAGAGAGAAGAGCGGCCAATGTGACGATCTGGCTATAAGTCGATTCGATAACAAATGACGAAAACGGACGGATTTCTCAGGTTTTTGCTACATGCGAACACTTTTCACATTCTCCCGTGCAACTCGGCTGCTATTCCTCCTTTCATGCAGAATCTTAAGGTCCTAGCTCATGTCCAAGGCACCAAGGCAGCTAAAAGGTCAATAATCAATATTTAAAACTTGAATTGTACTACTTCTTACTGGCTATTATATCAACTTAGAAGCTTCATCTGTGTTCTACTATGGTGCTTTTAATGTCTCCGCATACCGCAGCACGCGACATAGCTTTGCAGACGATAAGTACAACCGTTTCAGAGAGAAGAGCGGCCAATGTGACGATCTGGCTTTAAGTCGATTCGATAACAAATGACGAAAACGGACGGATTTCTCAGGATTTTATTACATATGAACACTTTTCACATTCTCCCGTGCAACTCGGCTGCTAGTCCTCCTTTCATGCAGAATCTTAAGGTCCTAGCTCATGTCCAAGGCACCAAAGCCTGCTAAAAAGTCAATAATCAATACCTAAAACTTGAATTCTACTACTTCTTACTGGCTATTACATCAACTTAGAAGCTTCATCTCTGTTCTACTATGGTGCTTTTTGTGTCTCCACATACCGCAGCACGCGACATAGCTTTGCAGAAGATAAGTACAACCGTTTCAGAGAGAAGAGCGGCCAATGTGACGATCTGGCTAAAAGTCGATTCGATAACAAATGACGAAAACGGACGGATTTATCAGGTTTTTACTACATATGAACACTTTTCACATTCTCCCGGGCAACTCGGCTGCTAGTCCTTCTTTCATGCAGAATCTTAAGGTCCTAGATCATGTCCAAGGCACCAAAGCCAGCTATAAAGTCAATAATCAATATCTAAAACTTGACTTGTACTGCTTCTTACTGGCTATTACATTAACTTATAAGCTTCATCTGTGTTCTACTATGGTGCTTTTAGTGTCTCCGCATATCGCAGCACGCGACATAGCTTTGCAGACGATAAGTACAACGGTTTCAGAGAGAAGAGCGGCAAATGTGACGATCAGGCTTTAAGTCGATTCGATAACAAATGACGCAAACGGACGGATTTCTCAGGTTTTTACTACATATGAACACTTTTCACATTCTCCCGTGCAACTCGGCTGCTAGTCCTCCTTTCATGCAGAATCTTAAGGTCATAGCCCATGTCCAAGGCACCAAAGCCAGCTAAAAAGTCAATAACAATATCTAAAACTTGAATTATACTATTTCTTACTGGCTATTACATCATCTTAGAAGCTTCATCTGTGTTCTACTATGGTGCTTTTAGTGTCTCCGAATACCGCAGCACGCGACATAGCTTTGCAGACGATAAGTACAACCGTTTCAGAGAGAAGAGCGGCCAATGTGACGATCTGGCTTTAAGTCGTTTCGATAAAAAATGACGAAAACGGACGGATTTCTCAGGTTTTTACTACATGCGAACACTTTTCACATTCTCCCGTGCAACTCGGCTGCTAGTCCTCCTTTCATGCAGAATCTCAAGGTCCTAGCTCATGTCCAAGGCACCAAGGCAGCTAAAAGGTCAGTAATCAATACTTAAAACTTGAATTGTACTACTTCTTACTGGCTATTACATCAACTTAGAAGCTTCATCTGTGTTCTACTATGGTGATTTTAGTGTATCCGCATACCGCAGCACGCGACATAGCTTTGCAGACGATAAGTACATCCGTTTCAGAGAGAAGAGCGGCCAATGTTACGATCTGGCTTTAAGTCGATTCGATAACAAATGACGAAAACGGACGGATTTCTTAGGTTTTTACTACATATGAACACTTTTCACATTCTCCCGTGCAACTCGGCAGCTAGCCCTTTCATGCAGAACCTTAAGGTCCTAGCTCATGTCCAAGGCACCAAAGCCAGCTAAAAAGTCAATAACCGATACCTAAAACTTGAATTGTACTACTTCTTACTGGCTATTACATCAACTTAGAAGCTTCATCTGTGTTCTACTATGGTGCTTTTAGTGTCTCCGCATACCGCAGCACGCGACATAGCTTTGTAGACGATAAGTATAAATGACGAAATCGGACGGATTTCTCAGGTTTTTACTACATGCGAACACTTTTCACATTCTCCCGTGCAACTGGGCTGCTAGTCCTCCTTTCATGCAGAATCTTAAGGTCCTAGCTCATGTCCAAGGCATCAAAGCCAGCTACAAAGTCAGTAATCGATAACTAAAAATTCAATTGTACTACTTCTTACTGGCTATTACATCAACTTAGAAGCTTCATCTGTGTTCTACTATGGTGCTTTTAGTGTCTCCGCATACCGCAGCACGCGACACAGCTTTGTAGACGATAAGTACAACCGTTTCAGAGAGAAGAGCGGCCAATGTGACGATCTGGCTTTAAGTCGATTCGATAACAAATGACGAAAACGGACGGATTTCTCAGGTTTTTATTACATATGAACACTTTTCACATTCTCCCGTGCAACTCGGCTGCTAGTCCTCCTTTCATGCAGAATCTTAAGGTCCTAGCTAATGTCCAAGGCACCAAAGCCAGGGAAAATGTCAATAATCAATACCTAAAACTTGAATTCTACTACTTCTTACTGGCTAATACATCAACTTAGAAGCTTCATCTCTGTTCTACTATGGTGCTTTTAGTGTCTCCACATAACGCAGCACGCAACATAGCTTTGCAGAAGATAAGTACAACCGTTTCAGAGAGAAGTGCGGCCAATGAGACGATCTGGCTTTAAGTCGATTCGATAACAAATGACGAAAACGGACGGATGTCTCAGGTTTTTACTACATGTGAACACTTTTCACATTCTCCCGTGCAACTGGGCTGCTAGTCCTCCTTTTATGCAGAATCTTAAGGTCCTAGCTCATGTCCAAGGCACCAAAGCCAGCTAAAAAGTCAATAATCTATACCTAAAACTTGAATTGGACTACTTCTTACTGGCTATTACATCAACTAAGAAGCTTCATCTGTGTTGTACTATGGTGCTTTTAGTGTCTCAGCATACCGCAGCACGCGACATAGCTTTGCAGACGATAAGTACAACCGTTTCAAAGAGAAGAGCGGCCAATGTGACGATCTGGCTTTAAGTCGATTCGATAACAAATGAAGAAAACGGACGGATTTCTCAGGTTTTTACTACATGCGAACACTTTACACATTCTCCCGTGCAACTCTGCTGCTAGTCCTCCATTCACGCAGAATCTCAAGGTCGTAGCTCATGTCCAAGGCACCAAAGCCAACTAAAAAGTCAATAATCGATACCTAAAACTTGAATTGTACTACTTCTTACTGGCTATTACATCAACTTAGAAGCTTCATCTGTGTTCTACTATGGTGCTTTTAGTGTCTCCGCATACCGCAGCGCGCGACATAGCTTTGTAGACGATAAGTACAACCGTTTCAGAGAGAAGAGCGGCCAATGTGACGATCTGGCTTTATGTCGATTCGATAACAAATGACGAAAACGGACGGATTTCTCAGGTTTTTACTACATGTGAACACTTTTCACATTCTCCCGTGCAACTGGGCTGCTAGTCCTCCTTTTATGCAGAATCTTAAGGTCCTAGCTCATGTCCAAGGCACCAAAGCCAGCTAAAAAGTCAATAATCTATACCTAAAACTTGAATTGGACTACTTCTTACTGGCTATTACATCAACTAAGAAGCTTCATCTGTGTTCTACTACGGTGCTTTTAGTTTCTCCGCATACCGCAGCACGCGATATAGTTTTGCAGACGATAAGCACAACCGTTTCAGAGAGAAGAGCGGCCAATGTGACGATCTGGCTAAAAGTCGATTCGATAACAAATGACGAAAACGGACGGATTTCTCAGGTTTTTACTACATATGAACACTTTTCACACTTTCCCGTGCAACTCGGCTGCCAGACCTCCTTTCATGCAGAATCTTAAGGTCCCAGCTCATGTCCAAGGCACCAAAGCCAGCTAAAAGGTCAATATTCAATACCTAAAACTTGAATTGTACTACATCTTACTGGCTATTACATCAACTTAGAAGCTTGATCTGTGTTGTACTATGGTGCTTTTAGTGTCTCAGCATACCGCAGCACGCGACATAGCTTTGCAGACGATAAATACAACCGTTTCAGAGAGAAGAGCGGCCAATGTGACGATCTGGCTTTAAGTCGATTCGATAACAAATGAAGAAAACGGACGGATTTCTCAGGTTTTTACTACATGCGAACACTTTTCACATTCTCCCGTGCAACTCTGCTGCTAGTCCTCCATTCACGCAGAATCTCAAGGTCGTAGCTCATGTCCAAGGCACCAAAGCCAATTAAAAAGTCAATAATCGATACCTAAAACTTGAATTGTACTACTTCTTACTGGCTATTACATCAACTTAGAAGCTTCATCTGCGTTCTACTATGGTGCTTTTAGTGTCTCCGCATACCGCAGCACGCGACATAGCTTTGTAGACGATAAGTACAACCGTTTCAGAGAGAAGAGCGGCCAATGTGACGATCTGGCTTTAAGTCGATTCGATAACAAATGACGAAAACGGACGGATTTCTCAGGTTTTTATGACATATGAACACTTTTCACATTCTCCCGTGCAACTCGGTTTCTAGTCCTCCTATCATGCAGAATCTTAAATTCCTAGCTCATGTCCAAGTCACCAAAGCCAGCTAAAAAGTCAATAATCGATACCTAAAACTTGAACTGTACTACTTCTTACTGGCTATTACATCAACTTAGAAGCTTCATCTGTGTTCTACTACGGTGCTTTTAGTTTCTCCGAATACCGCAGCACGCGACATAGTTTTGCAGACGATAAGCACAACCGTTTCAGAGAGAAGAGCGGCCAATGTGACGATCTGGCTTTAAGTCGATTCGATAACAAATGACGAAAACGGACGGATTTCTCAGGTTTTTACTACATGCGAACACTTTTCACATTCTCCCGTGCAACTCTGCTGCTAGTCCTCCTTTCACGCAGAATCTCAAGGTCCTAGCTCATGTCCAATGCACCAAAGCCAGCTAAAAAGTCAATAATCGATACCTAAAATTTGAATTGTACTACTTCTTACTGGCTATTACACCAACTTAGAAGCTTCATCTGTGTTCTACTATGATGATTTTCGTGTCTCCGCATACCGCAGCACGCGACATAGCTTTGCAGACGATAAGTACAAACGTTTCACGGAGAAGAGTGGCCAATGTGTCGATCGGGCTATAAGTCGATTCGATAACAAATGACGAAAACGGACGGATTTACAAGGATTTTACTACTTATGAACACTTTTTACATTCTCCCATGCAACTCGGCTGCTAGTCCTCTTTTCATGCAGAACGTTAAGGTCCTAGCTCATGTCCAATGCACCAAAGCCAGCTAAAAAGTCAATAATCGATACCTAAAACTTGAACTGTACTACTTGTTACTGGCTATTACATCAACTTAGAAGCTTCATCTGTGTTCTACTATGGTGCTTTTAGTGTCTCCGCATACCGCAGCACGCGACATAGCTTTGCAGACGATAAGTACAACCGTTTCAGAGAGAAGAGCGGCCAATGTGACGATCTGGCTTTAAGTCGATTCGATAACAAATGACGAAACCGGACGGATTTCTCAGGTTTTTACTACATATGAACACTTTTCACATTCTCCCGAGCAACGCGGCTGCTAGTTCTCCTTTCATGCAGAATGTTAAGGTCCTAGCTCATGTCCAAGGCACCAAAGCCAGCTAAAAAGTCAATAATCGATACCTAACTTCTTACTGGCTATTACATCAACTTAGAAGCTTCATCTGTGTCTACTACGGTGCTTTTAGTTTCTCCGCATACCGCAGCACGCGACACAGCTTTGCAGACGATAAGTACAACCGTTTCAGAGAGAAGAGCGGCCAATGTGACGATCTGGCTTTAAGTCGATTCGATAACAAATGACGAAAACGGACGGATTTCTCAGGTTTTTACTACATATGAACACTTTTCATATTCTCCCGTGCAACTCGGCTGCTAGTCCTACTTTCATGCAGAATCTTAAGGTAATAGCTCATGTCCAAGGCACCAAAGCCAGCTAAGAAGTCAATAATCGATACCTAAAACTTGAATTGTACTACTTCTTACTGGCTATTACATCAACTTAGAAGCTTCATCTGTGTTCTACTATGGTGCTTTTAGTGTCTCCGCATACCGCAGCACGCGACATAGCTTTGCAGACGATAAGTACATCCGTTTCAGAGAGAAGATTGGTAAATGTGACGATCTGGCTTTAAGTCGATTCGATAACAAATGACGAAAACGGACGGATTTCTCAGGTTTTTACTACATATGAACACTTTTCACATTCTCCCGTGCAACTCGGCTGCTAGTCCTCCTTTCATGCAGAATCTTAAGGTCCTAGCTCATGTCCAAGGCACCAAAGCCAGCTAAAAAGTCAATGACCGATACCTAAAACTTGAATTGTACTACTTCCTACTGGCTATTACATCATTTTAGAAGCTTCATCTGTGTTCTACTATGGTGCTTTTAGTGTCTCCGAATACCGCAGTACGCGACATAGCTTTGCAGACGATAAGTACAACCGTTTCAGAGAGCAGAGCGGTCAATGTGACGATCTGGATTTAAGTCGATTCGATAACAAATGACGAAAACGGACGGATTTCTCAGGTTTTTACTACAGATGAACACTTTTCACATTCTCCCGTGCAACTCGGCTGCTAGTCCTCCTTTCATGCAGAATCTTAAGGTCCTTGCTCATGTCCAAGGCACCAAAGCCAGCTAAATAGTCAATAATCGATACCTAAAACTTGAATTCTACTTCTTCTTACTGGCTATTACATCAACTTAGAAGCTTCATCTCTGTTCTACTATGGTGCTATTAGTGTGTCCACATACCGCAGCACGCGACATAGCTTTGCAGAAGATAAGTACAACCGTTTCAGAGAGAAGAGCGGCCAATGTGACGATCTGGCTTTAAGTCGATTCGATAACAAATGACGAAAATGGACGGATTTCTTGGGTTTTTACTACATATGAACACTTTTCACAGTCTCCCGTGCAACTCGGCTGCTAGTCCTATTTTCATGCAGAATCTTAAGGTAATAGCTCATGTCCAAGGCACCAAAGCCAGCTAAGAAGTCAATAATCGATACCTAAAACTTGAATTGTACTACTTCTTACTGGCTATTACATCAACTTAGAAGCTTCATCTGTGTTCTACTATGGTGCTTTTAGTGCCTCCGCGTAGCGCAGCACGCGACATAGCTTTGCAGACGATAAGTACAACCGTTTCAGAGAGAAGAGCGGCCAATGTGACGATCTGGCTTTAAGTCGATTCGATAGCAAATGACGAAAACGGACGGAATTCTCAGGTTTTTACTACATCTGAACACTTTTCACATTCTCCCGTGCAACTCGGCTGCAAGTCCTCCTTTCATGCAGAATGTTAAGGTCCTAGCTCATGTCCAAGGCACCAAAGCCAGCTAAAAAGTCAATAATCGATACCTAACTTCTTACTGGCTATTACATCAACTTAGAAGCTTCATCTGTGTTCTACTACGGTGCATTTAGTTTCTCCGCATACCGCAGCACGCGACGCAGCTTTGCAGACGATAAGTACAACCGTTTCAGACAGAAGAGCGGCCAATGTGACGATCTGGCTTTAAGTCGATTCGATAACAAATGACGTAAACGGACGGATTTCTCAGGTTTTTACTACATATGAACACTTTTCACATTCTCTCGTGCAACTCGGCTGATAGTCCTCCTTTCATGCAGAATCTTAAGGTCCTAGCTCATGTCCAAGGCACCAAAGCCAGCTAAAAGGTCAATATTCATTACCTAAAACTTGAATTGTACTACTTCTTACTGGCTTTTACATCAACTTAGGAGCTTCATCTGTGTTCTACTATGGTGCTTTTAGTGTCTCCGAATACCGCAGTACGCGACATAGCTTTGCAGACGATACGTACAACCGTTTCAGAGAGAAGAGCGGCCAATGTGACGAACTGGCTTTAAGTCGATTCGATAGCAAATGACGAAAACGGACGGATTTCTCAGGTTTTTACTACATATGAACACTTTTCAAATTCTCCCGTGCAACTCGGCTGCTAGTCCTACTTTCATGCAGAATCTTAAGGTAATAGCTCATGTCCAAGGCACCAAAGCCAGCTAAGAAGTCAATAATCGATACCTAAAACTTAAATTGTACTACTTCTTACTGGCTATTACATCAACTTAGAAGATTCATCTCTGTTCTACTATGATGCTTTTAGTGCCTCCGCGTAGCGCAGCACGCGACATAGCTTTGCAGACGATAAGCACAACCGTTTCAGAGAGAAGAGCGGCCAATGTGACGATCTGTCTTTAAGTCGATTCGATAACAAATGAAGAAAACGGACGGATTTCTCAGGTTTTTACTACATGCGAACACTTTTCACATTCTCCCGTGCAACTCTGCTGCTAGTCCTCCATTCACGCAGAATCTCAAGGTCGTAGCTCATGTCCAAGGCACCAAAGCCAATTAAGAAGTCAATAATCGATACCTAAAACTTGAATTGTACTACTTCTTACTGGCTATTACATCAACTTAGAAGCTTCATCTGTGTTCTACTATGGTGCTTTTAGTGTCTCCGCATACCGCAGCACGCGACATAGCTTTGTAGACGATAGGTACAACCGTTTCAGAGAGAAGAGCGGCCAATGTGACGATCTGGCTTTAAGTCGATTCGATAACAAATGACGAAAACGGACGGATTTCTCAGGTTTTTACTACATGCGAACACTTTTCACATTCTCCCGTGCAACTCTGCTGCTAGTCCTCCTTTCACGCAGAATCTCAAGGTCCTAGCTCATGTCCAAAGCACCAAAGCCAGCTAAAAAGTCAATAATCGATACCTAAAACTTGAATTGTACTACTTCTTACTGGCTATTACACCAACTTAGAAGCTTCATCTGTGTTCTACTATGATGATTTTCGTGTCTCCGCATACCGCAGCACGCGACATAGCTTTGCAGACGATAAGTACAAACGTTTCACGGAGAAGAGTGGCCAATGTGACGATCTGGCTATAAGTCGATTCGATAACAAATGACGAAAACGGACGGATTTACAAGGATTTTACTACTTATGAACACTTTTCACATTCTCCCATGCAACTCGGCTGCTAGTCCTCTTTTCATGCAGAACGTTAAGGTCCTAGCTCATGTCCAATGCACCAAAGCCAGCTAAAATGTCAATAATCGATACCCAAAACTTGAACTGTACTACTTGTTACTGGCTATTACATCAACTTTGAAGCTTCATATGTGTTCTACTATGGTGCTTCTAGTGTCTCCGCATACCGCAGCACGAGACATAGCTTTCCAGACGATAAGTACAACCGTTTCAGAGAGAAGAGCGGCCAATGTGACGATCTGGCTTTAAGTCGATTCGATAACAAATGACGAAAACGGACGGATTTCTCAGGTTTTTACTACATATGAGCACTTTTCACATTCTCCCGTGCAACTGGGCTGCTAGTCCTCCTTTTATGCAGAATCTTAAGGTCCTAGCTCATGTCCAAGGCACCAAAGCCAGCTAAAAAGTCAATAATCGATACCTAAAACTTGAATTGGACTACTTGTTTCTGGCTATTACATCAACTTAGAAGCTTCGTCAGTGTTCTACTATGGTGCTTTTAGTGTCTCAGCATACCGCAGCACGCGACATAGCTTTGCAGACGATAAGTACAACCGTTTCAGAGACAAGAGCGGCCAATGTGACGATCTGGCTTTAACTCGATTCGACAACAAATGACGAAACCGGACGGATTTCTCACGTATTTACTACATATGAACACTTTTCACATTCTCCCGAGCAACGCGGCTGCTAGTCCTCCTTTCATGCAGAATGTTAAGGTCCTAGCTCATGTCCAAGGCACCAAAGCCAGCTAAAAAGTCAATAATCGATACCTAACTTCTTACTGGCTATTACATCAACTTAGAAGCTTCATCTGTGTTCTACTACGGTGCTTTTAGTTTCTCCGCATACCGCAGCACGCGACACAGCTTTGCAGACGATAAGTACAACCGTTTCAGAGAGAAGACCGGCCAATGTGACGATCTGGCTTTAAGTCAATTCGATAACAAATGACGAAAACGGACGAATTTCTCAGGTTTTTACTACATATGAACACTTTTCACATTCTCCCGTGCAACTCGGCTGCTAGTCCTCCTTTCATGCAGAATGTTAAGGTCCTAGCTCATGTCCAAGGCACCAAGGCCAGCTAAAAAGTCAATAATCGATACCTAAAACTTGAATTGTACTACTTCTTACTGGCTATTACATCAACTTAGAAGCTTCATCTGTGTTCTACTATGGTGCTTTTAGTGTCTCCGCATACCGCAGCACGCGACATAGCTTTGTAGACGATAAGTACAACCGTTTCAGATAGAAGAGCGGCCAATGTGACGATCTGGCTTTAAGTCGATTCGATAACAAATAATGAAAACGGACGGATTTCTCAGGTTTTTATTACATATGAACACTTTTCACATTCTCCCGTGCAACTCGGATGCTAGTCCTCCTTTCATGCAGAATGTTAAGATCCTAGCTCATGTCCAATGCACCAAAGCCAGCTAAAAAGTCAATAATCGATACCTAAAACTTGAACTGTACTACTTGTTACTGGCTATTACATCAACTTTGAAGCTTCACATGTGTTCTACTATGGTGCTTCTAGTGTCTCCGCATACCGCAGCACGAGACATAGCTTTGCAGACGATAAGTACAACCGTTTCAGAGAGAAGAGCGGCCAATGTGACGATCTGGCTTTAAGTCGATTCGATAACAAATGACGAAAACGGACGGATTTCTCAGGTTTTTACTACATATGAACACTTTTCACATTCTCCCGTGCAACTCGGCTGCTAGTCATCCTTTCATGCAGAATCTTAAGGTCCTAGCTCATGTCCAAGGCACCAAAGCCAGCTAAAAGGTCAATATTCAATACCTAAAACTTGAACTGTACTACTTCTTACTGGCTATTACATCAACTTAGAAGCTTGATCTGTATTCTACTATGGTGTTTTTAGTGTCTCCACATACAGCAGCACGCGACATAGCTTTGCAGACGATAAATACAACCGTTTCAGAGAGAAGAGCGGCCAATGTGACGATCTGGCTTTATGTCGATTCGATAACAAATGACGAAAACGGACGGATTTCTCAGGTTTTTACTGCATATGAACACTTTTCACATTCTCCCGTGCAACTGGGCTGCTGGTCCTCCTTTTATGCAGAATCTTAAGGTCCTAGCTCATGTCCAAGGTACCGAAGCCAGCTAAAAAGTCAATAATCGATACCTAAATCTTGAATTGGACTACTTCTTACTGGCTATTGCATCAACTTAGTAGCTTCATCTGTGTTATACTATGGTGATTTTTGTTTCTCCGCATACCGCAGCACGCGACATAGCTTTGCAGACGATAAGTACAAGCGTTTCTGAGAGAAGAGCGGCCAATGTGACGATCTGGCTTTCAGTCTATTCGATAACAAATGACGAAAACGGACGAATTTCTCAGGTTTTTACTACATATGAACACTTTTCACATTCTCCAGTGCAACTCGGCCGCTAGTCCTCTTTTCATGCAGAATGTCATGGTCCTAGCTCATGTCCAAGGCACCAAAGCCAGTTAAAAAGTCAATAATCGATATCTAAAACTTGAATTGTACTACTTCTTACTGGCTATTACATCAACTTAGAAGCTTCTTCTGTGTTCTACTATGGTGCTTTTAGTGTCTCCGCATACCGCAGCACGCGACAAATCTTTGCAGACGATAAGTACAACCCTTTCAGAGAGAAGAGCGGCCAATGCGAAGATCTGGCTTTAAGTCGATTCGACAACAAATGACGAAAACGGACGGATTTCTCAGGTTTTTACTACATATGAACACTTATCACATTCTCCCGTGCAACTGGGCTGCTAGTCCTCCTTTTATGCAGAATCTTAAGGTCCTGGCTCATGTCCAAGGCACGAAAGCCAGCTAAAAAGTCAATAATCGATACCTAAATCTTGAATAGGACTACTTATTACCATCTATTACATCAACTTAGAAGCTTCATCTGTGTTCTACTATGGTGCTTTTCCTGTTTCCGCCTACGGCAACACGCGACATGGCTTTGCAGACGATAAGCACAACCGGTTCAGAGAGAAGAGCGGCTAATGTGACGATCTGGCTTTATGTCGATTCGATAGCAAATGACGAAAAAGGACGGATTTCTCAGGTTTTTACTACATATGAACACTTTTCACATTCTTCCGTGCAACTCGGCTGCTAGTCCTCCTTTCATGCAGAATCCTAAGGTCCTAGCTCATGTCCAAGGCACCAAAGCCAGCTAAAAGGTCCATATTCAATACCTAAAACTTGAATTGAACTACTTCTTCCTTTGTATTACATCAACTTAGAACCTTGATCTGTGTTCTACTATGGTGCTCTTAGTGTCTCAGCATACCGCAGCACGCGACATAGCTTTGCAGACGATAAGTACAACCGTTTCAGAGAGAAGAGCGGCCAATGTGACGATCTGGCTTTATGTCGATTCGATAACAAATGACGAAAACGGACGGATTTCTAAGGTTTTTACTACATATGAACACTTTTCACATTCTCCCGTGCAAATCGGCTGCTAGTCCTCCTTTCATGCAGAATCTTGAGGTCCTAGCTCATGTCCAAGGCACCGAAGCCAGCTAAAAAGTCAATAATCGATACCTAAAACTTGAATTGTTCTACTTCTTACTGGCTATTGCATCAACTTAGAAGCTTCATCTGTGTTCTACTATGGTGATTTTAGTGTCTCCGCATACCGCAGCACGCGACATAGCTTTGCAGACGATAAGTACAACCGTTTCAGAGAGAAGAGCGGCCAATGTGACGATGTGGCTTTAAGTCGATACGATAACAAATGACGAAAACGGACGGATTTCTCAGGTTTTTACTACATATGAACACTTTTCACATTCTCCCGTGCAACTCGGCTGATAGTCCTCCTTTCATGCAGAATCTTAAGGTCCTTGCTCATGTCCAAGGCACGAAAGCCAGGTAATAAGTCAATAATCGATACCTAAAACTTGAATTCTACTACTTCTTACTGTCTATTACATCAACTTAGAAGCTTCATCTGTGTTCTACTGTGGTGATTTTGGTGTCTCCGAATACAGCAGTACGCGACATAGCTTTGCAGACGATAAGTACAACCGTTTCAGAGAGAAGAGCGGCCAATGTGACGATCTGGCTTGAAGTCGATTCGATAACAAATGACGAAAACGGACGGATTTCTCAGGTTTTTACTACATATGAACACTTTTCACATTCTCCCGTGCAACTCGGCTGCTAGTCCTCCTTTCATGCAGAATCTTAAGGTCCTAGATCATGTCCAAGGCACCAAAGCCAGCTAAAAAGTCAATAACCGATACCTAAAACTTGAAATGTACTACTTCTTACTGACTATTACGTCATCTTAGGAGCTTCATCTGTGTTCTACTGTGGTGCTTTTAGTGTCTCCGAATACAGCAGTACGCGACATAGCTTTGCAGACGATAAGTACAACCGTTACAGAGAGCAGAGCGGCCAATGTGACGATCTGGCTTTAAGTCGATTCGATAACAAATGACGAAAACGGACGGATTTCTCAGGTTTTTACTACATATGAACACTTTTCACATTCTCCCGTGGAACTCGGCTGCTAGTCCTCCTTTCATGCAGAATCTTAAGGTCCTAGCTCATGTCCAAGGCACCATAGCCAGCTAAAAGGTCAATATTCATTACCTAAAACTTGAATTGTACTACTTCTTTCTGGCTATTACATCATCTTAGGAGCTTCATCTGTGTTCTACTATGGTGCTTTTAGTGTCTCCGAATACCGCAGTACGCGGCATAGCTTTGCAGACGATAAGTACAACCGTTTCAGAGATAAGAGTAGCCAATGTGACGATTTGGCTTTAAGACGATTCTATAACAAATGACGAAAACGGACGGACTTCTAAGGATTTTACTACATATGAAAACTTTTCACAGTCTCCCGTGCAACTCGGCTGCTAGTCCTTCCTTCATGCAGAATGTCAAGGTCCTAGCTCATGTCCAAGGCACCAAAGCCAGCTAAAAGGTCAATAATCGATACCTAAAACATGAATTGTTTTACTTCTTACTGGCTATTGCATCAACTTAGAAGCTTCATCTGTGTTCTACTATGGTGATTTTAGTGTCACGGCATACCGCAGCACGCGACATAGCTTTGCAGACGATAAGTACAACCGTTTCAGAGAGAAGAGCGGCCAATGTGACGATCTGGCTTTAAGTCGATTCGATAACAAATGACGAAAACGGACGGATTTCTCAGGTTTTTACTACATATGAACACTTTTCACATTCTCCTCCGCAACTCGGCTGCTAGTCCTCCTTTCATGCAGAATCTTAAGGTCCTAGCTCATGTCCAAGGCACCAAAGCCAGCTAAAAAGTCAATAACCGATACCTAAAACTTGAATTGTACTACTTCTTACTGGCTATTACATCATCTTAGGAGCTTCATCTGTGTTCTACTATGGTGCTTTTAGTGTCTCCGAATACCGCAGTAAGCGACATAGCTTTGCAGACGATAAGTACAACCGTTTCAGAGAGCAGAGCGGCCAATGTGACGATGTGGCTTTAAGTCGATTCGATAACAAATGACGGAGACAGATGGATTTCTCAGGTTTTTACTACATATGAGCACTTTTCACATTCTCCCGTGCAACGCGGCTGCTAGTCCTCCATTCATGCAGAATCTTAAGGTCCTAGCTCATGTCCAAGGCACCAAAGCCAGCTAAAAGGTCAATATTCAATACCTAAAACTTGAATTGTACTACTTCTTACTGGCTATTACATCAACTTAGAAGCTTGATCATTGTTCTACTATGGTGCTTTTAGTGTCTCAGCATACCGCAGTACGCGACATAGCTTTGCAGACGATAAGTTCAACCGTTTCAGAGAGAAGAGCGGCCAATGTGACGATCTGACTTTAAGTCGATTCAATAACAAATGACGAAAACGGACGGATGTCTCAGGTTTTTACTACATGTGAACACTTTTCACATTCTCCCGTGCAACTGGGCTGCTAGTCCTCCTTTTATGCAGAATCTTAAAGTCCTAGCTCATGTCCAGGGCAAAAGCCAGCTAAAACTTCAATAATCGATTCCTAAAACTTGAATTTTACTACTTCTTACTGGCTATTACATCAACTTAGTTGCTTCATCTGCGTTCCACTATGGTGATTTTAGTGTCTCCGCATACCGCAGCACGCGACATAGCTTTGCAGACGATAAGTACAACCGTTTCAGAGAGAAGAGCGGCCAATGTGACGATCTGGCTTTAAGTCGATTCGATAACAAATGACGAAAACGGACCGATTTCTCAGGTTTTTACTACATATGAACACTTTTCACATTCTCCCGTGCAACTCGGCTGCTAGTCCTCCTTTCATGCAGAATCTTAAGGTCCTAGCTCATGTCCAAGGCACCAAAGCCAGCTAAAAGGTCAATAATCGATTCCTAAAACTTGAATTGTACTACTTCTTACTGGCTATTACATCAACTTAGAAGCTTCATCTGTGTTCTACTACGGTGCTTTTAGTTTCTCCGCATATCGCAGCACGCGACATAGTTTTGCAGTCGATAAGCACAACCGTTTCAGAGAGAAGAGCGGCCAATGTGACGATGTGGCTTTAAGTCGATTCGATAACAAATGACGAAAACGGACGGATTTCTCAAGTTTTTACTACATATGAACACTTTTCACATTCTCCCGTGCAACTCGGCTGATAGTCCTCCTTTCATGCAGAATCTTAAGGTCCTTGCTCATGTCCAAGGCACGAGAGCCAGGTAATAAGTCAATAATCGATACCTAAAACTTGAATTCTACTACTTCTTACTGTCTATTACATCAACTTAGAAGCTTCATCTGTGTTCTACTATGGTGCTTTTAGTGTCTCCACATACCGCAGCACGCGACATAGCTTTGCAGACGATAAGTACAACCGTTTCAGAGAGAAGAGTAGCCAATGTGACGATTTGGCTTTAAGTCGATTCTATAACAAATGACGAAAACGAACGGATTTCTAAGGATTTTACTACATATGAAAACTTTTCACAGTCTCCCGTGCAACTCGGCTGCTAGTCCTTCTTTCATGCAGAATGTCAAGGTCCTAGCTCATGTCCAAGGCACCAAAGCCAGCTAAAAAGTCAATAATCGATACCTAAAACTTGAATTGTACTACTTCTTACTGGCTATTACATCAACTTAGAAGCTTCATCTGTGTTCTACTATGGTGCTTTTAGTGTCTCAGCATACCGCAGCACGCGACATAGCTTTGCAGACGATAAGTACAACCGTTTCAGAGAGAAGAGCGGCGAATGTGACGATCTGGCTTTTAGTCGATTCGATAACAAATGACGAAAACGGACGGATTTCTCAGGTTTTTACTACATATGAACACTTTTTACATTCTCTCGTGTAACTCGGCTTCTAGTCCTCCTTTCATGCAGAATCTTAAGGTCCTAGCTCATGTCCAAGGTACCGAAGCCAGCTAAAAAGTCAATAATCGATACCTAAAACTTGAATTGTTCTACTTCTTACTGGCTATTGCATCATCTTAGAAGCTTCATCTGTGTTCTACTATGGTGATTTTAGTGTCTCCGCATACCGCAGCACGCGACATAGCTTTGCAGACGATAAGTACAACCGTTTCAGAGAGAAGAGGGGCCAATGTGACGATCTGGCTTTAAGTCGATTCGATAACAAATGACGAAAACGGACGGATTTCTCAGGTTTTTACTACATATGAACACTTTTCACGTTCTCCCGTGCAACTGGACTGCTAGTCCTCCTTTTATGCAGAATCTTAAAGTCCTAGCTCATGTCCAAGGCAAAAGCCAGCTAAAAAGTCAATAATCGATTCCTAAAACTTGAATTGTACTACTTCTTACTGGCTATTACATCAACTTAGATGCTTCATCTGCGTTCTACTATGGTGATTTTAGTGTCTCCGCATACCGCAGCACGCGACATAGCTTTGCAGACGATAAGTACAACCGTTTCAGAGAGAAGAGCGGCCAATGCGACGATCTGGCTTTAAGTCGATTCGATAACAAATGACGAAAACGGACCGATTTCTCAGGTTTTTACTACATATGAACACTTTTCACATTCTCCCGTGCAACTGGGCTGCTAGTCCTCCTTTTATGCAGAATCTTAAGTCCTAGCTCATGTCCAAGGCACCAAAGCCAGCTAAAAAGTCAATAATCGATACCTAAATCTTGAATTGGATTACTTCTTACTGGCTATTACATCAACGTAGAAGCTTCATCTGTGTTCTACTATGGTGCTTTTACTGTTTCCGCCTACGGTAACACGCGACATAGCTTTGCAGAAGATAAGTACAACCGTTTCAGAGAGAAGAGCGGCCAATGTGACGATCTGGCTTTAAGTCGATTCGATAACAAATGACGAAAACGGACGGATTTCTCAGGTTTTTACTACATATGAACACTTTTTACATTCTCTCGTGCAACTCGGCTGCTAGTCCTCCTTTCATGCAGAATCTTAAGGTCCTAGCTCATGTCCAAGGCACCGAAGCCAGCTAAAAAGTCAATAATCGATACCTAAAACTTGAATTGTTCTACTTCTTACTGGCTATTGCATCATCTTAGAAGCTCCATCTGTGTTCTACTATGGTGATTTTAGTGTCTCCGCATACCGCAGCACGCGACATAGCTTTGCAGACGATAAGTACAACCGTTTCAGAGAGAAGAGGGGCCAATGTGACGATCTGGCTTTAAGTCGATTCGATAACAAATGACGAAAACGGACGGATTTCTCAGGTTTTTACTACATATGAACACTTTTCACATTCTCCCGTGCAAGTGGGCTGCTAGTCCTCCTTTTATGCAGAATGTCAAGGTCTTATCTCATGTCCAAGGCACCAAAGCCAGTTAAAAAGTCAATAATCGATACGTAAATCTTGAATTGGACTACATCTTACCGGCTATTACGTCAACATAGAAGCTTCGTCTGTGTTCTACTATGGTGCTTTTAGTGTCTCCGCATACCGCAGCATGCGACATAGCTTTGCAGACGATGAGTGCAACCTTTTCAGAGAGAAGTGCGGCCAATGTGACGATCTGGTTTTAAGTCGATTCGATAACAAATGACGAAAACGGACGGATTTCGCAGGTTTTTACTACATATGAACACTTTTCACATTCTCCCGTGCAACTCGGCTGCTAGTCCTCCTTTTATGCAGAATCTTAAAGCTCTAGCTCATGTCCAAGGCACGAAAGCCAGCTAAAAAGTCAATAATCGATACCTAAATCTTGAATTGGACGACTTATTACTGGCTATTACATCAACTTAGAAGCTTCATCTGTGTTCTACAATGGTGCTTTTCCTGTTTACGCCTACGGCAACACGCGACATAGCTTTGCAGACGATAACTACAACCGTTTCAGAGAGAAGAGCGGCCAATGTGACGATCTGGCTTTAAGTCGATTCGATAACAAATTACGAAAACGGACGGATTTCTCAGGTTTTTACTACATATGAACACTTTTCACATTCTCCCGTGCAACTCGGCTGCTAGTCCACCTTTCATGCAGAATCTTAACGTCCTAGCTCATGTCCAATGCACCAAAGCCAGCTAAAAAGTCAATAATCGATACCTATAACTTGAATTGTACTACATCTTACTGGATATTACATTAACTCAGAAGCTTCATCTGTGTTCTACTGTGGTGACTTTAGTGTCACCGCATACCGCAGCACGTGATATAGCTTTGCAGACGATAAGTACAACCGTTTCAGAGAGAAGAGCGGCCAATGTGACGATCTGGCTTTAAGTCGATTCGATAACAAATGACGAAAACGGACGGATTTCTCATGATTTTACTACATATGAACACTTTTCACATTCTCCCGTGCAACTCGGCTGCTAGTGCTCCTTTTATGCAGAATGTCAAGGTCTTATCTCATGTCCAAGGCACCAAAGCCAGTTAAAAAGTCAATAAACGATACGTAAATCTTGAATTGGACTACATCTTACCGGCTATTACGTCAACATAGAAGCTTCGTCTGTGTTCTACTATGGTGCTTTTAGTGTCTCCGCATACCGCAGCATGCGACATAGCTTTGCAGACGATGAGTGCAACCTTTTCAGAGAGAAGTGCGGCCAATGTGACGATCTGGTTTTAAGTCGATTCGATAACAAATGACGAAAACGGACGGATTTCTCAGGTTTTTACTACATATGAACAGTTTTCACATTCTCCCGTGCAACTCGGCTGCTAGTCCTCCATTTATGCAGAATCTTAAAGCCCTAGCTCATGTCCAAGGCACGAAAGCCAGCTAAAAAGTCAATAATCGATACCTAAATCTGGAATTGGACTACTTATTAGTGGCTATTACATCAACTTAGAAGCATCATCTGTGTTCTACTATGGTGCTTTTCCTGTTTACGCCTACGGCAACACGCGACATAGCTTTGCAGACGATAACTACAACCGTTTCAGAGAGAAGAGCGGCCAATGTGACGATCTGGCTTTAAGTCGATTCGATAACAAATGACGAAAACGGACGGATTTCTCAGGTTTTTACTACATATGAACACTTTTCACATTCTCCCGTGCAACTCGGCTGCTAGTCCTCCTTTCATGCAGAAACTTAAGGTCCTAGCTCATGTCCAAGGCACCAAAGCCAGCTAAAAAGTCAACAACCGATACCTAAAACTTGAATTGTACTACTTCTTACTGGCTATTACATCATCTTAGGAGCTTCATCTGTGTTCTACTATGGTGATTTTAGTGTCTCCGAATACCGCAGTACGCGACATAGCTTTGCAGACGATAAGTACAACCGTTTCAGAGAGCAGAGCGGCCAATGTGACGATCTGGCTTTAAGTCGATTCGATAACAAATGACGAGAACGGACGGATTACTCATTTTTTTACTACATATGAACACTTTTCACATTCTCCTCCGCAACTCGGCTGCTAGTCCTCCTTTCATGCAGAATCTTAAAGTCCTAGCTCATGTCCAAGGCACCAAAGCCAGCTAAAAAGTCAATAATCGATTCCTAAAACTTGAATTGTACTTCTTCTTACTGGCTATTACATCAACTTAGATGCTTCATCTGTGTTCTACTATGGTGATTTTAGTGTCTCCACATACCGCTGCACGCGACATAGCTTTGCAGACGATAAGTACAACCGTTTCAGAGACAAGAGCGGCCAATGTGACCATCTGGCTTTAAGTCGATTCGATAACAAATGACGAAAACGGACTGATTTCTCAGGTTTTTACTACATATGAACACTTTTCACATTCTGACGTGCAACTCGGCTGCTAGTCCTCCTTTCATGCAGAATCTTAAGGTCCTAGCTCATGTGCAAGGTACCGAAGCCAGCTAAAAAGTCAATAATCGATACCTAAAACTTGAATTCTTCTACTTCTTACTGGCTATTGCATCAACTTAGAAGCTTCATCTGTGTTCTACTATGGTGCTTTTAGTGTCTCCGAATACCGCAGTACGCGACATAGCTTTGCAGACGATAAGTACAACCGTTTCAGAGAGAAGAGCGGCCAATGTGACGATCTGGCTTTAAATCGATTCGTTAACAAATGACGAAAACGGACGGATTTCTCAGGTTTTTACTACATATGAACACTTTTCACATTCTCCCGTGGAACTCGGCTGCTAGTCCACGTTTCATGCAAAATCTTAAGGTCCTAGCTCATGTCCAAGGCACCAAAGCCAGCTAAAAGGTCCATATTCAATACCTAAAACTTAAATTGTACTACTTCTTACTGGCTATTACATCAACTTAAAAGCTTGATCTGTGTTCTACTATGGTGCTTTTAGTGTCTCAGCATGCCGCAGCAAGCGACATAGCTTTTCAGACGATAAGTACAACCGTTTCAGAGAGAAGAGCGGCCAATGTGACGATCTGTCTTTAAGTCGATTCGATAACAAATGACGAAAACGGACGGATTACTCATTTTTTACTACATATGAACACTTTTCACATTCTCCCGCGCAACTCGGCTGCTAGTCCTCCTTTCATGCAGAATCTTAAAGTCCTAGCTCATGTCCAAGGCACCAAAGCCAGCTAAAAAGTCAATAATCGATTCCTAAAACTAGAATTGTACTTCTTCTTACTGGCTATTACATCAACTTAGATGCTTAATCTGTGTTCTACTATGGTGATTTTAGTGTCTCCACATACCGCTGCACGCGACATAGCTTTGCAGACGATATGTACAACCGTTTCAGAGAGAAGAGCGGCCAATGTGACCATCTGGCTTTAAGGCGATTCGATAACAAATGACGAAAACGGACTGATTTCTCAGGTTTTTACTACATATGAACACTTTTCACATTCTGACGTGCAACTCGGCTGCTAGTCCTCCTTTCATGCAGAATCTTAAGGTCCTAGCTCATGTGCAAGGTACCGAAGCCAGCTAAAAAGTCAATAATCGATACCTAAAACTTGAATTCTTCTACTTCTTACTGGCTATTGCATCAACTTAGAAGCTTCATCTGTGTTCTACTATGGTGATTTTAGTGTCTCCGCATACCGCAGCACGCGACATAGCTTTGCAGACGATAAGTACAACCGTTTCAGAGAGAAGAGCGGCCAATGTGACGATCTGGCTTTAAGTCGATTCGATAACAAATGAAGATAACGGACGGATTTCTCAGGTTTTTAATACATATGAACACTTTTCACATTCTCCCGTGCAACTCGGCTGCTAGTCCTCCTTTCATGAAGAATGTTAAGGTCCTAGCTCATGTCCAAGGCACCAAAGCCAGCTAAAATGTCAATAATCGATACCTTAAACTTGAATTGTACTACTTCTTACTGGCTATTACATCAACTTAGAAGCTTCATCTGTGTTCTACTATGGTGCTTTTAGTGTCTCCTCATACCGGAGCACGCGACATAGCTTTGCAGACGATAAGTACAACCGTTTCAGAGAGAAGAGCGGCCAATGTGACGATCTGGCTTTAAGTCGATTCGATAACAAATGACGAAAACGGACGTATTTCTCAGGTTTTTACTACATTTGAACACTTTTCACATTCTCCCGTGCAACTCGGCTGCCAGTCCTCCTTTCATGCAGAATATTAAGGTCCTAGCTCATGTCCAAGGCACCAAAGCCAGCTAAAAATTCAATATTCAGTACCTAAAACTTGAATTGGATTACTTCTTACTGGCTATTACATCAACGTAGAAGCTTCATCTGTGTTCTACTATGGTGCTTTTACTGTTTCCGCCTACGGTAACACGCGACATAGCTTTGCAGAAGATAAGTACAACCGTTTCAGAGAGAAGAGCGGCCAATGTGACGATCTGGCTTTAAGTCGATTCGATAACAAATGACGAAAACGGACGGATTTCTCAGGTTTTTACTACATATGAACACTTTTTACATTCTCTCGTGCAACTCGGCTGCTAGTCCTCCTTTCATGCAGAATCTTAAGGTCCTAGCTCATGTCCAAGGTACCGAAGCCAGCTAAAAAGTCAATAATCGATACCTAAAACTTGAATTGTTCTACTTCTTACTGGCTATTGCATCATCTTAGAAGCTTCATCTGTGTTCTACTATGGTGATTTTAGTGTCTCCGCATACCGCAGCACGCGACATAGCTTTGCAGACGATAAGTACAACCGTTTCAGAGAGAAGAGGGGCCAATGTGACGATCTGGCTTTAAGTCGATTCGATAACAAATGACGAAAACGGACGGATTTCTCAGGTTTTTACTACATATGAACACTTTTCACATTCTCCCGTGCAAGTGGGCTGCTAGTCCTCCTTTTATGCAGAATGTCAAGGTCTTATCTCATGTCCAAGGCACCAAAGCCAGTTAAAAAGTCAATAATCGATACGTAAATCTTGAATTGGACTACATCTTACCGGCTATTACGTCAACATAGAAGCTTCGTCTGTGTTCTACTATGGTGCTTTTAGTGTCTCCGCATACCGCAGCATGCGACATAGCTTTGCAGACGATGAGTGCAACCTTTTCAGAGAGAAGTGCGGCCAATGTGACGATCTGGTTTTAAGTCGATTCGATAACAAATGACGAAAACGGACGGATTTCGCAGGTTTTTACTACATATGAACACTTTTCACATTCTCCCGTGCAACTCGGCTGCTAGTCCTCCTTTTATGCAGAATCTTAAAGCCCTAGCTCATGTCCAAGGCACGAAAGCCAGCTAAAAAGTCAATAATCGATACCTAAATCTTGAATTGGACGACTTATTACTGGCTATTACATCAACTTAGAAGCTTCATCTGTGTTCTACTATGGTGCTTTTCCTGTTTACGCCTACGGCAACACGCGACATAGCTTTGCAGACGATAACTACAACCGTTTCAGAGAGAAGAGCGGCCAATGTGACGATCTGGCTTTAAGTCGATTCGATAACAAATGACGAAAACGGACGGATTTCTCAGGTTTTTACTACATATGAACACTTTTCACATTCTCCCGTGCAACTCGGCTGCTAGTCCTCCTTTCATGCAGAAACTTAAGGTCCTTGCACATGTCCAAGGCACCAAAGCCAGCTAAAAAGTCAATAACCGATACCTAAAACTTGAATTGTACTACCCCTTACTGGCTATTACATCATCTTAGGAGCTTCACCTATGTTCTACTATGGTGCTTTTAGTGTCTCCGAATACCGCAGTACGCGACATAGCTTTGCAGACGATAAGTACAACCGTTTCAGAGAGCAGAGCGGCCAATGTGACGATCTGGCTTTAAGTCGATTCGATAACAAATTACGAAAACGGACGGATTTCTCAGGTTTTTACTACATATGAACACTTTTCACATTCTCCCGTGCAACTCGGCTGCTAGTCCACCTTTCATGCAGAATCTTAACGTCCTAGCTCATGTCCAATGCACCAAAGCCAGCTAAAAAGTCAATAATCGATACCTATAACTTGAATTGTACTACATCTTACTGGATATTACATTAACTCAGAAGCTTCATCTGTGTTCTACTGTGGTGACTTTAGTGTCACCGCATACCGCAGCACGTGATATAGCTTTGCAGACGATAAGTACAACCGTTTCAGAGAGAAGAGCGGCCAATGTGACGATCTGGCTTTAAGTCGATTCGATAACAAATGACGAAAACGGACGGATTTCTCATGATTTTACTACATATGAACACTTTTCACATTCTCCCGTGCAACTCGGCTGCTAGTGCTCCTTTTATGCAGAATGTCAAGGTCTTATCTCATGTCCAAGGCACCAAAGCCAGTTAAAAAGTCAATAAACGATACGTAAATCTTGAATTGGACTACATCTTACCGGCTATTACGTCAACATAGAAGCTTCGTCTGTGTTCTACTATGGTGCTTTTAGTGTCTCCGCATACCGCAGCATGCGACATAGCTTTGCAGACGATGAGTGCAACCTTTTCAGAGAGAAGTGCGGCCAATGTGACGATCTGGTTTTAAGTCGATTCGATAACAAATGACGAAAACGGACGGATTTCTCAGGTTTTTACTACATATGAACACTTTTCACATTCTCCCGTGCAACTCGGCTGCTAGTCCTCCATTTATGCAGAATCTTAAAGCCCTAGCTCATGTCCAAGGCACGAAAGCCAGCTAAAAAGTCAATAATCGATACCTAAATCTGGAATTGGACTACTTATTAGTGGCTATTACATCAACTTAGAAGCATCATCTGTGTTCTACTATGGTGCTTTTCCTGTTTACGCCTACGGCAACACGCGACATAGCTTTGCAGACGATAACTACAACCGTTTCAGAGAGAAGAGCGGCCAATGTGACGATCTGGCTTTAAGTCGATTCGATAACAAATGACGAAAACGGACGGATTTCTCAGGTTTTTACTACATATGAACACTTTTCACATTCTCCCGTGCAACTCGGCTGCTAGTCCTCCTTTCATGCAGAAACTTAAGGTCCTAGCTCATGTCCAAGGCACCAAAGCCAGCTAAAAAGTCAACAACCGATACCTAAAACTTGAATTGTACTACTTCTTACTGGCTATTACATCATCTTAGGAGCTTCATCTGTGTTCTACTATGGTGATTTTAGTGTCTCCGAATACCGCAGTACGCGACATAGCTTTGCAGACGATAAGTACAACCGTTTCAGAGAGCAGAGCGGCCAATGTGACGATCTGGCTTTAAGTCGATTCGATAACAAATGACGAGAACGGACGGATTACTCATTTTTTTACTACATATGAACACTTTTCACATTCTCCTCCGCAACTCGGCTGCTAATCCTCCTTTCATGCAGAATCTTAAAGTCCTAGCTCATGTCCAAGGCACCAAAGCCAGCTAAAAAGTCAATAATCGATTCCTAAAACTTGAATTGTACTTCTTCTTACTGGCTATTACATCAACTTAGATGCTTCATCTGTGTTCTACTATGGTGATTTTAGTGTCTCCACATACCGCTGCACGCGACATAGCTTTGCAGACGATAAGTACAACCGTTTCAGAGACAAGAGCGGCCAATGTGACCATCTGGCTTTAAGTCGATTCGATAACAAATGACGAAAACGGACTGATTTCTCAGGTTTTTACTACATATGAACACTTTTCACATTCTGACGTGCAACTCGGCTGCTAGTCCTCCTTTCATGCAGAATCTTAAGGTCCTAGCTCATGTGCAAGGTACCGAAGCCAGCTAAAAAGTCAATAATCGATACCTAAAACTTGAATTCTTCTACTTCTTACTGGCTATTGCATCAACTTAGAAGCTTCATCTGTGTTCTACTATGGTGCTTTTAGTGTCTCCGAATACCGCAGTACGCGACATAGCTTTGCAGACGATAAGTACAACCGTTTCAGAGAGAAGAGCGGCCAATGTGACGATCTGGCTTTAAATCGATTCGTTAACAAATGACGAAAACGGACGGATTTCTCAGGTTTTTACTACATATGAACACTTTTCACATTCTCCCGTGGAACTCGGCTGCTAGTCCACGTTTCATGCAAAATCTTAAGGTCCTAGCTCATGTCCAAGGCACCAAAGCCAGCTAAAAGGTCCATATTCAATACCTAAAACTTAAATTGTACTACTTCTTACTGGCTATTACATCAACTTAAAAGCTTGATCTGTGTTCTACTATGGTGCTTTTAGTGTCTCAGCATGCCGCAGCACGCGACATAGCTTTTCAGACGATAAGTACAACCGTTTCAGAGAGAAGAGCGGCCAATGTGACGATCTGTCTTTAAGTCGATTCGATAACAAATGACGAAAACGGACGGATTACTCATTTTTTACTACATATGAACACTTTTCACATTCTCCCGCGCAACTCGGCTGCTAGTCCTCCTTTCATGCAGAATCTTAAAGTCCTAGCTCATGTCCAAGGCACCAAAGCCAGCTAAAAAGTCAATAATCGATTCCTAAAACTAGAATTGTACTTCTTCTTACTGGCTATTACATCAACTTAGATGCTTAATCTGTGTTCTACTATGGTGATTTTAGTGTCTCCACATACCGCTGCACGCGACATAGCTTTGCAGACGATATGTACAACCGTTTCAGAGAGAAGAGCGGCCAATGTGACCATCTGGCTTTAAGGCGATTCGATAACAAATGACGAAAACGGACTGATTTCTCAGGTTTTTACTACATATGAACACTTTTCACATTCTGACGTGCAACTCGGCTGCTAGTCCTCCTTTCATGCAGAATCTTAAGGTCCTAGCTCATGTGCAAGGTACCGAAGCCAGCTAAAAAGTCAATAATCGATACCTAAAACTTGAATTCTTCTACTTCTTACTGGCTATTGCATCAACTTAGAAGCTTCATCTGTGTTCTACTATGGTGATTTTAGTGTCTCCGCATACCGCAGCACGCGACATAGCTTTGCAGACGATAAGTACAACCGTTTCAGAGAGAAGAGCGGCCAATGTGACGATCTGGCTTTAAGTCGATTCGATAACAAATGAAGATAACGGACGGATTTCTCAGGTTTTTAATACATATGAACACTTTTCACATTCTCCCGTGCAACTCGGCTGCTAGTCCTCCTTTCATGAAGAATGTTAAGGTCCTAGCTCATGTCCAAGGCACCAAAGCCAGCTAAAATGTCAATAATCGATACCTTAAACTTGAATTGTACTACTTCTTACTGGCTATTACATCAACTTAGAAGCTTCATCTGTGTTCTACTATGGTGCTTTTAGTGTCTCCTCATACCGGAGCACGCCACATAGCTTTGCAGACGATAAGTACAACCGTTTCAGAGAGAAGAGCGGCCAATGTGACGATCTGGCTTTAAGTCGATTCGATAACAAATGACGAAAACGGACGTATTTCTCAGGTTTTTACTACATTTGAACACTTTTCACATTCTCCCGTGCAACTCGGCTGCCAGTCCTCCTTTCATGCAGAATATTAAGGTCCTAGCTCATGTCCAAGGCACCAAAGCCAGCTAAAAATTCAATATTCAGTACCTAAAACTTGAATTGTACTACTTCTTACTGGCTATTACATCAACTTAGAAGCTTGATCTGTGTTCTACTATGGTGCTTTTAGTGTCTCATCATACCACAGCACGCGACCTAGCTTTGCAGACGATAAGTACAACCGTTTCAGAGAGAAGAGCGGCCAATGTGACGATCTGGATTTAAGTCGATTCTATAACAAATGACCAAAACGGACGGATTTCTCAGGTTTTTACTACATATGAACACTTTTCAAATTCTCCCGTTCAACTCGGCTGCTAGTCCTCCTTTTATGCAGAATCTTAAAGTCCTAGCTCATGTCCAAGGCACGAAAGCCAGCTAAAAAGTCAATAATCGATTCCTAAATCTTGAATTGGACTACTTCTTACTGGCTATTACATCAACTTAGAAGCTTCATCTGTGTTCTACTATGGTGCTTTTCCAGTTTCCGCCTACGGCAACACGCGACATAGCTTTGCAGAATAAGCACAACTGTTTCAGAGAGAAGAGCGGCCAATGTGACCATCTGGCTTTAAGTCGATTCGATAACAAATGACGAAAAAGGACGGATTTCTCAGGTTATTACTACATATGAACACTTTTCACATTCTCCCGTGCAACTCGGCTGCTAGTCCTTATTTCATGCAGAATCTTAAGGTCCTAGCTCATGTCCAAGGCACCAAAGCCAGCTAAAAGGTCCATATTCAATACCTAAAACTTGAATTGTACTACTTCTTACTGGCTATTACATCAACTTAGAAGCTTGATCTGTGTTCTACTATGGTGCTTTTAGTGTCTCAGCATGCCGCAGCACGCGACAAAGCTTTGCAGACGATAAGTACAACCGTTTCAGAGAGAAGAGCGGCCAATGTGACGATCTGGCTTTAACTCGGTTCGATAACAAATGACGAAAACGAAACGGATTTCTCAGGTTTTTACTACATATGAAAACTTTTCACATTCTCCCGTGCAACTCGGCCGCTAGTCCTCCTTTCATGCAGAATCTTAAGGTCCTAGCTCATGTCCAAGGCACCAAAGCCAGCTAAAAAGTCAATAATCAATACCTAAAACTTGAATTGTACTACTTCTTACTGGATATTACATCAACTTAGGAGCTTCACCTATGTTCTACTATGGTGCTTTTAGTGTCTCCGAATACCGCAGTACGCGACATAGCTTTGCAGACGATAAGTACAACCGTTTCAGAGAGCAGAGCGGCCAATGTGACGATCTGGCTTTAAGTCGATTCGATAACAAATGACGAAAACGGATGGAATTCTAATGTTTTTACTACATATGAACACTTTTCACATTCTCCCGTGCAACTCGGCTGCTAGTCCTCCTTTCATGCAGAATCTTAAGGTCCTAGCTCATGTCCAAGGAACCTAAGCCAGCTAAAAAGTCAATAATCAATACCTAAAACTTGAATTGTACTACTTCTTACTGGCTATTACATCAACTTAGAAGTTTCATCTGTGTTCTACTATGGTGCTTTTAGTGTCTCCGCATACCGCAGCACGCGACATAGCTTTGCAGACGATAAGTACAACCGTTTCAGAGAGAAGAGCGGCCAATGTGACGATCTGGATTTAAGTCGATTCGATAACAAATGACGAAAACGGACGGATTTCTCAGGTTTTTACTACATATGAACACTTTTCAAATTCTCCCGTTCAACTCGGCTGCTAGTCCTCCTTCCATGCAGAATCTTAAGGTCCTAGCTCATGTCCAAGGTACCGAAGCCAGCTAAAAAGGCAATAATCGATACCTAAAACTTGAATTGTTTTACTTCTTACTGGCTATTGCATCAACTTAGAAGCTTCATCTGTGTTCTACTATGGTGCTTTTAGTGTCTCCGCATACCGCAGCACGCGACATAGCTTTGCAGACGATAAGTACAACCGTTTCAGAGAGAAGAGCATCCAATGTGACGATCTGGCTTGAAGTCGATTCGATAACAAATGTCGAAAACGGACGGATTTCTCAGGTTTTTACTACATATGAACTCTTTTCACATTCTCCCGTGCAACTCGGCAGCTAGTCCTCCTTTCATGCAGAATGTCAAGGTCCTAGCTCATGGCCAAGGCACCAAAGCCTGTTAAAAAGTCAATAATCTATACCTAAAACTTGAATTGTACTACTTCTTACTGGCTATTACATCAACTTAGAAGCTTCGTCTGTGTTCTACTATGGTGCTTTTAGTGTCTCAGCATACCGCAGTACGCGACATAGCTTTGCAGACGATAAGTACAACCGTTTCAGAGAGAAGAGCGGCCAATGTGACGATCTGGCTTTAAGTCGATTCGATAACAAATGACGAAAACAGACGGATTTCTCAGGTTTTTGCTACATATGAACACTTTTCACATTCTCCCGTGCAACTCGGCTGCTAGTCCTCCTATTATGCAGAATCTTAAAGTCCTAGCTCATGTCCAAGGCACCAAAGCCAGCTAAAAAGTCAATAATCGATACCTAAAACTTGAATTGGACTACTTCTTACTGGGTATTACATCAACTTAGAAGCTTCATCTGTGTTCTATTATGGTGCTTTTCCTGTTTCCGCCTACGGCAACACGCGACATAGCTTTGCAGACGATAAGTACAACCGTTTCAGAGAGAAGAGCGGCCAATGTGACGATCAGGCTTTAAGTCGATTCGATAACAAATGACGATAACGGACGGATTTCTCAGGTTTTTACTACATATGAACACTTTTCACATTCTCCCGTGCAACTCGGCTGCTAGTCCTCCTTTCATGCAGAATCTTAAGGTCCTAGCTCATGTCCAAAGCACCAAAGCCAGCTAAAAAGTCAATAACCGATACCTAAAACTTGAATTGTACTTCTTCTTACTGGCTATTGCATCGTCTTAGAAGCTTC
Source organism: Schistocerca gregaria (assembly GCF_023897955.1). Lineage (NCBI taxonomy): Eukaryota > Metazoa > Arthropoda > Insecta > Orthoptera > Acrididae > Schistocerca > Schistocerca gregaria. The sequence continues at coordinate 3,393,063 of NW_026061829.1, forward strand.
ATCTGTGTTCTACTATGGTGCTTTTAGTGTCTCCGAATACCGCAGTACGCGACATAGTTTTGCAGACGATAAGTACAACCGTTTCAGAGAGAAGAGCGGCCAATGTGACGATCTGGCTTTAAGTCGATTCGATAACAAATGACGAAAACGGACGGATTTGTCAGGTTTTTACTACATATGAACACTTTTCACATTCTCCCGTGCAACTCGGCTGCTAGTCCTCCTTTCATGAAGAATGTTAAGGTCCTAGCTCCTGTCCAATGCACCAAAGCCAGCTAAAAAGTCAATAATCGATACCTAAAACTTGAATTGTACTACTTCTTACTGGATATTACATCAACTTAGAAGCTTCATCTGTGTTCTACTGTGGTGATTTTAGTGCCTCCGCATACCGCAGCACGTGACATAGCTTTGCAGACGATAAGTACAACCGTTTCAGTGAGAAGAGCGGCCAATGTGACGATCTGGCTTTAAGTCGATTCGATAACAATTGACGAAAACGGACGGATTTCTCAGGTTCTTACTACATATGAACACTTTTCACATTCTCCCGTGCAACTCGGCTGCTAGTCCTCCTTTCATGAAGAATGTTAAGGTCCTAGCTCATGTCCAAGGGTCCAAAGCCAGCTAAAAAGTCAATAATCGATACCTTAAACTTGAATTGTACTACTTCTTACTGGGTATTACATAAACTTAGAAGCTTCATCTGTGTTCTACTATGGTGCTTTTAGTGTCTCCGCATACCGCAGCACGCGACATAGTCTTGCAGACGATAAGTACAACCGTTTCAGAGAGAAGAGCGGCCAATGTGACGATCTGGCTTTAAGTCGATTCGATAAGAAATGACGAAAACGGACGGATTTCTCAGGTTTTTACTACATATGAACACTTTCCACATTCTTCCGTGCAACTGGGCTGCTAGTCCTCCTTTTATGCAGAATCTTAAAGTCCTAGCTCATGTCCAAGGCACGAAAGCCATGTAAAAAGTCAATAATCGATACCTAAATCTTGAATTGGACTACTTCTTACTGGCTATTACATCAACTTAGAAGCTTCATCTGTGTTCTACTATGGTGCTTTTCCTGTTTCCGCCTACGGCAACACGCGACATAGCTTTGCAGACGATAAGCACAACCGTTTCAGAGAGAAGAGCGGCCAATGTGACGATCAGGCTTTAAGTCGATTCGCTAACAAATGACGAAAAAGGACGGATTTCTAAGTTTATTACTACATATGAACACTTTTCACATTATCCCGTGCAACTCGGCTGCTAGTCCTCCTTTCATGCAGAATCTTAACGTCCTAGCTCATGTCCAAGGCACCAAAGCCAGCTAAAAGGTCCATATTCAATACCTAAAACTTGAATTGTACTACTTGTTACTGGCTATTACATCAACTTAGAAGCTTGATCTGTGTTCTACTATGGTGCTTTTAGTGTCTCAGCATGCCGCAGCACGCGACATAGCTTTTCAGACGATAAGTACAACCGTTTCAGAGAGAAGAGCGGCCAATGTGACGATCTGTCTTTAAGTCGATTCGATAACAAATGACGAAAACGGACGGATTACTCAGGTTTTTACTACATATGAACACATTTCACATTCTCCCGCGCAACTCGGCTGCTAGTCCTCCTTTCATGCAGAATCTTAAAGTCCTAGCTCATGTCCAAGGCACCAAAGCCAGCTAAATAGTCAATAATCGATTCCTAAAACTTGAATTGTACTACTTCTTACTGGCTATTACATCAACTTAGATGCTTCATCTGTGTTCTACTATGGTGATTTTAGTGTCTCCACATACCGCAGCACGTGACATAGCTTTGCAGACGATATTTACAAACGTTTCAGAGAGAAGAGCGGCCAATGTGACCATCTGGCTTTAAGTAGATTCGATAACAAATGACGAAAACGGACGGATTTCTCAGGTTTTTACTACATATGAACACTTTTCACATTCTGACGTGCAACTCGGCTGCTAGTCCTCCTTTCATGCAGAATCTTAAGGTCCTAGCTCATGTCCAAGGTACCGAAGCCAGCTAAAAAGACAATAATCGATACCTAAAACTTGAACTGTTCTACTTCTTACTGGCTATTGCATCAACTTAGAAGCTTCATCTGTGTTCTACTATGGTGGTTTTAGTGTCTCCACATACCGCAGCACGCGACATAGCTTTGCAGACGATAAGTACAACCGTTTCAGAGAGAAGTGCGGCCAATGTGACGATCTGGCTTTAAGTCGATTCGATAACAAATGACGAAAACGGACGGATTTCTCAGGTTTTTACTACATATGAACACTTTTCACATTCTCCCGTGCAACTCGGCTGTTAGTCCTCCTTCATGCAAAATCTTAAGTTCCTAGCTCGTGTCCAAGGCACCAAAGAAGGGTAAACAGTCAATAACCGATACCTAAAACTTGAATTGTACTACTTCTTACTGGCTATTACATCAACTTAGAAGCTTCATCTGTGTTCTACTACGGTGCTCTTAGTTTCTCCGCATACCGCAGCACGCGACATAGTTTTGCAGACGATAAGTACAACCGTTTCAGAGAGAAGAGCGGCCAATGTGACGATCTGGCTTTAAGTCGGTTCGATAACAAATGAGGAAAACGGACGGATTTCTCAGGTTTTTACTACATATGAACACTTTTCACATTCTCCCGTGCAACTCGGCTGCTAGTCCTCCTATTATGCAGAATCTTAAGGTCCTAGCTCATGTCCAAGGCACCTAAGCCAGCTAAAAAGTCAATAACCGATACCTAAAACTTGAATTGTACTACTTCTTACTGGATATTACATCAACTTAGAATCTTCATCTGTGTTCTACTGTGGTGATTTTAGTGTCTCCGCATACCGCAGCACGTGACATAGCTTTGCAGACGATAAGTACAACCGTTTCAGAGAGAAGAGCGGCCAATGTGACGATCTGGCTTTAAGTCGATTCGATAACAAATGACGAAAACGGATGGAATTCTAATGTTTTTACTACATATGAACACTTTTCACATTCTCCCGTGCAACTCGGCTGCTAGTCCTCCTTTCATGAAGAATGTTAAGGTCCTAGCTCATGTCCAAGGGACCAAAGCCAGCTAAAGAGTCAATAATCGATGCCTTAAACTTGAATTATAATACTTCCTACTTTGTATTACATCAACTTAGAAGCTTCATCTGTGTTCTACTATGGTGCTTTTTGTGTCTCCGCATACCGCAGCACGCGACATAGCTTTGCAGACGATAAGTACAACCGTTTTACAGAGAAGAGCGGCCAATGTGACGATCTGGCTTTAAGTCGATTCGATAACAAATGACGAAAACGGACGGATTTCTCAGTTTTTTACTACATTTGAAGAGTTTTCACATTCTCCCGTGCAACTCGGCTGCTAGTCCTCCTTTCATGCAGAATATTAAGGTCCTAGCTCATGTCCAAGGCACCAAAGCCAGCTAAAAATTCAATATTCAGTACCTTATACTTGAATTTTACTACTTCTTACTGGCTCTTACATCAACTTAGAAGCTTCATCTGTGTTCTACTATGGTGCTTTTAGTGTCTCAGCATACCGCAGCACGCGACACAGCATTGCAGACGATAAGTACAACCGTTTCAGAGAGAAGAGCGGCCAATGTGACGATCTGGCTTTAAGTCGATTCGATAACAAATGACGAAAACGGACGGATTTCTAAGGTTTTTACTACATATGAACACTTTTCACATTCTCCCGTGCAACTCGGTTGCAAGTCCTCCTTTCATGCAGAATCTTAAGGTCCTAGCTCATGTCCAAGGCACCAAAGCCAGCTAAAAAGTCAATAATCGATACCTAAGACTTGAATTGTACTACTTCTTACTGGATATTACATCAACTTAGAAGCTTCATCTGTGTTCTACTGTGGTGATTTTAGTGTCTCCGCATACCGCAGCACGTGACATAGCTTTGCAGACGATAAGTACAACCGTTTCAGAGAGAAGAGCGGCCAATGTGACGATCTGGCTTTAACTCGATTCGATAACAAATGACGAAAACGGACGGATTTCTCAGGTTTTTACTACATTTGAACAGTTTTCACATTCTCCCGTGCAACTCGGCTGCTAGTCCACCTTTCATGCAGAATATTAAGGTCCTAGCTCATGTCCAATGCACCAAAGCCAGCTAAAAAGTCAATAATCGATACCTAAAACTTGAATTGTACTACTTATTACTGGATATTACATCAACTTAGAAGCTTCATCTGTTTTCTACTGTGGTGATTTTAGTGTCTCCGCATACCGCAGCACGTGACATAGCTTTGCAGACGATAAGTACAACCGTTTCAGAGAGAAGAGCGGCCAATGTGACGATCTCGCTTTAAGTCGATTCGATAACAAATGACGAAAACGGACGGATTTCTCAGGTTATTACTACATATGAACACTTTTCACATTCTCCCGTGCAACTCGGCTGCTAGTCCTCCTTTCTTGCAGAATCTTAAGGTCCTAGCTCATGTCCAAGGCACCAAAGCCAGCTAAAAGGTCCATATTCAATACCTAAAACTTGAATTGTACTACTTCTTACTGGCTATTACATCAACTTAGAAGCTTGATCTGTGTTCTACTATGGTGCTTTTAGTGTCTCAGCATTCCGCAGCACGCGACATAGCTTTTCAGAGGATAAGTACAACCGTTTCAGAGAGAAGAGCGGCCAATGTGACGATCTGGCTTTAAGTCGATTCGATAACAAATGACGAAAACGGACGGATTTCTCAGGTTTTTACTACATATGAACACTTTTCACATTCTCCCGTGGAATTCGGCTGCTATTCCACCTTTCATGCAGAATCTTAAGGTCCTAGCTCATGTCCAATGCACCAAAGCCAGCTGAAAAGTCAATAATCGATACCTAAAACTTGAGTTGTACTACTTCTTACTGGGTATTACATCAACCTAGAAGCTTCATCTGTGTTCTACTATGGTGCTTTTAGTGTCTCCGCATACCGCAGCACGCGACATAGCTTTGCAGACGATAAGTACAACCGTTTCAGAGAGAAGAGCGGCCAATGTGACGATCTGGTTTTAAGTCGATTCGATAACAAATGACGAAAACGGACGGATTTCTCAGGTTTTTACTACATATGAACACTTTTCACAATCTCCCGTGCAACTCGGCTGCTAGTCCTCCTTTCATGCAGAATCTTAAGGTCCTAGCTCATGTCCAAGGCACCAAAGCCAGGTAAAAAGTCAATAATCAATACCTAAAACTTGAATTGTACTACTTCTTACTGGCTATTACATCAACTTAGAAGCTTCATCTGTGTTCTACTACGTTGCTTTTAGTTTCTCCGCGTACCGCAGCACGCGACATAGTTTTGCAGACGATAAGTACAACCGTTTCAGAGAGAAGAGCGGCCAATGTGACGATCTGGCTTTAAGTCGATTCGATAACAAATGACGAAAAGGACGGATTTCTCAGGTTTTTACTACATATGAACACTTTTCACATTCTCCCGTGGAACTCGGCTGCTAGTCCACCTTTCATGCAGAATCTTAAGGTCCTAGCTCATGTCCAATGCACCAAAGCCAGCTGAAAAGTCAATAATCGATACCCAAAACTTGAATTGTACTACTTCTGACTGGGTATTACATCAACTTAGAAGCTTCATCTGTGTTCTACTATGGTGCTTTTAGTGTCTCCGCATACCGCAGCACGCGACATAGCTTTGCAGACGATAAGTACAACCGTTTCAGAGAGAAGAGCGGCCAATGTGACGATCTGACTTTAAGTCGATTCGATAACAAATGACGAAAACGGACGGATTTCTCAGGTTTTTACTACATATGAACACTTTTCACAATCTCCCGTGCAACTCGGCTGCTAGTCCTCCTTTCATGCAGAATCTTAAGGTCCTAGCTCATGTCCAAGGCACCAAAGCCAGCTAAAAAGTCAATAATCAATACCTAAAACTTGAATTGTACTACTTCTTACTGGCTATTACATCAACTTAGAAGCTTCATCTGTGTTCTACTACGTTGCTTTTAGTTTCTCCGCATACCGCAGCACGCGACATAGTTTTGCAGACGATAAGTACAACCGTTTCAGAGAGAAGAGCGGCCAATGTGACGATCTGGCTTTAAGTCGATTCGATAACAAATGACGAAAACGGACGGATTTCTAAGGTTTTTACTACATATGAACACTTTTCACATTCTCCCGTGCAACTCGGCTGCTAGTCCTCCTTTCATGAAGAATGATAAGGTCCTAGCTCATGTCCAAGGCACCAAAGCCAGCTAAAAAGTCAATAATCGATACCTTAGACTTGAAATGTACTACTTCTTACTGGGTATTACATCAACTTAGAAGCTTCATCTGTGTTCTACTATGGTGCTTTTAGTGTCTCCGCATACCGCAACACGCGACATAGCTTTGCAGACGATAAGTACAACCATTTCAGAGAGAAGAGCGGCCAATATGACGATCTGGCTTTAAGTCGATTCGATAACAAATGACGAAAACGGACGGATTTCTCAGGTTTTTACTACATATGAACACTTTTCACATTCTCCCGTGCAACTGGGCTGCTAGTCCTCTTTTATGCAGAATCTTAAAGTCCTAGCTCATGTCCAAGGCACGAAAGCCAGCTAAGAAGTCAATAATCGATACCTAAATCTTGAATTGGACTACTTCTTACTGGCTATTACATCAACTTAGAAGCATCATCTGTGTTCTACTATGGTGCTTTTAGTGTCTCCGCATACCGCAGCACGCGACATAGCTTTGCAGACGATAAGTACCACCGTTTCAGAGAGAAGAGCGGCCAATGTGACGATCTGGCTTTAAGTCGATTCGATAACAAATGACGAAAACGGGCGGATTTCTCAGGTTTGTACTACATATGAACACTTTTCACATTCTCCCGTGGAACTCGGCTGCTAGTCCTCCTTTCATGCACAATCTTAAGGTCCTACCTCATGTCCAATGCACCAAAGCCAGCTGAAAAGTCAATAATCGATACCTAAAACTTGAATTGTACTACTTCTTACTGGATATTACATCATCTTAGAAGCTTCATGTGTGTTCTACTGCGGTGATTTTAGTGTCACCACATACCGCAGCACGTGACATAGCTTTGCAGACGATAAGTACAACCGTTTCAGAGAGAAGAGCGGCCAATGTGACGATCTGACTTTAAGTCGATTCGATAACAAATGACGAAAACGGACGGATTTCTAAGGTTTTTACTACATATGAACACTTTTCACATTCTCCCGTGCAACTCGGCTGCTAGTCCTCCTTTCATGCAGAATCTTGAGGTCCTAGCTCATATCCAAGGCACAAAAGCCAGCTAAAAGGTGAATATTCGATACCTAAAACTTGAATTGTACTACTTCTTATTGGGTATTACATCAACTTAGAAGCTTCATCTGTGTTCTATTAAGGTGCTTTTAGTGTCTCCGAATACCGCAGTACGCGACATAGCTTTGCAGACGATAAGTACAACCGTTTCAGTGAGAAGAGCGGCCAATGTGACGATCTGGCTTTAAGTCAATTCGATAACAAATGACGAAAACGGACGGATTTCTCAGGTTTTTACTACATATGAACACTTTTCACATTCTCCCGTGCAACTCGGCTGCTAGTCCTCCTTTCATGCAGAATCTTGAGGTCCTAGCTCATATCCAAGGCACAAAAGCCAGCTAAAAGGTGAATATTCAATACCTAAAACTTGAATTGTACTACTTCTTACTGGCTATTACATCAACTTCGAAACTTCAGCTGTGTTCTACTATGGTGATTTTAGTGTGTCAGCATACCGCAGCACGCGACATAGCTTTGCAGACGATAAGTACAACCGTTTCAGAGAGAAGAGCGGCCAATGTGACGATCTGGCTTTAAGTCAATTCGATAACAAATGACGAAAACGGACGGATGTCTCAGGTTTTTACTTCATATGAACACTTTTCACATTCTCCCGTGCAACTGGGCTGCTAGTCCTCCTTTTATGCAGAATCTTAAAGTCCTAGCTCATGTCCAAGGCACCTAAGCCAGCTAAAAAGTCAATAATCGATACCTAAAACTTGAATTGGCCTACTTCTTACTGGCTATTACATCAACATAGAAGCTTCATCTGTGTTCTATTATGGTGCTTTTCCTGTTTCCGCCTACGGCAACACGCGACATAGCTTTGCAGACGATAAGTACCACCGTTTCAGAGAGAAGAGCGGCCAATGTGACGATCTGGCTTTTAGTCGATTCGATAACAAATGACGAAAACTGACGGATTTCTCAGGTTTGTACTACATATGAACACTTTTCACATACTCCCGTGCAACTCGGCTGCTAGTCCTCCTTTCATGCAGAATCTTAAGGTCCTAGCTCATGTCCAAGGCACCAAAGCCAGCTAAAAAGTCAATAACCGATACCTAAAACTTGAATTGTACTTCTTCTTACTGGCTATTACATCATCTTAGAAGCTTCATCTGTGTTCTACTATCGTGCTTTTAGTGTCTCCGAAACCCGCAGTACGCGACATGGCTTTGCAGACGATAAGTACAACCGTTTCAGAGAGAAGAGCGGCCAATGTGACGATCTGACCTTAAGTCGATTCGATAACAAATGACGAAAACGGACGGATTTCTAAGGTTTTTACTACATATGAACACTTTTCACATTCTCCCGTGCAACTCGGCTGCTAGTCCTCCTTTCATGCAGAATATTAAGGTCCTAGCACATGTCCAAGGCACCAAAGCCAGCAAAAAGGTCAATATTCAATACCTAAAACTTGAATTGTACTACTTCTTACTGGCTATTACATCAACTTAGAAGCTTCATCTGTGTTCTATTATGGTGCTTTTCCTGTTTCCGCCTACGGCAACACGCGACATAGCTTTGCAGACGATAAGTACCACCGTTTCAGAGAGGAGAGCGGCCAATGTGACGATCTGGCTTTAAGTCGATTCGATAACAAATGACGAAAACGGACGGATTTCTAAGGTTTTTACTACATATGAACACTTTTCACATTCTCCCGTGCAACTCGGCTGCTAGTCCTCCTTTCATGAAGAATGTTAAGGTCCTAGCTCATGTCCAAGGCACCAAAGCCAGCTAAAAAGTCAATAATCGAAATCTTAAACTTGAATTGTACTACTTCTTACTGGTTATTACATCAACTTAGAAGCTTCATCTGTGTTCTACTATGGTGCTTTTAGTGTCTCCGAATACCGCAGTACGCGACATAGCTTTGCAGACGATAAGTACAACTGTTTCAGAGAGAAGAGCGGCCAATGTGACGATCTGGCTTTAAGTCGATTCGATAACAAATGACGAAAACGGACGTATATCTCAGGTTTTTACTACATTTGAACAGTTTTCACATTCTCCCGTGCAACTCGGCTGCTAGTCCTCCTTTCATGCAGCATATTAAGGTCCTAGCTCATGTCCAAGGCACCAAAGCCAGCTAAAAAGTCAATAATCGATACCTAAAACTTGAATTGTACTACTTCTTACTGGATATTACATCAACTTAGAAGCTTCATCTGTGTTCTACTGTGGTGATTTTAGTGTCTCCGCATACCGCAGCACGTGACATAGCTTTGCAGACGATAAGTACAACCGTTTCAGAGAGAAGAGCGGCCAATGTGACGATCTGGCTTTAAGTCGATTCGATAACAAATGACGAAAACGGACGTATTTCTCAGGTTTTTACTACATTTGAACAGTTTTCACATTCTCCCGTGCAACTCGGCTGCTAGTCCTCCTTTCATGCAGCATATTAAAGACCTAGCTCATGTCCAAGGCACCAAAGCCAGCTAAAAAGTCAATAATCGATACCTAAAACTTGAATTGTACTACTTCTTACTGGATATTACATCAACTTAGAAGCTTCATCTGTGTTCTACTGTGGTGATTTTAGTGTCTCCGCATACCGCAGCACGTGACATAGCTTTGCAGACGATAAGTACAACCGTTTCAGAGAGAAGAGCGGCCAATGTGACGATCTGGCTTTAAGTCAATTCGATAACAAATGACGAAAACGGACGGATGTCTCAGGTTTTTACTTCATATGAACACTTTTGACATTCTCCCGTGCAACTGGGCTGCTAGTCCTCCTTTTATGCAGAATCTTAAAGTCCTAGCTCATGTCCAAGGCACCTAAGCCAGCTAAAAAGTCAATAATCGATACCTAAAACTTGAATTGGACTACTTCTTACTGGCTATTACATCAACATAGAAGCTTCATCTGTGTTCTATTATGGTGCTTTTCTTGTTTCCGCCTACGGCAACACGCGACATAGCTTTGCTGACGATAAGTACCACCGTTTCAGAGAGAAGAGCGGCCAATGTGACGATCTGGCTTTAAGTCGATTCGATAACAAATGACGAAAACGGGCGGATTTCTCAGGTTTGTACTACATATGAACACTTTTCACATTCTCCCGTGGAACTCGGCTGCTAGTCCTCCTTTCATGCACAATCTTAAGGTCCTACCTCATGTCCAATGCACCAAAGCCAGCTGAAAAGTCAATAATCGATACCTAAAACTTGAATTGTACTACTTCTTACTGGATATTACATCATCTTAGAAGCTTCATGTGTGTTCTACTGCGGTGATTTTAGTGTCACCACATACCGCAGCACGTGACATAGCTTTGCAGACGATAAGTACAACCGTTTCAGAGAGAAGAGCGGCCAATGTGACGATCTGGCTTTAAGTCGATTCGATAACAAATGACGAAAAAGGACGGATTTCTCAGGTTATTACTACATATGAACACTTTTCACATTCTCCCGTGCAACTCGGCTGCTAGTCCTCCTTTCATGCAGAATCTTAAGGTCCTAGCTCATGTCCAAGGCACCAAAGCTAGCTAAAAAGTCAATATTCGATACCTAAAACTTGAATTGTACTACCTCTTATTGGGTATTACATCAACTTAGAAGCTTCATCTGTGTTCTATTAAGGTGCTTTTAGTGTCTCCGAATACCGCAGTACGCGACATAGCTTTGCAGACGATAAGTACAACCGTTTCAGTGAGAAGAGCGGCCAATGTGACGATCTGGCTTTAAGTCAATTCGATAACAAATGACGAAAACGGACGGATTTCTCAGGTTTTTACTACATATGAACACTTTTCACATTCTCCCGTGCAACTCGGCTGCTAGTCCTCCTTTCATGCAGAATCTTGAGGTCCTAGCTCATATCCAAGGCACAAAAGCCAGCTAAAAGGTGAATATTCAATACCTAAAACTTGAATTGTACTACTTCTTACTGGCTATTACATCAACTTCGAAACTTCAGCTGTGTTCTACTATGGTGATTTTAGTGTGTCAGCATACCGCAGCACGCGACATAGCTTTGCAGACGATAAGTACAACCGTTTCAGAGAGAAGAGCGGCCAATGTGACGATCTGGCTTTAAGTCAATTCGATAACAAATGACGAAAACGGACGGATGTCTCAGGTTTTTACTTCATATGAACACTTTTCACATTCTCCCGTGCAACTGGGCTGCTAGTCCTCCTTTTATGCAGAATCTTAAAGTCCTAGCTCATGTCCAAGGCACCTAAGCCAGCTAAAAAGTCAATAATCGATACCTAAAACTTGAATTGGCCTACTTCTTACTGGCTATTACATCAACATAGAAGCTTCATCTGTGTTCTATTATGGTGCTTTTCCTGTTTCCGCCTACGGCAACACGCGACATAGCTTTGCAGACGATAAGTACCACCGTTTCAGAGAGAAGAGCGGCCAATGTGACGATCTGGCTTTAAGTCGATTCGATAACAAATGACGAAAACTGACGGATTTCTCAGGTTTGTACTACATATGAACACTTTTCACATACTCCCGTGCAACTCGGCTGCTAGTCCTCCTTTCATGCAGAATCTTAAGGTCCTAGCTCATGTCCAAGGCACCAAAGCCAGCTAAAAAGTCAATAACCGATACCTAAAACTTGAATTGTACTTCTTCTTACTGGCTATTACATCATCTTAGAAGCTTCATCTGTGTTCTACTATCGTGCTTTTAGTGTCTCCGAAACCCGCAGTACGCGACATGGCTTTGCAGACGATAAGTACAACCGTTTCAGAGAGAAGAGCGGCCAATGTGACGATCTGACCTTAAGTCGATTCGATAACAAATGACGAAAACGGACGGATTTCTAAGGTTTTTACTACATATGAACACTTTTCACATTCTCCCGTGCAACTCGGCTGCTAGTCCTCCTTTCATGCAGAATATTAAGGTCCTGGCACATGTCCAAGGCACCAAAGCCAGCAAAAAGGTCAATATTCAATACCTAAAACTTGAATTGTACTACTTCTTACTGGCTATTACATCAACTTAGAAGCTTCATCTGTGTTCTATTATGGTGCTTTTCCTGTTTCCGCCTACGGCAACACGCGACATAGCTTTGCAGACGATAAGTACCACCGTTTCAGAGAGGAGAGCGGCCAATGTGACGATCTGGCTTTAAGTCGATTCGATAACAAATGACGAAAACGGACGGATTTCTAAGGTTTTTACTACATATGAACACTTTTCACATTCTCCCGTGCAACTCGGCTGCTAGTCCTCCTTTCATGAAGAATGTTAAGGTCCTAGCTCATGTCCAAGGCACCAAAGCCAGCTAAAAAGTCAATAATCGAAATCTTAAACTTGAATTGTACTATTTCTTACTGGTTATTACATCAACTTAGAAGCTTCATCTGTGTTCTACTATGGTGCTTTTAGTGTCTCCGAATACCGCAGTACGCGACATAGCTTTGCAGACGATAAGTACAACTGTTTCAGAGAGAAGAGCGGCCAATGTGACGATCTGGCTTTAAGTCGATTCGATAACAAATGACGAAAACGGACGTATTTCTCAGGTTTTTACTACATTTGAACAGTTTTCACATTCTCCCGTGCAACTCGGCTGCTAGTCCTCCTTTCATGCAGCATATTAAAGTCCTAGCTCATGTCCAAGGCACCAAAGCCAGCTAAAAAGTCAATAATCGATACCTAAAACTTGAATTGTACTACTTCTTACTGGATATTACATCAACTTAGAAGCTTCATCTGTGTTCTACTGTGGTGATTTTAGTGTCTCCGCATACCGCAGCACGTGACATAGCTTTGCAGACGATAAGTACAACCGTTTCAGAGAGAGGAGCGGCCAATGTGACGATCTGGCTTTAAGTCAATTCGATAACAAATGACGAAAACGGACGGATGTCTCAGGTTTTTACTTCATATGAACACTTTTCACATTCTCCCGTGCAACTGGGCTGCTAGTCCTCCTTTTATGCAGAATCTTAAAGTCCTAGCTCATGTCCAAGGCACCTAAGCCAGCTAAAAAGTCAATAATCGATACCTAAAACTTGAATTGGCCTACTTCTTACTGGCTATTACATCAACATAGAAGCTTCATCTGTGTTCTATTATGGTGCTTTTCTTGTTTCCGCCTACGGCAACACGCGACATAGCTTTGCAGACGATAAGTACCACCGTTTCAGAGAGAAGAGCGGCCAATGTGACGATCTGGCTTTAAGTCGATTCGATAACAAATGACGAAAACGGGCGGATTTCTCAGGTTTGTACTACATATGAACACTTTTCACATTCTCCCGTGGAACTCGGCTGCTAGTCCTCCTTTCATGCAGAATCTTAAGGTCCTAGCTCATGTCCAATGCACCAAAGCCAGCTAAAAAGTCAATAATCGATACCTAAAACTTGAATTGTACTACTTCTTACTGGATATTACATCATCTTAGAAGCTTCATGTGTGTTCTACTGCGGTGATTATAGTGTCACCACATACCGCAGCACGTGACATAGCTTAGCAGACGATAAGTACAACCGTTTCAGAGAGAAGAGCGGCCAATGTGACGATCTGGCTTTAAGTCGATTCGATAACAAATGACGAAAAAGGACGGATTTCTCAGGTTATTACTACATATGAACACTTTTCACATTCTCCCGTGCAACTCGGCTGCTAGTCCTCCTTTCATGCAGAATCTTAAGGTCCTAGCTCATGTCCAAGGCACCAAAGCTAGCTAAAAAGTCAATATTCGATACCTAAAACTTGAATTGTGCTACTTCTTATTGGGTATTACATCAACTTAGAAGCTTCATCTGTGTTCTATTAAGGTGCTTTTAGTGTCTCCGAATACCGCAGTACGCGACATAGCTTTGCAGACGATAAGTACAACCGTTTCAGTGAGAAGAGCGGCCAATGTGACGATCTGGCTTTAAGTCAATTCGATAACAAATGACGAAAACGGACGGATTTCTCAGGTTTTTACTACATATGAACACTTTTCACATTCTCCCGTGCAACTCGGCTGCTAGTCCTCCTTTCATGCAGAATCTTGAGGTCCTAGCTCATATCCAAGGCACAAAAGCCAGCTAAAAGGTGAATATTCAATACCTAAAACTTGAATTGTACTACTTCTTACTGGATATTACATCAACTTAGAAGCTTCATCTGTGTTCTACTGTGGTGATTTTAGTGTCTCCGCATACCGCAGCACGTGACATAGCTTTGCAGACGATAAGTACAACCGTTTCAGAGAGAAGAGCGGCCAATGTGACGATCTGGCTTTAAGTCGATTCGATAACAAATGACGAAAACGGACGTATTTCTCAGGTTTTTACTACATTTGAACAGTTTTCACATTCTCCCGTGCAACTCGGCTGCTAGTCCTCCTTTCATGCAGCATATTAAAGTCCTAGCTCATGTCCAAGGCACCAAAGCCAGCTAAAAAGTCAATAATCGATACCTAAAACTTGAATTGTACTACTTCTTACTGGATATTACATCAACTTAGAAGCTTCATCTGTGTTCTACTGTGGTGATTTTAGTGTCTCCGCATACCGCAGCACGTGACATAGCTTTGCAGACGATAAGTACAACCGTTTCAGAGAGAAGAGCGGCCAATGTGACGATCTGGCTTTAAGTCAATTCGATAACAAATGACGAAAACGGACGGATGTCTCAGGTTTTTACTTCATATGAACACTTTTCACATTCTCCCGTGCAACTGGGCTGCTAGTCCTCCTTTTATGCAGAATCTTAAAGTCCTAGCTCATGTCCAAGGCACCTAAGCCAGCTAAAAAGTCAATAATCGATACCTAAAACTTGAATTGGCCTACTTCTTACTGGCTATTACATCAACATAGAAGCTTCATCTGTGTTCTATTATGGTGCTTTTCCTGTTTCCGCCTACGGCAACACGCGACATACCTTTGCAGACGATAAGTACCACCGTTTCAGAGAGAAGAGCGGCCAATGTGACGATCTGGCTTTAAGTCGATTCGATAACAAATGACGAAAACTGACGGGTTTCTCAGGTTTGTACTACATATGAACACTTTTCACATTCTCCCGTGCAACTCGGCTGCTAGTCCTCCTTTCATGCAGAATCTTAAGGTCCTAGCTCATGTCCAAGGCACCAAAGCCAGCTAAAAAGTCAATAACCGATACCTAAAACTTGAATTGTACTTCTTCTTACTAGCTATTACATCATCTTAGAAGCTTCATCTGTGTTCTACTATCGTGCTTTTAGTGTCTCCGAAAACCGCAGTACGCGACATGGCTTTGCAGACGATAAGTACAACCGTTTCAGAGAGAAGAGCGGCCAATGTGACGATCTGACCTTAAGTCGATTCGATAACAAATGACGAATACGGACGGATTTCTAAGGTTTTTACTACATATGAACACTTTTCACATTCTCCCGTGCAACTCGGCTGCTAGTCCTCCTTTCATGCAGAATATTAAGGTCCTAGCACATGTCCAAGGCACCAAAGCCAGCAAAAAGGTCAATATTCAATACCTAAAACTTGAATTGTACTACTTCTTACTGGCTATTACATCAACTTAGAAGCTTCATCTGTGTTCTATTATGGTGCTTTTCCTGTTTCCGCCTACGGCAACACGCGACATAGCTTTGCAGACGATAAGTACCACCGTTTCAGAGAGGAGAGCGGCCAATGTGACGATCTGGCTTTAAGTCGATTCGATAACAAATGACGAAAACGGACGTATTTCTCAGGTTTTTACTACATTTGAACAGTTTTCACATTCTCCCGTGCAACTCGGCTGCTAGTCCTCCTTTCATGCAGCATATTAAGGTCCTAGCTCATGTCCAAGGCACCAAAGCCAGCTAAAAAGTCAATAATCGATACCTAAAACTTGAATTGTACTACTTCTTACTGGATATTACATCAACTTAGAAGCTTCATCTGTGTTCTACTGTGGTGATTTTAGTGTCTCCGCATACCGCAGCACGTGACATAGCTTTGCAGACGATAAGTACAACCGTTTCAGAGAGAAGAGCGGCCAATGTGACGATCTGGCTTTAAGTCGATTCGATAACAAATGACGAAAACGGACGTATTTCTCAGGTTTTTACTACATTTGAACAGTTTTCACATTCTCCCGTGGAACTCGGCTGCTAGTCCTCCTTTCATGCAGCATATTAAGGTCCTAGCTCATGTCCAAGGCACCAAAGCCAGCTAAAAAGTCAATAACCGATATCTAAAACTTGAATTGTACTTCTTCTTACTGGCTATTACATCATCTTAGAAGTTTCATCTGTGTTCTACTATCGTGCTTTTAGTGTCTCCGAAAACCGCAGTACGCGACATGGCTTTGCAGACGATAAGTACAACCGTTTCAGAGAGAAGAGCGGCCAATGTGACGATCTGACCTTAAGTCGATCCGATAACAAATGACGAAAGCGGACGGATTTCTAAGGTTTTTACTACATATGAACACTTTTCACATTCTCCCGTGCAACTCGGCTGCTAGTCCTCCTTTCATGCAAAATATTAAGGTCCCAGCACATGTCCAAGGCACCAAAGCCAGCAAAAAGGTCAATATTCAATACCTAAAACTTGAATTGTACTACTTCTTACTGGCTATTACATCAACTTAGAAGCTTCATCTGTGTTCTACTACGTTGCTTTTAGTGTCTCAGCATACCGCAGCACGCGACATAGCTTTGCAGACGATAAGTACAACCGTTTCAGAGAGAAGAGCGGCCAATGTGACGATCTGGCTTTAAGTCGATTCGATAACAAATGACGAAAACGGACGTATTTCTCAGGTTTTACTACATATGAACACTTTTCACATTCTCCCGTGCAACTCGGCTGCTAGTCCTCCTTCATGCAAAATCTTAAGTTCCTAGCTCGTGTCCAAGGCACCAAAGAAGGGTAAAAAGTCAATAACCGATACCTAAAACTTGAATTGTACTACTTCTTACTGGCTATTACATCAACTTCGAAGCTTCATCTGTGTTCTACTATGGTGCTTTTAGTGTCTCAGCATACCGCAGCACGCGACATAGTTTTGCAGACGATAAGTACAATCGTTTCAGAGAGAAGAGCGGCCAATGTGACGATCTGTCTTTAAGTCGATTCGATAACAAATGACGAAAACGGACGGATGTCTCATTTTTTTACTACATATGAACATTTTTCACATTCTCCCGTGCAACTCGTCTGCTAGTCCTCCTTTCATGCAGAATCTTAAGGTCCTAGCTCATGTCCAAGGCACCAAAGCCAACTAAAAGGTCAATATTCAATACCTAAAACTTGAATAGTACTACTTCTTACTGGCTATTACATCAACTTAGAAGCTTGATCTGTATTCTACTATGGTGCTTTTAGTTTCTCAGCATATCGCAGCACGCGACATAGCTTTGCAGACGATAAGTACAACCGTTTCAGGGAGAAGAGCGGCCATTGTGACGATCTGGCTTTAAGTCGATTCGATAACAAATGACGAAAACGGACGGATTTCTCAGGTATTTACTACATATGAACACTTTTCACATTCTCCCGTGCAACTCGGCTGCTAGTCCTCCTTTCATGCAGAATCTTAAGGTCCTAGCTCATGTTCAAGGCACCAAAGCCAGCTAAAAAGTCAATAATCGAAATCTTAAACTTGAATTGTACTACTTCTTACTGGGTATTACATCAACTTAGAAGCTTCATCTGTGTTCTACTATGGTGCTTTTAGTGTCTCCGAATACCGCAGTACGCGACATAGCTTTGCAGACGATAAGTACAACCGTTTCAGAGAGAAGAGCGGCCAATGTGACGATCTGGCTTTAAGTCGATTCGATAACAAATGACGAAAAAGGACGTATTTCTCAGGTTTTTACTACATTTGAACAGTTTTCACATTCTCCCGTGCAACTCGGCTGCTTGTCCTCCTTTCATGCAGCATATTAAGGTCCTAGCTCATGTCCAAGGCACCAAAGCCAGCTAAAAAGTCAATAATCGATACCTAAAACTTGAATTGTACTACTTCTTACTGGATATTACATCAACTTAGAAGCTTCATCTGTGTTCTACTGTGGTGATTTTAGTGTCTCCGCATACCGCAGCACGTGACATAGCTTTGCAGACGATAAGTACAACCGTTTCAGAGAGAAGAGCGGCCAATGTGACGATCTGGCTTTAAGTCGATTCGATAACAAATGACGAAAACGGACGTATTTCTCAGGTTTTTACTACATTTGAACAGTTTTCACATTCTCCCGTGCAACTCGGCTGCTAGTCCTCCTTTCATGCAGCATATTAAGGTCCTAGCTCATGTCCAAGGCACCAAAGCCAGCTAAAAAGTCAATAATCGATACCTAAAACTTGAATTGTACTACTTCTTACTGGATATTACATCAACTTAGAAGCTTCATCTGTGTTCTACTGTGGTGATTTTAGTGTCTCCGCATACCGCAGCACGTGACATAGCTTTGCAGACGATAAGTACAACCGTTTCAGAGAGAAGAGCGGCCAATGTGACGATCTGGCTTTAAGTCGATTCGCTAACAAATGACGAAAAAGGACGGGTTTCTCAGGTTATTACTACATATGAACACTTTTCACATTCTCCCGTGCAACTCGGCTGCAAGTCCTACTTTCATGCAGAATCTTAAGGTCCTAGCTCATGTCCAAGGCACCAAAGCCAGCTAAAAGTTCCATATTCAATACCTAAAACTTGAATTGTACTACATCTTACTGGATATTACATCAACTTAGAAGCTAGATCTGTGGTCTACTATGGTGCTTTTAGTGTCTCAGCATCCCGCAGCACGCGACATAGCTTTGCAGACGATAAGTACAGCCGTTTCAGAGAGAAGAGCGGCCAATGTGACGATCTGGCTTTAAGTCGATTCGATAACAAATGACGAAAACGTACGGATTTCTCAGGTTTTTACTACATATGAACATTTTTCACATTCTCCCGTGCAACTCGGCTGCTAGTCCTCCTTTCATGCAGAATCTTAAGGTCCTAGCTCATGTCCAAGGTACCGAAGCCAGCTAAAGAGTCAATAATCGATACCTAAAACTTGAATTGTACTACTTCTTACTGGCTATTACATCAACTTAGATGCTTCATCTGTGTTCTACTATGGTGATTTTAGTGTCTCCACATACCGCTGCACGCGACATAGCTTTGCAGACGATATGTACAAACGTTTCAGAGAGAAGAGCGGCCAATGTGACCATCTGGCTTTAACTCGATTCGATAACAAATGACGAAAACGGACGGATTTCTCAGGTTTTTACTACATATGAACACTTTTCACATTCTGACGTGCAACTCGGCTGCTAGTCCTCCTTTCATGCAGAATCTTAAGGTCCTAGCTCATGTCCAAGGTACCGAAGCCAGCTAAAGAGTCAATAATCGATACCTAAAACTTGAATTGTTCTACTTCATACTGGCTATTGCATCAACTTAGAAGCCTCATCTGTGTTCTACTATGGTGATTTTAGTGTCTCCGCATACCGCAGCACGCGACATAGCTTTGCAGACGATAAGTACAACCGTTTCAGGGAGAAGAGCGGCCATTGTGACGATCTGGCTTTAAGTCGATTCGATAACAAATGACGAAAACGGACCGATTTCTCAGGTTTTTACTACATATGAACACTTTTCACATTCTCCCGTGCAACTCGGCGGCTAGACCTCCTCTCATGCAGAATCTTAAGGTCCTAGCTCATGTCCAAGGCACCAAAGCCAGCTAAAAAGTCAATAACCGATACCTAAAACTTGAATTGTACTTCTTCTTACTGGCTATTACATCATCTTAGAAGCTTCATCTGTGTTATACTATGGTGCTTTTAGTGTCTCCGAATACCGCAGTACGCGACATAGCTTTGCAGACGATAAGTACAACCGTTTCAGAGAGAAGAGCGGCCAATTTGACGATCTGGCTTTAAGTCGATTGGGTAACAAATGACGAAAACTGACGGATTTCTCAGGTTTTTACTACATATGAACACTTTTCACATTCTCCCGTGCAACTCGGCTGCTTGTCCTCCTTTCATGCAGAATCTTAAGGTCCTAGCACATGTCCAAGGCACAAAAGCCAGCAAAAAGGTCAATATTCAATACCTAAAACTTGAATTGTACTACTTCTTACTGGCTATTACATCAACTTAGAAGCTTGATCTGTGGTCTACTATGGTGCTTTTAGGGTCTCAGCATCCCGCAGCACGCGACATAGCTTTGCAGACGATAAGTACAACCGTTTCAGAGAGAAGAGCGGCCAATGTGACGATCTGGCTTTAAGTCGATTCGATAACAAATGACGAAAACGTACGGATTTCTCAGGTTTTTACTAGATATGAACACTTTTCACATTCTCCCGTGCAACTCGGCTGCTAGTCCTCCTTACATGCAGAATCTTAAAGTCCTAGCTCATGTCCAAGGCACTAAAGCTAGCTAAAAAGTCAATAATCGATTCCTAAAACTTGAATTGTACTACTTCTTACTGGCTATTACATCAACTTAGATGCTTCATCTGTGTTCTACTATGGTGATTTTAGTGTCTCCACATACCGCTGCACGCGACATAGCTTTGCAGACGATAAGTACAACCACTTCAGAGAGAAGAGCGGCCAATGTGACGATCTGGCTTTAAGTCGATTCGATAACAAATGACGAAAACGGACGGATTTCTCAGGTTTTTACTACATATGAACACTTTTCACATTCTCCCGTTGAACTCGGCTGCTAGTCCACATTTCATGCAGAATCTTAAGGTCCTAGCTCATGTCCAATGCACCAAAGCCAGCTGAAAAGTCAATAATCGATACCTAAAACTTGAATTGTACTACTTCTTACTGGATATTACATCATCTTAGAACCTTCATCTGTGTTCTACTGCGGTGATTTTAGTGTCACCACATACCGCAGCACGTGACATAGCTTTGCAGACGATAAGTACAACCGCTTCAGAGAGAAGAGCGGCCAATGTGACGATCTGGCTTTAAGTCGATTCGATAACAAATGACGAAAACGGACGGATTTCTCAGGTTTTAACTACATATGAACACTTTTCACATTCTCCCGTGCAACTCGGCTGCTAGTCCTCCTTTCATGCAGAATCTTAAGGTCCTAGCTCATGTCCAAGGCACCAAAGCCAGCTAAAAAGTCAATACTCGATACCTAAAACTTGAATTGTACTACTTCTTATTGGATATTACATCAACTTCGAAGCTTCATCTGTGTTCTACTATGGTGCTTTTAGTGTCTCCACATACCGCAACACGCGACATAGCTTTGCAGACGATAAGTACAACCGTTTCAGAGAGAAGAGCGGCCAATGTGACGATCTGGCTTTAAGTCGATTCGATAACAAATGACGAAAACGGACGTATTTCTCAGGTTTTTACTACATTTGAACAGTTTTCACATTCTCCCGTGCAACTCTGCTGCTAGTCCTCCTTTCATGCAGCATATTAAGGTCCTAGCTCATGTCCAAGGCACCAAAGCCAGCTAAAAAGTCAATAATCGATACCTAAAACTTGAATTGTACTACTTCTTACTGGATATTACATCAACTTAGAAGCTTCATCTGTGTTCTACTGTGGTGATTTTAGTGTCTCCGCATACCGCAGCACGAGACATAGCTTTGCAGACGATAAGTACAACCGTTTCAGAGAGAACAGCGGCCAATGTGACGATCTGGCTTTAAGTCGATTCGATAACAAATGACGAAAACGGACGGATTTCTCAGGTTTTTACTACATTTGAACAGTTTTCACATTCTCCCGTGCAACTCGGCTGCTAGTCCACCTTTTATGCAGAATATTAAGGTCCTAGCTCATGTCCAATGCACCAAAGCCAGCTAAAAAGTCAATAATCGATACCTAAAACTTGAATTGTACTACTTCTTACTGGATATTAAATCAACTTAGAAGCTTCATATGTGTTCTACTGTGGTGATTTTAGTGTCTCCGCATACCGCAGCACGTGACATAGCTTTGCAGACGATAAGTACAATCGTTTCAGAGAGAAGAGCGGCCAATGTGACGATCTGGCTTTAAGTCGATTCGCTAACAAATGACGAAAAAGGACGGATTTCTCAGGTTATTACTAAATATGAACACTTTTCACATTCTCCCGTGCAACTCGGCTGCTAGTCCTCCTTTCATGCAGAATATTAAGGTCCCAGCACATGTCAAAGGCACCAAAGCCAGCAAAAAGGTCAATATTCAATACCTAAAACTTGAATTGTACTACTTCTTACTGGCTATTACATCAACTTAGAAGCTTCATCTGTGTTCTACTACGTTGCTTTTAGTGTCTCAGCATACCGCAGCACGCGACATAGCTTTGCAGACGATAAGTACAACCGTTTCAGAGAGAAGAGCGGCCAATGTGACGATCTGGCTTTAAGTCGATTCGATAACAAATGACGAAAACGGACGTATTTCTCAGGTTTTACTACATATGAACACTTTTCACATTCTCCCGTGCAACTCGGCTGCTAGTCCTCCTTCATGCAAAATCTTAAGTTCCTAGCTCGTGTCCAAGGCACCAAAGAAGGGTAAAAAGTCAATAACCGATACCTAAAACTTGAATTGTACTACTTCTTACTGGCTATTACATCAACTTCGAAGCTTCATCTGTGTTCTACTATGGTGCTTTTAGTGTCTCAGCATACCGCAGCACGCGACATAGTTTTGCAGACGATAAGTACAATCGTTTCAGAGAGAAGAGCGGCCAATGTGACGATCTGGCTTTAAGTCGATTCGATAACAAATGACGAAAACGGACGGATGTCTCATTTTTTTACTACATATGAACATTTTTCACATTCTCCCGTGCAACTCGTCTGCTAGTCCTCCTTTCATGCAGAATCTTAAGGTCCTAGCTCATGTCCAAGGCACCAAAGCCAACTAAAAGGTCAATATTCAATACCTACAACTTGAATTGTACTACTTCTTACTGGCTATTACATCAACTTAGAAGCTTGATCTGTATTCTACTATGGTGCTTTTAGTGTCTCAGCATATCGCAGCACGCGACATAGCTTTGCAGACGATAAGTACAACCGTTTCAGGGAGAAGAGCGGCCATTGTGACGATCTGGCTTTAAGTCGATTCGATAACAAATGACGAAAACGGACGGATTTCTCAGGTTTTTACTACATATGAACACTTTTCACATTCTCCCGTGCAACTCGGCTGCTAGTCCTCCTTTCATGCAGAATCTTAAGGTCCTAGCTCATGTTCAAGGCACCAAAGCCAGCTAAAAAGTCAATAATCGAAATCTTAAACTTGAATTGTACTACTTCTTACTGGGTATTACATCAACTTAGAAGCTTCCTCTGTGTTCTACTATGGTGCTTTTAGTGTCTCCGAATACCGCAGTACGCGACATAGCTTTGCAGACGATAAGTACAACCGTTTCAGAGAGAAGAGCGGCCAATGTGACGATCTGGCTTTAAGTCGATTCGATAACAAATGACGAAAACGGACGTATTTCTCAGGTTTTTACTACATTTGAACAGTTTTCACATTCTCCCGTGCAACTCGGCTGCTTGTCCTCCTTTCATGCAGCATATTAAGGTCCTAGCTCATGTCCAAGGCACCAAAGCCAGCTAAAAAGTCAATAATCGATACCTAAAACTTGAATTGTACTACTTCTTACTGGATATTACATCAACTTAGAAGCTTCATCTGTGTTCTACTGTGGTGATTTTAGTGTCTCCGCATACCGCAGCACGTGACATAGCTTTGCAGACGATAAGTACAACCGTTTCAGAGAGAAGAGCGGCCAATGTGACGATCTGGCTTTAAGTCGATTCGATAACAAATGACGAAAACGGACGTATTTCTCAGGTTTTTACTACATTTGAACACTTTTCACATTCTCCCGTGCAACTCGGCTGCTAGTCCTCCTTTCATGCAGCTTATTATGGTCCTAGCTCATGTCCAAGGCACCAAAGCCAGCTAAAAAGTCAATAATCGACACCTAAAACTTGAATTGTACTACTTCTTACTGGATATTACATCAACTTAGAAGCTTCATCTGTGTTCTACTGTGGTGATTTTAGTGTCTCCGCATACCGCAGCACGTGACATAGCTTTGCAGACGATAAGTACAACCGTTTCAGAGAGAAGAGCGGCCAATGTGACGATCTGGCTTTAAGTCGATTCGATAACAAATGACGAAAACGGACGTATTTCTCAGGTTTTTACTACATTTGAACAGTTTTCACATTCTCCCGTGCAACTCGGCTGCTAGTCCTCCTTTCATGCAGCATATTAAGGTCCTAGCTCATGTCCAAGGCACCAAAGCGAGCTAAAAAGTCAATAATCGATACCTAAAACTTGAATTGTACTACTTCTTACTGGATATTACATCAACTTAGAAGCTTCATCTGTGTTCTACTGTGGTGATTTTAGTGTCTCCGCATACCGCAGCACGTGACATAGCTTTGCAGACGATAAGTACAACCGTTTCAGAGAGAAGAGCGGCCAATGTGACGATCTGGCTTTAAGTCGATTCGCTAACAAATGACGAAAAAGGACGGGTTTCTCAGGTTATTACTACATATGAACACTTTTCACATTCTCCCGTGCAACTCGGCTGCTAGTCCTACTTTCATGCAGAATCTTAAGGTCCTAGCTCATGTCCAAGGCACCAAAGCCAGCTAAAAGGTCCATATTCAATACCTAAAACTTGAATTGTACTACATCTTACTGGATATTACATTGACTTAGAAGCTTGATCTGTGGTCTACTATGGTGCTTTTAGTGTCTCAGCATCCCGCAGCACGCGACATAGCTTTGCAGACGATAAGTACAGCCGTTTCAGAGACAAGAGCGGCCAATGTGACGATCTGGCTTTAAGTCGATTCGATAACAAATGACGAAAACGTACGGATTTCTCAGGTTTTTACTACATATGAACATTTTTCACATTCTCCCGTGCAACTCGGCTGCTAGTCCTCCTTACATGCAGAATCTTAAAGTCCTAGCTCATGTCCAAGGCACCAAAGCTAGCTAAAAAGTCAATAATCGATTCCTAAAACTTGAATTGTACTACTTCTTACTGGCTATTACATCAACTTAGATGCTTCATCTGTGTTCTACTATGGTGATTTTAGTGTCTCCACATACCGCTGCACGCGACATAGCTTTGCAGACGATATGTACAAACGTTTCAGAGAGAAGAGCGGCCAATGTGACCATCTGGCTTTAACTCGATTCGATAACAAATGACGAAAACGGACGGATTTCTCAGGTTTTTACTACATATGAACACTTTTCACATTCTGACGTGCAACTCGGCTGCTAGTCCTCCTTTCATGCAGAATCTTAAGGTCCTAGCTCATGTCCAAGGTACCGAAGCCAGCTAAAGAGTCAATAATCGATACCTAAAACTTGAATTGTTCTACTTCTTACTGGCTATTGCATCAACTTAGAAGCCTCATCTGTGTTCTACTATGGTGATTTTAGTGTCTCCGCATACCGCAGCACGCGACATAGCTTTGCAGACGATAAGTACAACCGTTTCAGGGAGAAGAGCGGCCATTGTGACGATCTGGCTTTAAGTCGATTCGATAACAAATGACGAAAACGGACCGATTTCTCAGGTTTTTACTACATATGAACACTTTTCACATTCTCCCGTGCAACTCGGCTGCTAGTCCTCCTTTCATGCAGAATCTTAAGGTCCTAGCTGATGTCCAAGGCACCAAAGCCAGCTAAAAAGTCAATAATCGATACCTAAATCTTGAATTGGACTACTTCTTACTGGCTATTACATCAACTTAGAAGCTTCATCTGTGTTCTATTATGGTGCTTTTCCTGTTTCCGCCTACGGCAACACGCGACATAGCTTTCCAGACGATAAGTAGAACCGTTTCAGAGAGAAGAGCGGCCAATTTGACGATCTGGCTTTAAGTCGATTCGATAACAAATGACGAAAACTGACGGATTTCTCATGTTTTTACTACATATGAACACCTTTCACATTCTCCCGTGCAACTCGGCGGCTAGACCTCCTCTCATGCAGAATCTTAAGGTCCTAGCTCATGTCCAAGGCACCAAAGCCAGCTAAAAAGTCAATAACCGATACCTAAACTTGAATTGTACTTCTTCTTACTGGCTATTACATCATCTTAGAAGCTTCATCTGTGTTATACTATGGTGCTTTTAGTGTCTCCGAATACCGCAGTACGCGACATAGCTTTGCAGACGATAAGTACAACCGTTTCAGAGAGAAGAGCGGCCAATTTGACGATCTGGCTTTAAGTCGATTCGGTAACAAATGACGAAAACTGACGGATTTCTCAGGTTTTTACTACATATGAACACTTTTCACATTCTCCCGTGCAACTCGGCTGCTTGTCCTCCTTTCATGCAGAATCTTAAGGTCCTAGCACATGTCCAAGGCACAAAAGCCAGCAAAAAGGTCAATATTCAATACCTAAAACTTGAATTGTACTACTTCTTACTGGCTATTACATCAACTTAGAAGCTTGATCTGTGGTCTACTATGGTGCTTTTAGGGTCTCAGCATCCCGCAGCACGCGACATAGCTTTGCAGACGATAAGTACAACCGTTTCAGAGAGAAGAGCGGCCAATGTGACGATCTGGCTTTAAGTCGATTCGATAACAAATGACGAAAACGTACGGATTTCTCAGGTTTTTACTACATATGAACACTTTTCACATTCTCCCGTGCAACTCGGCTGCTAGTCCTCCTTACATGCAGAATCTTAAAGTCCTAGCTCATGTCCAAGGCACTAAAGCTAGCTAAAAAGTCAATAATCGATTCCTAAAACTTGAATTGTACTACTTCTTACTGGCTATTACATCAACTTAGATGCTTCATCTGTGTTCTACTATGGTGATTTTAGTGTCTCCACATACCGCTGCACGCGACATAGCTTTGCAGACGATAAGTACAACCACTTCAGAGAGAAGAGCGGCCAATGTGACGATCTGGCTTTAAGTCGATTCGATAACAAATGACGAAAACGGACGGATTTCTCAGGTTTTTACTACATATGAACACTTTTCACATTCTCCCGTTGAACTCGGCTGCTAGTCCACATTTCATGCAGAATCTTAAGGTCCTAGCTCATGTCCAATGCACCAAAGCCAGCTGAAAAGTCAATAATCGATACCTAAAACTTGAATTGTACTACTTCTTACTGGATATTACATCATCTTAGAACCTTCATCTGTGTTCTACTGCGGTGATTTTAGTGTCACCACATACCGCAGCACGTGACATAGCTTTGCAGACGATAAGTACAACCGCTTCAGAGAGAAGAGCGGCCAATGTGACGATCTGGCTTTAAGTCGATTCGATAACAAATGACGAAAACGGACGGATTTCTCAGGTTTTAACTACATATGAACACTTTTCACATTCTCCCGTGCAACTCGGCTGCTAGTCCTCCTTTCATGCAGAATCTTAAGGTCCTAGCTCATGTCCAAGGCACCAAAGCCAGCTAAAAAGTCAATACTCGATACCTAAAACTTGAATTGTACTACTTCTTATTGGATATTACATCAACTTCGAAGCTTCATCTGTGTTCTACTATGGTGCTTTTAGTGTCTCCACATACCGCAACACGCGACATAGCTTTGCAGACGATAAGTACAACCGTTTCAGAGAGAAGAGCGGCCAATGTGACGATCTGGCTTTAAGTCGATTCGATAACAAATGACGAAAACGGACGTATTTCTCAGGTTTTTACTACATTTGAACAGTTTTCACATTCTCCCGTGCAACTCGGCTGCTAGTCCTCCTTTCATGCAGCATATTAAGGTCCTAGCTCATGTCCAAGGCACCAGAGCCAGCTAAAAAGTCAATAATCGATACCTAAAACTTGAATTGTACTACTTCTTACTGGATATTACATCAACTTAGAAGCTTCATCTGTGTTCTACTGTGGTGATTTTAGTGTCTCCGCATACCGCAGCACGAGACATAGCTTTGCAGACGATAAGTACAACCGTTTCAGAGAGAACAGCGGCCAATGTGACGATCTGGCTTTAAGTCGATTCGATAACAAATGACGAAAACGGACGGATTTCTCAGGTTTTTACTACATTTGAACAGTTTTCACATTCTCCCGTGCAACTCGGCTGCTAGTCCACCTTTTATGCAGAATATTAAGGTCCTAGCTCATGTCCAATGCACCAAAGCCAGCTAAAAAGTCAATAATCGATACCTAAAACTTGAATTGTACTACTTCTTACTGGATATTAAATCAACTTAGAAGCTTCATATGTGTTCTACTGTGGTGATTTTAGTGTCTCCGCATACCGCAGCACGTGACATAGCTTTGCAGACGATAAGTACAATCGTTTCAGAGAGAAGAGCGGCCAATGTGACGATCTGGCTTTAAGTCGATTCGCTAACAAATGACGAAAAAGGACGGATTTCTCAGGGTATTACTAAATATGAACACTTTTCACATTCTCCCGTGCAACTCGGCTGCTAGTCCTACTTTCATGCAGAATCTTAAGGTCCTAGCGCATGTCCAAGGCACCAAAGCCAGCTAAAACGTCCATATTCAATACCTAAAACTTGAATTGTACTACTTCTTACTGACAATTACATCAACTTAGAAGCTTGATCTGTGGTCTACTATGGTGCTTTTAGGGTCTCAGCATCCCGCAGCACGCGACATAGTTTTGCAGACGCTAAGTACAACCGTTTCAGAGAGAAGAGCGGCCAATGTGACGATCTGGCTTTAAGTCGATTCGATAACAAATGACGAAAACGTACGGATTTCTCAGGTTTTTACTACATATGAACACTTTTCACATTCTCCCGTGGAACTCGGCTGCTAGTCCACCTTTCATGCAGAATCTTAAGGTCTTAGCTCATGTCCAATGCACCAAAGCCAGCTGAAAAGTCAATAATCGATACCTAAAACTTGAATTGTACTACTTCTTACTGGATATTACATCATCTTAGAAGCTTCATCTGTGTTCTACTGCGGTGATTTTAGTGTCACCACATACCGCAGCACGTGACATAGCTTTGCAGACGATAAGTACAACCGCTTCAGAGAGAAGAGCGGCCAATGTGACGATCTGGCTTTAAGTCGATTCGATAACAAATGACGAAAAAGGACGGATTTCTCAGGTTATTACTACATATGAACACTTTTCACATTCTCCCGTGCAACTCGGCTGCTAGTCCTCCTTTCATGCAGAATCTTAAGGTCCTACCTCATGTCCAAGGCACCAAAACCAGCTAAAAAGTCGATATTCGATACCTAAAACTTGAATTGTACTACTTCTTATTGGGTATTACATCAACTTAGAAGCTTCATCTGTGTTCTATTAAGGTGCTTTTAGTGTCTCCACATACCGCAGCACGCGACATAGCTTTGCAGACGATAAGTACAACCGTTTCAGTGAGAAGAGCGGACAATGTGACGATCTGGCTTTAAGTCAATTCGATAACAAATGACGAAAACAGACGGATTTCTCAGGTTTTTACTACATATGAACACTTTTCACATTCTCCCGTGCAACTCGGCTGCTAGTCCTCCTTTCATGCAGAATCTTAAGGTCCTAGCGCATGTCCAAGGCACCAAAGCCAGCTAAAAGGTCAATATTCAATACCTAAAACTTAAATTGTACTACTTCTTACTTTCAATTACATCAACTTCGAAGCTTCATCTGTGTTCTACTATGGTGCTTTTAGTGTCTCAGCATACCGCAGCACGCGACATAGCTTTGCAGACGATAAGTACAACCGTTTCAGAGAGAAGAGCGGCCAATGTGACGATCTGGCTTTAAGTCGATACGATAACAAATGACGAAAACGGACGGATTTCTCAGGTTTGTACTACATATGAACACTTTTCACATTCTCCCGTGCAACTCGGCTGCTAGTCCTCCTTTCATGCAGAATCTTAAGGTCCTAGGTCATGTCCAATGCACCAAAGCCAACTGAAAAGTCATTAATCGATACCTAAAACTTGAATTGTACTACTTCTTACTGGATATTACATCATCTTAGAAGCTTCATCTGTGTTCTACTGCGGTGATTTTAGTGTCACCACATACCGCAGCACGTGACATAGCTTTGCAGACGATAAGTACAACCGTTTCAGTGAGAAGAGTGGCCGATGTGACGATCTGGCTTTAAGTCAATTCGATAACAAATGACGAAAACGGACGGATTTCTCAGGTTTTTACTACATATGAACACTTTTCACATTCTCCCGTGCAACTCGGCTGCTAGTCCTCCTTTCATGCAGAATCTTAAGGTCCTAGCTCATGTCCAAGGCACCAAAGCCAGCTAAAAGGTCAATATTCAATACCTAAAACTTGAATTGTACTACTTCTTACTGGCTATTACATCAACTTCGAAGCTTCATCTGTGTTCTACTATGGTGCTTTTAGTGTGTCCGCATACCGCAGCACGCGACATAGCTTTGCAGACGATAAGTACAACCGTTTCAGAGAGAAGAGCGGAAAATGTGACGATCTGGCTTTAAGTCAATTCGATAACAAATGACGAAAACGGACGGATGTCTCAGGTTTTTACTACATATGAACACTTTTCACATTCTCACGTGCAACTCGGCTGCTAGTCCTCCTTCATGCGAAATCTTAGGTTCCTAGCTCGTGTCCAAGGCACCAAAGAAGGGTAAAAAGTCAATAACCGATACCTATAACTTGAATTGTACTACTTCTTACTGGCTATTACATCAACTTAGAAGCATCATCTGTGTTCTACTATGGTGCTTTTAGTGTCTCCGCATACCGCAGCACGCGACATAGCTTTGCAGACGATAAGTACAACCGTTTCAGAGAGAAGAGCGGAAAATGTGACGATCTGGCTTTAAGTCAATTCGATAACAAATGACGAAAACGGACGGATGTCTCAGGTTTTTACTACATATGAACACTTTTCACATTCTCCCGTGCAACTGGGCTGCTAGTCCTCCTTTTATGCAGAATCGTAAAGTCCTAGCTCATGTCCAAGGCACCAAAGCCATCTAAAAAGTCAATAATCGATACCTAAAACTTGAATTGCACTACTTCTTACTGGCTATTACATCAACTTAGAAGCTTCATCTGTGTTCTATTATGGTGCTTTTCCTGTTTCCGCCTAAGGCAACACGCGACATAGCTTTGCAGACGATAAGTACAACCGTTTCAGAGAGAAGAGCGGCCAATTTGACGATCTGGCTTTAAGTCGATTCGATAACAAATGACGAAAACGGACGGATTTCTCAGGTTTTTACTACATATGAACACTTTTCACATTCTCCCGTGCAACTCGGCTGCTAGTCCTCCTTTCATGCAGAATCTTAAGGTCCTAGCCCATGTCCAAGGCACCAAAGCCAGTTAAAAAGTCAATAACCGATACCTAAAACTTGAATTGTACTTCTTCTTACTGGTTATTACATTATCTTAGAAGCTTCATCTGTGTTCTACTACGTTGCTTTTAGTGTCTCCGAATACCGCAGTACGCGACGTAGCTTTGCAGACGATAAGTACAACCGTTTCAGAGAGAAGAGCGGCCAATGTGACGATCTGGCTTGAAGTCGATTCGATAACAAATGACGAAAACGGACGGATTTCTCAGGTTTTTACTACATATGAACACTTTTCACATTCTCCCGTGCAACTCGGCTGCTAGTCCTCCTTTCATGCAGAATCTTAAGGTATTAGCACATGTCCAAGGCACCAAAGCCAGCAAAAAGTTCAATATTCAATACGTAAAACTTGAATTGTACTACTTCTTACTGGTTATTACATCAACTTAGAAGCTTCATCTGTGTTCTACTGTGGTGATTTTAGTGTCTCCGCATACCGCAGCACGTGACATAGCTTTGCAGACGATAAGTACAACCGTTTCAAGAGAAGAGCGGCAGATGTGACGATGTGGCTTTAAGTCGATTCGATAACAAATGACGAAAACGGACGGATGTCTCATTTTTTTTACTACATATGAACATTTTTCACATTCTCCCGTGCAACTCGGCTGCTTGTCCTCCTTTCATGCAGAATCTTAAGGTCCTAGCACATGTCCAAGGCACAAAAGCCAGCAAAAAGGTCAATATTCAATACCTAAAACTTGAATTGTACTACTTCTTACTGGCTATTACATCAACTTAGAAGCTTGATCTGTGGTCTACTATGGTGCTTTTAGGGTCTCAGCATCCCGCAGCACGCGACATAGCTTTGCAGACGATAAGTACAACCGTTTCAGAGAGAAGAGCGGCCAATGTGACGATCTGGCTTTAAGTCGATTCGATAACAAATGACGAAAACGTACGGATTTCTCAGGTTTTTACTACATATGAACACTTTTCACATTCTCCCGTGCAACTCGGCTGCTAGTCCTCCTTACATGCAGAATCTTAAAGTCCTAGCTCATGTCCAAGGCACTAAAGCTAGCTAAAAAGTCAATAATCGATTCCTAAAACTTGAATTGTACTACTTCTTACTGGCTATTACATCAACTTAGATGCTTCATCTGTGTTCTACTATGGTGATTTTAGTGTCTCCACATACCGCTGCACGCGACATAGCTTTGCAGACGATAAGTACAACCACTTCAGAGAGAAGAGCGGCCAATGTGACGATCTGGCTTTAAGTCGATTCGATAACAAATGACGAAAACGGACGGATTTCTCAGGTTTTTACTACATATGAACACTTTTCACATTCTCCCGTTGAACTCGGCTGCTAGTCCACATTTCATGCAGAATCTTAAGGTCCTAGCTCATGTCCAATGCACCAAAGCCAGCTGAAAAGTCAATAATCGATACCTAAAACTTGAATTGTACTACTTCTTACTGGATATTACATCATCTTAGAACCTTCATCTGTGTTCTACTGTGGTGATTTTAGTGTCTCCACATACCGCAACACGCGACATAGCTTTGCAGACGATAAGTACAACCGTTTCAGAGAGAAGAGCGGCCAATGTGACGATCTGGCTTTAAGTCGATTCGATAACAAATGACGAAAACGGACGTATTTCTCAGGTTTTTACTACATTTGAACAGTTTTCACATTCTCCCGTGCAACTCGGCTGCTAGTCCTCCTTTCATGCAGCATATTAAGGTCCTAGCTCATGTCCAAGGCACCAGAGCCAGCTAAAAAGTCAATAATCGATACCTAAAACTTGAATTGTACTACTTCTTACTGGATATTACATCAACTTAGAAGCTTCATCTGTGTTCTACTGTGGTGATTTTAGTGTCTCCGCATACCGCAGCACGAGACATAGCTTTGCAGACGATAAGTACAACCGTTTCAGAGAGAACAGCGTTCAATGTGACGATCTGGCTTTAAGTCGATTCGATAACAAATGACGAAAACGGACGGATTTCTCAGGTTTTTACTACATTTGAACAGTTTTCACATTCTCCCGTGCAACTCGGCTGCTAGTCCACCTTTTATGCAGAATATTAAGGTCCTAGCTCATGTCCAATGCACCAAAGCCAGCTAAAAAGTCAATAATCGATACCTAAAACTTGAATTGTACTACTTCTTACTGGATATTAAATCAACTTAGAAGCTTCATATGTGTTCTACTGTGGTGATTTTAGTGTCTCCGCATACCGCAGCACGTGACATAGCTTTGCAGACGATAAGTACAATCGTTTCAGAGAGAAGAGCGGCCAATGTGACGATCTGGCTTTAAGTCGATTCGCTAACAAATGACGAAAAAGGACGGATTTCTCAGGTTATTACTAAATATGAACACTTTTCACATTCTCCCGTGCAACTCGGCTGCTAGTCCTACTTTCATGCAGAATCTTAAGGTCCTAGCGCATGTCCAAGGCACCAAAGCCAGCTAAAACGTCCATATTCAATACCTAAAACTTGAATTGTACTACTTCTTACTGACAATTACATCAACTTAGAAGCTTGATCTGTGGTCTACTATGGTGCTTTTAGGGTCTCAGCATCCCGCAGCACGCGACATAGCTTTGCAGACGATAAGTACAACCGTTTCAGAGAGAAGAGCGGCCAATGTGACGATCTGGCTTTAAGTCGATTCGATAACAAATGACGAAAACGGACGGATATCTCAGGTTTTTACTACATATGAACACTTTTCACATTCTCCCGTGCAACTCGGCTGCTAGTCCTCCTTTCATGCAGAATCTT
Source organism: Schistocerca gregaria (assembly GCF_023897955.1). NCBI lineage: Eukaryota > Metazoa > Arthropoda > Insecta > Orthoptera > Acrididae > Schistocerca > Schistocerca gregaria. Next base: position 3,427,438 of record NW_026061829.1, read on the forward strand.
AAGGTCCTAGCTCATGTCCAAGGCACCAAAGCCAGCTAAAAAGTCAATAAACAATACGTAAAACTTGAATTGTACTACTTCTTACTGGCAATTACATCAACTTAGAAGCTTCATCTGTGTTCTACTACGTTGCTTTTAGTTTCTCCGCATACCGCAGCACGCGACATAGTTTTGCAGACGCTAAGTACAACCGTTTCAGAGAGAAGAGCGGCCAATGTGACGATCTGGCTTTAAGTCGATTCGATAACAAATGACGAAAACGTACGGATTTCTCAGGTTTTTACTACATATGAACACTTTTCACATTCTCCCGTGGAACTCGGCTGCTAGTCCACCTTTCATGCAGAATCTTAAGGTCTTAGCTCATGTCCAATGCACCAAAGCCAGCTGAAAAGTCAATAATCGATACCTAAAACTTGAATTGTACTACTTCTTACTGGATATTACATCATCTTAGAAGCTTCATCTGTGTTCTACTGCGGTGATTTTAGTGTCACCACATACCGCAGCACGTGACATAGCTTTGCAGACGATAAGTACAACCGCTTCAGAGAGAAGAGCGGCCAATGTGACGATCTGGCTTTAAGTCGATTCGATAACAAATGACGAAAAAGGACGGATTTCTCAGGTTATTACTACATATGAACACTTTTCACATTCTCCCGTGCAACTCGGCTGCTAGTCCTCTTTTCATGCAGAATCTTAAGGTCCTACCTCATGTCCAAGGCACCAAAACCAGCTAAAAAGTCGATATTCGATACCTAAAACTTGAATTGTACTACTTCTTATTGGGTATTACATCAACTTAGAAGCTTCATCTGTGTTCTATTAAGGTGCTTTTAGTGTCTCCACATACCGCAGCACGCGACATAGCTTTGCAGACGATAAGTACAACCGTTTCAGTGAGAAGAGCGGCCAATGTGACGATCTGGCTTTAAGTCAATTCGATAACAAATGACGAAAACAGACGGATTTCTCAGGTTTTTACTACATATGAACACTTTTCACATTCTCCCGTGCAACTCGGCTGCTAGTCCTCCTTTCATGCAGAATCTTAAGGTCCTAGCGCATGTCCAAGGCACCAAAGCCAGCTAAAAGGTCAATATTCAATACCTAAAACTTAAATTGTACTACTTCTTACTTTCTATTACATCAACTTCGAAGCTTCATCTGTGTTCTACTATGGTGCTTTTAGTGTCTCAGCATACCGCAGCACGCGACATAGCTTTGCAGACGATAAGTACAACCGTTTCAGAGAGAAGAGCGGCCAATGTGACGATCTGGCTTTAAGTCGATACGATAACAAATGACGAAAACGGACGGATTTCTCAGGTTTGTACTACATATGAACACTTTTCACATTCTCCCGTGCAACTCGGCTGCTAGTCCTCCTTTCATGCAGAATCTTAAGGTCCTAGGTCATGTCCAATGCACCAAAGCCAACTGAAAAGTCATTAATCGATACCTAAAACTTGAATTGTACTACTTCTTACTGGATATTACATCATCTTAGAAGCTTCATCTGTGTTCTACTGCGGTGATTTTAGTGTCACCACATACCGCAGCACGTGACATAGCTTTGCAGACGATAAGTACAACCGTTTCAGTGAGAAGAGTGGCCGATGTGACGATCTGGCTTTAAGTCAATTCGATAACAAATGACGAAAACGGACGGATTTCTCAGGTTTTTACTACATATGAACACTTTTCACATTCTCCCGTGCAACTCGGCTGCTAGTCCTCCTTTCATGCAGAATCTTAAGGTCCTAGCTCATGTCCAAGGCACCAAAGCCAGCTAAAAGGTCAATATTCAATACCTAAAACTTGAATTGTACTACTTCTTACTGGCTATTACATCAACTTCGAAGCTTCATCTGTGTTCTACTATGGTGCTTTTAGTGTGTCCGCATACCGCAGCACGCGACATAGCTTTGCAGACGATAAGTACAACCGTTTCAGAGAGAAGAGCGGAAAATGTGACGATCTGGCTTTAAGTCAATTCGATAACAAATGACGAAAACGGACGGATGTCTCAGGTTTTTACTACATATGAACACTTTTCACATTCTCACGTGCAACTCGGCTGCTAGTCCTCCTTCATGCGAAATCTTAGGTTCCTAGCTCGTGTCCAAGGCACCAAAGAAGGGTAAAAAGTCAATAACCGATACCTATAACTTGAATTGTACTACTTCTTACTGGCTATTACATCAACTTAGAAGCATCATCTGTGTTCTACTATGGTGCTTTTAGTGTCTCCGCATACCGCAGCACGCGACATAGCTTTGCAGACGATAAGTACAACCGTTTCAGAGAGAAGAGCGGAAAATGTGACGATCTGGCTTTAAGTCAATTCGATAACAAATGACGAAAACGGACGGATGTCTCAGGTTTTTACTACATATGAACACTTTTCACATTCTCCCGTGCAACTGGGCTGCTAGTCCTCCTTTTATGCAGAATCGTAAAGTCCTAGCTCATGTCCAAGGCACCAAAGCCATCTAAAAAGTCAATAATCGATACCTAAAACTTGAATTGCACTACTTCTTACTGGCTATTACATCAACTTAGAAGCTTCATCTGTGTTCTATTATGGTGCTTTTCCTGTTTCCGCCTAAGGCAACACGCGACATAGCTTTGCAGACGATAAGTACAACCGTTTCAGAGAGAAGAGCGGCCAATTTGACGATCTGGCTTTAAGTCGATTCGATAACAAATGACGAAAACGGACGGATTTCTCAGGTTTTTACTACATATGAACACTTTTCACATTCTCCCGTGCAACTCGGCTGCTAGTCCTCCTTTCATGCAGAATCTTAAGGTCCTAGCCCATGTCCAAGGCACCAAAGCCAGCTAAAAAGTCAATAACCGATACCTAAAACTTGAATTGTACTTCTTCTTACTGGTTATTACATTATCTTAGAAGCTTCATCTGTGTTCTACTACGTTGCTTTTAGTGTCTCCGAATACCGCAGTACGCGACGTAGCTTTGCAGACGATAAGTACAACCGTTTCAGAGAGAAGAGCGGCCAATGTGACGATCTGGCTTTAAGTCGATTCGATAACAAATGACGAAAACGGACGGATTTCTCAGGTTTTTACTACATATGAACACTTTTCACATTCTCCCGTGCAACTCGGCTGCTAGTCCTCCTTTCATGCAGAATCTTAAGGTATTAGCACATGTCCAAGGCACCAAAGCCAGCAAAAAGTTCAATATTCAATACGTAAAACTTGAATTGTACTACTTCTTACTGGTTATTACATCAACTTAGAAGCTTCATCTGTGTTCTACTGTGGTGATTTTAGTGTCTCCGCATACCGCAGCACGTGACATAGCTTTGCAGACGATAAGTACAACCGTTTCAAGAGAAGAGCGGCAGATGTGACGATGTGGCTTTAAGTCGATTCGATAACAAATGACGAAAACGGACGGATGTCTCAGGTTTTTTTTACATATGAACACTTTTCACATTCTCCCGTGCAACTGGGCTGCTAGTCCTCCTTTTATGCAGAATCTTAAAGTCCTAGCTCATGTCCAAGGCACCAAAGCCATCTAAAAAGTCAATAATCGATACCTAAAACTTGAGTTGGACTACTTCTTACTGGCTATTACATCAACTTAGAAGCTTCATCTGTGTTCTATTATGGTGCTTTTCCTGTTTCCGCCTATGGCAACACGCGACATAGCTTTGCAGACGATAAGTACAACCGTTTCAGAGAGAAGAGCGGCCAATGTGACGATCTGGCTTTAAGTCGATTCGATAACAAATGACGAAAACGGACGGGTTTCTCAGGTTTTTACTACATATGAACACTTTTCACATTCTCCCGTGCAACTCGGCTGCTAGTCCTCCTTTCATGCAGAATCTTAAGGTAACAGCTCATGTCCAAGGCACCAAAGCCAGCTAAAAAGTCAATAATCGATACCTAACACTTGTATTGTACTACTTGTTACTGGATATTACATCAACTTAGAAGCTTAATCTGTGTTCTATTATGGTGCTTTTCCTGTTTCCGCCTATGGCAACACGCGACGTAGCTTTGCAGACGATAAGTACAACCATTTCAGAGAGAAGATCGGCCAATGTGACGATCTGGCTTTAAGTCGATTCGATAACAAATGACGAAAACGGACGTATTTCTCAGGTTTTACTACATATGAACACTTTTCACATTCTCCCGTGCAACTCGGCTGCTAGTCCTCCTTCATGCAAAATCTTAGGTTCCTAGCTCGTGTCCAAGGCACCAAAGAATGGTAAAAAGTCAATAACCGATACCTAAAACTTGAATTGTACTACTTCTTACTGGCTATTACATCAACTTAGAAGCATCATCTGTGTTCTACTATGGTGCTTTTAGTGTCTCCGCATACCGCAGCACGCGACATAGCTTTCCAGACGATAAGTACAACCGTTTCAGATAGAAGAGCGGAAAATGTGACGATCTGGCTTTAAGTCAATTCGATAACAAATGACGAAAACGGACGGATGTCTCAGGTTTTTATTACATATGAACACTTTTCACATTCTCCCGTGCAACTGGGCTGCTAGTCCTCCTTTTATGCAGAATCTTAAAGTCCTAGCTCATGTCCAAGGCACCAAAGCCATCTAAAAAGTCAATAATCGATACCTAAAACTTGAGTTGGACTACTTCTTACTGGCTATTACATCAACTTAGAAGCTTCATCTGTGTTCTATTATGGTGCTTTTCCTGTTTCCGCCTACGGCAACACGCGACATAGCTTTGCAGACGATAAGTACAACCGTTTCAGAGAGAAGAGCGGCCAATGTGACGATCTGGCTTTAAGTCGATACGATAACAAATGACGAAAACGGACGGATTTCTCAGGTTTGTACTACATATGAACACTTTTCACATTCTCCCGTGCAACTCGGCTGCTAGTCCTCCTTTCATGCAGAATCTTAAGGTCCTAGCTCATGTCCAATGCACCAAAGCCAGCTGAAAAGTCATTAATCGATACCTAAAACTTGAATTGTACTACTTCTTACTGGATATTACATCATCTTAGAAGCTTCATCTGTGTTCTACTGCGGTGATTTTAGTGTCACCACATACCGCAGCACGTGACATAGCTTTGCAGACGATAAGTACAACCGCTTCAGAGAGAAGAGCGGCCAATGTGACGATCTGGCTTTAAGTCGATTCGATAACAAATGACGAAAAAGGACGGATTTCTCAGGTTATTACTACATATGAACACTTTTCACATTCTCCCGTGCAACTCGGCTGCTAGTCCTCCTTTCATGCAGAATCTTAAGGTCCTAGCTCATGTCCAAGGCACCAAAGCCAGCTAAAAGGTCAATATTCAATACCTAAAACTTGAATTGTACTACTTCTTACTGGCTATTACATCAACTTCGAAGCTTCATCTGTGTTCTACTATGGTGCTTTTAGTGTGTCCGCATACCGCAGCACGCGACATAGCTTTGCAGACGATAAGTACAACCGTTTCAGAGAGAAGAGCGGAAAATGTGACGATCTGGCTTTAAGTCAATTCGATAACAAATGACGAAAACGGACGGATGTCTCAGGTTTTTACTACATATGAACACTTTTCACATTCTCCCGTGCAACTCGGCTGCTAGTCCTCCTTCATGCAAAATCTTAGGTTCCTAGCTCGTGTCCAAGGCACCAAAGAAGGGTAAAAAGTCAATAACCGATACCTATAACTTGAATTGTACTACTTCTTACTGGCTATTACATCAACTTAGAAGCATCATCTGTGTTCTACTATGGTGCTTTTAGTGTCTCCGCATACCGCAGCACGCGACATAGCTTTGCAGACGATAAGTACAACCGTTTCAGAGAGAAGAGCGGCCAAAGTGACGATCTGGCTTTAAGTCGATTCGATAACAAATGACGAAAACGGACGGATGTCTCAGGTTTTTACTACATATGAACACTTTTCACATTCTCCCGTGCAACTGGGCTGCTAGTCCTCCTTTTATGCAGAATCGTAACGTCCTAGCTCATGTCCAAGGCACCAAAGCCATCTAAAAAGTCAATAATCGATACCTAAAACTTGAATTGGACTACTTCTTACTGGCTATTACATCAACTTAGAAGCTTCATCTGTGTTCTATTATGGTGCTTTCCCTGTTTCCGCCTAAGGCAACACGCGACATAGCTTTGCAGACGATAAGTACAACCGTTTCAGAGAGAAGAGCGGCCAATTTGACGATCTGGCTTTAAGTCGATTCGATAACAAATGACGAAAACGGACGGATTTCAAGGGTTTGTACTACATATGAACACTTTTCACATTCTCCCGTGCAACTCGGCTGCTAGTCCTCCTTTCATGCAGAATCTTAAGGTCCTAGCCCATGTCCAAGGCACCAAAGCCAGCTAAAAAGTCAATAACCGATACCTAAAACTTGAATTGTACTTGTTCTTACTGGTTATTACATCATCTTAGAAGCTTCATCTGTGTTCTACTACGTTGCTTTTAGTGTCTCCGAATACCGCAGTACGCGACATAGCTTTGCAGACGATAAGTACAACCGTTTCAGAGAGATGAGCGGCCAAAGTGACGATCTGGCTTTAAGTCGATTCGATAACAAATGACGAAAACGGACGGATGTCTCATTTTTTTACTACATATGAACATTTTTCACATTCTCCCGTGCAACTCGGCTGCTAGTCCTCCTTTCATGCAGAATCTTAAGGTCCTAGCTCATGTCCAAGGCACCAAAGCCAGCTAAAAGGTCAATATTCAATACCTAAAACTTGAATTGTACTACTTCTTACTGGCTATTACATCAACTTAGAAGCTTGATCTGCATTCTACTATTGTGCTTTTGGTGTTTCAGCATATCGCAGCACGCGACATAGCTTTGCAGACGATAAGTACAACCGTTTCAGAGAGAAGAGCGGCCAATGTGACGATCTGGCTTTAAGTCGATTCGATAACAAATGACGAAAACGGACGGGTTTCTCAGGTTTTTACTACATATGAACACATTTCACATTCTCCCGTGCAACTCGGCAGCTAGTCCTCCTTTCATGCAGAATCTTAAGGTAACAGCTCATGTCCAAGGCACCAAAGCCAGCTAAAAAGTCAATAATCGATACCTAAAACTTGTATTGTACTACTTCTTACTGGATATTACATCAACTTAGAAGCCACATCTGTGTTCTACTGTGGTGCTTTTAGTGTCTCCGAATACCGCAGTACGCGACATAGCTTTGCAGACGATAAGTACAACCGTTTCAGAGAGAAGAACGGCCAATGTGGCGATCTGGCTTTACATCGATTCAATAACAAATGACGAAAACGGACGGATGTCTCAGGTTTTTACTACATATGAACACTTTTCACATTCTCCCGTGCAACTCGGCTGCTAGTCCTCCTTTCATGCAGAATCTTAAGGTCCTAGCTCATGTCCAAGGCACCAAAGCCAGCTAAAAAGTATATAATCGATACCTAAAACTTGAATTGTACTACTTCTTACTGGCTATTACATCAACTTAGAAGCTTCATCTGTGTTCTACTATGGTGCTTTTAGAGTCTCCGCATACCGCAGCACGCGACATAGCTTTGCAGACGATAAGTACAACCGTTTCAGAGAGAAGAGTGGCCAATGTGACGATCTGGCTTTAAGTCGATTCGATAACAAATGACGAAAACGGACGTATTTCTCAGGTTTTACTACATATGAACACTTTTCACATTCTCCCGTGCAACTCGGCTGCTAGTCCTCCTTCATGCAAAATCTTAGGTTCCTAGCTCGTGTCCAAGGCACCAAAGAATGGTAAAAAGTCAATAACCGATACCTAAAACTTGAATTGTACTACTTCTTACTGGCTATTACATCAACTTAGAAGCATCATCTGTGTTCTACTATGGTGCTTTTAGTGTCTCCGCATACCGCAGCACGCGACATAGCTTTCCAGACGATAAGTACAACCGTTTCAGATAGAAGAGCGGAAAATGTGACGATCTGGCTTTAAGTCAATTCGATAACAAATGACGAAAACGGACGGATGTCTCAGGTTTTTATTACATATGAACACTTTTCACATTCTCCCGTGCAACTGGGCTGCTAGTCCTCCTTTTATGCAGAATCTTAAAGTCCTAGCTCATGTCCAAGGCACCAAAGCCATCTAAAAAGTCAATAATCGATACCTAAAACTTGAGTTGGACTACTTCTTACTGGCTATTACATCAACTTAGAAGCTTCATCTGTGTTCTATTATGGTGCTTTTCCTGTTTCCGCCTACGGCAACACGCGACATAGCTTTGCAGACGATAAGTACAACCGTTTCAGAGAGAAGAGCGGCCAATGTGACGATCTGGCTTTAAGTCGATACGATAACAAATGACGAAAACGGACGGATTTCTCAGGTTTGTACTACATATGAACACTTTTCACATTCTCCCGTGCAACTCGGCTGCTAGTCCTCCTTTCATGCAGAATCTTAAGGTCCTAGCTCATGTCCAATGCACCAAAGCCAGCTGAAAAGTCATTAATCGATACCTAAAACTTGAATTGTACTACTTCTTACTGGATATTACATCATCTTAGAAGCTTCATCTGTGTTCTACTGCGGTGATTTTAGTGTCACCACATACCGCAGCACGTGACATAGCTTTGCAGACGATAAGTACAACCGCTTCAGAGAGAAGAGCGGCCAATGTGACGATCTGGCTTTAAGTCGATTCGATAACAAATGACGAAAAAGGACGGATTTCTCAGGTTATTACTACATATGAACACTTTTCACATTCTCCCGTGCAACTCGGCTGCTAGTCCTCCTTTCATGCAGAATCTTAAGGTCCTAGCTCATGTCCAAGGCACCAAAGCCAGCTAAAAGGTCAATATTCAATACCTAAAACTTGAATTGTACTACTTCTTACTGGCTATTACATCAACTTCGAAGCTTCATCTGTGTTCTACTATGGTGCTTTTAGTGTGTCCGCATACCGCAGCACGCGACATAGCTTTGCAGACGATAAGTACAACCGTTTCAGAGAGAAGAGCGGAAAATGTGACGATCTGGCTTTAAGTCAATTCGATAACAAATGACGAAAACGGACGGATGTCTCAGGTTTTTACTACATATGAACACTTTTCACATTCTCCCGTGCAACTCGGCTGCTAGTCCTCCTTCATGCAAAATCTTAGGTTCCTAGCTCGTGTCCAAGGCACCAAAGAAGGGTAAAAAGTCAATAACCGATACCTATAACTTGAATTGTACTACTTCTTACTGGCTATTACATCAACTTAGAAGCATCATCTGTGTTCTACTATGGTGCTTTTAGTGTCTCCGCATACCGCAGCACGCGACATAGCTTTGCAGACGATAAGTACAACCGTTTCAGAGAGAAGAGCGGCCAAAGTGACGATCTGGCTTTAAGTCGATTCGATAACAAATGACGAAAACGGACGGATGTCTCAGGTTTTTACTACATATGAACACTTTTCACATTCTCCCGTGCAACTGGGCTGCTAGTCCTCCTTTTATGCAGAATCGTAACGTCCTAGCTCATGTCCAAGGCACCAAAGCCATCTAAAAAGTCAATAATCGATACCTAAAACTTGAATTGGACTACTTCTTACTGGCTATTACATCAACTTAGAAGCTTCATCTGTGTTCTATTATGGTGCTTTCCCTGTTTCCGCCTAAGGCAACACGCGACATAGCTTTGCAGACGATAAGTACAACCGTTTCAGAGAGAAGAGCGGCCAATTTGACGATCTGGCTTTAAGTCGATTCGATAACAAATGACGAAAACGGACGGATTTCAAGGGTTTGTACTACATATGAACACTTTTCACATTCTCCCGTGCAACTCGGCTGCTAGTCCTCCTTTCATGCAGAATCTTAAGGTCCTAGCCCATGTCCAAGGCACCAAAGCCAGCTAAAAAGTCAATAACCGATACCTAAAACTTGAATTGTACTTGTTCTTACTGGTTATTACATCATCTTAGAAGCTTCATCTGTGTTCTACTACGTTGCTTTTAGTGTCTCCGAATACCGCAGTACGCGACATAGCTTTGCAGACGATAAGTACAACCGTTTCAGAGAGATGAGCGGCCAAAGTGACGATCTGGCTTTAAGTCGATTCGATAACAAATGACGAAAACGGACGGATGTCTCATTTTTTTACTACATATGAACATTTTTCACATTCTCCCGTGCAACTCGGCTGCTAGTCCTCCTTTCATGCAGAATCTTAAGGTCCTAGCTCATGTCCAAGGCACCAAAGCCAGCTAAAAGGTCAATATTCAATACCTAAAACTTGAATTGTACTACTTCTTACTGGCTATTACATCAACTTAGAAGCTTGATCTGCATTCTACTATTGTGCTTTTGGTGTTTCAGCATATCGCAGCACGCGACATAGCTTTGCAGACGATAAGTACAACCGTTTCAGAGAGAAGAGCGGCCAATGTGACGATCTGGCTTTAAGTCGATTCGATAACAAATGACGAAAACGGACGGGTTTCTCAGGTTTTTACTACATATGAACACATTTCACATTCTCCCGTGCAACTCGGCAGCTAGTCCTCCTTTCATGCAGAATCTTAAGGTAACAGCTCATGTCCAAGGCACCAAAGCCAGCTAAAAAGTCAATAATCGATACCTAAAACTTGTATTGTACTACTTCTTACTGGATATTACATCAACTTAGAAGCCACATCTGTGTTCTACTGTGGTGCTTTTAGTGTCTCCGAATACCGCAGTACGCGACATAGCTTTGCAGACGATAAGTACAACCGTTTCAGAGAGAAGAGCGGCCAATGTGGCGATCTGGCTTTACATCGATTCAATAACAAATGACGAAAACGGACGGATGTCTCAGGTTTTTACTACATATGAACACTTTTCACATTCTCCCGTGCAACTCGGCTGCTAGTCCTCCTTTCATGCAGAATCTTAAGGTCCTAGCTCATGTCCAAGGCACCAAAGCCAGCTAAAAAGTCAATAATCGATACCTAAAACTTGAATTGTACTACTTCTTACTGGCTATTACATCAACTTAGAAGCTTCATCTGTGTTCTACTATGGTGCTTTTAGAGTCTCCGCATACCGCAGCACGCGACATAGCTTTGCAGACGATAAGTACAACCGTTTCAGAGAGAAGAGTGGCCAATGTGACGATCTGGCTTTAAGTCGATTCGATAACAAATGACGAAAACGGACGGATTTCTCAGGTTTTTACTACATATGAACACTTTTCACATTCTCCCGTGCAACTCGGCTGCTAGTCCTCCTTTCATGCAGAATCTTAAGGTCCTAGCTCATGTCCAAGGCACCAAAGCCAGCTAAAAAGTATATAATCGATACCTAAAACTTGAATTGTACTACTTCTTACTGGCTATTACATCATCATAGAAGCTTCATCTGTGTTCTACTATGGTGCTTTTAGTGTCTCCGCATACCGCAGCACGCGACATAGCTTTGCAGACGATAAGTACAACCGTTTCAGAGAGAAGAGCGGCCAATGTGACGATCTGGCTTTAAGTCGATTCGATAACAAATGACGAAAACGGACGGATTTCTCAGGTTTTTACTACATATGAACACCTTTCACATTCTCCCGTGCAACTCGGCTGCTAGTCCTCCTTTCATGCAGAATCTTAAGGTCCTAGCTCATGCCCAAGGCACCAAAGTTAGCTAAAAAGTCAATAATCCATACCTAAAACTTGAATTGTACTACTTCTTACTGGCTATTACATCATCTTAGAAGCTTCATCTGTGTTCTACTATGGTGCTTTTAGTGTCTCCGCATACCGCAGCACGCGACAAAGCTTTCCAGACGATAAGTACAACCGTTTCAGAGAGAAGAGCAGCCAATGTGACGATCTGGCTTTAAGTCGATTCGATAACAAATGACGAAAACGGACGGATTTCTCAGGTTTTTACTACATATGAACACTTTTCACATTCTCCCGTGCACCGCGGCTGCTAGTCCTCCTTTTGATGCAGAATCTTAAGGTCCTAGCTCATGTCCAAGGCACCCAATCCAGCTAAAAAATCAATAATCGATACCTAAAACTTGAATTGTACTACTTCTTACTGGCTATTACATCAACTTAAGAGCTTCATCTGTGTTCTACTATGGTGCTTTTAGTGTCTCCGCATACCGCAGCACGCGACATAGCTTTGAAGACGATAAGTACAACCGTTTCAGAGAGAAGAGCGGCCAATGTGACGATCTGGCTTTAAGTCGATTCGATAACAAATGACGAAAACGGACGGATTTCTCAGGTTTTTACTACATATGAACACTTTTCACATTCTCCCATCCAACGCGGCTGCTAGTCCTCCTTTCATGCAGAATCTTAAGGTCCTAGCTCATGTCCAAGGCACCAAAGCCAGCTAAAAAGTAAATAATCGATACCTAAAACTTGAATTGTACTACTTCTTACTGGCTATTACATCATCTTAGAAGCTTCATCTGTGTTCTACTATGGTGCTTTTAGTGTCTCCGCATACCGCAGCACGCGACAAAGCTTTCCAGACGATAAGTACAACCGTTTCAGAGAGAAGAGCGGCCAATTTGACGATCTGGCTTTAAGTCGATTCGATAACAAATGACGAAAACGGACGGATTTCTCAGGTTTTTACTACATATGAACACTTTTCACATTCTCCCGTGCAACTCGGCTGCTAGTCCTCCTTTCATGCAGAATCTTAAGGTCCTAGCCCATGTCCAAGGCACCAAAGCCAGCTAAAAAGTCAATAACCGATACCTAAAACTTGAATTGTACTTCTTCTTACTGGTTATTACATTATCTTAGAAGCTTCATCTGTGTTCTACTACGTTGCTTTTAGTGTCTCCGAATACCGCAGTACGCGACGTAGCTTTGCAGACGATAAGTACAACCGTTTCAGAGAGAAGAGCGGCCAATGTGACGATCTGGCTTTAAGTCGATTTGATAACAAATGACGAAAACGGACGGATTTCTCAGGTTTTTACTACATATGAACACTTTTCACATTCTCCCGTGCAACTCGGCTGCTAGTCCTCCTTTCATGCAGAATCTTAAGGTATTAGCACATGTCCAAGGCACCAAAGCCAGCAAAAAGTTCAATATTCAATACGTAAAACTTGAATTGTACTACTTCTTACTGGCTATTACATCAACTTAGGAGCTTCATCTGTGTTCTACTGTGGTGATTTTAGTGTCTCCGCATACCGCAGCACGTGACATAGCTTTGCAGACGATAAGTACAACCGTTTCAAGAGAAGAGCGGCAGATGTGACGATGTGGCTTTAAGTCGATTCGATAACAAATGACGAAAACGGACGGATGTCTCATTTTTTTTACTACATATGAACATTTTTCACATTCTCCCGTGCAACTCGGCTGCTAGTCCTCCTTTCATGCTGAATATTAAGGTCCTAGCTCATGTCCAAGGCACCAAAGCCAGCTAAAAGGTCAATAATCAATACCTAAAACTTGAATTGTACTACTTCTTACTGGCTATTACATCATCATGGAAGCTTCATCTGTGTTCTACTATGGTGCTTTTAGTGTCTCCGCATACCGCAGCACGCGACATAGTTTTGCAGACGATAAGTACAACCGTTTCAGATAGAAGAGCGGAAAATGTGACGATCTGGCTTTAAGTCAATTCGATAACAAATGACGAAAACGGACGGATGTCTCAGGTTTTTTTTACATATGAACACTTTTCACATTCTCCCGTGCAACTGGGCTGCTAGTCCTCCTTTTATGCAGAATCTTAAAGTCCTAGCTCATGTCCAAGGCACCAAAGCCATCTAAAAAGTCAATAATCGATACCTAAAACTTGAGTTGGACTACTTCTTACTGGCTATTACATCAACTTAGAAGCTTCATCTGTGTTCTATTATGAAGCTTTTCCTGTTTCCGCCTATGGCAACACGCGACATAGCTTTGCAGACGATAAGTACAACCGTTTCAGAGAGAAGAGCGGCCAATGTGACGATCTGGCTTTAAGTCGATTCGATAACAAATGACGAAAACGGACGGGTTTCTCAGGTTTTTACTACATATGAACACTTTTCACATTCTCCCGTGCAACTCGGCTGCTAGTCCTCCTTTCATGCAGAATCTTAAGGTAACAGCTCATGTCCAAGGCACCAAAGCCAGCTAAAAAGTCAATAATCGATACCTAAAACTTGTATTGTACTACTTGTTACTGGATATTACATCAACTTAGAAGCTTAATCTGTGTTCTATTATGGTGCTTTTCCTGTTTCCGCCTATGGCAACACGCGACGTAGCTTTGCAGACGATAAGTACAACCATTTCAGAGAGAAGATCGGCCAATGTGACGATCTGGCTTTAAGTCGATTCGATAACAAATGACGAAAACGGACGTATTTCTCAGGTTTTACTACATATGAACACTTTTCACATTCTCCCGTGCAACTCGGCTGCTAGTCCTCCTTCATGCAAAATCTTAGGTTCCTAGCTCGTGTCCAAGGCACCAAAGAATGGTAAAAAGTCAATAACCGATACCTAAAACTTGAATTGTACTACTTCTTACTGGCTATTACATCAACTTAGAAGCATCATCTGTGTTCTACTATGGTGCTTTTAGTGTCTCCGCATACCGCAGCACGCGACATAGCTTTCCAGACGATAAGTACAACCGTTTCAGATAGAAGAGCGGAAAATGTGACGATCTGGCTTTAAGTCAATTCGATAACAAATGACGAAAACGGACGGATGTCTCAGGTTTTTATTACATATGAACACTTTTCACATTCTCCCGTGCAACTGGGCTGCTAGTCCTCCTTTTATGCAGAATCTTAAAGTCCTAGCTCATGTCCAAGGCACCAAAGCCATCTAAAAAGTCAATAATCGATACCTAAAACTTGAGTTGGACTACTTCTTACTGGCTATTACATCAACTTAGAAGCTTCATCTGTGTTCTATTATGGTGCTTTTCCTGTTTCCGCCTACGGCAACACGCGACATAGCTTTGCAGACGATAAGTACAACCGTTTCAGAGAGAAGAGCGGCCAATGTGACGATCTGGCTTTAAGTCGATACGATAACAAATGACGAAAACGGACGGATTTCTCAGGTTTGTACTACATATGAACACTTTTCACATTCTCCCGTGCAACTCGGCTGCTAGTCCTCCTTTCATGCAGAATCTTAAGGTCCTAGCTCATGTCCAATGCACCAAAGCCAGCTGAAAAGTCATTAATCGATACCTAAAACTTGAATTGTACTACTTCTTACTGGATATTACATCATCTTAGAAGCTTCATCTGTGTTCTACTGCGGTGATTTTAGTGTCACCACATACCGCAGCACGTGACATAGCTTTGCAGACGATAAGTACAACCGCTTCAGAGAGAAGAGCGGCCAATGTGACGATCTGGCTTTAAGTCGATTCGATAACAAATGACGAAAAAGGACGGATTTCTCAGGTTATTACTACATATGAACACTTTTCACATTCTCCCGTGCAACTCGGCTGCTAGTCCTCCTTTCATGCAGAATCTTAAGGTCCTAGCTCATGTCCAAGGCACCAAAGCCAGCTAAAAGGTCAATATTCAATACCTAAAACTTGAATTGTACTACTTCTTACTGGCTATTACATCAACTTCGAAGCTTCATCTGTGTTCTACTATGGTGCTTTTAGTGTGTCCGCATACCGCAGCACGCGACATAGCTTTGCAGACGATAAGTACAACCGTTTCAGAGAGAAGAGCGGAAAATGTGACGATCTGGCTTTAAGTCAATTCGATAACAAATGACGAAAACGGACGGATGTCTCAGGTTTTTACTACATATGAACACTTTTCACATTCTCCCGTGCAACTGGGCTGCTAGTCCTCCTTTTATACAGAATCGTAAAGTCCTAGCTCATGTCCAAGGCACCAAAGCCATCTAAAAAGTCAATAATCGATACCTACAACTTGAATTGGACTACTTCTTACTGGCTATTACATCAACTTAGAAGCTTCATCTGTGTTCTATTATAGTGCTTTTCCTGTTTCCGCCTAAGGCAACACGCGACATAGCTTTGCAGACGATAAGTACAACCGTTTCAGAGAGAAGAGCGGCCAATTTGACGATCTGGCTTTACATCGATTCAATAACAAATGACGAAAACGGACGGATGTCTCAGGTTTTTACTACATATGAACACTTTTCACATTCTCCCGTGCAACTCGGCTGCTAGTCCTCCTTTCATGCAGAATCTTAAGGTCCTAGCTCATGTCCAAGGCACCAAAGCCAGCTAAAAAGTCAATAATCGATACCTAAAACTTGAATTGTACTACTTCTTACTGGCTATTACATCAACTTAGAAGCTTCATCTGTGTTCTACTATGGTGCTTTTAGAGTCTCCGCATACCGCAGCACGCGACATAGCTTTGCAGACGATAAGTACAACCGTTTCAGAGAGAAGAGTGGCCAATGTGACGATCTGGCTTTAAGTCGATTCGATAACAAATGACGAAAACGGACGGATTTCTCAGGTTTTTACTACATATGAACACTTTTCACATTCTCCCGTGCAACTCGGCTGCTAGTCCTCCTTTCATGCAGAATCTTAAGGTCCTAGCTCATGTCCAAGGCACCAAAGCCAGCTAAAAAGTATATAATCGATACCTAAAACTTGAATTGTACTACTTCTTACTGGCTATTACATCATCATAGAAGCTTCATCTGTGTTCTACTATGGTGCTTTTAGTGTCTCCGCATACCGCAGCACGCGACATAGCTTTGCAGACGATAAGTACAACCGTTTCAGAGAGAAGAGCGGCCAATGTGACGATCTGGCTTTAAGTCGATTCGATAACAAATGACGAAAACGGACGGATTTCTCAGGTTTTTACTACATATGAACACCTCTCACATTCTCCCGTGCAACTCGGCTGCTAGTCCTCCTTTCATGCAGAATCTTAAGGTCCTAGCTCATGCCCAAGGCACCAAAGCCAGCTAAAAAGTCAATAATCCATACCTAAAACTTGAATTGTACTACTTCTTACTGGCTATTACATCATCTTAGAAGCTTCATCTGTGTTCTACTATGGTGCTTTTAGTGTCTCCGCATACCGCAGCACGCGACAAAGCTTTCCAGACGATAAGTACAACCGTTTCAGAGAGAAGAGCAGCCAATGTGACGATCTGGCTTTAAGTCGATTCGATAACAAATGACGAAAACGGACGGATTTCTCAGGTTTTTACTACATATGAACACTTTTCACATTCTCCCGTGCAACGCGGCTGCTAGTCCTCCTTTTGATGCAGAATCTTAAGGTCCTAGCTCATGTCCAAGGCACCCAATCCAGCTAAAAAATCAATAATCGATACCTAAAACTTGAATTGTACTACTTCTTACTGGCTATTACATCAACTTAAGAGCTTCATCTGTGTTCTACTATGGTGCTTTTAGTGTCTCCGCATACCGCAGCACGCGACATAGCTTTGAAGACGATAAGTACAACCGTTTCAGAGAGAAGAGCGGCCAATGTGACGATCTGGCTTTAAGTCGATTCGATAACAAATGACGAAAACGGACGGATTTCTCAGGTTTTTACTACATATGAACACTTTTCACATTCTCCCATCCAACGCGGCTGCTAGTCCTCCTTTCATGCAGAATCTTAAGGTCCTAGCTCATGTCCAAGGCACCAAAGCCAGCTAAAAAGTAAATAATCGATACCTAAAACTTGAATTGTACTACTTCTTACTGGCTATTACATCATCTTAGAAGCTTCATCTGTGTTCTACTATGGTGCTTTTAGTGTCTCCGCATACCGCAGCACGCGACAAAGCTTTCCAGACGATAAGTACAACCGTTTCAGAGAGAAGAGCGGCCAATGTGACGATCTGGCTTTAAGTCGATTCGATAACAAATGACGAAAACGGACGGATTTCTCAGGTTTTTACTACATTTGAATACTTATCACATTGTCTCGTGCAACTCGGCTGCTAGTCCTCCTTTAATGCAGAATCTTAAGGTCCTAGCTCATGTCCAAGGCACCAAAGCCAGCTAAAAAGTCAATAATCGATACCTAAAACTTGAATTGTACTACATCTTACTGGCTATTACATCAACTTAGAAGCTTCATCTGTGTTCTACCATGGTGCTTTTAGTGTCTCCGCACACCGCAGTACGCGACATAGCTTTGCAGGCGATAAGTACAACCGTTTCAGAGAGAAGAGCGGCCAATATGACGATCTGGCTTTAAGTCGATTCGATAACAAATGACGAAAACGGACGGATTTCTCAGGTTTTTACTACATATGAACACTTTTCACATTCTGCCGTGCAACTCGGCTGCTAGTCCTCCTTTCATGCAGAATCTTAAGGTCCTAGCTCATGTCCAAGGCACCAAAGCCAGCTAAAAAGTCAATAATCAATACCTAAAACTTGAATTGTACTACTTCTTACTGGCTATTACATCATCTTAGAAGCTTCATCTGTGTTCTACTATGGTGCTTTTAGTGTCTCCGAATACCGCAGCACGCGACAAAGCTTTCCAGACGATAAGTGCAACCGTTTCAGAGAGAAGAGCAGCCAATGTGACGATCTGGCTTTAAGTCGATTCGATAACAAATGACGAAAACGGACGTATATCTCAGGTTTTTACTACATATGAACACATTTCACATTCTCCCGTACAACGCGGCTGCTAGTCCTCCTTTCATGCAGAATCTTAAGGTCTTAGCTCATGTCCAAGGCACCAAAGCCAGCTAAAAAGTATATAATCGATACCTAAAACTTGAATTGTACTACTTCTTACTGGCTATTACAGCAACTTAGAAGCTTCATCTTTGTTCTACTATGGTGCTTTTAGTGTCTCCGCATACCGCATCACGCGACATAGCTTTGCAGGCGATAAGTACAACCGTTTCAGAGAGAAGAGCGGCCAATGTGACGATCTGGCTTTAAGTCGATTCGATAACAAATGACGAAATCGGACGGATTTCTCAAGTTTTTAATACATATGAACACTTTTCACATTCTCCCATCCAACGCGGCTGCTATTCCTCCTTTCATGCAGAATCTTAAGGTCCTAGCTCATGTCCAAGGCACCAAAGCCAGCTAAAAAGTCAATAATCGATACCTAAAACTTGAATTGTACTACTTCTTACTGGCTATTACATTATCATAGAAGCTTCATCTGTGTTCTACTATGGTGCTTTTAGTGTCTCCACATACCGCAGCACGCGACATAGCTTTGCAGACGATAAGTACAACCGTTTCAGAGAGAAGAGCGACCAATGTGACGATCAGGCTTTAAGTCGATTCGATAACAAATGACGAAAACGACGGATTTCTCAGGTTTTTACTACATATGAACACCTTTCACATTCTCCGGTGCAACGCGGCTGCTAGTCCTCCTTTCATGCAGAATCTTAAGGTCCTAGCTCATGTCCAATGCACCAAAGCCAGCTAAAAAGTCAATAATCGATACCTAAAACTTGAATTGTACTACTTCTTACTGGCTATTACATCAACTTAGAAGCTTCATCTGTGTTCTACTATGGTGCTTTTAGAGTCTCCGCATACCGCAGCACGCGACATAGCTTTGCAGGCGATAAGTACAACCGTTTCAGAGAGAAGAGTGGCCAATGTGACGATCTGGCTTTAAGTCGATTCGATAACAAATGACGAAAACGGACGGATTTATCAGGTTTTTACTACATATGAACACTTTTCACATTCTCCCGTGCAACTCGGCTGCTAGTCCTCCTTTCATGCAGAATCTTAAGGTCCTAGCTCATGTCCAAGGCACCAAAGCCAGCTAAAAAGTATATAATCGATACCTAAAACTTGAATTGTACTACTTCTTACTGGCTATTACATCATCATAGAAGCTTCATCTGTGTTCTACTATGGTGCTTTTAGTGTCTCCGCATACCGCAGCACGCGACATAGCTTTGCAGACGATAAGTACAACCGTTTCAGAGAGAAGAGCAGCCAATGTGACGATCTGGCTTTAAGTCGATTCGATAACAAATGACGAAAACGGACGGATTTCTCAGGTTTTTACTACATATGAACACTTTTCACATTCTCCCGTGCAACGCGGCTGCTAGTCCTCCTTTTGATGCAGAATCTTAAGGTCCTAGCTCATGTCCAAGGCACCAAAGCCAGCTAAAAAATCAATAATCGATACCTAAATCTTGAATTGTACTACTTCTTACTGGCTATTACATCAACTTAGAAGCTTCATCTGTGTTCTACTATGGTGCTTTTAGTGTCTCCGCATACCGCAGCACGCGACATAGCTTTGAAAACGATAAGTACAACCGTTTCAGAGAGAAGAGCGGCCAATGTGACGATCTGGCTTTAAGTCGATTCGATAACAAATGACGAAAACGGACGGATTTCTCAGGTTTTTACTACATATGAATACTTTTCACATTCTCCCGTGCAACTCGGCTGCTAGTCCTCCTTTAATGCAGAATCTTAAGGTCCTAGCTCATGTCCAAGGCACCAAAGCCAGCTAAAAAGTCAATAATCGATACCTAAAACTTGAATTGTACTACATCTTACTGGCTATTACATCAACTTAGAAGCTTCATCTGTGTTCTACCATGGTGCTTTTAGTGTCTCCGCACACCGCAGTACGCGACATAGCTTTGCAGACGATAAGTACAACCGTTTCAGAGAAAAGAGGGGCCAATGTGACGATCTGGCTTTAAGTCGATTCAATAACAAATGACGAAAACGGACGGATTTCTCAGGTTTTTACTACATATGAACACTTTTCACATTCTCCCGTGCAACTCGGCTGCTAGTCCTCCTTTCATGCAGAATCTTAAGGTCCTAGCTCATGTCCAAGGCACCAAAGCCAGCTAAAAAGTCAATAATCAGTACCTAAAACTTGAATTGTACTACTCCTTACTGGCTATTACATCATCTTAGAAGCTTCATCTGTGTTCTACTATGGTGCTTTTAGTGTCTCCGCATACCGCAGCACGCTCAAAGCTTTCCAGACGATAAGTGCAACCGTTTCAGAGAGAAGAGCAGCCAATGTGACGATCTGGCTTTAAGTCGATTCGATAACAAATGACGAAAACGGACGTATATCTCAGGTTTTTACTACATATGAACACATTTCACATTCTCTCGTACAACGCGGCTGCTAGTCCTCCTTTCATGCAGAATCTTAAGGTCCTAGCTCATGTCCAAGGCACCAAAGGCAGCTAAAAAGTATATAATCGATACCTAAAACTTGAATTGTACTACTTCTTACTGGCTATTACATCAACTTAGAAGCTTCATCTGTGTTCTACTATGGTGCTTTTAGTGTCTCCGCATACCGCATCACGCGACATAGCTTTGCAGGCGATAAGTACAACCGTTTCAGAGAGAAGAGCGGCCAATGTGACGATCTGGCTTTAATTCGATTCGATAACAAATGACGAAAACGGACGGATTTCTCAGGTTTTTACTACATATGAACACTTTTCACATTCTCCCATCCAACGCGGCTGCTAGTCCTCCTTTCGTGCAGAATCTTAAGGTCCTAGCTCATGTCCAAGGCACCAAAGCCAGCTAAAAAGTCAATAATCGATACCTAAAACTTGAATTGTACTACTTCTTACTGGCTATTACATCAACTTAGAAGCTTCATCTGTGTTCTACTATGGTGCTTTTAGTGTCTCCGCATACCGCAGCACGCGACATAGTTTTGAAGACGATAAGTACAACCGTTTCAGAGAGAAGAGTGGCCAATGTGACGATCTGGCTTTAAGTCGATTCGATAACAAATGACGAAAACGGACGGATTTCTCAGGTTTTTACTACATATGAATACTTTTCACATTCTCCCTTGCAACTCGGCTGATGGTCATCCATTCATGCAGAATCTTAAGGTCCTAGCTCATGTCCAAGGCACCTTAGCCAGCTAAAAAGTCAATAATCGATACCTAATACTTGAATTGTACTACTTCTTACTGGCTATTACATCAACTTAGAAGCTTCATCTGTGTTCTACTATGGTGCTTTTAGAGTCTCCGCATACCGCAGCACGCGACATAGCTTTGCAGACGATAAGTACAACCGTTTCAGAGAGAAGAGCCGCCAATGTGACGATCTGGCTTTAAGTCGATTCGATAACAAATGACGAAAACGGACGGATTTCTCAGGTTTTTACTACATATGAACACTTTTCACATTGTCCCGTGCAACTCGGCTGCTAGTCCTCCTTTTGATGCAGAATCTTAAGGTCCTAGCTCATGTCCAAGGCACCAAAGCCAGCTAAAAAATCAATAATCGATACCTAAAACTTGAATTGTACTACTTCTTACTGGCTATTACATCAACTTAGAAGCTTCATCTGTGTTCTACTATGGTGCTTTTAGTGTCTCCGCATACCGCAGCACGCGACATAGCTTTGAAGACGATAAGTACAACCGTTTCAGAGAGAAGAGCGGCCAATGTGACGACCTGGCTTTAAGTCGATTCGATAACAAATGACGAAAACGGACGGATTTCTCAGGTTTTTACTACATATGAATACTTTTCACATTCTCCCTTGCAACTCGGCTGATGGTCATCCATTCATGCAGAATCTTAAGGTCCTAGCTCATGTCCAAGGCACCTTAGCCAGCTAAAAAGTCAATAATCGATACCTAATACTTGAATTGTACTACTTCTAACTGGCTATTACATCAACTTAGAAGCTTCATCTGTGTTCTACTATGGTGCTTTTAGAGTCTCCGCATACCGCAGCACGCGACATAGCTTTGCAGACGATAAGTACAACCGTTTCAGAGAGAAGAGCCGCCAATGTGACGATCTGGCTTTAAGTCGATTCGATAACAAATGACGAAAACGGACGGATTTCTCAGGTTTTTACTACATATGTGACACTTTTCACATTCTCCCATCCAACGCGGCTGCTAGTCCTCTTTTCATCCAGAATCTTAAGGTCCTAGCTCATGTCTAAGGCACCAAAGCCAGCTAAAAAGTCAATAATCGATACCAAAAACTTGAATTGTACTACTTCTTACTGGCTATTACATCATCATGGAAGCTTCATCTGTGTTCTACTATGGTGCTTTTAGTGTCTCCGCATACCGCAGGACGCGACATAGCTTTGCAGGCGATAAGTACAACCGTTTCAGAGAGAAGAACGGCCAATGTGACGATCTGGCTTTAAGTCGATTCGATAACAAATGACGAAAACGGACGGATTTCTCAGGTTTTTACTACATATGAACACTTTTCACATTCTCCCATCCAACGCGGCTGCTAGTCCTCCTTTCATCCAGAATCTTAAGGTCCTAGCTCATGTCCAAGGCACCAAAGCCAGCTAAAAAGTCAATAATCGATACCTAAAACTTGAATTGTACTACTTCTTACTGGCTATTACATCATCATAGAAGCTTCATCTGTGTTCTACTATGGTGCTTTTAGTGTCTCCGCATACCGCAGCACGCGACATAGCTTTGCAGACGATAAGTACAACCCTTTCAGAGAGAAGAGCGGCCAATGTGACGATCTGGCTTTAAGTCGATTCGATAACAAATGACGAAAACAGACGGATTTCTCAGGTTTTTACTACATATGAATACTTTTCACATTCTCCCGTGCAACTGGGCTGCTAGTCCTCCTTTCATGCAGAATCTTAAGGTCCTAGCTCATGCCCAAGGCACCAAAGCCAGCTAAAAAGTCAATAATCCATACCTAAAACTTGAATTGTACTACTTCTTATTGTCTATTACATCAACTTAGAAGCTTCATCTGTGTTCTACTATGTTGATTTTAGTGTCTCCGCATACCGCAGCACGCGACATAGCTTTGCAGACGATAAGTACAACCGTTTCAGAGAGAAGAGCGGCCAATGTGACGATCTGGCTTTAAGTCGATTCGATAACAAATGACGAAAACGGACGGATTTCTCAGGTTTTTACTACATATGAACACTTTTCACATTCTCCCATCCAACGCAGCTGCTAGTCCTCCTTTCATGCAGAATCTTAAGGTCCTAGCTCATGTCCAAGGCACCAAAGCCAGCTAAAAAGTCAATAATCGATACATAAAACTTGAATTGTACTACTTCTTACTGGCTATTACATCATCTTAGAAGCTTCATCTGTGTTCTACTATGGTGCTTTTAGTGTCTCCGCATACCGCAGCACGCGACAAAGCTTTCCAGACGATAAGTACAACCGTTTCAGAGAGAAGAGCAGCCAATGTGACGATCTGGCTTTAAGTCGATTCGATAACAAATGACGAAAACGGACGGATTTCTCAGGTTTTTACTACATATGAACACTTTTCACATTGTCCCGTGCAACTCGGCTGCTAGTCCTCCTTTTGATGCAGAATCTTAAGGTCCTAGCTCATGTCCAAGGCACCAAAACCAGCTAAAAAATCAATAAATGATACCTAAAACTTGAATTGTACTACTTCTTACTGGCTGTTACATCAACTTAGAAGCTTCATCTGTGTTCTACTATGGTGCTTTTAGTGTCTCCGCATACCGCAGCACGCGACATAGTTTTGAAGACGATAAGTACAACCGTTTCAGAGAGAAGAGTGGCCAATGTGACGATCTGGCTTTAAGTCGATTCGATAACAAATGACGAAAACGGACGGATTTCTCAGATTTTTACTACATATGAATACTTTTCACATTCTCCCGTGCAACTCGGCTGCTAGTCCTCCTTTAATGCAGAATCTTAAGGTTCTAGCTCATGTCCAAGGCTCCAAAGCCATCTAAAAAGTCAATATTCGATACCTAAAACTTGAATTGTACTACTTCTTACTGGCTATTACATCAACTTAGAAGCTTCATCTGTGTTCTACTATGGTGCTTTTAGTGTCTCCGCATACCGCATCACGCGACATAGCTTTCCAGACGATAAGTACAACCGTTTCAGAGAAAAGAGCGGCCAATGTGACGATCTGGCTTTAAGTCGATTCGATAACAAATGACGAAAACGGACGGATTTCTCAGGTTTTTACTACATATGAACACTTTTCACATTCTCCCATCCAACGCGGCTGCTAGTCCTCCTTTCATGCAGAATCTTAAGGTCCTAGCTCATGTCCAAGGCACCACAGCCAGCTAAAAATTCAATAATCGATACCTAAAACTTGAATTGTACTACTTCTTACTGGCTATTACATCATCATAGAGGCTTCATCTGTGTTCTACTATGGTGCTTTTAGTGTCTCCGCATACCGCAGCACGCGACATAGCTTTGCAGACGATAAGTACAACCGTTTCAGAGAGAAGAGCGGCCAATGTGACGATCTGGCTTTAAGTCGATTCGATAACAAATGACGAAAACAGACGGATTTCTCAGGTTTTTACTACATATGAATACTTTTCACATTCTCCCGTGCAACTGGGCTGCTAGTCCTCCTTTAATGCAGATTCTTAAGGTCCTAGCTCATGTCCAAGGCACCAAAGCCAGCTAAAAAGTCAATAATCGATACCTAAAACTTGAATTGTACTACTTCTTACTGGCTATTACATCAACTTAGAAGCTTCATCTGTGTTCTACTATGGTGCTTTTAGAGCCTCCGCATACCGCAGCACGCGACATAGCTTTGCAGACGAAAAGTACAACCGTTTCAGAGAGAAGAGCGGCCAATGTGACGATCTGGCTTTAAGTCGATTCGATAACAAATGACGAAAACGGACGGATTTCTCAGGTTTTTACTACATATGAACACTTTTCACATTCTCCCGTGCAACTCGGCTGCTAGTCCTCCTTTCATGCAGAATCTTAAGGTCCTAGCTCATGTCCAAGGCACCAAAGCCAGCTAAAAAGTATATAATCGATACCTAAAACTTGAATTGTACTACTTCTTACTGGCTATTACATCAACTTAGAAGCTTCATCTGTGTTCTACTATGGTGCTTTTAGTGACTCCGCATACCGCATCACGCGACATAGCTTTCCAGACGATAAGTACAACTGTTTCAGAGAGAAGAGCGGCCAATGTGACGATCTGGCTTTAAGTCGATTCGATAACAAATGACGAAAACGGACGGATTTCTCAGGTTTTTACTACATATGAACACTTTTCACATTCTCCCATCCAACGCGGCTGCTAGTCCTCCTTTCATGCAGAATCTAGAGGTCCTAGCTCATGTCCAAGGCACCAAAGCCAGCTAAAAAGTCAATAATCGATACCTAAAACTTGAATTGTACTACTTCTTACTGGCTATTACATCATCATAGAAGCTTCATCTGTGTTCTACTATGGTGCTTTTAGTGTCTCGGCATACCGCAGCACGCGACATAGCTTTCCAGACGATAAGTACAACCGTTTCAGAGAGAAGAGTGGCCAATGTGACGATCTGGCTTTAAGTCGATTCGATAACAAATGACGAAAGCGGACGGATTTCTCAGGTTTTTACTACATATGAACACCTTTCACATTCTCCCGTGCAACTCGGCTGCTAGTCCTCCTTTCATGCAGAATCTTAAGGTCCTAGATCATGCCCAAGGCACCAAAGCCAGCTAAAATGTCAATAATCCATACCTAAAACTTGAATTGTACTACTTCTTATTGTCTATTACATCAACTTAGAAGCTTCATCTGTGTTCTACTATGTTGATTTTAGTGTCTCCGCATACCGCAGCACGCGGCATAGCTTTGCAGACGATAAGTACAACCGTTTCAGAGAGAAGAGCGGCCAATGTGACGATCTGGCTTTAAGTCGATTCGATAACAAATGACGAAAAAGGACGGATTTCTCAGGTTTTTACTACATATGAACACTTTTCACATTCTCCCCTGCAACTCGGCTGCTAGTCCTCCTTTCATGCAGAATCTTAAGGTCCTAGCTCATGCCCAAGGCACCAAAGCCAGCTAAAAAGTCAATAATCCATACCTAAAACTTGAATTGTACTACTTCTTACTGGCTATTACATCATCTTAGAAGCTTCATCTGTGTTCTACTATGGTGCTTTTAGTGTCTCCGCATTCCGCAGCACGCGACAAAGCTTTCCAGACGATAAGTACAACCGTTTCAGAGAGAAGAGCAGCCAATGTGACGATCTGGCTTTAAGTCGATTCGATAACAAATGACGAAAACGGACGGATTTCTCAGGTTTTTACTACATATGAACACTTTTCACATTCTCCCGTGCAACGCGGCTGCTAGTCCTCCTTTTGATGCAGAATCTTAAGGTCCTAGCTCATGTCCAAGGCACCAAAGCCAGCTAAAAAGTCAATAATCGATACCTAAATCTTGAATTGTACTACTTCTTACTGGCTATTACATCAACTTAGAAGCTTCATCTGTGTTCTACTATGGTGCTTTTAGTGTCTCCGCATACTGCAGCACGCGACATAGCTTTGAAGACGATAAGTACAACCGTTTCAGAGAGAAGAGCGGCCAATGTGACGATCTGGCTTTAAGTCGATTCGATAACAAATGACGAAAACGGACGGATTTCTCAGGTTTTTACTACATATGAATACTTTTCACATTCTCCCGTGCAACTCGGCTGCTAGTCCTCCTTTTGATGCAGAATCTTAAGGTCCTAGCTCATGTCCAAGGCACCAAAGCCAGCTAAAAAGTCAATAATCGATACCTAAAACTTGAATTGTACTACATCTTACTGGCTATTACATCAACTTAGAAGCTTCATCTGTGTTCTACCATGGTGCTTTTAGTGTCTCCGCACACCGCAGTACGCGACATAGCTTTGCAGACGATAAGTACAACCGTTTCAGAGAAAAGAGGGGCCAATGTGACGATCTGGCTTTAAGTCGATTCGATAACAAATGACGAAAACTAACGGATTTCTCAGGTTTTTACTACATATGAACACTTTTCACATTCTCCCGTGCAACTCGGCTGCTAGTCCTCCTTTCATGCAGAATCTTAAGGTCCTAGCTCATGTCCAAGGCACCAAAGCCAGCTAAAAAGTCAATAATCAGTACCTAAAACTTGAATTGTACTACTCCTTACTGGCTATTACATCATCTTAGAAGCTTCATCTGTGTTCTACTATGGTGCTTTTAGTGTATCCGCATACCGCAGCACGCTCAAAGCTTTCCAGACGATAAGTGCAACCGTTTCAGAGAGAAGAGCAGCCAATGTGACGATCTGGCTTTAAGTCGATTCGATAACAAATGACGAAAACGGACGTATATCTCAGGTTTTTACTACATATGAACACATTTCACATTCTCCCGTACAACGCGGCTGCTAGTCCTCCTTTCATGCAGAATCTTAAGGTCCTAGCTCATGTCCAAGGCACCAAAGCCAGCTGAAAAGTATATAATCGATACCTAAAACTTGAATTGTACTACTTCTTACTGGCTATTACATCAACTTAGAAGCTTCATCTGTGTTCTACTATGGTGCTTTTAGTGTCTCCGCATACCGCATCACGCGACATAGCTTTGCAGGCGATAAGTACAACCGTTTCAGAGAGAAGAGCGGCCAATGTGACGATCTGGCTTTAAGTCGATTCGATAACAAATGACGAAAACGGACGGATTTCTCAGGTTTTTACTACATATGAACACTTTTCACATTCTCCCATCCAACGCGGCTGCTAGTCCTCCTTTCGTGCAGAATCTTAAGGTCCTAGCTCATGTCCAAGGCACCAAAGCCAGCTAAAAAGTCAATAATCGATACCTAAAACTTGAATTGTACTACTTCTTACTGGCTATTACATCAACTTAGAAGCTTCATCTGTGTTCTACTATGGTGCTTTTAGTGTCTCCGCATACCGCAGCACGCGACATAGTTTTGAAGACGATAAGTACAACCGTTTCAGAGAGAAGAGTGGCCAATGTGACGATCTGGCTTTAAGTCGATTCGATAACAAATGACGAAAACGGACGGATTTCTCAGGTTTTTACTACATACAAACACTTTTCACATTCTCCCGTGCAACTCGGCTGCTAGTCCTCCTTTAATGCAGAATCTTAAGGTCCTAGCTCATGTCCAAGGCACCAAAGCCAGCTAAAAAGTCAATAATCGATACCAAAAACTTGAATTGTACTACTTCTTACTGGCTATTACATCAACTTAGAAGCTTCATCTGTGTTCTACTATGGTGCTTTTAGAGTCTCCGCATACCGCAGCACGCGACATAGCTTTGCAGACGATAAGTACAACCGTTTCAGAGAGAAGAGCGGCCAATGTGACGATCTGGCTTTAAGTTGATTCGATAACAAATGACGAAAACGGACGGATTTCTCAGGTTTTTACTACATATGAACACTTTTCACATTCTCCGGTGCAACTCGGCTGCTAGTCCTCCTTTCATGCAGAATCTTAAGGTCCTAGCTCATGCCCAAGGCACCAAAGCCAGCTAAAAAGTCAATAATCCATACCTAAAACTTGAATTGTACTACTTCTTATTGTCTATTACATCAACTTAGAAGCTTCATCTGTGTTCTACTATGTTGATTTTAGTGTCTCCGCATACCGCAGCACGCGGCATAGCTTTGCAGACGATAAGTACAACCGTTTCAGAGAGAAGAGCGGCCAATGTGACGACCTGGCTTTAAGTCGATTCGATAACAAATGACGAAAAAGGACGGATTTCTCAGGTTTTTACTACATATGAACACTTTTCACATTCTCCCCTGCAACTCGGCTGCTAGTCCTCCTTTCATGCAGAATCTTAAGGTCCTAGCTCATGCCCAAGGCACCAAAGCCAGCTAAAAAGTCAATAATCCATACCTAAAACTTGAATTGTACTACTTCTTACTGGCTATTACATCATCTTAGAAGCTTCATCTGTGTTCTACTATGGTGCTTTTAGTGTCTCCGCATTCCGCAGCACGCGACAAAGCTTTCCAGACGATAAGTACAACCGTTTCAGAGAGAAGAGCAGCCAATGTGACGATCTGGCTTTAAGTCGATTCGATAACAAATGACGAAAACGGACGGATTTCTCAGGTTTTTACTACATATGAACACTTTTCACATTCTCCCGTGCAACGCGGCTGCTAGTCCTCCTTTTGATGCAGAATCTTAAGGTCCTAGCTCATGTCCAAGGCACCAAAGCCAGCTAAAAAGTCAATAATCGATACCTAAATCTTGAATTGTACTACTTCTTACTGGCTATTACATCAACTTAGAAGCTTCATCTGTGTTCTACTATGGTGCTTTTAGTGTCTCCGCATACTGCAGCACGCGACATAGCTTTGAAGACGATAAGTACAACCGTTTCAGAGAGAAGAGCGGCCAATGTGACGATCTGGCTTTAAGTCGATTCGATAACAAATGACGAAAACGGACGGATTTCTCAGGTTTTTACTACATATGAATACTTTTCACATTCTCCCGTGCAACTCGGCTGCTAGTCCTCCTTTTGATGCAGAATCTTAAGGTCCTAGCTCATGTCCAAGGCACCAAAGCCAGCTAAAAAGTCAATAATCGATACCTAAAACTTGAATTGTACTACATCTTACTGGCTATTACATCAACTTAGAAGCTTCATCTGTGTTCTACCATGGTGCTTTTAGTGTCTCCGCACACCGCAGTACGCGACATAGCTTTGCAGACGATAAGTACAACCGTTTCAGAGAAAAGAGGGGCCAATGTGACGATCTGGCTTTAAGTCGATTCGATAACAAATGACGAAAACTAACGGATTTCTCAGGTTTTTACTACATATGAACACTTTTCACATTCTCCCGTGCAACTCGGCTGCTAGTCCTCCTTTCATGCAGAATCTTAAGGTCCTAGCACATGTCCAAGGCACCAAAGCCAGCTAAAAAGTCAATAATCAGTACCTAAAACTTGAATTGTACTACTCCTTACTGGCTATTACATCATCTTAGAAGCTTCATCTGTGTTCTACTATGGTGCTTTTAGTGTCTCCGCATACCGCAGCACGCTCAAAGCTTTCCAGACGATAAGTGCAACCGTTTCAGAGAGAAGAGCAGCCAATGTGACGATCTGGCTTTAAGTCGATTCGATAACAAATGACGAAAACGGACGTATATCTCAGGTTTTTACTACATATGAACACATTTCACATTCTCCCGTACAACGCGGCTGCTAGTCCTCCTTTCATGCAGAATCTTAAGGTCCTAGCTCATGTCCAAGGCACCAAAGCCAGCTAAAAAGTATATAATCGATACCTAAAACTTGAATTGTACTACTTCTTACTGGCTATTACATCAACTTAGAAGCTTCATCTGTGTTCTACTATGGTGCTTTTAGTGTCTCCGCATACCGCATCACGCGACATAGCTTTGCAGGCGATAAGTACAACCGTTTCAGAGAGAAGAGCGGCCAATGTGACGATCTGGCTTTAAGTCGATTCGATAACAAATGACGAAAACGGACGGATTTCTCAGGTTTTTACTACATATGAACACTTTTCACATTCTCCCATCCAACGCGGCTGCTAGTCCTCCTTTCGTGCAGAATCTTAAGGTCCTAGCTCATGTCCAAGGCACCAAAGCCAGCTAAAAAGTCAATAATCGATACCTAAAACTTGAATTGTACTACTTCTTACTGGCTATTACATCAACTTAGAAGCTTCATCTGTGTTCTACTATGGTGCTTTTAGTGTCTCCGCATACCGCAGCACGCGACATAGTTTTGAAGACGATAAGTACAACCGTTTCAGAGAGAAGAGTGGCCAATGTGACGATCTGGCTTTAAGTCGATTCGATAACAAATGACGAAAACGGACGGATTTCTCAGGTTTTTACTACATATAAACACTTTTCACATTCTCCCGTGCAACTCGGCTGCTAGTCCTCCTTTAAAGCAGAATCTTAAGGTCCTAGCTCATGCCCAAGGCACCAAAGCCAGCTAAAAAGTCAATAATCCATACCTAAAACTTGAATTGTACTACTTCTTATTGTCTATTACATCAACTTAGAAGCTTCATCTGTGTTCTACTATGTTGATTTTAGTGTCTCCGCATACCGCAGCACGCGACATAGCTTTGCAGACGATAAGTACAACCGTTTCAGAGAGAAGATCGGCCAATGTGACGATCTGGCTTTAAGTCGATTCGATAACAAATGACGAAAACGGACGGATTTCTCAGGTTTTTACTACATATGAACACTTTTCACATTCTCCCATCCAACGCGGCTGCTAGTCCTCCTTTCATGCAGAATCTTAAGGTCCTAGCTCAAGTCCAAGGCACCAAAGCCAGCTAAAAAGTCAATAATCGATACCTAAAACTTGAATTGTACTACTTCTTACTGGCTATTACATCAACTTAGAAGCTTCATCTGTGTTCTACTATGGTGCTTTTAGAGTCTCCGCATACCGCAGCACGCGACATAGCTTTGCAGACGATAAGTACAACCGTTTCAGAGAGAAGAGCGACCAATGTGACGATCTAACTTTAAGTCGATTCGATAACAAATGACGAAAACGGACGGATTTCTCAGGTTTTTACTGCATATGAACACATTTCACATTCTCCCGTGCAACTCGGCTGCTAGTCCTCCTTTCATGCAGAATCTTAAGGTCCTAGCTCATGTCCAATGCACCAAAGCCAGCTAAAAAGTATATAATCGATACCTAAAACTTGAATTGTACTACTTCTTACTGGCTATTACATCATCATAGAAGCTTCATCTGTGTTCTACTATGGTGCTTTTAGTGTCTCCGCATACCGCAGCACGCGACATAGCTTTGCAGACGATAAGTACAACCCTTTCAGAGAGAAGAGCGGCCAATGTGACGATCTGGCTTTAAGTCGATTCGATTACAAATGACGAAAACGGACGGATTTCTCAGGTTTTTACTACATATGAACACCTTTCACATTCTCCCGTGCAACTCGGCTGCTAGTCCTCCTTTAATGCAGAATCTTAAGGTCCTAGCTCATGCCCAAGGCACCAAAGCCAGCTAAAAAGTCAATCATCCAACCCTAAAACTTGAATTGTACTACTTCTTACTGGCTATTACATCATCTTAGAAGCTTCATCTGTGTTCTACTATGATGCTTTTAGTGTCTCCGCATACCGCAGCACGCGACAAAGCTTTCCAGACGATAAGTACAAAAGTTTCAGAGAGAAGAGCAGCCAATGTGACGATCTGGCTTTAAGTCGATTCGATAACAAATGACGAAAACGGACGGATTTCTCAGGTTTTTACTACATATGAACACTTTTCACATTGTCCCGTGCAACTCGGCTGCTAGTCCTCCTTTTGATGCAGAATCTTAAGGTCCTAGCTCATGTCCAAGGCACCAAAGCCAGCTAAAAAATCAATAATCGATACCTAAAACTTGAATTGTACTACTTCTTACTGGCTATTACATCAACTTAGAAGCTTCATCTGTGTTCTACTATGGTGCTTTTAGTGTCTCCGCATACCGCAGCACGCGACATAGCTTTGAAGACGATAAGTACAACCGTTTCAGAGAGAAGAGCGGCCAATGTGACGACCTGGCTTTAAGTCGATTCGATAACAAATGACGAAAACGGACGGATTTCTCAGGTTTTTACTACATATGAATACTTTTCACATTCTCCCTTGCAACTCGGCTGATGGTCATCCATTCATGCAGAATCTTAAGGTCCTAGCTCATGTCCAAGGCACCTTAGCCAGCTAAAAAGTCAATAATCGATACCTAATACTTGAATTGTACTACTTCTTACTGGCTATTACATCAACTTAGAAGCTTCATCTGTGTTCTACTATGGTGCTTTTAGAGTCTCCGCATACCGCAGCACGCGACATAGCTTTGCAGACGATAAGTACAACCGTTTCAGAGAGAAGAGCCGCCAATGTGACGATCTGGCTTTAAGTCGATTCGATAACAAATGACGAAAACGGACGGATTTCTCAGGTTTTTACTACATATGAACACTTTTCACATTCTCCCGTGCAACTCGGCTGCTAGTCCTCCTTTTGATGCAGATTCTTAAGGTCCTAGCTCATGTCCAAGGCACCAAAGCCAGCTAAAAAGTCAATAATCGATACCTAAAACTTGAATTGTACTACTTCTTACAGGCTATTACATCATCATGGAAGCTTCATCTGTGTTCTACTATGGTGCTTTTAGTGTCTCCGCATACCGCAGGACGCGACATAGCTTTGCAGGCGATAAGTACAACCGTTTCAGAGAGAAGAACGGCCAATGTGACGATCTGGCTTTAAGTCGATTCGATAACAAATGACGAAAACGGACGGATTTCTCAGGTTTTTACTACATATGAACACTTTTCACATTCTCCCATCCAACGCGGCTGCTAGTCCTCCTTTCATCCAGAATCTTAAGGTCCTAGCTCATGTCCAAGGCACCAAAGCCAGCTAAAAAGTCAATAATCGATACCTAAAACTTGAATTGTACTACTTCTTACTGGCTATTACATCATCATAGAAGCTTCATCTGTGTTCTACTATGGTGCTTTTATTGTCTCCGCATACCGCAGCACGCGACATAGCTTTGCAGACGATAAGTACAACCGTTTCAGAGAGAAGAGCGGCCAATGTGACGATCTGGCTTTAAGTCGATTCGATATCAAATGACGAAAACAGACGGATTTCTCAGCTTTTTACTACATATGAATACTTTTCACATTCTCCGGTGCAACTGGGCTGCTAGTCCTCCTTTCATGCAGAATCTTAAGGTCCTAGCTCATGCCCAAGGCACCAAAGCCAGCTAAAAAGTCAATAATCCATACCTAAAACTTGAATTGTACTACTTCTTATTGTCTATTACATCAACTTAGAAGCTTCATCTGTGTTCTACTATGTTGATTTTAGTGTCTCCGCATACCGCAGCACGCGACATAGCTTTGCAGACGATAAGTACAACCGTTTCAGAGAGAAGAGCGGCCAATGTGACGATCTGGCTTTAAGTCGATTCGATAACAAATGACGAAAACGGACGGATTTCTCAAGTTTTTACTACATATGAACACTTTTCACATTCTCCCATCCAACGCGGCTGCTAGTCCTCCTTTCATGCAGAATCTTAAGGTCCTAGCTCATGTCCAAGGCACCAAAGCCAGCTAAAAAGTCAATAATCGATACATAAAACTTGAATTGTACTACTTCTTACTGGCTATTACATCATCTTAGAAGCTTCATCTGTTTTCTACTATGGTGCTTTTACTGTCTCCGCATACCGCAGCACGCGACAAAGCTTTCCAGACGATAAGTACAACCGTTTCAGAGAGAAGAGCAGCCAATGTGACGATCTGGCTTTAAGTCGATTCGATAACAAATGACGAAAACGGACGGATTTCTCAGGTTTTTACTACATATGAACACTTTTCACATTGTCCCGTGCAACTCGGCTGCTAGTCCTCCTTTTGATGCAGAATCTTAAGGTCCTAGCTCATGTCCAAGGCACCAAAACCAGCTAAAAAATCAATAAATGATACCTAAAACTTGAATTGTACTACTTCTTACTGGCTATTACATCAACTTAGAAGCTTCATCTGTGTTCTACTATGGTGCTTTTAGTGTCTCCGCATACCGCAGCACGCGACATAGTTTTGAAGACGATAAGTACAACCGTTTCAGAGAGAAGAGTGGCCAATGTGACGATCTGGCTTTAAGTCGATTCGATAACAAATGACGAAAACGGACGGATTTCTCAGGTTTTTACTACATATGAATACTTTTCACATTCTCCCGTGCAACTCGGCTGCTAGTCCTCCTATAATGCAGAATCTTAAGGTCCTACCTCATGTCCAAGGCTCCAAAGCCATCTAAAAAGTCAATAATCGATACCTAAAACTTGAATTGTACTACTTCTTACTGGCTATTACATCAACTTAGAAGCTTCATCTGTGTTCTACTATGGTGCTTTTAGTGTCTCCGCATACCGCATCACGCGACATAGCTTTCCAGACGATAAGTACAACCGTTTCAGAGAGAAGAGCGGCCAATGTGACGATCTGGCTTTAAGTCGATTCGATAACAAATGACGAAAACGGACGGATTTCTCAGGTTTTTACTACATATGAACACTTTTCACATTCTCCCATCCAACGCGGCTGCTAGTCCTCCTTTCATGCAGAATCTTAAGGTCCTAGCTGATGTCCAAGGCACCAAAGCCAGCTAAAAATTCAATAATCGATACCTAAAACTTGAGTTGTACTACTTCTTACTGGCTATTACATCATCATAGAGGCTTCATCAGTGTTCTACTATGGTGCTTTTAGTGTCTCCGCATACCGCAGCACGCGACATAGCTTTGCAGACGATAAGTACAACCGTTTCAGAGAGAAGAGCGGCCAATGTGACGATCTGGCTTTAAGTCGATTCGATAACAAATGACGAAAACAGACGGATTTCTCAGGTTTTTACTACATATGAATACTTTTCACATTCTCCCGTGCAACTGGGCTGCTAGTCCTCCTTTAATGCAGATTCTTAAGGTCCTAGCTCATGTCCAAGGCACCAAAGCCAGCTAAAAAGTCAATAATCGATACCTAAAACTTGAATTGTACTACTTCTTACTGGCTATTACATCAACTTAGAAGCTTCATCTGTGTTCTACTATGGTGCTTTTAGAGTCTCCGCATACCGCAGCACGCGACATAGCTTTGCAGACGATAAGTACAACCGTTTCAGAGAGAAGAGCGGCCAATGTGACGATCTGGCTTTAAGTCGATTCGATAACAAATGACGAAAACGGACGGATTTCTCAGGTTTTTACTACATATGAACACTTTTCACATTCTCCCGTGCAACTCGGCTGCTAGTCCTCCTTTCATGCAGAATCTTAAGGTCCTAGCTCATGTCCAAGGCACCAAAGCCAGCTAAAAAGTATATAATCGATACCTAAAACTTGAATTGTACTACTTCTTACTGGCTATTACATCAACTTAGAAGCTTCATCTGTGTTCTACTATGGTGCTTTTAGTGTCTCCGCATACCGCATCACGCGACATAGCTTTCCAGACGATAAGTACAACCGTTTCAGAGAGAAGAGCGGCCAATGTGACGATCTGGCTTTAAGTCGATTCGATAACAAATGACGAAAACGGACGGATTTCTCAGGTTTTTACTACATATGAACACTTTTCACATTCTCCCATCCAACGCGGCTGCTAGTCCTCCTTTCATGCAGAATCTAGAGGTCCTAGCTCATGTCCAAGGCACCAAAGCCAGCTAAAAAGTCAATAATCGATACCTAAAACTTGAATTGTACTACTTCTTACTGGCTATTACATCATCATAGAAGCTTCATCTGTGTTCTACTATGGTGCTTTTAGTGTCTCGGCATACCGCAGCACGCGACATAGCTTTCCAGACGATAAGTACAACCGTTTCAGAGAAGAGCGGCCAATGTGACGATCTGGCTTTAAGTCGATTCGATAACAAATGACAAAAACGGACGGATTTCTCAGGTTTTTACTACATATGAACACCTTTCACATTCTCCCGTGCAACTCGGCTGCTAGTCCTCCTTTCATGCAGAATCGTAAGGTCCTAGATCATGCCCAAGGCACCAAAGCCAGCTAAAAAGTCAATAATCCATACCTAAAACTTGAATTGTACTACTTCTTATTGTCTATTACATCAACTTAGAAGCTTCATCTGTGTTCTACTATGTTGATTTTAGTGTCTCCGCATACCGCAGCACGCGGCATAGCTTTGCAGACGATAAGTACAACCGTTTCAGAGAGAAGAGCGGCCAATGTGACGATCTGGCTTTAAGTCGATTCGATAACAAATGACGAAAACGGACGGATTTCTCAGGTTTTTACTACATATGAACACTTTTCACATTCTCCCCTGCAATTCCCCTGCAAGTCCTCCTTTCATGCAGAATCTTGAGGTCCTAGCTCATGTCCAAGGCACCAAAGCCAGCTAAAAAGTCAATAATCGATACCTAAAACTTGAATTGTACTACTTCTTACTGGCTATTACATCATCTAAGAAGTTTCATCTGTGTTCTACTATGGTGCTTTTAGTGTCTCCGCATACCGCAGCACGCGACATAGCTTTTAAGACGATAAGTACAACCGTTTCAGAGAGAAGAGCGGCCAATGTGACGATCTGGCTTTATGTCGATTCGATAACAAATGACGAAAACGGAAGGATTTCTCAGGTTTTTACTACATATGAACACTTTTCACATTCTCCTATCCAACGCGGCTGCTAGTCCTCCTTTCATGCAGAATCTTAAGGTCCTAGCTCATGTCCAAGGCACCAAAGCCAGCTAAAAAGTCAGTAATCGATACCTAAAACTTGAATTGTACTACTTCTTACTGGCTATTACATCATCATAGAAGCTTCATCTGTGTTCTACAATGGTGCTTTTAGTGTCTCCGCATACCGCAGCACGCGACATAGCTTTGCAGACGATAAGTACAACCGTTTCAGAGAGAAGAGCATCCAATGTGACGATCTGGCTGTAAGTCGATTCGATAACAAATGACGAAAACGGACGGATTTCTCAGGTTTTTACTACATATGAACACTTTTCACATTCTACCGTGCAACTCGGCTGCTCGTCCCCCTTTCATGCAGAATCTTAAGGTCCTAGCTCATGTCCAAGGCACCAAAGCCAGCTAAAAAGTCAATAATAAGTACCTAAAACTTGAATTATACTACTTCTTACTGGCTATTACATCGACTTAGAAGCTTCATCTGTGTTCTGCTATGGTGATTTTATTGTCTCCGCATACCGCAGCTCGCGACATAGCATTGAAGACGATAAGTACAACCGTTTCAGAGAGAAGACCGGCCAATGTGACGATCGGGCTTTAAGTCGATTCGATAACAAATGACGAAAACGGACGGATTTCTCAGGTTTCTACTACATATGAACACATTTCACATTCTCCCGTGCAACGCGGCTGCTAGTCCTCCTTTCATGCAGAATATTAAGGTCCTAGCTCATGTCCAAGGCACCAAAGCCAGCTAAAAAGTCAATAATCGATACCTAAAACTTGAATTGTACTACTTCTTACTGGCTATTACATCATCATAGAAGCTTCATCTGTGTTCTACTATGGTGCTTTTAGTGTCTCGGCATACCACAGCACGCGACATAGCTTTCCAGACGATAAGTACAACCGTTTCAGAGAGAAGAGCGGCCAATGTGACGATCTGGCTTTAAGTCGATTCGATAACAAATGACGAAAACGGACGGATTTCTCAGGTTTTTACTACATATGAACACCTTTCACATTCTCCCGTGCAACTCGGCTGCTAGTCCTCCTTTCATGCAGAATCTTAAGGTCCTAGCTCATGCCCAAGGCACCAAAGCCAGCTAAAAAGTCAATAATCGATACCTAAAACTTGAATTGTACTACTTCTTATTGTCTATTACATCAACTTAGAAGCTTCATCTGTGTTCTACTATGTTGATTTTAGTGTCTCCGCATACCGCAGCACGCGACATAGCTTTGCAGGCGATAAGTACAACCGTTTCAGAGAGAAGAACGGCCAATGTGACGATCTGGCTTTAAGTCGATTCGATAACAAATGACGAAAACGGACGGATTTCTCAGGTTTTTACTACATATGAACACTTTTCACATTCTCCCATCCAACGCGGCTGCTAGTCCTCCTTTCATCCAGAATCTTAAGGTCCTAGCTCATGTCCAAGGCACCAAAGCCAGCTAAAAAGTCAATAATCGATACCTAAAACTTGAATTGTACTACTTCTTACTGGCTATTACATCATCATAGAAGCTTCATCTGTGTTCTACTATGGTGCTTTTAGTGTCTCCGCATACCGCAGCACGCGACATAGCTTTGCAGACGATAAGTACAACCCTTTCAGAGAGAAGAGCGGCCAATGTGACGATCTGGCTTTAAGTCGATTCGATAACAAATGACGAAAACAGACGGATTTCTCAGGTTTTTACTACATATGAATACTTTTCACATTCTCCCGTGCAACTGGGCTGCTAGTCCTCCTTTCATGCAGAATCTTAAGGTCCTAGCTCATGCCCAAGGCACCAAAGCCAGCTAAAAAGTCAATAATCCATACCTAAAACTTGAATTGTACTACTTCTTATTGTCTATTACATCAACTTAGAAGCTTCATCTGTGTTCTACTATGTTGATTTTAGTGTCTCCGCATACCGCAGCACGCGACATAGCTTTGCAGACGATAAGTACAACCGTTTCAGAGAGAAGAGCGGCCAATGTGACGATCTGGCTTTAAGTCGATTCGATAACAAATGACGAAAACGGACGGATTTCTCAGGTTTTTACTACATATGAACACTTTTCACATTCTCCCATCCAACGCAGCTGCTAGTCCTCCTTTCATGCAGAATCTTAAGGTCCTAGCTCATGTCCAAGGCACCAAAGCCAGCTAAAAAGTCAATAATCGATACATAAAACTTGAATTGTACTACTTCTTACTGGCTATTACATCATCTTAGAAGCTTCATCTGTGTTCTACTATGGTGCTTTTAGTGTCTCCGCATACCGCAGCACGCGACAAAGCTTTCCAGACGATAAGTACAACCGTTTCAGAGAGAAGAGCAGCCAATGTGACGATCTGGCTTTAAGTCGATTCGATAACAAATGACGAAAACGGACGGATTTCTCAGGTTTTTACTACATATGAACACTTTTCACATTGTCCCGTGCAACTCGGCTGCTAGTCCTCCTTTTGATGCAGAATCTTAAGGTCCTAGCTCATGTCCAAGGCACCAAAACCAGCTAAAAAATCAATAAATGATACCTAAAACTTGAATTGTACTACTTCTTACTGGCTGTTACATCAACTTAGAAGCTTCATCTGTGTTCTACTATGGTGCTTTTAGTGTCTCCGCATACCGCAGCACGCGACATAGTTTTGAAGACGATAAGTACAACCGTTTCAGAGAGAAGAGTGGCCAATGTGACGATCTGGCTTTAAGTCGATTCGATAACAAATGACGAAAACGGACGGATTTCTCAGATTTTTACTACATATGAATACTTTTCACATTCTCCCGTGCAACTCGGCTGCTAGTCCTCCTTTAATGCAGAATCTTAAGGTTCTAGCTCATGTCCAAGGCTCCAAAGCCATCTAAAAAGTCAATATTCGATACCTAAAACTTGAATTGTACTACTTCTTACTGGCTATTACATCAACTTAGAAGCTTCATCTGTGTTCTACTATGGTGCTTTTAGTGTCTCCGCATACCGCATCACGCGACATAGCTTTCCAGACGATAAGTACAACCGTTTCAGAGAAAAGAGCGGCCAATGTGACGATCTGGCTTTAAGTCGATTCGATAACAAATGACGAAAACGGACGGATTTCTCAGGTTTTTACTACATATGAACACTTTTCACATTCTCCCATCCAACGCGGCTGCTAGTCCTCCTTTCATGCAGAATCTTAAGGTCCTAGCTCATGTCCAAGGCACCAAAGCCAGCTAAAAATTCAATAATCGATACCTAAAACTTGAATTGTACTACTTCTTACTGGCTATTACATCATCATAGAGGCTTCATCTGTGTTCTACTATGGTGCTTTTAGTGTCTCCGCATACCGCAGCACGCGACATAGCTTTGCAGACGATAAGTACAACCGTTTCAGAGAGAAGAGCGGCCAATGTGACGATCTGGCTTTAAGTCGATTCGATAACAAATGACGAAAACAGACGGATTTCTCAGGTTTTTACTACATATGAATACTTTTCACATTCTCCCGTGCAACTGGGCTGCTAGTCCTCCTTTAATGCAGATTCTTAAGGTCCTAGCTCATGTCCAAGGCACCAAAGCCAGCTAAAAAGTCAATAATCGATACCTAAAACTTGAATTGTACTACTTCTTACTGGCTATTACATCAACTTAGAAGCTTCATCTGTGTTCTACTATGGTGCTTTTAGAGCCTCCGCATACCGCAGCACGCGACATAGCTTTGCAGACGAAAAGTACAACCGTTTCAGAGAGAAGAGCGGCCAATGTGACGATCTGGCTTTAAGTCGATTCGATAACAAATGACGAAAACGGACGGATTTCTCAGGTTTTTACTACATATGAACACTTTTCACATTCTCCCGTGCAACTCGGCTGCTAGTCCTCCTTTCATGCAGAATCTTAAGGTCCTAGCTCATGTCCAAGGCACCAAAGCCAGCTAAAAAGTATATAATCGATACCTAAAACTTGAATTGTACTACTTCTTACTGGCTATTACATCAACTTAGAAGCTTCATCTGTGTTCTACTATGGTGCTTTTAGTGACTCCGCATACCGCATCACGCGACATAGCTTTCCAGACGATAAGTACAACTGTTTCAGAGAGAAGAGCGGCCAATGTGACGATCTGGCTTTAAGTCGATTCGATAACAAATGACGAAAACGGACGGATTTCTCAGGTTTTTACTACATATGAACACTTTTCACATTCTCCCATCCAACGCGGCTGCTAGTCCTCCTTTCATGCAGAATCTAGAGGTCCTAGCTCATGTCCAAGGCACCAAAGCCAGCTAAAAAGTCAATAATCGATACCTAAAACTTGAATTGTACTACTTCTTACTGGCTATTACATCATCATAGAAGCTTCATCTGTGTTCTACTATGGTGCTTTTAGTGTCTCGGCATACCGCAGCACGCGACATAGCTTTCCAGACGATAAGTACAACCGTTTCAGAGAGAAGAGTGGCCAATGTGACGATCTGGCTTTAAGTCGATTCGATAACAAATGACGAAAACGGACGGATTTCTCAGGTTTTTACTACATATGAACACCTTTCACATTCT
The DNA here is from genome assembly GCF_023897955.1 of Schistocerca gregaria. Taxonomy (NCBI): domain Eukaryota; kingdom Metazoa; phylum Arthropoda; class Insecta; order Orthoptera; family Acrididae; genus Schistocerca; species Schistocerca gregaria. Next base: position 3,469,985 of record NW_026061829.1, read on the forward strand.
CCCGTGCAACTCGGCTGCTAGTCCTCCTTTCATGCAGAATCTTAAGGTCCTAGATCATGCCCAAGGCACCAAAGCCAGCTAAAATGTCAATAATCCATACCTAAAACTTGAATTGTACTACTTCTTATTGTCTATTACATCAACTTAGAAGCTTCATCTGTGTTCTACTATGTTGATTTTAGTGTCTCCGCATACCGCAGCACGCGGCATAGCTTTGCAGACGATAAGTACAACCGTTTCAGAGAGAAGAGCGGCCAATGTGACGATCTGGCTTTAAGTCGATTCGATAACAAATGACGAAAAAGGACGGATTTCTCAGGTTTTTACTACATATGAACACTTTTCACATTCTCCCCTGCAACTCGGCTGCTAGTCCTCCTTTCATGCAGAATCTTAAGGTCCTAGCTCATGCCCAAGGCACCAAAGCCAGCTAAAAAGTCAATAATCCATACCTAAAACTTGAATTGTACTACTTCTTACTGGCTATTACATCATCTTAGAAGCTTCATCTGTGTTCTACTATGGTGCTTTTAGTGTCTCCGCATTCCGCAGCACGCGACAAAGCTTTCCAGACGATAAGTACAACCGTTTCAGAGAGAAGAGCAGCCAATGTGACGATCTGGCTTTAAGTCGATTCGATAACAAATGACGAAAACGGACGGATTTCTCAGGTTTTTACTACATATGAACACTTTTCACATTCTCCCGTGCAACGCGGCTGCTAGTCCTCCTTTTGATGCAGAATCTTAAGGTCCTAGCTCATGTCCAAGGCACCAAAGCCAGCTAAAAAGTCAATAATCGATACCTAAATCTTGAATTGTACTACTTCTTACTGGCTATTACATCAACTTAGAAGCTTCATCTGTGTTCTACTATGGTGCTTTTAGTGTCTCCGCATACTGCAGCACGCGACATAGCTTTGAAGACGATAAGTACAACCGTTTCAGAGAGAAGAGCGGCCAATGTGACGATCTGGCTTTAAGTCGATTCGATAACAAATGACGAAAACGGACGGATTTCTCAGGTTTTTACTACATATGAATACTTTTCACATTCTCCCGTGCAACTCGGCTGCTAGTCCTCCTTTTGATGCAGAATCTTAAGGTCCTAGCTCATGTCCAAGGCACCAAAGCCAGCTAAAAAGTCAATAATCGATACCTAAAACTTGAATTGTACTACATCTTACTGGCTATTACATCAACTTAGAAGCTTCATCTGTGTTCTACCATGGTGCTTTTAGTGTCTCCGCACACCGCAGTACGCGACATAGCTTTGCAGACGATAAGTACAACCGTTTCAGAGAAAAGAGGGGCCAATGTGACGATCTGGCTTTAAGTCGATTCGATAACAAATGACGAAAACTAACGGATTTCTCAGGTTTTTACTACATATGAACACTTATCACATTCTCCCGTGCAACTCGGCTGCTAGTCCTCCTTTCATGCAGAATCTTAAGGTCCTAGCTCATGTCCAAGGCACCAAAGCCAGCTAAAAAGTCAATAATCAGTACCTAAAACTTGAATTGTACTACTCCTTACTGGCTATTACATCATCTTAGAAGCTTCATCTGTGTTCTACTATGGTGCTTTTAGTGTCTCCGCATACCGCAGCACGCTCAAAGCTTTCCAGACGATAAGTGCAACCGTTTCAGAGAGAAGAGCAGCCAATGTGACGATCTGGCTTTAAGTCGATTCGATAACAAATGACGAAAACGGACGTATATCTCAGGTTTTTACTACATATGAACACATTTCACATTCTCCCGTACAACGCGGCTGCTAGTCCTCCTTTCATGCAGAATCTTAAGGTCCTAGCTCATGTCCAAGGCACCAAAGCCAGCTAAAAAGTATATAATCGATACCTAAAACTTGAATTGTACTACTTCTTACTGGCTATTACATCAACTTAGAAGCTTCATCTGTGTTCTACTATGGTGCTTTTAGTGTCTCCGCATACCGCATCACGCGACATAGCTTTGCAGGCGATAAGTACAACCGTTTCAGAGAGAAGAGCGGCCAATGTGACGATCTGGCTTTAAGTCGATTCGATAACAAATGACGAAAACGGACGGATTTCTCAGGTTTTTACTACATATGAACACTTTTCACATTCTCCCATCCAACGCGGCTGCTAGTCCTCCTTTCGTGCAGAATCTTAAGGTCCTAGCTCATGTCCAAGGCACCAAAGCCAGCTAAAAAGTCAATAATCGATACCTAAAACTTGAATTGTACTACTTCTTACTGGCTATTACATCAACTTAGAAGCTTCATCTGTGTTCTACTATGGTGCTTTTAGTGTCTCCGCATACCGCAGCACGCGACATAGTTTTGAAGACGATAAGTACAACCGTTTCAGAGAGAAGAGTGGCCAATGTGACGATCTGGCTTTAAGTCGATTCGATAACAAATGACGAAAACGGACGGATTTCTCAGGTTTTTACTACATATAAACACTTTTCACATTCTCCCGTGCAACTCGGCTGCTAGTCCTCCTTTAATGCAGAATCTTAAGGTCCTAGCTCATGTCCAAGGCACCAAAGCCAGCTAAAAAGTCAATAATCGATACCAAAAACTTGAATTGTACTACTTCTTACTGGCTATTACATCAACTTAGAAGCTTCATCTGTGTTCTACTATGGTGCTTTTAGAGTCTCCGCATACCGCAGCACGCGACATAGCTTTGCAGACGATAAGTACAACCGTTTCAGAGAGAAGAGCGGCCAATGTGACGATCTGGCTTTAAGTTGATTCGATAACAAATGACGAAAACGGACGGATTTCTCAGGTTTTTACTACATATGAACACTTTTCACATTCTCCGGTGCAACTCGGCTGCTAGTCCTCCTTTCATGCAGAATCTTAAGGTCCTAGCTCATGCCCAAGGCACCAAAGCCAGCTAAAAAGTCAATAATCCATACCTAAAACTTGAATTGTACTACTTCTTATTGTCTATTACATCAACTTAGAAGCTTCATCTGTGTTCTACTATGTTGATTTTAGTGTCTCCGCATACCGCAGCACGCGGCATAGCTTTGCAGACGATAAGTACAACCGTTTCAGAGAGAAGAGCGGCCAATGTGACGACCTGGCTTTAAGTCGATTCGATAACAAATGACGAAAAAGGACGGATTTCTCAGGTTTTTACTACATATGAACACTTTTCACATTCTCCCCTGCAACTCGGCTGCTAGTCCTCCTTTCATGCAGAATCTTAAGGTCCTAGCTCATGCCCAAGGCACCAAAGCCATCTAAAAAGTCAATAATCCATACCTAAAACTTGAATTGTACTACTTCTTACTGGCTATTACATCATCTTAGAAGCTTCATCTGTGTTCTACTATGGTGCTTTTAGTGTCTCCGCATTCCGCAGCACGCGACAAAGCTTTCCAGACGATAAGTACAACCGTTTCAGAGAGAAGAGCAGCCAATGTGACGATCTGGCTTTAAGTCGATTCGATAACAAATGACGAAAACGGACGGATTTCTCAGGTTTTTACTACATATGAACACTTTTCACATTCTCCCGTGCAACGCGGCTGCTAGTCCTCCTTTTGATGCAGAATCTTAAGGTCCTAGCTCATGTCCAAGGCACCAAAGCCAGCTAAAAAGTCAATAATCGATACCTAAATCTTGAATTGTACTACTTCTTACTGGCTATTACATCAACTTAGAAGCTTCATCTGTGTTCTACTATGGTGCTTTTAGTGTCTCCGCATACTGCAGCACGCGACATAGCTTTGAAGACGATAAGTACAACCGTTTCAGAGAGAAGAGCGGCCAATGTGACGATCTGGCTTTAAGTCGATTCGATAACAAATGACGAAAACGGACGGATTTCTCAGGTTTTTACTACATATGAATACTTTTCACATTCTCCCGTGCAACTCGGCTGCTAGTCCTCCTTTTGATGCAGAATCTTAAGGTCCTAGCTCATGTCCAAGGCACCAAAGCCAGCTAAAAAGTCAATAATCGATACCTAAAACTTGAATTGTACTACATCTTACTGGCTATTACATCAACTTAGAAGCTTCATCTGTGTTCTACCATGGTGCTTTTAGTGTCTCCGCACACCGCAGTACGCGACATAGCTTTGCAGACGATAAGTACAACCGTTTCAGAGAAAAGAGGGGCCAATGTGACGATCTGGCTTTAAGTCGATTCGATAACAAATGACGAAAACTAACGGATTTCTCAGGTTTTTACTACATATGAACACTTTTCACATTCTCCCGTGCAACTCGGCTGCTAGTCCTCCTTTCATGCAGAATCTTAAGGTCCTAGCACATGTCCAAGGCACCAAAGCCAGCTAAAAAGTCAATAATCAGTACCTAAAACTTGAATTGTACTACTCCTTACTGGCTATTACATCATCTTAGAAGCTTCATCTGTGTTCTACTATGGTGCTTTTAGTGTCTCCGCATACCGCAGCACGCTCAAAGCTTTCCAGACGATAAGTGCAACCGTTTCAGAGAGAAGAGCAGCCAATGTGACGATCTGGCTTTAAGTCGATTCGATAACAAATGACGAAAACGGACGTATATCTCAGGTTTTTACTACATATGAACACATTTCACATTCTCCCGTACAACGCGGCTGCTAGTCCTCCTTTCATGCAGAATCTTAAGGTCCTAGCTCATGTCCAAGGCACCAAAGCCAGCTAAAAAGTATATAATCGATACCTAAAACTTGAATTGTACTACTTCTTACTGGCTATTACATCAACTTAGAAGCTTCATCTGTGTTCTACTATGGTGCTTTTAGTGTCTCCGCATACCGCATCACGCGACATAGCTTTGCAGGCGATAAGTACAACCGTTTCAGAGAGAAGAGCGGCCAATGTGACGACCTGGCTTTAAGTCGATTCGATAACAAATGACGAAAACGGACGGATTTCTCAGGTTTTTACTACATATGAACACTTTTCACATTCTCCCATCCAACGCGGCTGCTAGTCCTCCTTTCGTGCAGAATCTTAAGGTCCTAGCTCATGTCCAAGGCACCAAAGCCAGCTAAAAAGTCAATAATCGATACCTAAAACTTGAATTGTACTACTTCTTACTGGCTATTACATCAACTTAGAAGCTTCATCTGTGTTCTACTATGGTGCTTTTAGAGTCTCCGCATACCGCAGCACGCGACATAGTTTTGAAGACGATAAGTACAACCGTTTCAGAGAGAAGAGTGGCCAATGTGACGATCTGGCTTTAAGTCGATTCGATAACAAATGACGAAAACGCACGGATTTCTCAGGTTTTTACTACATATGAACACTTTTCACATTCTCCCGTGCAACTCGGCTGCTAGTCCTCCTTTTGATGCAGATTCTTAAGGTCCTAGCTCATGTCCAAGGCACCAAAGCCAGCTAAAAAGTCAATAATCGATACCTAAAACTTGAATTGTACTACTTCTTACTGGCTATTACATCATCATGGAAGCTTCATCTGTGTTCTACTATGGTGCTTTTAGTGTCTCCGCATACCGCAGGACGCGACATAGCTTTGCAGGCGATAAGTACAACCGTTTCAGAGAGAAGAACGGCCAATGTGACGATCTGGCTTTAAGTCGATTCGATAACAAATGACGAAAACGGACGGATTTCTCAGGTTTTTACTACATATGAACACTTTTCACATTCTCCCATCCAACGCGGCTGCTAGTCCTCCTTTCATCCAGAATCCTAAGGTCCTAGCTCATGTCCAAGGCACCAAAGCCAGCTAAAAAGTCAATAATCGATACCTAAAACTTGAATTGTACTACTTCTTACTGGCTATTACATCATCATAGAAGCTTCATCTGTGTTCTACTATGGTGCTTTTATTGTCTCCGCATACCGCAGCACGCGACATAGCTTTGCAGACGATAAGTACAACCGTTTCAGAGAGAAGAGCGGCCAATGTGACGATCTGGCTTTAAGTCGATTCGATAACAAATGACGAAAACGGACGGATTTCTCAAGTTTTTACTACATATGAACACTTTTCACATTCTCCCATCCAACGCGGCTGCTAGTCCTCCTTTCATGCAGAATCTTAAGGTCCTAGCTCATGTCCAAGGCACCAAAGCCAGCTAAAAAGTCAATAATCGATACATAAAACTTGAATTGTACTACTTCTTACTGGCTATTACATCATCTTAGAAGCTTCATCTGTGTTCTACTATGGTGCTTTTACTGTCTCCGCATACCGCAGCACGCGACAAAGCTTTGCAGACGATAAGTACAACCGTTTCAGAGAGAAGAGCAGCCAATGTGACGATCTGGCTTTAAGTCGATTCGATAACAAATGACGAAAACGGACGGATTTCTCAGGTTTTTACTACATATGAACACTTTTCACATTGTCCCGTGCAACTCGGCTGCTAGTCCTCCTTTTGATGCAGAATCTTAAGGTCCTAGCTCATGTCCAAGGCACCAAAACCAGCTAAAAAATCAATAAATGATACCTAAAACTTGAATTGTACTACTTCTTACTGGCTATTACATCAACTTAGAAGCTTCATCTGTGTTCTACTATGGTGCTTTTAGTGTCTCCGCATACCGCAGCACGCGACATAGTTTTGAAGACGATAAGTACAACCGTTTCAGAGAGAAGAGTGGCCAATGTGACGATCTGGCTTTAAGTCGATTCGATAACAAATGACGAAAACGGACGGATTTCTCAGGTTTTTACTACATATGAATACTTTTCACATTCTCCCGTGCAACTCGGCTGCTAGTCCTCCTATAATGCAGAATCTTAAGGTCCTACCTCATGTCCAAGGCTCCAAAGCCATCTAAAAAGTCAATAATCGATACCTAAAACTTGAATTGTACTACTTCTTACTGGCTATTACATCAACTTAGAAGCTTCATCTGTGTTCTACTATGGTGCTTTTAGTGTCTCCGCATACCGCATCACGCGACATAGCTTTCCAGACGATAAGTACAACCGTTTCAGAGAGAAGAGCGGCCAATGTGACGATCTGGCTTTAAGTCGATTCGATAACAAATGACGAAAACGGACGGATTTCTCAGGTTTTTACTACATATGAACACTTTTCACATTCTCCCATCCAACGCGGCTGCTAGTCCTCCTTTCATGCAGAATCTTAAGGTCCTAGCTGATGTCCAAGGCACCAAAGCCAGCTAAAAATTCAATAATCGATACCTAAAACTTGAGTTGTACTACTTCTTACTGGCTATTACATCATCATAGAGGCTTCATCAGTGTTCTACTATGGTGCTTTTAGTGTCTCCGCATACCGCAGCACGCGACATAGCTTTGCAGACGATAAGTACAACCGTTTCAGAGAGAAGAGCGGCCAATGTGACGATCTGGCTTTAAGTCGATTCGATAACAAATGACGAAAACAGACGGATTTCTCAGGTTTTTACTACATATGAATACTTTTCACATTCTCCCGTGCAACTGGGCTGCTAGTCCTCCTTTAATGCAGATTCTTAAGGTCCTAGCTCATGTCCAAGGCACCAAAGCCAGCTAAAAAGTCAATAATCGATACCTAAAACTTGAATTGTACTACTTCTTACTGGCTATTACATCAACTTAGAAGCTTCATCTGTGTTCTACTATGGTGCTTTTAGAGTCTCCGCATACCGCAGCACGCGACATAGCTTTGCAGACGATAAGTACAACCGTTTCAGAGAGAAGAGCGGCCAATGTGACGATCTGGCTTTAAGTCGATTCGATAACAAATGACGAAAACGGACGGATTTCTCAGGTTTTTACTACATATGAACACTTTTCACATTCTCCCGTGCAACTCGGCTGCTAGTCCTCCTTTCATGCAGAATCTTAAGGTCCTAGCTCATGTCCAAGGCACCAAAGCCAGCTAAAAAGTATATAATCGATACCTAAAACTTGAATTGTACTACTTCTTACTGGCTATTACATCAACTTAGAAGCTTCATCTGTGTTCTACTATGGTGCTTTTAGTGTCTCCGCATACCGCATCACGCGACATAGCTTTCCAGACGATAAGTACAACCGTTTCAGAGAGAAGAGCGGCCAATGTGACGATCTGGCTTTAAGTCGATTCGATAACAAATGACGAAAACGGACGGATTTCTCAGGTTTTTACTACATATGAACACTTTTCACATTCTTCCATCCAACGCGGCTGCTAGTCCTCCTTTCATGCAGAATCTAGAGGTCCTAGCTCATGTCCAAGGCACCAAAGCCAGCTAAAAAGTCAATAATCGATACCTAAAACTTGAATTGTACTACTTCTTACTGGCTATTACATCATCATAGAAGCTTCATCTGTGTTCTACTATGGTGCTTTTAGTGTCTCGGCATACCGCAGCACGCGACATAGCTTTCCAGACGATAAGTACAACCGTTTCAGAGAGAAGAGCGGCCAATGTGACGATCTGGCTTTAAGTCGATTCGATAACAAATGACAAAAACGGACGGATTTCTCAGGTTTTTACTACATATGAACACCTTTCACATTCTCCCGTGCAACTCGGCTGCTAGTCCTCCTTTCATGCAGAATCGTAAGGTCCTAGATCATGCCCAAGGCACCAAAGCCAGCTAAAAAGTCAATAATCCATACCTAAAACTTGAATTGTACTACTTCTTATTGTCTATTACATCAACTTAGAAGCTTCATCTGTGTTCTACTATGTTGATTTTAGTGTCTCCGCATACCGCAGCACGCGGCATAGCTTTGCAGACGATAAGTACAACCGTTTCAGAGAGAAGAGCGGCCAATGTGACGATCTGGCTTTAAGTCGATTCGATAACAAATGACGAAAACGGACGGATTTCTCAGGTTTTTACTACATATGAACACTTTTCACATTCTCCCCTGCAATTCCCCTGCAAGTCCTCCTTTCATGCAGAATCTTGAGGTCCTAGCTCATGTCCAAGGCACCAAAGCCAGCTAAAAAGTCAGTAATCGATACCTAAAACTTGAATTGTACTACTTCTTACTGGCTATTACATCATCATAGAAGCTTCATCTGTGTTCTACAATGGTGCTTTTAGTGTCTCCGCATACCGCAGCACGCGACATAGCTTTGCAGACGATAAGTACAACCGTTTCAGAGAGAAGAGCATCCAATGTGACGATCTGGCTGTAAGTCGATTCGATAACAAATGACGAAAACGGACGGATTTCTCAGGTTTTTACTACATATGAACACTTTTCACATTCTACCGTGCAACTCGGCTGCTCGTCCCCCTTTCATGCAGAATCTTAAGGTCCTAGCTCATGTCCAAGGCACCAAAGCCAGCTAAAAAGTCAATAATAAGTACCTAAAACTTGAATTATACTACTTCTTACTGGCTATTACATCGACTTAGAAGCTTCATCTGTGTTCTGCTATGGTGATTTTATTGTCTCCGCATACCGCAGCTCGCGACATAGCATTGAAGACGATAAGTACAACCGTTTCAGAGAGAAGACCGGCCAATGTGACGATCGGGCTTTAAGTCGATTCGATAACAAATGACGAAAACGGACGGATTTCTCAGGTTTCTACTACATATGAACACATTTCACATTCTCCCGTGCAACGCGGCTGCTAGTCCTCCTTTCATGCAGAATATTAAGGTCCTAGCTCATGTCCAAGGCACCAAAGCCAGCTAAAAAGTCAATAATCGATACCTAAAACTTGAATTGTACTACTTCTTACTGGCTATTACATCATCATAGAAGCTTCATCTGTGTTCTACTATGGTGCTTTTAGTGTCTCGGCATACCACAGCACGCGACATAGCTTTCCAGACGATAAGTACAACCGTTTCAGAGAGAAGAGCGGCCAATGTGACGATCTGGCTTTAAGTCGATTCGATAACAAATGACGAAAACGGACGGATTTCTCAGGTTTTTACTACATATGAACACCTTTCACATTCTCCCGTGCAACTCGGCTGCTAGTCCTCCTTTCATGCAGAATCTTAAGGTCCTAGCTCATGCCCAAGGCACCAAAGCCAGCTAAAAAGTCAATAATCGATACCTAAAACTTGAATTGTACTACTTCTTATTGTCTATTACATCAACTTAGAAGCTTCATCTGTGTTCTACTATGTTGATTTTAGTGTCTCCGCATACCGCAGCACGCGGCATAGCTTTGCAGACGATAAGTACAACCGTTTCAGAGAGAAGAGCGGCCAATGTGACGATCTGGCTTTAAGTCGATTCGATAACAAATGACGAAAACGGACGGATTTCTCAGGTTTTTACTACATATGAACACTTTTCACATTCTCCCCTGCAACTCGGCTGCTAGTCCTCCTTTCATGCAGAATCTTGAGGTCCTAGCTCATGTCCAAGGCACCAAAGCCAGCTAAAAAGTCAATAATCGATACCTAAAACTTGAATTGTACTACTTCTTACTGGCTATTACATCATCTAAGAAGCTTCATCTGTGTTCTACTAAGGTGCTTTTAGTGTCTCCGCATACCGCAGCACGCGACAAATCTTTCCAGACGATAAGTACAACCGTTTCAGAGAGAAGAGCAGCCAATGTGACGATCTGGCTTTAAGTCGATTCGATAACAAATGACGAAAACGGACGGATTTCTCAGGTTTTTACTACATATGAACACTTTTCACATTGTCCCGTGCAACTCGGCTGCTAGTCCTCCTTTTGATGCAGAATCTTAAGGTCCTAGCTCATGTCCAAGGCACCAAAGACAGCTACAAAATCAATAATCGATACCTAAAACTTGAATTGTACTACTTCTTACTGGCTATTACATCAACTTAGAAGCTTCATCTGTGTTCTACTATGGTGCTTTTAGTGTCTCCGCATACCGCAGCACGCGACATAGCTTTGAAGACGATAAGTACAACCGTTTCAGAGAGAAGAGCGGCCAATGTGACGATCTGGCTTTAAGTCGATTCGATAACAAATGACGAAAACTGAAGGATTTCTCAGGTTTTTACTACATATGAACACTTTTCACATTCTCCTATCCAACGCGGCTGCTAGTCCTCCTTTCATGCAGAATCTTAAGGTCCTAGCTCATGTCCAAGGCACCAAAGCCAGCTAAAAAGTCAATAATCGATACCTAAAACTTGAATTGTACTACTTCTTACTGGCTATTACATCATCATAGAAGCTTCATCTGTGTTCTACTATGGTGCTTTTAGTGTCTCCGCATACCGCAGCACGCGACATAGCTTTGCAGACGATAAGTACAACCGTTTCAGAGAGAAGAGCATCCAATGTGACGATCTGGCTTTAAGTCGATTCGATAACAAATGACGAAAACGGACGGATTTCTCAGGTTTTTACTACATATGAACACTTTTCACATTCTACCGTGCAACTCGGCTGCTCGTCCCCCTTTCATGCAGAATCTTAAGGTCCTAGCTCATGTCCAAGGCACCAAAGCCAGCTAAAAAGTCAATAATAAGTACCTAAAACTTGAATTATACTACTTCTTACTGGCTATTACATCGACTTAGAAGCTTCATCTGCGTTCTGCTATGGTGATTTTATTGTCTCCGCATACCGCAGCTCGCGACATAGCATTGAAGACGATACGTACAACCGTTTCAGAGAGAAGACCGGCCAATGTGACGATCGGGCTTTAAGTCGATTCGATAACAAATGACGAAAACGGACGGATTTCTCAGGTTTCTACTACATATGAACACATTTCACATTCTCCCGTGCAACGCGGCTGCTAGTCCTCCTTTCATGCAGAATATTAAGGTCCTAGCTCATGTCCAAGGCACCAAAGCCAGCTAAAAAGTCAATAATCGATACCTAAAACTTGAATTGTACTACTTCTTACTGGCTATTACATCAACTTAGAAGCTTCATCTGTGTTCTACCATGGTGCTTTTAGTGTCTCCGCACACCGCAGCACGCGACATAGCTTTGCAGACGATAAGTACAACCGTTTCAGAGAAAAGAGGGGCCAATGTGACGATCTGGCTTTAAGTCGATTCGATAACAAATGACGAAAACGGACGGATTTCTCAGGTTTTTACTACATATGAACACTTATCACATTCTCCCCTGCAACTCGGCTGCTAGTCCTCCTTTCATGCAGAATCTTAAGGTCCTAGCTGATGTCCAAGGCACCAAAGCCAGCTAAAAAATCAATAATCGATACCTAAAACTTGAATTGTACTACTTCTTACTGGCTATTACATCAACTTAGAAGCTTCATCTGTGTTCTACTATGGTGCTTTTAGTGTCTCCGCATACCGCATCACGCGACATAGCTTTGCAGGCGATAAGTACAACCGTTTCAGAGAGAAGAGCGGCCAATGTGACGATCTGGCTTTAAGTCGATTCGATAACAAATGACGAAAACGGACGGATTTCTCAGGTTTTTACTACATATGAACACTTTTCACATTATCCCGTGCAACTCGGCTGCTCGTCCTCCTTTCATGCAGAATCTTAAGGTCCTAGCTCATGTCCAAGGCACCAAAGCCAGCTAAAAAGTCAATAATCAGTACCTAAAACTTGAATTGTACTACTTCCTACTGGCTATTACATCGACTTAGAAGCTTCATCTGTGTTCTACTACGGTGCTTTTAGTTTCTCCGCATACCGCACCACGCGACATAGTTTTGCAGACGATAAGTACAACCGTTTCAGACAGAAGAGCGGCCAATGTGACGATCTGGCTTTGAGTCGATTCGATAACAAATGACGAAAACGGACGGATTTCTCAGGTTTTTACTACATATGAACACTTTTCACATTCTCCCGTGCAACTCGGCTGCTAGTCCTCCTTTTGATGCAGAATCTTAAGGTCCTAGCTCATGTCCAAGGCACCAAAGCCAGCTAAAAAGTCAATAATCGATACCTAAAACTTGAACTGTACTACTTCTTACTGGTTATTACATCAACTTAGAAGCTTCATCTGTGTTCTACTATGGTGCTTTTAGTGTCTCCGCATACCGCAGCACGCGACATAGCTTTGCAGACGATAAGTACAACCGTTTCAGAGAGAAGAGCGGCCAATGTGACGATCTGGCTTTACATCGATTCAATAACAAATGACGAAAACGGACGGATGTCTCAGGTTTTTACTACATATGAACACTTTTCACATTCTCCCCTGCAACTCGGCTGCTAGTCCTCCTTTCATGCAGAATCGTAAGGTCCTAGCTCATGTCCAAATCACCAAAGCCAGCTAAAAGGTCAATATTCAATACCTAAAACTTGAATTGTACTACTTCTTACTGGCTATTACATCAACTTAGAAGCTTGATCTGTGTTCTACTATGGTGCTTTTAGTGTCTCCGCATACCGCAGCACGCGACATAGCTTTGCAGACGATAAGTACATCCGTTTCAGAGAGAAGATCGGCCAATGTGACGATCTGGCTTTAAGTCGATTCGATAACAAATGACGAAAACGGACGGATTTCTCAGGTTTTTACTACATATGAACACTTTTCACATTCTCCCGTGCAACTCGGCTGCTAGTCCTCCTTTCATGCAGAATCTTAAAATCCTAGCTCATGTCCAAGGCACCAAAGCCAGCTAAAAAGTCAATAATCGGTACCTAAAACTTGAATTCCACTACTTCTTACTGGCTATTACATCAACTTAGAAGCTTCATCTGTGTTCTACTATGGTGCTTTTAGTGTCTCCACATACCGTAGCACGCGACATAGCTTTGCAGACGATAAGTACAAGCGTTTCAGAGAGAAGAGCGGCCAATGTGACGATCTGGCTTTAAGTCGATTCGATAACAAATGACCAAAACGGACGGATTTCTCAGGTTTTTACTACATATGAACACTTTTCACATTCTCCCGTGCAACTCGGCTGCTAGTCCTCCTTTCATGCAGAATCTTAAGGTCCTAGCTCATGTCCAAACACCAAAGCCAGCTCAAAGGTCAATATTCAATACCTAAAACTTGAATTGTACTACTTCTTACTGGCTATTACATCAACTTAGAAGCTTGATCTGTGTTCTACTATGGTGCTTTTAGTGTCTCAGCATACCGCAGCACGCGACATAGCTTTGCAGACGATAAGTACATCCGTTTCAGAGAGAAGATTGGTAAATGTGACGATCTGGCTTTAAGTCGATTCGATAACAAATGACGAAAACGGACGGATTTCTCAGGTTTTTACTACATATGAACACTTTTCACATTCTCCCGTGCAACTCGGCTGCTAGTCCTCCTTTCATGCAGAATCTTAAGGTCCTAGCTCATGTCCAAGGCACCAAAGCCAGCTAAAAAGTCAATGACCGATACCTAAAACTTGAATTGTACTACTTCCTACTGGCTATTACATCATTTTAGAAGCTTCATCTGTGTTCTACTATGGTGCTTTTAGTGTCTCCGAATACCGCAGTACGCGACATAGCTTTGCAGACGATAAGTACAACCGTTTCAGAGAGCAGAGCGGTCAATGTGACGATCTGGATTTAAGTCGATTCGATAACAAATGACGAAAACGGACGGATTTCTCAGGTTTTTACTACAGATGAACACTTTTCACATTCTCCCGTGCAACTCGGCTGCTAGTCCTCCTTTCATGCAGAATATTAACGTCCTAGCTCATGTCCAAGGCACCAAAGCCAGCTAAAAATTCAATATTCAATACCTAAAAATTGAATTGTACTACTTCTTACTGGATATTACATCAACTTAGAAGCTTCATCTGTGTTCTACAATGGTGCTTGTAGTGTCTCAGCATACCGCAGCACGCGACATAGCTTTGCAGACGATAAGTACAACCGTTTCAGAGAGAAGAGCGGCCAATGTGACGATCTGGCTTTAAGTCGATTCGATAACAAATGACGAAAACGGACGGATGTCTCAGGTTTTTACTGCATATGAACACTTATCACATTCTCCCGTGCTACTCGGCTGCTAGTCTTCCTTTCATGCAGAATCTTAAGGTCCTAGCTCATGTCCAAGGCACCAAAGCCAGCTAAAAATTCAATAACCGATACCTAAAACTTGAATTGTTCTACTTCTTACTGGCTATTACATCATTTTAGAAGCTTCATCTGTGTTCTACTATGGTGTTTTTAGTGTCTCCGAATACCGCAGTACGCGACATAGCTTTGCAGACGATAAGTACAACCGTTTCAGAGAGCAGAGCGGTCAATGTGACGATCTGGCTTTAAGTCGATTCGATAACAAATGACGAAAACGGACGGATTTCTCAGGTTTCTACTACATATGAACACATTTCACATTCTCCCGTGCAACGCGGCTGCTAGTCCTCCTTTCATGCAGAATGTTAAGGTCCTAGCTCATGTCCAAGGCACCAAAGCCAGCTAAAAATTCAATATTCAATACCTAAAACATGAATTGTACTACTTCTTACTGGATATTACATCAACTTAGAAGCTTCATCTGTGTTCTACTATGGAGCTTGTAGTGTCTCAGCATACCGCAGCACGCGACATAGCTTTGCAGACGATAAGTACAACCGTTTCAGAGAGAAGAGCGGCCAATGTGACGATCTGGCTTTAAGTCGATTCGATAACAAATGACGAAAACGGACGGATGTCTCAGGTTCTTACTGCATATGAACACTTTTCACATTCTCCCGTGCAACTCGGCTGCTAGTCCTCCTTTCATGCAGAATATTAAGGTCCTAGCTCATGTCCAAGGCACCAAAGCCAGCTAAAAAGTCAATAATCAATACCTAAAACATGAATTGTACTACTTCTTACTGGCTATTACATCAACTTAGAAGCTTCATCTGTGTTCTACTATGGTGCTTTTAGTGTCTCCGCATACCGCAGCACGCGACATAGCTTTGCAGACGATAAGTACAAGCGTTTCAGAGAGAAGAGCGGCCAATGTGACGATCTGGCTTTAAGTCGATTCGATAACAAATGACGAAAACAGACGTATTTCTCAGGTTTTTACTACATTTGAACACCTTTCACATTCTCTCATGCAACTCGGCTGCTAGTCCTCCTTTCATGCAGAATATTAAGGTCCTAGCTCATGTCCAAGGCACCAAATCCAGCTAAAAATTCAATATTCAATACCTAAAACTTGAATTGTACTACTTCTTACTGGCTATTACATCAACTTAGAAGCTTCATCTGCGTTCTACTGTGGTGCTTGTAGTGTCTCAGCATACCGCAGCAGGCGACATAGCTTTGCAGACGATAAGTTCAACCGTTTCAGAGAGAAGAGCGGCCAATGTGACGATCTGGCTTTAAGTCGATTCGATAACAAATGACGAAAACGGACGGATGTCTCAGGTTTTTACTACAGATGAACACTTTTCACATTCTCCCGTGCAACTCGGCTGCTAGTCCTCCTTTCATGCAGAATCTTAAGGTCCTAGCTCATGTCCAAGGCACCAAAGCCAGCTAAAAAGTCAATAATCGATACCCAAAACTTGAATTCCACTACTTCTTACTGGCTATTACATCAACTTAGAAGCTTCATCTGTGTTCTACTATGGTGCTTTTAGTGTCTTCACATACCGCAGCACGCGACATAGCTTTGCAGACGATAAGTACAAGCGTTTCAGAGAGAAGAGCGGCCAATGTGACGATCTGGCTTTAAGTCGATTCCATAACAAATGACGAAAACGGTCGGATTTCTCAGGTTTTTACTACATATGAACACTTTTCACATTCTCCCATGCAACTCGGCTGCTAGTCCTCCTTTCATGCAGAATCTTAAGGTACTAGCTCATGGTCAAGGCACCAAAGCCAGATAAAAAGTCAATAACCGATACCTAAAACTCGAATTGTACTACTTCTTACTGGCTATTACATCAATTTACAAGCTTCATCTGTGTTCTACTATGTTGCTTTTAGTGTATCCGAATACCGCAGTACGCGACATAGCTTGGCAGACGATAAGTACAACCGTTTCAGAGAGAAGAGCGGCCAATGTGACGATCTGGCTTTAAGTCGATTCGATAACAAATGACCAAAACGGACGGATTTCTCAGGTTTTTACTACATATGAACACTTTTCACATTCTCCCGTGCAACTCGGCTGCTAGTCCTCCTTTCATGCAGAATCTTAAGGTCCTAGCTCATGTCCAAGGCACCAAAGCCAGCTAAAAAGTCAATAATCAATACCTAAAACTTGAAATGTACTGCTTCTTACTGGCTATTACATCAACTTAGAAGCTTCATCTGTGTTCTACTACGTTGCTTTTAGTTTCTCCGCATACCGCAGCACGCGACATAGTTTTGCAGACGATAAGTACAATCGTTTCAGAGAGAAGAGCGGCCAATGTGACGATCTGGCTTTAAGTCGATTCGATAACAAATGACGAAAACGGACGGATTTCTCAGGTTTTTACTACATATGAACACTTTTCACATTCTCCCGTGCATCATGGCTGCTAGTCCTCCTTTCATGCAGAATCTTAAGGTCCTAGCTGATGTCCAAGGCACCAAAGCCAGCTAAAAAGTCAATAATCAATACCTAAAACTTGAATTGTACTACTTCTTACTGGCTAATACATCAACTTAGAAGCTTCATCTGTGTTCTACTACGGTGCTTTTAGTTTCTCCGCATACCGCAGCACGCGACATAGTTTTGTAGACGATAAGTACAACCGTTTCAGAGAGAAGAGCGGCCAATGTGACGATGTGGCTTTAAGTCGATTCGATAACGAATGACGAAAACGGACGGATGTCTCAGGTTTTTACTACATATGAACACTTTTCACATTCTCCCGTGCTACTCGGCTGCTAGTCCTCCTTTCATGCAGAATCTTAAGTTCCTAGCTCATGTCCAAGGCACCAAAGCCAGCTAAAAGGTCAATATTCAATACCTAAAACTTGAATTGTACTACTTCTTACTGGCTATTACATCAACTTAGAAGCTTGATCTGTGTTCTACTATGGTGCTTTTAGTGTCTCAGCATACCGCAGCACGCGACATAGCTTTGCAGACGATAAGTACATCCGTTTCAGAGAGACGATCGGCCAATGTGACGATCTGGCTTTAAGTCGATTCGATAACAAATGACGAAAACGGACGGATTTCTGAGGTTTTTACTACATATGAACACTTTTCACATTCTCCCGTGCAACTCGGCTGCTAGTCCTCCTTTCATGCAGAATCTTAAGGTCCTAGCTCATGTCCAAGGTATCGAAGCCAGCTAAAAAGGCAATAGTCGATACCTAAAACTTGAATTGTTCTACTTCTTACTGGCTATTGCATCAACTTAGAAGCTTCATCTGTGTTCTACTATGGTGCTTTTAGTGTCTCCGCATACCGCAGCACGCGACATAGCTTTGCAGACGATAAGTACAACCGTTTCAGAGAGAAGAGCAGCCAATGTGACGATCTGGCTTTAAGTCGATTCGATAACAAATGACCAAAACGGACGGATTTCTCAGGTTTTTACTACATATGAACACTTTTCACATTCTCCCCTGCAACTCGGCTGCTAGTCCTCCTTTCATGCAGAATCTTAAGGTCCTAGCTCATGTCCAAATCACCTAAGCCAGCTAAAAGGTGAATATTCAATACCTAAAACTTGAATTGTACTACTTCTTACTGGCTATTACATCATTTTAGAAGCTTCATCTGCGTTCTACTATGGTGCTTTTAGTGTCTCCGCATACCGCAGCACGCGACTTAGCTTTGCAGACGATAAGTAAATCCTTTTCAGAGAGAAGATCGGCTATGTGACGATCTGGCTTTAAGTCGATTCGATAACAAATGACGAAAACGGACGGATTTCTCAGGTTTTTACTACATATGAACACTTTTCACATTCTCCCGTGCAACTCGGCTGCTAGTCCTCCTTTCATGCAGAATCTTAAGGTCCTAGCTCATGTCCAAGGCACCAAAGCCAGC
This sequence comes from Schistocerca gregaria, assembly GCF_023897955.1. NCBI lineage: Eukaryota > Metazoa > Arthropoda > Insecta > Orthoptera > Acrididae > Schistocerca > Schistocerca gregaria. The sequence goes on from NW_026061829.1 coordinate 3,488,724, forward strand.
TAAAAAGTCAATAATCGATACCTAATACATGAATTCCACTACTTCTTACTGGCTATTACATCAACTTAGAAGCTTCATCTGTGTTCTACTATGGTGCTTTTAGTGTCTCCACATACCGCAGCACGCGACATAGCTTTGCAGACGATAAGTACAAGCGTTTCAGAGAGAAGAGCGGCCAATGTGACGATCTGGCTTTAAGTCGATTCGATAACAAATGACCAAAACGGACGGATTTCTCAGGTTTTTACTACAAATGAACACTTTTCACATTCTCCCCTGCAACTCGGCTGCTAGTCCTCCTTTCATGCAGAATCTTAAGGTCCTAGCTCATGTCCAAACACCAAAGCCAGCTAAAAGGTCAATATTCAATACCTAAAACTTGAATTGTACTACTACTTACTGGATATTACATCAACTTAGAAGCTTCATCTGTGTTCTACTATGGTGCTTTTAGTGTCTCAGCATACCGCAGCACGCGACATAGCTTTGCAGACGATAAGTACATCCGTTTCAGAGAGAAGATCGGCCAATGTGACGATCTGGCTTTAAGTCGATTCGATAACAAATGACGAAAACGGACGGATTTCTCAGGTTTTTACTACATATGAACACTTTTCACATTCTCCCATCCAACGCGGCTGCTAGTCCTCCTTTCATGCAGAATCTAGAGGTCCTAGCTCATGTCCAAGGCACCAAAGCCAGCTAAAAAGTCAATAATCGATACCTAAAACTTGAATTGTACTACTTCTTACTGGCTATTACATCAACTTAGAAGCTTGATCTGTGTTCTACTATGGTGCTTTTAGTGTCTCCGCATACCGCATCACGCGACATAGCTTTCCAGACGATAAGTACAACCGTTTCAGAGAGAAGAGCGGCCAATGTGACGATCTGGCTTTAAGTCGATTCGATAACAAATGACGAAAACGGACGGATTTCTCAGGTTTTTACTACATATGAACACTTTTCACATTCTCCCATCCAACGCGGCTGCTAGTCCTCCTTTCATGCAGAATCTAGAGGTCCTAGCTCATGTCCAAGGCACCAAAGCCAGCTAAAAAGTCAATAATCGATACCTAAAACTTGAATTGTACTACTTCTTACTGGCTATTACATCATCATAGAAGCTTCGTCTGTGTTCTACTATGGTGCTTTTAGTGTCTCGGCATACCGCAGCACGCGACATAGCTTTCCAGACGATAAGTACAACCGTTTCAGAGAGAAGAGCGGCCAATGTGACGATCTGGCTTTAAGTCGATTCGATAACAAATGACGAAAACGGACGGATTTCTCAGGTTTTTACTACATATGAACACCTTTCACATTCTCCAGTGCAACTCGGCTGCTAGTCCTCCTTTCATGCAGAATCTTAAGGTCCTAGATCATGCAAAAGGCACCAAAGCCAGCTAAAAAGTCAATAATCCATACCTAAAACTTGAATTGTACTACTTCTTATTGTCTATTACATCAACTTAGAAGCTTCATCTGTGTTCTACTATGTTGATTTTAGTGTCTCCGCATACCGCAGCACGCGGCATAGCTTTGCAGACGATAAGTACAACCGTTTCAGAGAGAAGAGCGGCCAATGTGACGATCTGGCTTTAAGTCGATTCGATAACAAATGACGAAAACGGACGGATTTCTCAGGTTTTTACTACATATGAACACTTTTCACATTCTCCCCTGCAACTCGGCTACTAGTCCTCCTTTCATGCAGAATCTTGAGGTCCTAGCTCATGTCCAAGGCACCAAAGCCAGCTAAAAAGTCAATAATCGATACCTAAAACTTGAATTGTACTACTTCTTACTGGCTATTACATCATCATAGAAGCTTCATCTGTGTTCTACTATGGTGCTTTTAGTGTCTCCGCATACCGCAGCACGCGACATAGCTTTGCAGACGATAAGTACAACCGTTTCAGAGAGAAGAGCATCCAATGTGACGATCTGGCTGTAAGTCGATTCGATAACAAATGACGAAAACGGACGGATTTCTCAGGTTTTTACTACATATGAACACTTTTCACATTCTACCGTGCAACTCGGCTGCTCGTCCCCCTTTCATGCAGAATCTTAAGGTCCTAGCTCATGTCCAAGGCACCAAAGCTAGCTGAAAAGTCAATAATAAGTACCTAAAACTTGAATTATACTACTTCTTACTGGCTATTACATCGACTTAGAAGCTTCATCTGTGTTCTGCTATGGTGATTTTATTGTCTCCGCGTACCGCAGCTCGCGACATAGCATTGAAGACGATAAGTACAACCGTTTCAGAGAGAAGACCGGCCAATGTGACGATCGGGCTTTAAGTCGATTCGATAACAAATGACGAAAACGGACGGATTTCTCAGGTTTCTACTACATATGAACACATTTCACATTCTCCCGTGCAACGCGGCTGCTAGTCCTCCTTTCATGCAGAATATTAAGGTCCTAGCTCATGTCCAAGGCACCAAAGCCAGCTAAAAAGTCAATAATCGATACCTAAAACTTGAATTGTACTACTTCTTACTGGCTATTACATCATCATAGAAGCTTCATCTGTGTTCTACTATGGTGCTTTTAGTGTCTCGGCATACCACAGCACGCGACATAGCTTTCCAGACGATAAGTACAACCGTTTCAGAGAGAAGAGCGGCCAATGTGACGATCTGGCTTTAAGTCGATTCGATAACAAATGACGAAAACGGACGGATTTCTCAGGTTTTTACTACATATGAACACCTTTCACATTCTCCCGTGCAACTCGGCTGCTAGTCCTCCTTTCATGCAGAATCTTAAGGTCCTAGCTCATGCCCAAGGCACCAAAGCCAGCTAAAAAGTCAATAATCGATACCTAAAACTTGAATTGTACTACTTCTTACTGGCTATTACATCATCATAGAAGCTTCATCTGTGTTCTACTATGGTGCTTTTAGTGTCTCCGCATACCGCAGCACGCGACATAGCTTTGCAGACGATAAGTACCACCGTTTCAGAGAGAAGAGCGGCCAATGTGACGATCTGGCTTTAAGTCGATTCGATAACAAATGACGAAAACGGACGGATTTCTCAGGTTTTTACTACATATGAACACTTTTCACATTCTCCCGTGCAACTCGGCTGCTCGTCCTCCTTTCATGCAGAATCTTAAGGTCCTAGCTCATGTCCAAGGCACCAAAGCCAGCTAAAAAGTCAATAATCAGTACCTAAAACTTGAATTGTACTACTTCCTACTGGCTATTACATCGACTTAGAAGCTTCATCTGTGTTCTACTATGGTGATTTTATTGTCTCCGCATACCGCAGCACGCGACATAGCTTTGAAGACGATAAGTACTACCGTTTCAGAGAGAAGAGCGGCCAATGGACGATCGGGCTCTAAGTCGATTCGATAACAAATGACGAAAACGGACGGATTTCTCAGGTTTTTACTACATATGAACACTTTTCACATTCTCCCCTGCAACTCGGCTGCTAGTCCTCCTTTCATGCAGAATCTTGAGGTCCTAGCTCATGTCCAAGGCACCAAAGCCAGCTAAAAAGTCAATAATCGATACCTAAAACTTGAATTGTACTACTTCTTACTGGCTATTACATCATCTAAGAAGCTTCATCTGTGTTCTACTATGGTGCTTTTAGTGTCTCCGCATACCGCAGCACGCGACAAATCTTTCCAGACGATAAGTACAACCGTTTCAGAGAGAAGACCAGCCAATGTGACGATCTGGCTTTAAGTCGATTCGATAACAAATGACGAAAACGGACGGATTTCTCAGGTTTTTACTACATATGAACACTTTTCACATTGTCCCGTGCAACTCGGCTGCTAGTCCTCCTTTTGATGCAGAATCTTAAGGTCCTAGCTCATGTCCAAGGCACCAAAGCCAGCTACAAAATCAATAATCGATACCTAAAACTTGAATTGTACTACTTCTTACTGGCTATTACATCAACTTAGAAGCTTCATCTGTGTTCTACTATGGTGCTTTTAGTGTCTCCGCATACCGCAGCACGCGACATAGCTTTGAAGACCATAACTATAACCGTTTCAGAGAGAAGAGCGGCCAATGTGACGATCTGGCTTTAAGTCGATTCGATAACAAATGACGAAAACGGACGGATTTCTCAGGTTTTTACTACATATGAACACTTTTCACATTCTCCCCTGCAACTCGGCTACTAGTCCTCCTTTCATGCAGAATCTTGAGGTCCTAGCTCATGTCCAAGGCACCAAAGCCAGCTAAAAAGTCAATAATCGATACCTAAAACTTGAATTGTACTACTTCTTACTGGCTATTGCATCATCATTGAAGCTTCATCTGTGTTCTACTATGGTGCTTTTAGTGGCTCCGCATACCGCAGCACGCGACATAGCTTTGCAGACGATAAGTACAACCGTTTCAGAGAGAAGAGCATCCAATGTGACGATCTGGCTGTAAGTCGATTCGATAACAAATGACGAAAACGGACGGATTTCTCAGGTTTTTACTACATATGAACACTTTTCACATTCTACCGTGCAACTCGGCTGCTCGTCCCCCTTTCATGCAGAATCTTAAGGTCCTAGCTCATGTCCAAGGCACCAAAGCTAGCTAAAAAGTCAATAATAAGTACCTAAAACTTGAATTATACTACTTCTTACTGGCTATTACATCGACTTAGAAGCTTCATCTGTGTTCTGCTATGGTGATTTTATTGTCTCCGCGTACCGCAGCTCGCGACATAGCATTGAAGACGATAAGTACAACCGTTTCAGAGAGAAGACCGGCCAATGTGACGATCGGGCTTTAAGTCGATTCGATAACAAATGACGAAAACGGACGGATTTCTCAGGTTTCTACTACATATGAACACATTTCACATTCTCCCGTGCAACGCGGCTGCTAGTCCTCCTTTCATGCAGAATATTAAGGTCCTAGCTCATGTCCAAGGCACCAAAGCCAGCTAAAAAGTCAATAATCGATACCTAAAACTTGAATTGTACTACTTCTTACTGGCTATTACATCATCATAGAAGCTTCATCTGTGTTCTACTATGGTGCTTTTAGTGTCTCGGCATACCACAGCACGCGACATAGCTTTCCAGACGATAAGTACAACCGTTTCAGAGAGAAGAGCGGCCAATGTGACGATCTGGCTTTAAGTCGATTCGATAACAAATGACGAAAACGGACGGATTTCTCAGGTTTTTACTACATATGAACACCTTTCACATTCTCCCGTGCAACTCGGCTGCTAGTCCTCCTTTCATGCAGAATCTTAAGGTCCTAGCTCATGCCCAAGGCACCAAAGCCAGCTAAAAAGTCAATAATCGATACCTAAAACTTGAATTGTACTACTTCTTACTGGCTATTACATCATCATAGAAGCTTCATCTGTGTTCTACTATGGTGCTTTTAGTGTCTCCGCATACCGCAGCACGCGACATAGCTTTGCAGACGATAAGTACAACCGTTTCAGAGAGAAGAGCGGCCAATGTGACGATCTGGCTTTAAGTCGATTCGATAACAAATGACGAAAACGGACGGATTTCTCAGGTTTTTACTACATATGAACACTTTTCACATTCTCCCGTGCAACTCGGCTGCTCGTCCTCCTTTCATGCAGAATCTTAAGGTCCTAGCTCATGTCCAAGGCACCAAAGCCAGCTAAAAAGTCAATAATCAGTACCTAAAACTTGAATTGTACTACTTCCTACTGGCTATTACATCGACTTAGAAGCTTCATCTGTGTTCTACTATGGTGATTTTATTGTCTCCGCATACCGCAGCACGCGACATAGCTTTGAAGACGATAAGTACTACCGTTTCAGAGAGAAGAGCGGCCAATGTGACGATCGGGCTCTAAGTCGATTCGATAACAAATGACGAAAACGGACGGATTTCTCAGGTTTTTACTACATATGAACACTTTTCACATTCTCCCCTGCAACTCGGCTGCTAGTCCTCCTTTCATGCAGAATCTTGAGGTCCTAGCTCATGTCCAAGGCACCAAAGCCAGCTAAAAAGTCAATAATCGATACCTAAAACTTGAATTGTACTACTTCTTACTGGCTATTACATCATCTAAGAAGCTTCATCTGTGTTCTACTATGGTGCTTTTAGTGTCTCCGCATACCGCAGCACGCGACAAATCTTTCCAGACGATAAGTACAACCGTTTCAGAGAGAAGAGCAGCCAATGTGACGATCTGGCTTTAAGTCGATTCGATAACAAATGACGAAAACGGACGGATTTCTCAGGTTTTTACTACATATGAACACTTTTCACATTGTCCCGTGCAACTCGGCTGCTAGTCCTCCTTTTGATGCAGAATCTTAAGGTCCTAGCTCATGTCCAAGGCACCAAAGCCAGCTACAAAATCAATAATCGATACCTAAAACTTGAATTGTACTACTTCTTACTGGCTATTACATCAACTTAGAAGCTTCATCTGTGTTCTACTATGGTGCTTTTAGTGTCTCCGCATACCGCAGCACGCGACATAGCTTTGAAGACCATAACTATAACCGTTTCAGAGAGAAGAGCGGCCAATGTGACGATCTGGCTTTAAGTCGATTCGATAACAAATGACGAAAACGGACGGATTTCTCAGGTTTTTACTACATATGAACACTTTTCACATTCTCCTATCCAACGCGGCTGCTAGTCCTCCTTTCATGCAGAATCTTAAGGTCCTAGCTCATGTCCAAGGCACCAAAGCCAGCTAAAAAGTCAATAATCGATACCTAAAACTTGAATTGTACTACTTCTTACTGGCTATTACATCATCATAGAAGCTTCATCTGTGTTCTACTATGGTGCTTTTAGTGTCTCCGCATACCGCAGCACGCGACATAGCTTTGCAGACGATAAGTACAACCGTTTCAGAGAGAAGAGCGGCCAATGTGACGATCTGGCTTTAAGTCGATTCGATAACAAATGACGAAAACGGACGGATTTCTCAGGTTTTTACTACATATGAACACTTTTCACATTCTCCCGTGCAACTCGGCTGCTCGTCCTCCTTTCATGCAGAATCTTAAGGTCCTAGCTCATGTCCAAGGCACCAAAGCCAGCTAAAAAGTCAATAATCAGTACCTAAAACTTGAATTGTACTACTTCCTACTGGCTATTACATCGACTTAGAAGCTTCATCTGTGTTCTACTATGGTGATTTTATTGTCTCCGCATACCGCAGCACGCGACATAGCTTTGAAGACGATAAGTACTACCGTTTCAGAGAGAAGAGCGGCCAATGTGACGATCGGGCTCTAAGTCGATTCGATAACAAATGACGAAAACGGACGGATTTCTCAGGTTTCTACTACATATGAACACATTTCACATTCTCCCGTGCAACGCGGCTGCTAGTCCTCCTTTCATGCAGAATCTTAAGGTCCTAGCTCATGTCCAAGGCACCAAAGCCAGCTAAAAAGTCAATAATCGATACCTAAAACTTGAACTGTACTACTTCTTACTGGTTATTACGTCAACATAGAAGCTTCATCTGTGTTCTACTACGGTGCTTTTAGTTTCTCCGCATACCGCAGCACGCGACATAGTTTTGCAGACGATAAGTACAACCGTTTCAGACAGAAGAGCGGCCAATGTGACGATCTGGCTTTGAGTCGATTCGATAACAAATGACGAAGACGGACGGATTTCTCAGGTTTTTACTACATATGAACACTTTTCACATTCTCCCGTGCAACTCGGCTGCTAGTCCTCCTTTTGATGCAGAATCTTAAGGTCCTAGCTCATGTCCAAGGCACCAAAGCCAGCTAAAAAGTCAATAATCGATACCTAAAACTTGAACTGTACTACTTCTTACTGGTTATTACATCAACTTAGAAGCTTCATCTGTGTTCTACTATGGTGCTTTTAGTGTCTCCGCATACCGCAGCACGCGACATAGCTTTGCAGACGATAAGTACAACCGTTTCAGAGAGAAGAGCGGCCAATGTGACGATCTGGCTTTACATCGATTCAATAACAAATGACGAAAACGGACGGATGTCTCAGGTTGTTACTACATATGAACACTTTTCACATTCTCCCCCGCAACTCGGCTGCTAGTCCTCCTTTCATGCAGAATCGTAAGGTCCTAGCTCATATCCAAATCACCAAAGAAAGCTAAAAGGTCAATATTCAATACCTAAAACTTGAATTGTACTACTTCTTACTGGCTATTACATCACTTTAGAAGCTTGATCTGTGTTCTACTATGGTGCTTTTAGTGTCTCCGCATACCGCAGCACGCGACATAGCTTTGCAGACGATAAGTACATCCGTTTCAGAGAGAAGATCGGCCAATGTGACGATCTGGCTTTAAGTCGATTCGATAACAAATGACGAAAACGGACGGATTTCTCAGGTTTTTACTACATATGAACACTTTTCACATTCTCCCGTGCAACTCGGCTGCTAGTCCTCCTTTCATGCAGAATCTTAAGGTCCTAGCTCATGTCCAAGGCACCAAAGCCAGCTAAAAAGTCAATAATCGATACCTAAAACTTGAATTCCACTACTTCTTACTGGCTATTACATCAACTTAGAAGGTTCATCTGTGTTCTACTATGGTGCTTTTAGTGTCTCCACATACCGCAGCACGCGACATAGCTTTGCAGACGATAAGTACAAGCGTTTCAGAGAGAAGAGCGGCCAATGTGACGATCTGGCTTTAAGTCGATTCGATAACAAATGACCAAAACGGACGGATTTCTCAGGTTTTTACTACATATGAACACTTTTCACATTCTCCCCTGCAACTCGGCTGCTAGTCCTCCTTTCATGCAGGATCTTAAGGTCCTAGCTCATGTCCAAACACCAAAGCCAGCTCAAAGGTCAATATTCAATACCTAAAACTTGAATTGTACTACTTCTTACTGGCTATTACATCAACTTAGAAGCTTGATCTGTGTTCTACTATGGTGCTTTTAGTGTCTCAGCATACCGCAGCACGCGACATAGCTTTGCAGACGATAAGTACATCCGTTTCAGAGAGAAGATCGGTAAATGTTACGATCTGGCTTTAAGTCGATTCGATAACAAATGACGAAAACGGACGGATTTCTCAGGTTTTTACTACATATGAACACTTTTCACATTCTCCCGTGCAACTCGGCTGCTAGTCCTCCTTTCATGCAGAATCTTAAGGTCCCAGCTCATGTCCAAGGCACCAAAGCCAGCTAAAAAGTCAATGACCGATACCTAAAACTTGAATTGTACTACTTCCTACTGGCTATTACATCATTTTAGAAGCTTCATCTGTGTTCTACTATGGTGCTTTTAGTGTCTCCGAATACCGCAGTTCGCGACATAGCTTTGCAGACGATAAGTACAACCGTTTCAGAGAGCAGAGCGGTCAATGTGACGATCTGGATTTAAGTCGATTCGATAACAAATGACGAAAACGGACGGATTTCTCAGGTTTTTACTACAGATGAACACTTTTCACATTCTCCCGTGCAACTCGGCTGCTAGTCCTCCTTTCATGCAGAATATTAACGTCCTAGCTCATGTCCAAGGCACCAAAGCCAGCTAAAAATCAATATTCAATACCTAAAACTTGAATTGTACTACTTCTTACTGGATATTACATCAACTTAGAAGCTTCATCTGTGTTCTACTATGGTGCTTGTAGTGTCTCAGCATACCGCAGCACGCGACATAGCTTTGCAGACGATAAGTACAACCGTTTCAGAGAGAAGAGCGGCCAATTTGACGATCTGGCTTTAAGTCGATTCGATAACAAATGACGAAAACGGACGGATGTCTCAGGTTTTTACTGCATATGAACACTTAACACATTCTCCCGTGCTACTCGGCTGCTAGTCTTCCTTTCATGCAGAATCTTAAGGTCCTAGCTCATGTCCAAGGCACCAAAGCCAGCTAAAAATTCAATAACCGATACCTAATACTTGAATTGTACTACTTCTTACTGGCTATTACATCATTTTAGAAGCTTCATCTGTGTTCTACTATGGTGTTTTTAGTGTCTCCGAATACCGCAGTACGCGACATAGCTTTGCAGACGATAAGTACAACCGTTTCAGAGAGCAGAGCGGTCAATGTGACGATCTGGCTTTAAGTCGATTCGATAACAAATGACGAAAACGGACGGATTTCTCAGGTTTTTACTACATATGAACACTTTTCACATTCTCCCGTGCAACTCGGCTGCTAGTCCTCCTTTCATGCAGAATGTTAAGGTCCTAGCTCATGTCCAAGGCACCAAAGCCAGCTAAAGATTCAATATTCAATACCTAAAACATGAATTGTACTACTTCTTACTGGAAATTACATCAACTTAGAAGCTTCATCTGTGTTCTACTATGGTGCTTGTAGTGTCTCAGCATACCGCAGCACGCGACATAGCTTTGCAGACGATAAGTACAACCGTTTCAGAGAGAAGAGCGGCAAATGTGATGATCTGGCTTTAAGTCGATTCGATAACAAATGACGAAAACGGACGGATGTCTCAGGTTCTCACTGCATATGAACACTTTTCACATTCTCCCCTGCAACTCGGCTGCTAGTCCTCCTTTCATGCAGAATATTAAGGTCCTAGCTCATGTCCAAGGCACCAAAGCCAGCTAAAAAGTCAATAATCAATACCTAAAACATGAATTGTACTACTTCTTACTGGCTATTACATCAACTTAGAAGCTTCATCTGTGTTCTACTATGGTGCTTTTAGTGTCTCCGCATACCGCAGCACGCGACATAGCTTTGCAGACGATAAGTACAACCGTTTCAGAGAGAAGAGCGGCCAATGTGACGATCTGGCTTTAAGTCGATTCGATAACAAATGACGAAAACAGACGTATTTCTCAGGTTTTTACTACATTTGAACACCTTTCACATTCTCTCATGCTACTCGGCTGCTAGTCCTCCTTTCATGCAGAATATTAAGGTCCTAGCTCATGTCCAAGGCACCAAATCCAGCTAAAAATTCAATATTCAATACCTAAAACTTGAATTGTACTACTTCTTACTGGCTATTACATCAACTTAGAAGCTTCATCTGTGTTCTACTGTGGTGCTTGTAGTGTCTCAGCATACCGCAGCAGGCGACATAGCTTTGCAGACGATAAGTTCAACCGTTTCAGAGAGAAGAGCGGCCAATGTGACGATCTGGCTTTAAGTCGATTCGATAACAAATGACGAAAACGGACGGATGTCTCAGGTTTTTACTACAGATGAACACTTTTCACATTCTCCCGTGCAACTCGGCTGCTAGTCCTCCTTTCATGCAGAATCTTAAGGTCCTAGCTCATGTCCAAGGCACCAAAGCCAGCTAAAAAGTCAATAATCGATACCCAAAACTTGAATTCCACTACTTCTTACTGGCTATTACATCAACTTAGAAGCTTCATCTGTGTTCTACTATGGTGCTTTTAGTGTCTTCACATACCGCAGCACGCGACATAGCTTTGCAGACGATAAGTACAAGCGTTTCAGAGAGAAGAGCGGCCAATGTGACGATCTGGCTTTAAGTCGATTCGATAACAAATGACCAAAACGGACGGATTTCTCAGGTTTTTACTACATATGAACACTTTTCACATTCTCCCCTGCAACTCAGCTGCTAGTCCTCCTTTCATGCAGAATCTTAAGGTCCTAGCTCATGTCCAAACACCAAAGCCAGCTAAAAGGTCAATATTCAATACCAAAAACTTGAATTGTACTACTTCTTACTGGCTATTACATCAACTTAGAAGCTTGATCTGTGTTCTACTATGGTGCTTTTAGTGTCTCAGCATACCGCAGCACGCGACATAGCTTTGCAGACGATAAGTACATCCGTTTCAGAGAGAAGATCGGCCAATGTGACGATCTGGCTTTAAGTCGATTCGATAACAAATGACGAAAACGGACGGATTTCTCAGGTTTTTACTACAGATGAACACTTTTCACATTCTCCCGTGCAACTCGGCTGCTAGTCCTCCTTTCATGCAGAATATTAACGTCCTAGCTCATGTCCAAGGCACCAAAGCCAGCTAAAAATTCAATATTCAATACCTAAAACTTGAATTGTACTACTTCTTACTGGATATTACACCAACTTAGAAGCTTCATCTGTGTTCTACTATGGTGCTTGTAGTGTCTCAGCATACCGCAGCACGCGACATAGCTTTGCAGACGATAAGTACATCCGTTTCAGAGAGAAGATCGGCCAATGTGACGATCTGGCTTTAAGTCGATTCGATAACAAATGACGAAAACGGACGGATTTCTCAGGTTTTTACTACATATGAACACTTTTCACATTCTCCCGTGCAACTCGGCTGCTAGTCCTCCTTTCATGCAGAATCTTAAAGTCCTAGGTCATGTCCAAGGCACCAAAGCCAGCTAAAAAGTCAATAATCGATACCTAAAACTTGAATTCCACTACTTCTTACTGGCTATTGCATCAACTTAGAAGCTTCATCTGTGTTCTACTATGGTGCTTTTAGTGTCTCCGCATACCGCAGCACGCGACATAGCTTTGCAGACGATAAGTACAACCGTTTCAGAGAGAAGAGCGGCCAATGTGACGATCTGGCTTTAAGTCGATTCGATAACAAATGACCAAAACGGACGGATTTCTCAGGTTTTTACTACATATGAACACCTTTCACATTCTCCCCTGCAACTCGGCTGCTAGTCCTCCTTTCATGCAGAATCTTAAGGTCCTATCTCATGTCCATGGCACCAAAGCCAGCTAAAAGGTCAATATTCAATACCTAAAACTTGAATTGTACTACCTCTTACTGGCTATTACCTCAACTTAGAAGCTTCATCTGTGTTCTACTATGGTGCTTGTAGTGTCTCAGCATACCGCAGCACGCGACAAAGCTTTGCAGACGATAAGTACAACCGTTTCAGAGAGAAGAGCGGCCAATGTGTCGATCTGGCTTTAAGTCGATGCGATAACAAATGACGAAAACGGACGGATTTGTCAGGTTTTTACTACATATGAACACTTTTCACATTCTCCCGTGCAACTCGGCTGCTAGTCCTCCTTTCATGCAGAATCTTAAGTTCCTAGCTCATGTCCAAGGCACCAAAGCCAGCTAAAAAGTCTATAATCAATACCTAAAACTTGAATTGTACTACTTCTTACTGGCTATTACATCAACTTAGAAGCTTCATGTGTGTTCTCCTACGATGGTTTTAGTTTCTCCGCATACCGCAGCACGCGACATAGTTTTGCAGACGATAAGTACAACCGTTTCAGAGAGAAAAGCGGCCAATGTGACGATCTGGCTTTAAGTCGATTCCATAACAAATGACGAAAACGGACGGATTTCTCAGGTTTTTACTACATTTGAACACCTTTCACATTCTCTCATGCAACTCGGCTGCTAGTCCTCCTTTCATGCAGAATATTAAGGTCCTAGCTCATGGTCAAGGCACCAAAGCCAGATAAAAAGTCAATAACCGATACCTAAAACTTGAATTGTACTACTTCTTACTGGCTATTACTTCATTTTACAAGCTTCATCTGTGTTCTACTATGTTGCTTTTAGTGTATCCGAATACCGCAGTACGCGACATAGCTTTGCAGACGATAAGTACAACCGTTTCAGAGAGAAGAGCGGCCAATGTGACGATCTGGCTTTAAGTCGATTCGATAACAAATGACCAAAACGGACGGATTTCTCAGGTTTTTACTACATATGAACACTTTTCACATTCTCCCGTGCAACTCGGCTGCTAGTCCTCCTTTCATGCAGAATCTTAAGGTCCTAGCTCATGTCCAAGGCACCAAAGCCAGCTAAAAAGTCAATAATCAATACCTAAAACTTGAAATGTACTGCTTCTTACTGGCTATTACATCAACTTAGAAGCTTCATCTGTGTTCTACTATGGTGATTTTAGTTTCTCCGCATACCGGAGCAGAGACATAGCTTTGCAGACGATAAGTACAACCGTTTCAGGGAGAAGAGCGGCCAATGTGACGATCTGGCTTTAAGTCGATTCGATAACAAATGACGAAAACAGACGTATTTCTCAGGTTTTTACTACATTTGAACACCTTTCACATTCTCTCATGCAACTCGGCTGCTAGTCCTCCTTTCATGCAGAATATTAAGGTCCTAGCTCATGTCCAAGGCACCAAATCCAGCTAAAAATTCAATATTCAATACCTAAAACTTGAATTGTACTACTTCTTACTGGCTATTACATCAACTTAGAAGCTTCATCTGTGTTCTACTGTGGTGCTTGTAGTGTCTCAGCATACCGCAGCAGGCGACATAGCTTTGCAGACGATAAGTTCAACCGTTTCAGAGAGAAGAGCGGCCAATGTGACGATCTGGCTTTAAGTCGATTCGATAACAAATGACGAAAACGGACGGATGTCTCAGGTTTTTACTACAGATGAACACTTTTCACATTCTCCCGTGCAACTCGGCTGCTAGTCCTCCTTTCATGCAGAATCTTAAGGTCCTAGCTCATGTCCAAGGCACCAAAGCCAGCTAAAAAGTCAATAATCGATACCCAAAACTTGAATTCCACTACTTCTTACTGGCTATTACATCAACTTAGAAGCTTCAGCTGTGTTCTACTATGGTGCTTTTAGTGTCTTCACATACCGCAGCACGCGACATAGCTTTGCAGACGATAAGTACAAGCGTTTCAGAGAGAAGAGCGGCCAATGTGACGATCTGGCTTTAAGTCGATTCGATAACAAATGACCAAAACGGACGAATTTCTCAGGTTTTTACTACATATGAACACTTTTCACATTCTCCCCTGCAACTCAGCTGCTAGTCCTCCTTTCATGCAGAATCTTAAGGTCCTAGCTCATGTCCAAACACCAAAGCCAGCTAAAAGGTCAATATTCAATACCTAAAACTTGAATTGTACTACTTCTTACTGGCTATTACATCAACTTAGAAGCTTGATCTGTGTTCTACTATGGTGCTTTTAGTGTCTCAGCATACCGCAGCACGCGACATAGCTTTGCAGACGATAAGTACATCCGTTTCAGAGAGAAGATCGGCCAATGTGACGATCTGGCTTTAAGTCGATTCGATAACAAATGACGAAAACGGACGGATTTCTCAGGTTTTTACTACATATGAACACTTTTCACATTCTCCCGTGCAACTCGGCTGCTAGTCCTCCTTTCATGCAGAATCTTAAGGTCCTACCTCATGTCCAAGGCACCAAAGCCAGCTAAAAAGTCAATGACCGATACCTAAAACTTGAATTGTACTACTTTATACTGGCTATTACATCATTTTAGAAGCTTCATCTGTGTTCTACTATGGTGCTTTTAGTGTCTCCGAATACCGCAGTACGCGACATAGCTTTGCAGACGATAAGTACAACAGTTTCAGAGAGCAGAGCGGTCAATGTGACGATCTGGATTTAAGTCGATTCGATAACAAATGACGATAACGGACGGATTTCTGAGGTTTTTACTACATATGAACACTTTTCACATTCTCCCGTGCAACTCGGCTGCTAGTCCTCCTTTCATGCAGAATCTTAAGTTCCTAGCTCATGTCCAAGGCACCAAAGCCAGCTAAAAAGTCAATAATCAATACCTAAAACTTGAATTGTACTACTTCTTACTGGCTATTACATCAACTTAGAAGCATCATCTGTGTTCTACTATGGTGCTTTTAGTGTCTCCGCATACCGCATCACGCGACATAGCTTTCCAGACGATAAGTACATCCGTTTCAGAGAGACGATCGGCCAATGTGACGATCTGGCTTTAAGTCGATTCGATAACAAATGACGAAAACGGACGGATTTCTGAGGTTTTTACTACATATGAACACTTTTCACATTCTCCCGTGCGACTCGGCTGCTAGTCCTAGTTTCATGCAGAATCTTAAGGTCCTAGCTCATGTCCAAGGTATCGAAGCCAGCTAAAAAGGCAATAGTCGATACCTAAAACTTGAATTGTTCTACTTCTTACTGGCTATTGCATCAACTTAGAAGCTTCATCTGTGTTCTACTATGGTGCTTTTAGTGTCTCCGCATACCGCAGCACGCGACATAGCTTTGCAGACGATAAGTACAACCGTTTCAGAGAGAAGAGCAGCCAATGTGACGATCTGGCTTTAAGTCGATTCGATAACAAATGACCAAAACGGACGGATGTCTCAGGTTTTTACTACATATGAACACTTTTCACATTCTCCCCTGCAACTCGGCTGCTAGTCCTTCTTTCATGCAGAATCTTAAGGTCCTAGCTCATGTCCAAATCACCAAAGCCAGCTAAAAGGTGAATATTCAATACCTAAAACTTGAATTGTACTACTTCTTACTGGCTATTACATCAACTTAGAAGCTTGATCTGTGTTCTACTATGGTGCTTTTAGTGTCTCCGCATACCGCAGCACGCGACATAGCTTTGCAGACGATAAGTACATCCTTTTCAGAGAGAAGATCGGCCAATGTGACGATCTGGCTTTAAGTCGATTCGATAACAAATGACGAAAACGGACGGATTTCTCAGGTTTTTACTACATATGAACACTTTTCACATTCTCCCGTGCAACTCGGCTGCTAGTCCTCCTTTCATGCAGAATCTTAAGGTCCTAGCTCATGTCCAAGGCACCAAAGCCAGCTAAAAAGTCAATAATCGATACCTAAAACATGAATTCCACTACTTCTTACTGGCTATTACATCAACTTAGAAGATTCATCTGTGTTCTACTATGGTGCTTTTAGTGTCTCCACATACCGCAGCACGCGACATAGCTTTGCAGACGATAAGTACAAGCGTTTCAGAGAGAAGAGCGGCCAATGTGACGATCTGGCTTTAAGTCGATTCGATAACAAATGACCAAAACGGACGGATTTCTCAGGTTTTCACTACAAATGAACACTTTTCACATTCTCCCCTGCAACTCGGCTGCTAGTCCTCCTTTCATGCAGAATCTTAAGGTCCTAGCTCATGTCCAAACACCAAAGCCAGCTAAAAGGTCAATATTCAATACCTAAAACTTGAATTGTACTACTACTTACTGGATATTACATCAACTTAGAAGCTTCATCTGTGTTCTACTATGGTGCTTTTAGTGTCTCAGCATACCGCAGCACGCGACATAGCTTTGCAGACGATAAGTACATCCGTTTCAGAGAGAAGATCGGCCAATGTG
The DNA here is from genome assembly GCF_023897955.1 of Schistocerca gregaria. Classification (NCBI taxonomy): domain Eukaryota; kingdom Metazoa; phylum Arthropoda; class Insecta; order Orthoptera; family Acrididae; genus Schistocerca; species Schistocerca gregaria. Next base: position 3,505,798 of record NW_026061829.1, read on the forward strand.
ACGATCTGGCTTTAAGTCGATTCGATAACAAATGACGAAAACGGACGGATTTCTCAGGTTTTTACTACATATGAACACTTTTCACATTCTCCCGTGAAACTCGGCTGCTAGTCCTCCTTTCATGCAGAATCTTAAGGTCCTAGCTCATGTCCAAGGCACCAAAGCCAGCTAAAAAGTCAATGACCGATACCTAAAACTTGAATTGTACTACTTCCTACTGGCTATTACATCATTTTAGAAGCTTCATCTGTGTTCTACTATGGTGCTTTTAGTGTCTCCGAATACCGCAGTACGCGACATAGCTTTGCAGACGATAAGTACAACCGTTTCAGAGAGCAGAGCGGTCAATGTGACGATCTGGATTTAAGTCGATTCGATAACAAATGACGAAAACGGACGGATTTCTCAGGTTTTTACTACAGATGAACACTTTTCACATTCTCCCGTGCAACTCGGCTGCTAGTCCTCCTTTCATGCAGAATATTAACGTCCTAGCTCATGTCCAAGGCACCAAAGCCAGCTAAAAATTCAATATTCAATACCTAAAACTTGAATTGTACTACTTCTTACTGGATATTACATCAACTTAGAAGCTTCATCTGTGTTCTACTATGGTGCTTGTAGTGTCTCAGCATACCGCAGCACGCGACATAGCTTTGCAGACGATAAGTACAACCGTTTCAGAGAGAAGAGCGGCCAATTTGACGATCTGGCTTTAAGTCGATTCGATAACAAATGACGAAAACGGACGGATGTCTCAGGTTTTTACTGCATGTGAACACTTTTCACATTCTCCCGTGCAACTCGGCTGCTAGTCCTCCATTCATGCAGAATCTTAAGGTCCTAGCTCATGTCCAAGGCACCAAAGCCAGCTAAAAAGTCAATTATCGATACCTAAAACTTTAATTGTACTACATCTTACTGGCTATTACATCAACTTAGAAGCTTCATCTGTGTTCTACGATGGTGCTTTTAGTGTCTCCGCATACCGCAGCACGCGACATAGCTTTGCAGACGATAAGTACAACCGTTTCAGAGAGAAGAGCGGCCAATGTGACGATCTGGCTTTAAGTCGATTCGATAACAAATGACGAAAACAGAGGTATTTCTCAGGTTTTTACTACATATGAACACTTTTCACATTCTCTCATGCAACTCGGCTGCTAGTCCTCCTTTCATGCAGAATATTAAGGTCCTAGCTCATGTCCAAGGCACCAAAGCCAGCTAAAAATTCAATATGCAATACCTAAAACTTGAATTGTACTACTTCTTACTGGCTATTACATCAACTTAGAAGCTTCATCTGTGTTCTACTGTGGTGCTTGTAGTGTCTGAGCATACCGCAGCAGGCGACATAGCTTTGCAGACGATAAGTACAACCGTTTCAGAGAGAAGAGCGGCCAATGTGACGATCTGGCTTTAAGTCGATTCGATAACAAATGACGAAAACATACGGATGTCTCAGGTTTTTACTGCATATGAACACTTATCACATTCTCCCGTGCTACTCGGCTGCTAGTCTTGCTTTCATGCAGAATCTTAAGGTCCTAGCTCATGTCCAAGGCACCAAGCCAGCTAAAAATTCAATAACCGATACCTAAAACTTGAATTGTACTACTTCTTACTGGCTATTACATCATTTTAGAAGATTCATCTGTGTTCTACTATGGTGTTTTTAGTGTCTCCGAATACCGCAGTACGCGACATAGCTTTGCAGACGATAAGTACAACCGTTTCAGAGAGCAGAGCGGTCAATGTGATGATCTGGCTTTAAGTCGATTCGATAACAAATGACCTAAACGGACGGATTTCTCAGGTTTTTACTACATATGAACACTTTTCACATTCTCCCCTGCAACTCGGCTGCTAGTCCTCCTTTCATGCAGAATCTTAAGGTCCTAGCTCATGTCCAAACACCAAAGCCAGCTAAAAGGTCAATATTCAATACCTAAAACTTGAATTGTACTACTACTTACTGGATATTACATCAACTTAGAAGCTTCATCTGTGTTCTACTATGGTGCTTTTAGTGTCTCAGCATACCGCAGCACGCGACATAGCTTTGCAGACGATAAGTACATCCGTTTCAGAGAGAAGATCGGCCAATGCGACGATCTGGCTTTAAGTCGATTCGATAACAAATGACGAAAACGGACGGATTTCTCAGGTTTTTACTACATATGAACACTTTTCACATTCTCCCGTGCAACTCGGCTGCTAGTCCTCCTTTCATGCAGAATCTTAAGGTCCTAGCTCATGTCCAAGGCACCAAAGCCAGCTAAAAAGTCAATGACCGATACCTAAAACTTGAATTGTACTACTTCCTACTGGCTATTACATCATTTTAGAAGCTTCATCTGTGTTCTACTATGGTGCTTTTAGTGTCTCCGAATACCGCAGTACGCGACATAGCTTTGCAGACGATAAGTACAACCGTTTCAGAGAGCAGAGCGGTCAATGTGACGATCTGGATTTAAGTCGATTCGATAACAAATGACGAAAACGGACGGATTTCTCAGGTTTTTACTACAGATGAACACTTTTCACATTCTCCCGTGCAACTCGGCTGCTCGTCCTCCTTTCATGCAGAATATTAACGTCCTAGCTCATGTCCAAGGCACCAAAGCCAGCCAAAAATTCAATATTCAATACCTAAAACTTGAATTGTACTACTTCTTACCGGATATTACATCAACTTAGAAGCTTCATCTGTGTTCTACTATGGTGCTTGTAGTGTCTCAGCATACCGCAGCACGCGACATAGCTTTGCAGACGATAAGTACAACCGTTTCAGAGAGAAGAGCGGCCAATGTGACGATCTGGCTTTAAGTCGATTCGATAACAAATGACGAAAACGGACGGATGTCTCAGGTTTTTACTGCATGTGAACACTTTTCACATTCTCCCGTGCAACTCGGCTGCTAGTCCTCCATTCATGCAGAATCTTAAGGACCTAGCTCATGTCCAAGGCACCAAAGCCAGCTAAAAAGTCAATTATCGATACCTAAAACTTTAATTGTGCTACATCTTACTGGCTATTACATCAACGTAGAAGCTTCATCTGTGTTCTACTATGGTGCTTTTAGTGTCTCCGCATACCGCAGCACGCGACACAGCTTTGCAGACGATAAGTACAACCGTTTCAGAGAGAAGAGCGGCCAATGTGACGATCTGGCTTTAAGTCGATTCGATAACAAATGACGAAAACAGAGGTATTTCTCAGGTTTTTACTACATATGAACACTTTTCACATTCTCTCATGCAACTCGGCTGCTAGTCCTCCTTTCATGCAGAATATTAAGGTCCTAGCTCATGTCCAAGGCACCAAAGCCAGCTAAAAATTCAATATGCAATACCTAAAACTTGAATTGTACTACTTCTTACTGGCTATTACATCAACTTAGAAGCTTCATCTGTGTTCTACTGTGGTGCTTGTAGTGTCTGAGCATACCGCAGCAGGCGACATAGCTTTGCAGACGATAAGTACAACCGTTTCAGAGAGAAGAGCGGCCAATGTGACGATCTGGCTTTAAGTCGATTCGATAACAAATGACGAAAACATACGGATGTCTCAGGTTTTTACTGCATATGAACACTTATCACATTCTCCCGTGCTACTCGGCTGCTAGTCTTCCTTTCATGCAGAATCTTAAGGTCCTAGCTCATGTCCAAGGCACCAAAGCCAGCTAAAAATTCAATAACCGATACCTAAAACTTGAATTTTACTACTTCTTACTGGCTATTACATCATTTTAGAAGCTTCATCTGTGTTCTACTATGGTGTTTTTAGTGTCTCCGAATACCGCAGTTCGCGACATAGCTTTGCAGACGATAAGTACAACCGTTTCAGAGAGCAGAGCGGTCAATGTGACGATCTGGCTTTAAGTCGATTCGATAACAAATGACGAAAACGGACGGATTTCTCAGGTTTTTACTACATATGAACACTTTTCACATTCTCCCGTGCAACTCGGCTGCTAGTCCCCCTTTCATGCAGAATCATAAGGTCCTAGCTCATGTCCAAGGCACCAAAGCCAGCTAAAAATTCAATATTCAATACCTAAAACTTGAATTGTACTACTTCTTACTGGATATTACATCAACTTAGAAGCTTCATCTGTGTTCTACTATGGTGCTTGTAGTGTCTCAGCATACCGCAGCACGCGACATAGTTTTGCAGACGATAAGTACAACCGTTTCAGAGAGAAGAGCGGCCAATGTGACGATCTGGCTTTAAGTCGATTCGATAACAAATGACGAAAACGGACGGATGTCTCAGGTTCTTACTGCATATGAACACTTTTCACAATCTCCCGTGCAACTCGGCTGCTAGTCCTCCTTTCATGCAGAATCTTAAGGTCCTAGCTCATGTCCAAGGCACCAAAGCCAGCTAAAAAGTGAATAATCCATACCTAAAACTTAAATTGTACTACTTCTTACTGGCTATTACATTAACTTAGAAGCTTCATCTGTGTTCTACTATGGTGCTTTTAGTGTCTCCGCATACCGCAGCACGCGACATAGCTTTGTAGACGATAAGTACAACCGTTTCAGAGAGAAGAGCGGCTAATGTGACGATCTGGCTTTAAGTCGATTCGATAACAAATGAGGAAAACGGACGGATTTCTCATTTTTTTACTACATATGAACACTTTTCACATTCTCCCGTGCAACTTGGCTGCTAGTCCTCCTTTCATGCAGAATCTTAAGGTCCTAGCTCATGTCCAAGGCACCAAAGCCAGCTAAAAAGTCAATAATCAATACCTAAAACTTGAATTGTACTACTTCTTACTGGCTAATACATCAACTTAGAAGCTTCATCTGTGTTCTACTACGGTGCTTTTAGTTTCTCCGCATACCGCAGCACGCGACATAGTTTTGCAGACGATAAGTACAACCGTTTCAGAGAGAAGAGCGGCCAATGTGACGATGAGGCTTTAAGTGTATTCGATAACAAATGACGAAAACGGACGGATGTCTCAGGTTTTTACTACATATGAAAACTTTTCACATTCTCCCGTGCAACTCGGCTGCTAGTCCTCCTTTCATGCAGAATCTTAAGGTCCTAGCTCATGTCCAAGGCACCAAAGCCAGCTAAAAGGTCAATATTCAATACCTAAAACTTGAATTGTACTACTTCTTACTGGCTATTACATCAACTTAGAAGCTTGATCTGTGTTCTACTATGGTACTTTTAGTGTCTCCGCATACCGCAGCACGCGACATAGTTTTGCAGACGATAAGTACAACCGTTTCAGAGAGAAGAGCGGCCAATGTGACGATCTGGCTTTAAGTCGATTCGATAACAAATGACGAAAACGGATGGATGTCTCAGGTTTTTACTACATATGAACACTTTTCACATTCTCCCGTGCAACTCGGCTGCTAGTCCTCCTTTCATGCAAAATCTTAAGGTCCTAGCTCATGTCCAAGGCACCAAAGCCAGCTAAAAGGTCAAAATTCAATACCTAAAACTTGAATTGTACTACCTCTTACTGGCTAGTACATCAACTTAGAAGCTTCATCTGTGTTCTACTATGGTGCTTGTAGTGTCTCAGCATACCGCAGCACGCGACATAGCTTTGCAGACGATAAGTACATCCGTTTCAGAGAGAAGATCGGCCAATGTGACGATCTGGCTTTAAGTCGATTCGATAACAAATGACGAAAACGGACGGATTTCTCAGGTTTTTACTACATATGAACACTTTTCACATTCTCCCGTGAAACTCGGCTGCTAGTCCTCCTTTCATGCAGAATCTTAAGGTCCTAGCTCATGTCCAAGGCACCAAAGCCAGCTAAAAAGTCAATGACCGATACCTAAAACTTGAATTGTACTACTTCCTACTGGCTATTACATCATTTTAGAAGCTTCATCTGTGTTCTACTATGGTGCTTTTAGTGTCTCCGAATACCGCAGTACGCGACATAGCTTTGCAGACGATAAGTACAACCGTTTCAGAGAGCAGAGCGGTCAATGTGACGATCTGGATTTAAGTCGATTCGATAACAAATGACGAAAACGGACGGATTTCTCAGGTTTTTACTACAGATGAACACTTTTCACATTCTCCCGTGCAACTCGGCTGCTAGTCCTCCTTTCATGCAGAATATTAACGTCCTAGCTCATGTCCAAGGCACCAAAGCCAGCTAAAAATTCAATATTCAATACCTAAAACTTGAATTGTACTACTTCTTACTGGATATTACATCAACTTAGAAGCTTCATCTGTGTTCTACTATGGTGCTTGTAGTGTCTCAGCATACCGCAGCACGCGACATAGCTTTGCAGACGATAAGTACAACCGTTTCAGAGAGAAGAGCGGCCAATTTGACGATCTGGCTTTAAGTCGATTCGATAACAAATGACGAAAACGGACGGATGTCTCAGGTTTTTACTGCATGTGAACACTTTTCACATTCTCCCGTGCAACTCGGCTGCTAGTCCTCCATTCATGCAGAATCTTAAGGTCCTAGCTCATGTCCAAGGCACCAAAGCCAGCTAAAAAGTCAATTATCGATACCTAAAACTTTAATTGTACTACATCTTACTGGCTATTACATCAACTTAGAAGCTTCATCTGTGTTCTACTATGGTGCTTTTAGTGTCTCCGCATACCGCAGCACGCGACATAGCTTTGCAGACGATAAGTACAACCGTTTCAGAGAGAAGAGCGGCCAATGTGACGATCTGGCTTTAAGTCGATTCGATAACAAATGACGAAAACAGAGGTATTTCTCAGGTTTTTACTACATATGAACACTTTTCACATTCTCTCATGCAACTCGGCTGCTAGTCCTCCTTTCATGCAGAATATTAAGGTCCTAGCTCATGTCCAAGGCACCAAAGCCAGCTAAAAATTCAATATGCAATACCTAAAACTTGAATTGTACTACTTCTTACTGGCTATTACATCAACTTAGAAGCTTCATCTGTGTTCTACTGTGGTGCTTGTAGTGTCTGAGCATACCGCAGCAGGCGACATAGCTTTGCAGACGATAAGTACAACCGTTTCAGAGAGAAGAGCGGCCAATGTGACGATCTGGCTTTAAGTCGATTCGATAACAAATGACGAAAACATAAGGATGTCTCAGGTTTTTACTGCATATGAACACTTATCACATTCTCCCGTGCTACTCGGCTGCTAGTCTTGCTTTCATGCAGAATCTTAAGGTCCTAGCTCATGTCCAAGGCACCAAAGCCAGCTAAAAATTCAATAACCGATACCTAAAACTTGAATTGTACTACTTCTTACTGGCTATTACATCATTTTAGAAGATTCATCTGTGTTCTACTATGGTGTTTTTAGTGTCTCCGAATACCGCAGTACGCGACATAGCTTTGCAGACGATAAGTACAACCGTTTCAGAGAGCAGAGCGGTCAATGTGACGATCTGGCTTTAAGTCGATTCGATAACAAATGACCTAAACGGACGGATTTCTCAGGTTTTTACTACATATGAACACTTTTCACATTCTCCCCTGCAACTCGGCTGCTAGTCCTCCTTTCATGCAGAATCTTAAGGTCCTAGCTCATGTCCAAACACCAAAGCCAGCTAAAAGGTCAATATTCAATACCTAAAACTTGAATTGTACTACTACTTACTGGATATTACATCAACTTAGAAGCTTCATCTGTGTTCTACTATGGTGCTTTTAGTGTCTCAGCATACCGCAGCACGCGACATAGCTTTGCAGACGATAAGTACATCCGTTTCAGAGAGAAGATCGGCCAATGTGACGATCTGGCTTTAAGTCGATTCGATAACAAATGACGAAAACGGACGGATTTCTCAGGTTTTTACTACATATGAACACTTTTCACATTCTCCCGTGCAACTCGGCTGCTAGTCCTCCTTTCATGCAGAATCTTAAGGTCCTAGCTCATGTCCAAGGCACCAAAGCCAGCTAAAAAGTCAATGACCGATACCTAAAACTTGAATTGTACTACTTCCTACTGGCTATTACATCATTTTAGAAGCTTCATCTGTGTTCTACTATGGTGCTTTTAGTGTCTCCGAATACCGCAGTACGCGACATAGCTTTGCAGACGATAAGTACAACCGTTTCAGAGAGCAGAGCGGTCAATGTGACGATCTGGATTTAAGGCGATTCGATAACAAATGACGAAAACGGACGGATTTCTCAGGTTTTTACTACAGATGAACACTTTTCACATTCTCCCGTGCAACTCGGCTGCTAGTCCTCCTTTCATGCAGAATATTAACGTCCTAGCTCATGTCCAAGGCACCAAAGCCAGCCAAAAATTCAATATTCAATACCTAAAACTTGAATTGTACTACTTCTTACCGGATATTACATCAACTTAGAAGCTTCATCTGTGTTCTACTATGGTGCTTGTAGTGTCTCAGCATACCGCAGCACGCGACATAGCTTTGCAGACGATAAGTACAACCGTTTCAGAGGGAAGAGCGGCCAATGTGACGATCTGGCTTTAAGTCGATTCGATAACAAATGACGAAAACGGACGGATGTCTCAGGTTTTTACTGCATGTGAACACTTTTCACATTCTCCCGTGCAACTCGGCTGCTAGTCCTCCATTCATGCAGAATCTTAAGGACCTAGCTCATGTCCAAGGCACCAAAGCCAGCTAAAAAGTTAATTATCGATACCTAAAACTTTAATTGTGCTACATCTTACTGGCTATTACATCAACGTAGAAGCTTCATCTGTGTTCTACTATGGTGCTTTTAGTGTCTCCGCATACCGCAGCACGCGACACAGCTTTGCAGACGATAAGTACAACCGTTTCAGAGAGAAGAGCGGCCAATGTGACGATCTGGCTTTAAGTCGATTCGATAACAAATGACGAAAACAGAGGTATTTCTCAGGTTTTTACTACATATGAACACTTTTCACATTCTCTCATGCAACTCGGCTGCTAGTCCTCCTTTCATGCAGAATATTAAGGTCCTAGCTCATGTCCAAGGCACCAAAGCCAGCTAAAAATTCAATATGCAATACCTAAAACTTGAATTGTACTACTTCTTACTGGCTATTACATCAACTTAGAAGCTTCATCTGTGTTCTACTGTGGTGCTTGTAGTGTCTGAGCATACCGCAGCAGGCGACATAGCTTTGCAGACGATAAGTACAACCGTTTCAGAGAGAAGAGCGGCCAATGTGACGATCTGGCTTTAAGTCGATTCGATAACAAATGACGAAAACATACGGATGTCTCAGGTTTTTACTGCATATGAACACTTATCACATTCTCCCGTGCTACTCGGCTGCTAGTCTTCCTTTCATGCAGAATCTTAAGGTCCTAGCTCATGTCCAAGGCACCAAAGCCAGCTAAAAATTCAATAACCGATACCTAAAACTTGAATTTTACTACTTCTTACTGGCTATTACATCATTTTAGAAGCTTCATCTGTGTTCTACTATGGTGTTTTTAGTGTCTCCGAATACCGCAGTTCGCGACATAGCTTTGCAGACGATAAGTACAACCGTTTCAGAGAGCAGAGCGGTCAATGTGACGATCTGGCTTTAAGTCGATTCGATAACAAATGACGAAAACGGACGGATTTCTCAGGTTTTTACTACATATGAACACTTTTCACATTCTCCCGTGCAACTCGGCTGCTAGTCCCCCTTTCATGCAGAATCATAAGGTCCTAGCTCATGTCCAAGGAACCAAAGCCAGCTAAAAATTCAATATTCAATACCTAAAACTTGAATTGTACTACTTCTTACTGGATATTACATCAACTTAGAAGCTTCATCTGTGTTCTACTATGGTGCTTGTAGTGTCTCAGCATACCGCAGCACGCGACATAGTTTTGCAGACGATAAGTACAACCGTTTCAGAGAGAAGAGCGGCCAATGTGACGATCTGGCTTTAAGTCGATTCGATAACAAATGACGAAAACGGACGGATGTCTCAGGTTCTTACTGCATATGAACACTTTTCACAATCTCCCGTGCAACTCGGCTGCTAGTCCTCCTTTCATGCAGAATCTTAAGGTCCTAGCTCATGTCCAAGGCACCAAAGCCAGCTAAAAAGTGAATAATCCATACCTAAAACTTAAATTGTACTACTTCTTACTGGCTATTACATTAACTTAGAAGCTTCATCTGTGTTCTACTATGGTGCTTTTAGTGTCTCCGCATACCGCAGCACGCGACATAGCTTTGTAGACGATAAGTACAACCGTTTCAGAGAGAAGAGCGGCTAATGTGACGATCTGGCTTTAAGTCGATTCGATAACAAATGAGGAAAACGGACGGATTTCTCATTTTTTTACTACATATGAACACTTTTCACATTCTCCCGTGCAACTTGGCTGCTAGTCCTCCTTTCATGCAGAATCTTAAGGTCCTAGCTCATGTCCAAGGCACCAAAGCCAGCTAAAAAGTCAATAATCAATACCTAAAACTTGAATTGTACTACTTCTTACTGGCTAATACATCAACTTAGAAGCTTCATCTGTGTTCTACTACGGTGCTTTTAGTTTCTCCGCATACCGCAGCACGCGACATAGTTTTGCAGACGATAAGTACAACCGTTTCAGAGAGAAGAGCGGCCAATGTGACGATGAGGCTTTAAGTGTATTCGATAACAAATGACGAAAACGGACGGATGTCTCAGGTTTTTACTACATATGAAAACTTTTCACATTCTCCCGTGCAACTCGGCTGCTAGTCCTCCTTTCATGCAGAATCTTAAGGTCCTAGCTCATGTCCAAGGCACCAAAGCCAGCTAAAAGGTCAATATTCAATACCTAAAACTTGAATTGTACTACTTCTTACTGGCTATTACATCAACTTAGAAGCTTGATCTGTGTTCTACTATGGTACTTTTAGTGTCTCCGCATACCGCAGCACGCGACATAGTTTTGCAGACGATAAGTACAACCGTTTCAGAGAGAAGAGCGGCCAATGTGACGATCTGGCTTTAAGTCGATTCGATAACAAATGACGAAAACGGATGGATGTCTCAGGTTTTTACTACATATGAACACTTTTCACATTCTCCCGTGCAACTCGGCTGCTAGTCCTCCTTTCATGCAAAATCTTAAGGTCCTAGCTCATGTCCAAGGCACCAAAGCCAGCTAAAAGGTCAAAATTCAATACCTAAAACTTGAATTGTACTACCTCTTACTGGCTAGTACATCAACTTAGAAGCTTCATCTGTGTTCTACTATGGTGCTTGTAGTGTCTCAGCATACCGCAGCACGCGACATAGCTTTGCAGACGATAAGTACAACAGTTTCAGAGAGAAGAGCGGCCAATGTGACGATCTGGCTTTAAGTCGATTCGATAACAAATGACGAAAACGGACGGATTTCTAAGGTTTTTACTACATATGAACACTTTTCACATTCTCCCGTGCAACTCGGCTGCTACTCCTCCTTTCATGCAGAATGTTTAGGTAATAGCTCATGTCCAAGGCACCAAAGCCAGCTAAAAAGTCAATAATCGATACCTAAAACTTGAATGCTACTACTTCTTACTGGCTATTACATCAACTTAGAAGCTTCATCTGTGTTCTACTATGGTGCTTTTAGTGTCTCCACTTACTTCAGCACGCGACATAGCTTTGCAGACGATAAGTACAACCGTTTCAGAGAGAAGAGCGGCCAATGTGACGATCTGGCTTTAAGTCGATTCGATAACAAATGACGAAAACGGACAGATTTCTAAGGTTTTTACTACATATGAACACTTTTCTCATTCTCCCGTGCAACTCGGCTGCTAGTCCTCCTTTCATGCAAAATGTTAAGGTCCTAGCTCATGTCCAAGGCACCAAAGCCAGCTAAAAAGTCAATAATCGATACCTAAAACTTGAATTGTACTACTTCTTACTGGCTATTACATCAACTTAGAAGCTTGATCTGTGCTCTACTATGGTGCTTTTAGTGTCTCCGCATACCGCAGCACGCGACATAGCTTTGCAGACGATAAGTACAACCGATTCAGAGAGGAGAGCGGCCAATGTGACGATCTGGCTTTAAGTCGATTCGATAACAAATGACGAAAACGGACGTATTTCTCAGGTTTTTACTACATATGAACACTTTTCACATTCTCCCGTGCAACTCGGATGCTAGCACTCCTTTCATGCAGAATCGTAAAGTCCTAGGTCATGTCCAAGGCACCAAAGCCAGCTATAAAGTCAAAAATCGATACCTAAAACGAATTGTACTACGTCTTACTGGGTATTACATCAACTTAGAAGCTTCATCTGTGTTCTACTATGGTGCTTTTAGTGTCTCCGAATACCGCAGCACGCGACATAGCTTGATGTGACGATCTTGCTTTAAGTCGATTCGATAACAAATGACGAAAACGGACCGATTTCTCAGGTTTTTACTACATATGAACACTTTTCATATTCTCCCGTGCATCTCGGCTGCTAGTCCTCCTGTCGTGCAGAATCTTAAGGTCCTAGCTCATGTCCAAGGCACCAAAGCCAGCTAAAAAGTCCATAATCAATACCTAAAACTTGAATTGTACTACTTCTTACTGGCTATTACATCAACTTAGAAGCTTCATCTGTGTTCTACTACGGTGCTTTTAGTTTCTCCGCATACCGCAGCATGCGACATAGCTTTGCATCCGATAAGTACAACCGTTTCAGAGAGAAGAGCGGCCAATGTGACGATCTGGCTTTAAGTCGATTCGATAACAAATGACGAAAACGGACGTATTTCTCAGGTTTTTACTACATTTGAACACTTTTCACATTTCCCGTGCAACTCGGCTGCTAGTCCTCCTTTCATGCAGAATCTTAAGGTCCTAGCTCATGTCCAAGGCACCAAAACCAGCTAAAAAGTCAATAATCGATACCAAAAACTTCAATTGTACTACTTCTTACTGGCTATTACATCAACTTAGAAGCTTCATCTGTGTTCTGCTATGGTGCTTTTAGTGTCTCCGCATATCGCAGCACGCGACATAGCTTTGTAGACGATAAGTACAACCGTTTCAGACAGAAGAGCGGCCAATGTGACGTTCTTGCTTTAAGTAGATTCGATAACAAATGACGAAAGCGGACGGATTTCAAAGGTTTTTACTACTTATGAACACTTTTCTCATTCTCCCGTGCAACTCGGCTGCTAGTCCTCCTTTTACGCAGAATCTTAAGGTCCTAGCTCATGTCCAAGGCACCAAAGCCAGCTAAAAAGTCAATAATCGATACCTAAAACTTGAATTGGATTACTTCTTACTGGCTATTACATCAACTTAGAAGCTTCATCTGTGTTCTACTATGGTGCTTTTAGTGTCTCCGCATACCACAGCACGCGACATAGCTTTGCAATCGATAAGTACAACCGTTTCAGAGAGAAGAGCGGCCAATGTGGCGATCTGGCTTTAAGGCGATTCGATAACAAATGAAGAAAACGGACCGATTTCTCAGGTTTTTACTACATATGAACACTTTTCACATTCTCCCGTGCAACTCGGCTGCTAGTCCTCCTTTTACGCAGAATCGTAAGGTCCTAGCTCATGTCCAAAGCACCAAAGCCTGCTAAAGATCAATAATCGATACCTAAAACTTGAATTGTACTACGTCTTACTGGGTATTACATCAACTTAGAATCTTCATCTGTGTTCTACTACGGTGCTTTTAGTGTCTCCGCATACCGCAGCACGCGACATAGCTTTGCAGACGAAAAGTACAAGCGTTTCAGAGGGAAGATCGGAAAATGTGACGATCTGGCTTTAAGTCGATTCGATAACAAATGACGAAAATGGAAGGATTTCTCGGGTTTTTACTACATTTGAAGACTTTTCACATTCCCCCGTGCAACTCGGATGCTAGTCCTCCTTCATGCAAAATCTTAAGTTCCCGGTTAATGTCCAAGGCACAAAATCCAGCTAAAAATTCAATATTCAATACCTAAAACTCGAATTGTATTACTTCTTACTGGCTATTACATCAACTTAGAAGCTTGATCTGTGTTCTACTATGGTGCTTTTAGTGTCTCAGCATACCGCAGCACGCGACATAGCTTTGCAGACGATAAGTACAACCGTTTCAGAGAGAAGAGCGGCCAATGTGACGATCTTGCTTTAAGTCGATTCGATATCAAATGACGAAAACGGACGGATGTCTAGGTTTTTACCACATATGAACACTTTTCATATTCTCCCGTCCAACTCCGCTGCTAATCCTCCTTTCATGCAGAATCTTAAGGACCTAGCTCATTCCCAAGGCACCAAAGCCAGCTAAAAAGTCAATAATCGATACCTAAAACTTGAATTGTACTACTTCTTACTGGCTATTGCATCAACTTAGAAGCTTCATCTGTGTTCTACGATGGTGCTTTTAGTGTCTCCGCATACCGCAGCACGAGATATAGCTTTGCAGACGATAAATGTAACCGTTTCAGACAGAAGTGCGGCTAATGTGACGATCTGGCTTTATGTCGATTCGATAACAAATGAGGAAAGCGGACGGATTTCTCAGGTTATAACTACATATGAAAACTTTTCACATTCTCCCGTGCAACTCGGCTGCTAGTCCTCCTTTCATGCAGAATGTTAAGGTCCTAGCTCGTGTCCAAGGCACCAAAGCCAGCTAAAAAGTCAATAATCGATACCTAAAACTTTAATTGTACTACTTCTTACTGGATATTGCATCAACTTAGAAGCCTCATCTGTGTTCTACTACGGTGATTTTAGTGTCTCCGCACACCGCAGCACGCGACATTGCTTTGTAGACGATAAGTACAACCGTTTCAGAGAGATGAGCGGCCAATGTGACGATCTGGCTTTAAGTCGGTTCGACAACAAAAGACGAAAACGGACCGATTTCTCAGGTTTTTACTACATATGAACACTTTTCACATTCTCCCGTGCAACTCGGCTGCTCGTCCTCCCTTTATGCAGAATGTTAAGGTCCTAGCTCAAGTCCAAGGCACCAAAGCCAGCTAAAAAGTAAATAATCGATACCTAAAAATTGAATTGTACTATATCTTACTGGCTATTACATCAACTTAGAAGCTTCATCTGTGTTCTACTATGGTGCTTTTACTGTCTCCGCATACCGCAGCACGCGACATAGCTTTGCAGACGATAAGTACAACCGTTTCAGAGAGAAGAGCGGCCAATGTGACGATCTGGCTTTAAGTCGATTCGATAACAAATGACGAAAACGGACGGATTTCTCAGGTATTTTCTTACATATGAACACTTTTCACATTCTCCTGGGCAACTCGGCTGCTAGTTCTCCTTTCATGCAGAATCTTAACGTCCTAGCTCATGTCCAAGCACCAAAGCCAGCTAAAAATTCAATATTGAATACCTAAAACTTGAATTGTACTACTTCTTACTGGCTATTACATCAACTTAGAAGCTTCATCTGTTTTCTACTATGGTGCTTTTAGTGTCTCCGCATACCGCAGCATGCGACATAGCTTTGCAATCGATAAGTACAACCGTTTCAGAGAGAAGGGCGGCCAATGTGACGATCTGGCTTTAAGTCGATTCGATAACAAATGACGAAAACGGACGTATTTCTCAGGTTTTTACTACATTTGAAGACTTTTCACATTCTCCCGTGCAACTCGGCTGCTAGTCCTCCTTTCATGCAGAATACTAAGGTCGTAGCTCATGTCCAA
Organism: Schistocerca gregaria; assembly: GCF_023897955.1. Lineage (NCBI taxonomy): Eukaryota > Metazoa > Arthropoda > Insecta > Orthoptera > Acrididae > Schistocerca > Schistocerca gregaria. The sequence goes on from NW_026061829.1 coordinate 3,521,390, forward strand.
GGCACCAAAGCCAGCTAAAAATTCAATATTAATACCTAAAACTTGAATTGTACTACTTCTTACTGGCTATTACATCAACATAGAAGCTTGATCTGTGTTCTACTATGGTGCTTTTAGTGTCTCAGCATACCGCAGCACGCGTCATAGCTTTGCAGACGATAAGTACAAGTGTTTCAGAGAGAAGAGCGGCCAATGTGACGATCTGGCTTTAAGTCGATTCGATAACAAATGACGAAAACGGACGGGTGTCTCAGGTTTTTACTACATATGAACACCTTTCACATTCTCCCGTGCAACTCCGCTGCTAATCCTCCGTTCATGCAGAATCTTAAGGTCCTATCTCATGTCCAAGGCACCAAAGATACCTAAAAAGTCAATAATCGATACCTAAAACTTGAATTGTACTACTTCTTACTGGCTATTACATCAACTTAGAAGCTTCATCTGTGTTCTACTAAGGTGATTTTAGTGTCTACGCATACCGCAGCACGCGACATAGCTTTGCAGACGATAAGTACAACAGTTTCAGAGAGAAGAGCGGCCAATGTGACGATCTGGCTTTAAGTCGATTCGATAACAAATGACGAAAACATTCGGATGTCTCAGGTTTTTACTGCATATGAACACTTATCACATTCTCCCGTGCTACTCGGCTGCTAGTCTTCCTTTCATGCAGAATCTTAAGGTCCTAGCTCATGTCCAAGGCACCAAAGCCAGCTAAAAATTCAATAACCGATACCTAAAACTTGAATTGTACTACTTCTTACTGGCTATTACATCTTTTTAGAAGCTTCATCTGTGTTCTACTATGGTGTTTTTAGTGTCTCCGAATACCGCAGTACGCGACATAGCTTTGCAGACGATAAGTACAACCGTTTCAGAGAGCAGAGCGGTCAATGTGACGATCTGGCTTTAAGTCGATTCGATAACAAATGACGAAAACGGACGGATTTCTCAGGTTTTTACTACATATGAACACTTTTCACATTCTCCCGTGCAACTCGGCTGCTAGTCCTCCTTTCATGCAGAATATTAAGGTCCTAGCTCATGTCCAAGGCACCAAAGCCAGCTAAAAATTCAATATTCAATACCTAAAACTTGAATTGTACTACTTCTTACTGGATATTACATCAACTTAGAAGCTTCATCTGTGTTCTACTATGGTGCTTGTAGTGTCTCAGCATACCGCAGCACGCGACATAGCTTTGCAGACGATAAGTACAACCGTTTCAGAGAGAAGAGCGGCCAATGTGACGATCTGGCTTTAAGTCGATTCGATAACAAATGACGAAAACGGACGGATGTCTCAGGTTTTTACTACAGATGAACACTTTTCACATTCTCCCGTGCAACTCGGCTGCTAGTCCTCCTTTCATGCAGAATCTTAAGGTCCTAGCTCATGTCCAAGGCACCAAAGCCAGCTAAAAAGTGAATAATCCATACCTAAAACTTGAATTGTACTACTTCTTACTGGCTATTACATTAACTTAGAAGCTTCATCTGTGTTCTACTATGGTGCTTTTAGTGTCTCCGCATACCGCAGCACGCGACATAGCTTTGTAGACGATAAGTTTAACCGTTTCAGAGAGAAGAGCGGCTAATGTGACGATCTGGCTTTAAGTCGATTCGATAACAAATGAGGAAAACGGACGGATTTCTCAGGTTTTTACTACATATGAACACTTTTCACATCCTCCCGTGCAACTCGGCTGCTAGTCCTCCTTTCATGCAGAATCTTAAGGTCCTAGCTCATGTCCACGGCACCAAAGCCAGCTAAAAAGTCAATAATCGATACCTAAAACTTGAATTCTACTACTTCCTACTGCCTATTACATAAACTTAGAAGCTTCCTCTGTGTTCTACTACGGTGCTTTTAGTTTCTCCGCATACCGCAGCACGCGACATGGTTTTGCAGACGATAAGTACAACCGTTTCAGAGAGAAGAGCGGCCAATGTGACGATCTGGCTTTAAGTCGATTCGATAACAAATGACGAAAACGGACGGATTTCTCAGGTTTTTACTACATATGAACACTTTTCACATTCTCCCGTGCAACTTGGCTGCTAGTCCTCCTTTCATGCAGAATCTTAAGGTCCTAGCTCATGTCCAAGGCACCAAAGCCAGCTAAAAAGTCAATAATCAATACCTAAAACTTGAATTGTACTACTTCTTACTGGCTAATACATCAACTTAGAAGCTTCATCTGTGTTCTACTACGGTGCTTTTAGTTTCTCCGCATACCGCAGCACGCGACATAGTTTTGCAGACGATAAGTACAACCGTTTCAGAGAGAAGAGCGGCCAATGTGACGATGTGGCTTTAAGTCGATTCGATAACAAATGACGAAAACGGACGGATGTCTCAGGTTTTTACTACATATGAACACTTTTCACATTCTCCCGTGCAAACTCGGCTGCTAGTCCTCCTTTCATGCAAAATCTTAAGGTCCTAGCTCATGTCCAAGGCACCAAAGCCAGCTAAAAGGTCAATATTCAGTACCTAAAACTTGAATTGTACTACCTCTTACTGGCTAGTACATCAACTTAGAAGCTTCATCTGTGTTCTACTATGGTGCTTGTAGTGTCTCAGCATACCGCAGCACGCGACATACCTTTGCAGACGATAAGTACAACCGTTTCAGAGAGAAGAGCGGCCAATGTGTCGATCTGGCTTTAAGTCGATTCGATAACAAATGACGAAAACGGACGGATTTCTCAGGTTTTTACTACATATGAAAACTTTTCACATTCTCCCGTGCAACTGGGCTGCTAGTCCTCCTTTCATGCAGAATCTTAAGGTCCTAGCTCATGTCCAAGGCACCAAAGCCAGCTAAAAAGTCAATAATCGATACCCAAAACTTGAATTGGATTACTTCTTACTGGCTATTACATCAACTTAGATGCTTCATCTGTTTCCTACTATGGTGCTTTTAGTGTCTCCACATACCGCAGCACGCAACATAGCTTTGCAGACGATAAGTACAACCGTTTCAGAGAGAAGAGCGGCCAATGTGACGATCTGGCTTTAAGTCGATTCGATAACAAATGACGAAAACGGACGGATTTCTAAGGTTTTTACTACATATGAACACTTTTCACATTCTCCCGTGCAACTCGGCTGCTACTCCTTCTTTTCATGCAGAATGTTTTGGTAATTGCTCATGTCCAAGGCACCAAAGCCAGCTAAAAAGTCAATAATCGATACCTAAAACTTGAATGCTACTACTTCTTACTGGCTATTACATCAACTTAGAAGCTTCATCTGTGTTCTACTATGGTGCTTTTAGTGTCTCCACTTACCGCAGCACGCGACATAGCTTTGCAGACGATAAGTACAACCGTTTCAGAGAGAAGAGCGGACAATGTGACGATCTGGCTTTAAGTCGATTCGATAACAAATGACGAAAACGGACAGATTTCTAAGGTTTTTACTACATATGAACACTTTTCACATTCTCCCGTGCATCTCGGCTGCTAGTCCTCCTTTCATGCAAAATGTTAAGGTCCTAGCTCCTGTCCAAGGCACCAAAGCCAGCTAAAAAGTCAATAATCGATACTTAAAACTTGAATTGTACTACTTCTTACTGGCTATTACATCAACTTAGAAGCTTGATATGTGTTCTACTATGGCGCTTTTAGTGTCTCCGCATACCGCAGCACGCGACATAGCTTTGCAGACGATAAGTACAACCGTTTCCGAGAGCAGAGAGGGCAATGTGACGATCTGGCTTTAAGTCGATTCGATAACAAATGACGAAAGCGGATGGATTTGTCAGGTTTTTACTACATATGAACACTTTTCTCATTCTCCCGTGCAACTCGGCTGCTAGTCCTCCTTTCATGCAGAATCATAAGGTCCTAGCTCATGTCCAATGCACCAAAGCCAGCTAAAATTCAATAATCGATACCTAAAACTTGAATTGGACTACTTCTTACTGGTTATTACATCAACTTAGAAGCTTCATCTGTGTTCTACTGTGGTGATTTTAGTGTCTCCAGATCCCGCAGCACGTGACATAGCTTTGCAGACGATAAGTACAACCGATTCAGAGAGGAGAGCGGCCAATGTGACGATCTGGCTTTAAGTCGATTCGATAACAAATGACGAAAACGGACGTATTTCTCAGGTTTTTACTACATATGAACACTTTTCACATTCTCCCGTGCAACTCGGCTGCTAGTCCTCCTTTCATGCAGAATCTTAAAGTCCTAGGTCATGTCCAAGGCACCAAAGCCAGCTATAAAGTCAAAAATCGATACCTAAAACGAATTGTACTACGTCTTACTGGGTATTACATCAACTTAGAAGCTTCATCTGTGTTCTACTATGGTGCTTTTAGTGTCTCCGCATACCGCAGCACGCGACATAGCTTTATGTGACGATCTTGCTTTAAGTCGATTCGATAACAAATGACGAAAACGGACCGATTTCTCAGGTTGTTACTACATATGAACACTTTTCATATTCTCCCGTGCAACTCGGCTGCTAGTCCTCCTGTCGTGCAGAATCTTAAGGTCCTAGCTCATGTCCAAGGCACCAAAGCCAGCTAAAAAGTCCATAATCAATACCTAAAACTTGAATTGTACTACTTCTTACTGGCTATTACATCAACTTAGAAGCTTCATCTGTGTTCTACTACGGTGCTTTTAGTTTCTCCGCATACCGCAGCAGGCGACATAGTTCTGCAGACGATAAGTACAACCGTTTCAGAGAGAAGAGCGGCCAATGTGACGATCTGGCTTTAAGTCGATTCGATAACAAAAATGGCGAAAACTGACGGATTTCTCAGGTTTTTACTACATATGAACACTTTACACTTTCTCCCGTGCAACTCGGATGCTAGTCCTCCTTTCATGCTGAATCTTAAGGTCCTAGCTCTTGTCCAAGGCACCAAAGCCAGCTAAAGATCAATATTCAATACCTAAAACTTGAATTGTACCACTTCTTACTGGCTATTACATCAACTTAGAAGCTTGATCTGTGTTCTACTATGGTGCTTTTAGTGTCTCAGCATACCGCAGCACGCGACATAGCTTTGCAGACGATAAGTACAACCGTTTCAGAGAGAAGAGCGGCCAATGTGACGATCTGGCTTTAAGTCGATTCGATAACAAATGACGAAAACGGACGGATTTCTCAGGTTTTTACCACATATGAACACTTTTCATATTCTCCCGTGCAACTCGGCTGCTAGTCCTCCTGTCGTGCAGAATCTTAAGGTCCTAGCTCATGTCCAAGGCACCAAAGCCAGCTAAAAAGTCCATAATCAATACCTAAAACTTGAATTGTACTACTTCTTACTGGCTATTACATCAACTTAGAAGCTTCATCTGTGTTCTACTACGGTGATTTTAGTGTCTCCGCATACCGCTGCACGTGACATAGCTTTGCAGACGATAAGTACAACCTATTCAGAGAGGAGAGCGGCCAATGTGACGATCTGGCTTTAAGTAGATTCGATAACAAATGACGAAAACGGACGGATTTCTCAGGTTTTTACTACATATGAACACTTTTCACATTCTCCCGTGCAACTCGGCTGCTAGTCCTCCTTTTACGCAGAATCGTAAGGTCCTAGCTCATGTCCAAGGCACCAAAGCCAGCTAAAAAGTCAATAATCGATACCTAAAACTTGAATTGGATTACTTCTTACTAGCTATTACATCAACTTAGAAGCTTCATCTGTGTTCTACTATGGTGCTTTTAGTGTCTCCGCATATCGCAGCACGCGACATAGCTTTGTAGACGATAAGTACAACCGTTTCAGAGAGAAGAGCGGCCAATGTGACGATCTGGCTTTAAGTAGATTCGATAACAAATGACGAAAGCGGACGGATTTCTCAGGTTTTTACTACATATGAACACTTTTCTCATTCTCCCGTGCAACTCGGCTGCTAGTCCTCCTTTCATGCAGAATCATAAGGTCCTAGCTCATGTCCAAGGCACCAAAGCCAGCTAAAACGTCAATAATCGATACCTAAAACTTGAATTGTACTACTTCTTACTGGCTATAACATCAACTTAGAAGCTTCATCTGTGTTCTACTATGGTGCTTTTAGTGTCTCCGCATACCACAGCACGCGACATAGCTTTGCAATCGATAAGTACAACCGTTTCAGAGAGAAGAGCGGCCAATGTGGCGATCTGGCTTTAAGGCGATTCGATAACAAATGACGAAAACGGACCGATTTCTCAGGTTTTTACTACATATGAACACTTTTCACATTCTCCCGTGCAACTCGGCTGCTAGTCCTCCTTTCATGCTGAATCGTAAGGTCCTAGCTCATGTCCAAAGCACCAAAGCCTGCTAAAGATCAATAATCGATACCTAAAACTTGAATTGTACTACGTCTTACTGGGTATTACATCAACTTAGAAGCTTCATCTGTGTTCTACTACGGTGCTTTTAGTGTCTCCGCATACCGCAGCACGCGACATAGCTTTGCAGACGAAAAGTACAAGCGTTTCAGAGAGAATATCGGATAATGTGACGATCTGGCTTTAAGTCGATTCGATAACAAATGACGAAAATGGAAGGATTTCTCGGGTTTTTACTACATTTGAAGAGTTTTCACATTCCCCCGTGCAACTCGGATGCTAGTCCTCCTGTCGTGCAGAATCTTAAGGTCCTAGCTCATGTCCAAGGCACCAAAGCCAGCTAAAAAGTCCATAATCAATACCTAAAACTTGAAGTGTACTACTTCTTACTGGCTATTACATCAACTTAGAAGCTTCATCTGTGTTCTACTACGGTGCTTTTAGTTTCTCCGCATACCGCAGCAGGCGACATAGTTCTGCAGACGATAAGTACAACCGTTTCAGAGAGAAGAGCGGCCAATGTGACGATCTGGCTTTAAGTCGATTCGATAACAAAAATGGTGAAAACTGACGGATTTCTCAGGTTTTTACTACATATGAACACTTTACACTTTCTCCCGTGCAACTCGGATGCTAGTCCTCCTTTCATGCTGAATCTTAAGGTCCTAGCTCTTGTCCAAGGCACCAAAGCCAGCTAAAAAGTCCATAATCAATACCTAAAACTTGAATTGTACTACTTCTTACTGGCTATTACATCAACTTAGAAGCTTCATCTGTGTTCTACTACGGTGATTTTAGTGTCTCCGCATACCGCTGCACGTGACATAGCTTTGCAGACGATAAGTACAACCTATTCAGAGAGGAGAGCGGCCAATGTGACGATCTGGCTTTAAGTAGATTCGATAACAAATGACGAAAACGGACGGATTTCTCAGGTTTTTACTACATATGAACACTTTTCACATTCTCCCGTGCAACTCGGCTGCTAGTCCTCCTTTCATGCAGAATGTTAAGGACCTAGCTCATGTCCAAGGCACCAAAGCCAGCTAAAAAGTCAATAATCGATACCTAAAACTTGAATTGTACTACGTCTTACTGGGTATTACATCAACTTAGAAGCTTCATCTGTGTTCTACTATGGTGCTTTTAGTGTCTCCGCATACCGCAGCACGCGACATAGCTTTGCAGACGATAAGTACAACCGTTTCAGAGAGAAGAGCGGCCAATGTGACGATCTGGCTTTAAGTCGATTCGATAACAAATGACGAAAACGGACGTATTTCTCAGGTTTTTACTACATTTGAACACTTTTCACATTTCCCGTGCAACTCGGCTGCTAGTCCTCCTTTTACGCAGAATCTTAAGGTCCTAGGTCATGTCCAAGGCACCAAAGCCAGCTAAAAAGTCAATAATCGATACCTAAAACTTGAATTGGATTACTTCTTACTAGCTATTACATCAACTTAGAAGCTTCATCTGTGTTCTACTATGGTGCTTTTAGTGTCTCCGCATATCGCAGCACGCGACATAGCTTTGTAGACGATAAGTACAACCGTTTCAGAGAGAAGAGCGGCCAATGTGACGATCTGGCTTTAAGTAGATTCGATAACAAATGACGAAAGCGGACGGATTTCTCAGGTTTTTACTACATATGAACACTTTTCTCATTCTCCCGTGCAACTCGGCTGCTAGTCCTCCTTTCATGCAGAATCATAAGGTCCTAGCTCATGTCCAAGGCACCAAAGCCAGCTAAAACGTCAATAATCGATACCTAAAACTTGAATTGTACTACTTCTTACTGGCTATAACATCAACTTAGAAGCTTCATCTGTGTTCTACTATGGTGCTTTTAGTGTCTCCGCATACCACAGCACGCGACATAGCTTTGCAATCGATAAGTACAACCGTTTCAGAGAGAAGAGCGGCCAATGTGGCGATCTGGCTTTAAGGCGATTCGATAACAAATGACGAAAACGGACCGATTTCTCAGGTTTTTACTACATATGAACACTTTTCACATTCTCCCGTGCAACTCGGCTGCTAGTCCTCCTTTCATGCTGAATCGTAAGGTCCTAGCTCATGTCCAAAGCACCAAAGCCTGCTAAAGATCAATAATCGATACCTAAAACTTGAATTGTACTACGTCTTACTGGGTATTACATCAACTTAGAAGCTTCATCTGTGTTCTACTACGGTGCTTTTAGTGTCTCCGCATACCGCAGCACGCGACATAGCTTTGCAGACGAAAAGTACATGCGTTTCAGAGAGAAGATCGGATAATGTGACGATCTGGCTTTAAGTCGATTCGATAACAAATGACGAAAATGGAAGGATTTCTCGGGTTTTTACTACATTTGAAGACTTTTCACATTCCCCCGTGCAACTCGGATGCTAGTCCTCCTTCATGCAAAATCTTAAGTTCCTAGCTCGTGTCCAAGGCACCAAAGAAGGGTAAAATGTCAATAACCGATAGCTAAAACTTGAATTGTACTTCTTTTTACTGGCTATTACATCAACTTAGAAGCTTCATCTGTGTTCTACTATGGTGCTTTTAGTGTCTCCGCATATCGCAGCACGCGACATAGCATTGCAATCGATAAGTACAACCGTTTCAGAGAGAAGAGCGGCCAATGTGACGATCTGGCTTTAAGTCGATTCGATAACAAATGACGAAAATGGAAGGATTTCTCGGGTTTTTACTACATATGAACACTTTTCACATTCTCCAGTGCAACTCGGCTGCTAGTCCTCCTTCATGCAAAATCTTAAGTTCCCGGTTAATGTCCAAGGCACAAAATCCAGCTAAAAATTCAATATTCAATACCTATAACTCGAATTGTATTACTTCTTACTGCCTATTACATCAACTTAGAAGCTTGATCTGTGTTCTACTATGGTGCTTTTAGTGTCTCAGCATACCGCAGCACGCGACATAGCTTTGCAGACGATAAGTACAACCGTTTCAGAGAGAAGAGCGGCCAATGTGACGATCTTGCTTTAAGTCGATTCGATATCAAATGACGAAAACGGACGGATGTCTAGGTTTTTACCACATATGAACACTTTTCATATTCTCCCGTCCAACTCCGCTGCTAATCCTCCTTTCATGCAGAATCTTAAGGACCTAGTTCATTCCCAAGGCACCAAAGCCAACTAAAAATTCAATAATCGATACCTAAAACTTGAATTGTACTACTTCTTACTGGCTATTGCATCAACTTAGAAGCTTCATCTGTGTTCTACGATGGTGCTTTTAGTGTCTCCGCATACCGCAGCACGCGACATAGCTTTGCAGACGATAAATGTAACCGTTTCAGACAGAAGTGCGGCTAATATGACGATCTGGCTTTATGTCGATTCGATAACAAATGAGGAAAACGGACGGATTTCTCAGGTTATAACTACATATGAACACTTTTCACATTCTCCCGTGCAACTCGGCTGCTAGTCCTCCTTTCATGCAGAAAGTTAAGGTCCTAGCTCGTGTCCAAGGCACCAAAGCCAGCTAAAAAGTCAATAATCGATACCTAAAACTTTAATTGTACTACTTCTTACTGGATATTGCATCAACTTAGAAGCCTCATCTGTGTTATACTACGGTGATTTTAGTGTCTCCGCACACCGCAGCACGCGACATTGCTTTGTAGACGATAAGTACAACCGTTTCAGAGAGATGAGCGGCCAATGTGACGATCTGGCTTTAAGTCGGTTCGATAACAAAAGACGAAAACGGACCGATTTCTCAGGTTTTTACTACATATGAACACTTTTCACATTCTCCCGTGCAACTCGGCTGCTCGTCCTCCTTTTATGCAGAATGTTAAGGTCCTAGCTCAAGTCCAAGGCACCAAAGCCAGCTAAAAAGTAAATAATCGATACCTAAAACTTGAATTGTACTATATCTTACTGGCTATTACATCAACTTAGAAGCTTCATCTGTGTTCTACTATGGTGCTTTTACTGTCTCCGCATACCGCAGCACGCGACATAGCTTTGCAGACGATAAGTACAACCGTTTCAGAGAGAAGAGCGGCCAATGTGACGATCTGGCTTTAAGTCGATTCGATAACAAATGACGAAAACGGACGTATTTCTCAGGTTTTTACTACATTTGAAGACTTTTCACATTCTCCCGTGCAACTCGGCTGCTAGTCCTCCTTTCATGCAGAATATCAAGGTCCTAGCTCATGTCCAAGGCACCAAAGCCAGCTAAAAATTCAATATTCAATACCTAAAACTTGAATTGTACTACTTCTTACTGGCTATTACATCAACATAGAAGCTTGATCTGTGTTCTACTATGGTGCTTTTAGTGTCTCCACATACCGCAGCACGCAACATAGCTTTGCAGACGATAAGTACAACCGTTTCAGAGAGAAGAGCGGCCAATGTGACGATCTGGCTTTAAGTCGATTCGATAACAAATGACGAAAACGGACGGATTTCTAAGGTTTTTACTACATATGAACACTTTTCACATTCTCCCGTGCAACTCGGCTGCTACTCCTTCTTTTCATGCAGAATGTTTTGGTAATTGCTCATGTCCAAGGCACCAAAGCCAGCTAAAAAGTCAATAATCGATACCTAAAACTTGAATGCTACTACTTCTTACTGGCTATTACATCAACTTAGAAGCTTCATCTGTGTTCTACTATGGTGCTTTTAGTGTCTCCACTTACCGCAGCACGCGACATAGCTTTGCAGACGATAAGTACAACCGTTTCAGAGAGAAGAGCGGACAATGTGACGATCTGGCTTTAAGTCGATTCGATAACAAATGACGAAAACGGACAGATTTCTAAGGTTTTTACTACATATGAACACTTTTCACATTCTCCCGTGCATCTCGGCTGCTAGTCCTCCTTTCATGCAAAATGTTAAGGTCCTAGCTCCTGTCCAAGGCACCAAAGCCAGCTAAAAAGTCAATAATCGATACTTAAAACTTGAATTGTACTACTTCTTACTGGCTATTACATCAACTTAGAAGCTTGATATGTGTTCTACTATGGCGCTTTTAGTGTCTCCGCATACCGCAGCACGCGACATAGCTTTGCAGACGATAAGTACAACCGTTTCCGAGAGCAGAGAGGGCAATGTGACGATCTGGCTTTAAGTCGATTCGATAACAAATGACGAAAGCGGATGGATTTGTCAGGTTTTTACTACATATGAACACTTTTCTCATTCTCCCGTGCAACTCGGCTGCTAGTCCTCCTTTCATGCAGAATCATAAGGTCCTAGCTCATGTCCAATGCACCAAAGCCAGCTAAAATTCAATAATCGATACCTAAAACTTGAATTGGACTACTTCTTACTGGTTATTACATCAACTTAGAAGCTTCATCTGTGTTCTACTGTGGTGATTTTAGTGTCTCCAGATCCCGCAGCACGTGACATAGCTTTGCAGACGATAAGTACAACCGATTCAGAGAGGAGAGCGGCCAATGTGACGATCTGGCTTTAAGTCGATTCGATAACAAATGACGAAAACGGACGTATTTCTCAGGTTTTTACTACATATGAACACTTTTCACATTCTCCCGTGCAACTCGGCTGCTAGTCCTCCTTTCATGCAGAATCTTAAAGTCCTAGGTCATGTCCAAGGCACCAAAGCCAGCTATAAAGTCAAAAATCGATACCTAAAACGAATTGTACTACGTCTTACTGGGTATTACATCAACTTAGAAGCTTCATCTGTGTTCTACTATGGTGCTTTTAGTGTCTCCGCATACCGCAGCACGCGACATAGCTTTATGTGACGATCTTGCTTTAAGTCGATTCGATAACAAATGACGAAAACGGACCGATTTCTCAGGTTGTTACTACATATGAACACTTTTCATATTCTCCCGTGCAACTCGGCTGCTAGTCCTCCTGTCGTGCAGAATCTTAAGGTCCTAGCTCATGTCCAAGGCACCAAAGCCAGCTAAAAAGTCCATAATCAATACCTAAAACTTGAATTGTACTACTTCTTACTGGCTATTACATCAACTTAGAAGCTTCATCTGTGTTCTACTACGGTGCTTTTAGTTTCTCCGCATACCGCAGCAGGCGACATAGTTCTGCAGACGATAAGTACAACCGTTTCAGAGAGAAGAGCGGCCAATGTGACGATCTGGCTTTAAGTCGATTCGATAACAAAAATGGCGAAAACTGACGGATTTCTCAGGTTTTTACTACATATGAACACTTTACACTTTCTCCCGTGCAACTCGGATGCTAGTCCTCCTTTCATGCTGAATCTTAAGGTCCTAGCTCTTGTCCAAGGCACCAAAGCCAGCTAAAGATCAATATTCAATACCTAAAACTTGAATTGTACCACTTCTTACTGGCTATTACATCAACTTAGAAGCTTGATCTGTGTTCTACTATGGTGCTTTTAGTGTCTCAGCATACCGCAGCACGCGACATAGCTTTGCAGACGATAAGTACAACCGTTTCAGAGAGAAGAGCGGCCAATGTGACGATCTGGCTTTAAGTCGATTCGATAACAAATGACGAAAACGGACGGATTTCTCAGGTTTTTACCACATATGAACACTTTTCATATTCTCCCGTGCAACTCGGCTGCTAGTCCTCCTGTCGTGCAGAATCTTAAGGTCCTAGCTCATGTCCAAGGCACCAAAGCCAGCTAAAAAGTCCATAATCAATACCTAAAACTTGAATTGTACTACTTCTTACTGGCTATTACATCAACTTAGAAGCTTCATCTGTGTTCTACTACGGTGATTTTAGTGTCTCCGCATACCGCTGCACGTGACATAGCTTTGCAGACGATAAGTACAACCTATTCAGAGAGGAGAGCGGCCAATGTGACGATCTGGCTTTAAGTAGATTCGATAACAAATGACGAAAACGGACGGATTTCTCAGGTTTTTACTACATATGAACACTTTTCACATTCTCCCGTGCAACTCGGCTGCTAGTCCTCCTTTTACGCAGAATCGTAAGGTCCTAGCTCATGTCCAAGGCACCAAAGCCAGCTAAAAAGTCAATAATCGATACCTAAAACTTGAATTGGATTACTTCTTACTAGCTATTACATCAACTTAGAAGCTTCATCTGTGTTCTACTATGGTGCTTTTAGTGTCTCCGCATATCGCAGCACGCGACATAGCTTTGTAGACGATAAGTACAACCGTTTCAGAGAGAAGAGCGGCCAATGTGACGATCTGGCTTTAAGTAGATTCGATAACAAATGACGAAAGCGGACGGATTTCTCAGGTTTTTACTACATATGAACACTTTTCTCATTCTCCCGTGCAACTCGGCTGCTAGTCCTCCTTTCATGCAGAATCATAAGGTCCTAGCTCATGTCCAAGGCACCAAAGCCAGCTAAAACGTCAATAATCGATACCTAAAACTTGAATTGTACTACTTCTTACTGGCTATAACATCAACTTAGAAGCTTCATCTGTGTTCTACTATGGTGCTTTTAGTGTCTCCGCATACCACAGCACGCGACATAGCTTTGCAATCGATAAGTACAACCGTTTCAGAGAGAAGAGCGGCCAATGTGGCGATCTGGCTTTAAGGCGATTCGATAACAAATGACGAAAACGGACCGATTTCTCAGGTTTTTACTACATATGAACACTTTTCACATTCTCCCGTGCAACTCGGCTGCTAGTCCTCCTTTCATGCTGAATCGTAAGGTCCTAGCTCATGTCCAAAGCACCAAAGCCTGCTAAAGATCAATAATCGATACCTAAAACTTGAATTGTACTACGTCTTACTGGGTATTACATCAACTTAGAAGCTTCATCTGTGTTCTACTACGGTGCTTTTAGTGTCTCCGCATACCGCAGCACGCGACATAGCTTTGCAGACGAAAAGTACAAGCGTTTCAGAGAGAATATCGGATAATGTGACGATCTGGCTTTAAGTCGATTCGATAACAAATGACGAAAATGGAAGGATTTCTCGGGTTTTTACTACATTTGAAGAGTTTTCACATTCCCCCGTGCAACTCGGATGCTAGTCCTCCTGTCGTGCAGAATCTTAAGGTCCTAGCTCATGTCCAAGGCACCAAAGCCAGCTAAAAAGTCCATAATCAATACCTAAAACTTGAAGTGTACTACTTCTTACTGGCTATTACATCAACTTAGAAGCTTCATCTGTGTTCTACTACGGTGCTTTTAGTTTCTCCGCATACCGCAGCAGGCGACATAGTTCTGCAGACGATAAGTACAACCGTTTCAGAGAGAAGAGCGGCCAATGTGACGATCTGGCTTTAAGTCGATTCGATAACAAAAATGGTGAAAACTGACGGATTTCTCAGGTTTTTACTACATATGAACACTTTACACTTTCTCCCGTGCAACTCGGATGCTAGTCCTCCTTTCATGCTGAATCTTAAGGTCCTAGCTCTTGTCCAAGGCACCAAAGCCAGCTAAAAAGTCCATAATCAATACCTAAAACTTGAATTGTACTACTTCTTACTGGCTATTACATCAACTTAGAAGCTTCATCTGTGTTCTACTACGGTGATTTTAGTGTCTCCGCATACCGCTGCACGTGACATAGCTTTGCAGACGATAAGTACAACCTATTCAGAGAGGAGAGCGGCCAATGTGACGATCTGGCTTTAAGTAGATTCGATAACAAATGACGAAAACGGACGGATTTCTCAGGTTTTTACTACATATGAACACTTTTCACATTCTCCCGTGCAACTCGGCTGCTAGTCCTCCTTTCATGCAGAATGTTAAGGACCTAGCTCATGTCCAAGGCACCAAAGCCAGCTAAAAAGTCAATAATCGATACCTAAAACTTGAATTGTACTACGTCTTACTGGGTATTACATCAACTTAGAAGCTTCATCTGTGTTCTACTATGGTGCTTTTAGTGTCTCCGCATACCGCAGCACGCGACATAGCTTTGCAGACGATAAGTACAACCGTTTCAGAGAGAAGAGCGGCCAATGTGACGATCTGGCTTTAAGTCGATTCGATAACAAATGACGAAAACGGACGTATTTCTCAGGTTTTTACTACATTTGAACACTTTTCACATTTCCCGTGCAACTCGGCTGCTAGTCCTCCTTTTACGCAGAATCTTAAGGTCCTAGGTCATGTCCAAGGCACCAAAGCCAGCTAAAAAGTCAATAATCGATACCTAAAACTTGAATTGGATTACTTCTTACTAGCTATTACATCAACTTAGAAGCTTCATCTGTGTTCTACTATGGTGCTTTTAGTGTCTCCGCATATCGCAGCACGCGACATAGCTTTGTAGACGATAAGTACAACCGTTTCAGAGAGAAGAGCGGCCAATGTGACGATCTGGCTTTAAGTAGATTCGATAACAAATGACGAAAGCGGACGGATTTCTCAGGTTTTTACTACATATGAACACTTTTCTCATTCTCCCGTGCAACTCGGCTGCTAGTCCTCCTTTCATGCAGAATCATAAGGTCCTAGCTCATGTCCAAGGCACCAAAGCCAGCTAAAACGTCAATAATCGATACCTAAAACTTGAATTGTACTACTTCTTACTGGCTATAACATCAACTTAGAAGCTTCATCTGTGTTCTACTATGGTGCTTTTAGTGTCTCCGCATACCACAGCACGCGACATAGCTTTGCAATCGATAAGTACAACCGTTTCAGAGAGAAGAGCGGCCAATGTGGCGATCTGGCTTTAAGGCGATTCGATAACAAATGACGAAAACGGACCGATTTCTCAGGTTTTTACTACATATGAACACTTTTCACATTCTCCCGTGCAACTCGGCTGCTAGTCCTCCTTTCATGCTGAATCGTAAGGTCCTAGCTCATGTCCAAAGCACCAAAGCCTGCTAAAGATCAATAATCGATACCTAAAACTTGAATTGTACTACGTCTTACTGGGTATTACATCAACTTAGAAGCTTCATCTGTGTTCTACTACGGTGCTTTTAGTGTCTCCGCATACCGCAGCACGCGACATAGCTTTGCAGACGAAAAGTACATGCGTTTCAGAGAGAAGATCGGATAATGTGACGATCTGGCTTTAAGTCGATTCGATAACAAATGACGAAAATGGAAGGATTTCTCGGGTTTTTACTACATTTGAAGACTTTTCACATTCCCCCGTGCAACTCGGATGCTAGTCCTCCTTCATGCAAAATCTTAAGTTCCTAGCTCGTGTCCAAGGCACCAAAGAAGGGTAAAATGTCAATAACCGATAGCTAAAACTTGAATTGTACTTCTTTTTACTGGCTATTACATCAACTTAGAAGCTTCATCTGTGTTCTACTATGGTGCTTTTAGTGTCTCCGCATATCGCAGCACGCGACATAGCATTGCAATCGATAAGTACAACCGTTTCAGAGAGAAGAGCGGCCAATGTGACGATCTGGCTTTAAGTCGATTCGATAACAAATGACGAAAATGGAAGGATTTCTCGGGTTTTTACTACATATGAACACTTTTCACATTCTCCAGTGCAACTCGGCTGCTAGTCCTCCTTCATGCAAAATCTTAAGTTCCCGGTTAATGTCCAAGGCACAAAATCCAGCTAAAAATTCAATATTCAATACCTATAACTCGAATTGTATTACTTCTTACTGCCTATTACATCAACTTAGAAGCTTGATCTGTGTTCTACTATGGTGCTTTTAGTGTCTCAGCATACCGCAGCACGCGACATAGCTTTGCAGACGATAAGTACAACCGTTTCAGAGAGAAGAGCGGCCAATGTGACGATCTTGCTTTAAGTCGATTCGATATCAAATGACGAAAACGGACGGATGTCTAGGTTTTTACCACATATGAACACTTTTCATATTCTCCCGTCCAACTCCGCTGCTAATCCTCCTTTCATGCAGAATCTTAAGGACCTAGTTCATTCCCAAGGCACCAAAGCCAACTAAAAATTCAATAATCGATACCTAAAACTTGAATTGTACTACTTCTTACTGGCTATTGCATCAACTTAGAAGCTTCATCTGTGTTCTACGATGGTGCTTTTAGTGTCTCCGCATACCGCAGCACGCGACATAGCTTTGCAGACGATAAATGTAACCGTTTCAGACAGAAGTGCGGCTAATATGACGATCTGGCTTTATGTCGATTCGATAACAAATGAGGAAAACGGACGGATTTCTCAGGTTATAACTACATATGAACACTTTTCACATTCTCCCGTGCAACTCGGCTGCTAGTCCTCCTTTCATGCAGAAAGTTAAGGTCCTAGCTCGTGTCCAAGGCACCAAAGCCAGCTAAAAAGTCAATAATCGATACCTAAAACTTTAATTGTACTACTTCTTACTGGATATTGCATCAACTTAGAAGCCTCATCTGTGTTATACTACGGTGATTTTAGTGTCTCCGCACACCGCAGCACGCGACATTGCTTTGTAGACGATAAGTACAACCGTTTCAGAGAGATGAGCGGCCAATGTGACGATCTGGCTTTAAGTCGGTTCGATAACAAAAGACGAAAACGGACCGATTTCTCAGGTTTTTACTACATATGAACACTTTTCACATTCTCCCGTGCAACTCGGCTGCTCGTCCTCCTTTTATGCAGAATGTTAAGGTCCTAGCTCAAGTCCAAGGCACCAAAGCCAGCTAAAAAGTAAATAATCGATACCTAAAACTTGAATTGTACTATATCTTACTGGCTATTACATCAACTTAGAAGCTTCATCTGTGTTCTACTATGGTGCTTTTACTGTCTCCGCATACCGCAGCACGCGACATAGCTTTGCAGACGATAAGTACAACCGTTTCAGAGAGAAGAGCGGCCAATGTGACGATCTGGCTTTAAGTCGATTCGATAACAAATGACGAAAACGGACGTATTTCTCAGGTTTTTACTACATTTGAAGACTTTTCACATTCTCCCGTGCAACTCGGCTGCTAGTCCTCCTTTCATGCAGAATATCAAGGTCCTAGCTCATGTCCAAGGCACCAAAGCCAGCTAAAAATTCAATATTCAATACCTAAAACTTGAATTGTACTACTTCTTACTGGCTATTACATCAACATAGAAGCTTGATCTGTGTTCTACTATGGTGCTTTTAGTGTCTCAGCATACCGCAGCACGCGTCATAGCTTTGCAGACGATAAGTACAAGTGTTTCAGAGAGAAGAGCGGCCAATGTGACGATCTGGCTTTAAGTCGATTCGATAACAAATGACGAAAACGGACGGGTGTCTCAGGTTTTTACTACATATGAACACCTTTCACATTCTCCCGTGCAACTCCGCTGCTAATCCTCCGTTCATGCAGAATCTTAAGGTCCTAGCTCATGTCCAAGGCACCAAAGATAGTTAAAAAGTCAATAATCGATACCTAAAACTTGAATTGTACTACTTCTTACTGGCTATTACATCAACTTAGAAGCTTCATCTGTGTTCTACTATGGTGATTTTAGTGTCTCCGCATACCGCAGTACGCGACATAGCTTTGCAGACGATAAGTACAACCGTTTCAGAGAGAAGAGCGGCCAATGTGACGATCTGGCTTTAAGTCGATTCGATAACAAATGACGAAAACGGACGGATTTCTCAGGTTTTTACTACATATGAACACCTTTCACATTCTCCCGTGCAACTCCGCTGCTAATCCTCCTTTCATGCAGAATGTTAAGGTCCTAGCTCATGTCGAAGGCACCAAAGTCAGCTAAAAAGTCAGTAATTGATACCTAAAACTTGAATTGTACTACTTCTTACAGGCTATTACATCAACTTAGAAGCTTCATCTGTGTTCTACTAAGGTGATTTTAGTGTCTCCGCATACCGCAGCACGCGACATAGCTTTGCAGACGATAAGTACAAGCGTTTCAAAGAGAAGAGCGGACAATGTGACGATCTGGCTTTAAGTCGATTCGATAACAAATGACGAAAACGAACGGATATCACAGGTTTTTACTACATATGAACACTTTTCACATTCTCCCGTGCAACTCCGCTGCTAATCCTCCTTTCATGCAGAATCTTAAGGTCCTAGCTCATGTCCAAGGCACCAAAGCTAGCTAAAAAGTCAATAATCGATACCTAAAACTTGAATTGTACTACTTCTTACTGGCTATTACATCAACTTAGAAGCTTCATCTGTGTTCTACTATGGTGCTTTTAGTGTTTCCGCATACCGCAGCACGCGACATAGCTTTGCAGACGATTTGTACAAATTTTTCAGAGAGAAGAGCGGCCAATGTGACGATCTGGCTTGAAATCGATTCGATAACAAATGACGAAAACGGACGGATTTCTCAGGTTTTTACTACATATGAACACTTTTCACATTCTCCCGTTCACCTCGGCTGCTAGTACTCCTTTCATGCAGAATCTTAAGGTCGTAGCTCATGTCCAAGGCACCAAAGCCAGCTAAAAAGTTAATAATCGATACCTAAAACTTGAATTGTACTACTTCTTACTGGCTATTACATCAACTTAGCAGTTTCATCTGTGTTCTACTATGGTGCTTTTAGTGTCTCCGCATACCGCAGCACGCGACATAGCTTTGCAGACGATAAGTACAAGCATTACAGAGATAAGAGCGGCCAATGTGACGATCTGGCTTTAAGTCGATTCGATAACAAATGACGAAAACGGACGGATGTCTCAGGTTTTTACTACATATGAACACTTTTCACATTCTCAAGTGCAACTCGGCTGCTAGTCCTATTTTCATGCAGAATCTTAAGGTCCTAGCTCATGTCCAAGGCACCAAAGCCAGGTAAAAAGTCAATAATCGATACCTAAAACTTGAATTGTACTACTTCTTACTGGCTATTACATCGACTTAGAAGCTTCATCTGTGTTCTACTATGGTGCTTTTAGTGTCTCCGCATACCACAGCACGCGACATAGCTTTGCAGACGATAAGTACAAGTGTTTCAGAGAGAAGAGCGGCCAATGTGACTATCTGGCTTTAAGTCGATTCGATAACAAATGACGAAAACGGACAGATTTCTCAGGTTTTTACTACATATGAACACTTTTCACATTCTCCCGTGCAACAGGGCTGCTAGTCCTCCTTTCATGCAGAATCTTAAGGTCCTAGCTCATGTCCAAGGCACCAAAGCCAGCTAAAAATTCAATATTGAATACCTAAAACTTGAATTGTACTACTTCTTTCTGGCTATTACATCAACTTAGAAGCTTCATCTGTGTTCTACTATGGTGCTTTTAGTGTCTCCGCATACCGCAGCACGGGACATAGCTTTGCAATCGATAAGTACAACCGTTTCAGAGAGAAGAGCGGCCAATGTGACGATCTAGCTTTAAGTTGATTCGATAACAAATGACGAAAACGGACGGATTTCTCAGGTTTTTACTACATATGAACACTTTTCATATTCTCCCGTGCAACTCCGCTGCTAATCCTCCTTTCATGCAGAATCTTAAGGGCCTAGCTCATGTCCAAGGCACCAAAGATAGCTAAAAAGTTAATAATCAATACCTAAAACTTGAATTGTACTACTTCTTACTGGCTATTACATCAACTTAGAAGCTTCATCTGTGTTCTACTATGGTGATTTTAGTGTCTCCGCATACCGCAGCACGCGACGTACCTTTGCAGACGATAAGTACAACCGTTTCAGAGAGAAGAGCGGCCAATGTGACGATCTGGCTTTAAGTCGATTCGATAACAAATGACGAAAACGGACGGATTTCTCGGGTTTTTACTACATGTGAAAACTTTTCACATTCTCCCGTGCAAATCGGCTGCTAGTCCTCCTTTCATGCAGAATGTTAAGGTCCTAACTCATGTCCAAGGCACCAAAGTCAGCTAAAAAGTCAGTAATTGATACCTAAAACTTGAATTGTACTACTTCTTCCGTTCTATTACATCAACTTAGAAGCTTCATCTGTGTTCTACTATGGTGCTTTTAGTGTCTCAGCATACCGCAGCACGCGACATAGCTTTGCAGACGATAAGTACAAGTGTTTCAGAGAGAAGAGCGGCCAATGTGACGATCTGGCTTAAGTCGATTCGATAACAAATGACGAAAACGGACGGATTTCTCAGGTTTTTACTACATTTGAACACTTTTCACATTCTCCCGTGCAACTCGGATGCTAGTCCTCCTTTCATGCAGAATATTAAGGTCCTAGCTCATGTCCAAAGCACCAAAGCCAGCTAAAAATTCAATATTGAAAACCTAAAACTTGAATTGTACTACTTCTTACTGGAAATTACATCAACTTAGAAGCTTCATCTGTGTTCTACTATGGTGCTCATAGTGTCTCAGCATACCGCAGCACGCGACATAGCTTTGCAGACGATAAGTACAACCGTTTCAGAGAGAAGAGCGGCCAATGTGACGATCTGGCTTTAAGTCGATTCGATAACAAATGACGAAAACGGACGGATTTCTCAGGTTTTTACTACATATGAACACTTTTCACATTCTCCCGTGCAACTCGGCTGCTAGTCCTCCTTTCATGCAGAATCTTAAGGTCCTAGCTCATGTCCAAGGCACCAAAGCCAGCTAAAAATTCAATATTGAATACCTAAAATATGAATTGTACTACTTCTTACTGGCTATTACATCAACTTAGAAGCTTCATCTGTGTTCTACTATGGTGCTTTTAGTGTCTCCGCATACCGCAGCACGCGACATAGCTTTGCAATCGATAAGTACAACCGTTTCAGAGAGAAGAGCGGCCAATGTGACGATCTGGCTTTAAGTCGATTCGATAACAAATGACGAAAACGGACGGATTTCTCGGGTTTTTACTACATGTTAAGACTTTTCACATTCTCCCGTGCAAATCGCCTGCTAGTCCTCCTTTCATGCAGAATGTTAAGATCCTAGCTCATGTCCAAGGCACCAAAGCCAGCTAAAAAGTCAATAATCGATACCTAAAACTTGAATTGTACTACTTCCTACTGGCTATTACATAAACTTAGAAGCTTCATCTGTGTTCTACTATGGTGATTTAAGTGTCTCCGCATACCGCAGTACGCGACATAGCTTTGCAGACGATAAGTACAACCGTTTCAGAGAGAAGAGCGGCCAATGTGACGATCTGGCTTTAAGTCGATTCGATAACAAATGACGAAAACGGACGGATTTCTCGGGTTTTTACTACATATGAACACTTTTCACATTCTCCCGTGCAACAGGGCTGCTAGTCCTCCTTTCAAGCAGAATCTTAAGGTCCTAGGTCATGTCCAAGGCACCAAAGCCAGCTAAAAATTCAATATTGAATACCTAAAACTTGAATTGTACTACTTCTTACTGGAAATTACATCAACTTAGAAGCTTCATCTGTGTTCTACTATGGTGCTCATAGTGTCTCAGCATACCGCAGCACGCGACATAGCTTTGCAGACGATAAGTACAACCGTTTCAGAGAGAAGAGCGGCCAATGTGACGATCTAGCTTTAAGTTGATTCGATAACAAATGACGAAAACGGACGGATTTCTCAGGTTTTTACTACATATGAACACTTTTCATATTCTCCCGTGCAACTCCGCTGCTAATCCTCCTTTCATGCAGAATCTTAAGGGCCTAGCTCATGTCCAATGCACCAAAGATAGCTAAAAAGTTAATAATCGATACCTAAAACTTGAATTGTACTACTTCTTACTGGCTATTACATCAACTTAGAAGCTTCATCTGTGTTATACTATGGTGATTTTAGTGTCTCCGCATACCGCAGCACGCGACGTACCTTTGCAGACGATAAGTACAACCGTTTCAGAGAGAAGAGCGGCCAATGTGACGATCTGGCTTTAAGTCGATTGGATAACAAATGACGAAAACGGACGGATTTCTCGGGTTTTTACTACATGTGAAAACTTTTCACATTCTCCCGTGCAAATCGGCTGCTAGTCCTCCTTTCATGCAGAATGTTAAGGTCCTAACTCATGTCCAAGGCACCAAAGTCAGCTAAAAAGTCAGTAAT
The DNA here is from genome assembly GCF_023897955.1 of Schistocerca gregaria. Classification (NCBI taxonomy): domain Eukaryota; kingdom Metazoa; phylum Arthropoda; class Insecta; order Orthoptera; family Acrididae; genus Schistocerca; species Schistocerca gregaria. The sequence continues at coordinate 3,544,559 of NW_026061829.1, forward strand.
TGATACCTAAAACTTGAATTGTACTACTTCTTCCGTTCTATTACATCAACTTAGAAGCTTCATCTGTGTTCTACTATGGTGCTTTTAGTGTCTCAGCATACCGCAGCACGCGACATAGCTTTGCAGACGATAAGTACAAGTGTTTCAGAGAGAAGAGCGGCCAATGTGACGATCTGGCTTAAGTCGATTCGATAACAAATGACGAAAACGGACGGATTTCTCAGGTTTTTACTACATTTGAACACTTTTCACATTCTCCCGTGCAACTCGGATGCTAGTCCTCCTTTCATGCAGAATATTAAGGTCCTAGCTCATGTCCAAAGCACCAAAGCCAGCTAAAAATTCAATATTGAATACCTAAAACTTGAATTGTACTACTTCTTACTGGAAATTACATCAACTTAGAAGCTTCATCTGTGTTCTACTATGGTGCTTTTAGTGTCTCCGCATACCGCAGCACGCGACATAGCTTTGCAATCGATAAGTACAACCGTTTCAGAGAGAAGAGCGGCCAATGTGACGATCTGGCTTTAAGTCGATTCGATAACAAATGACGAAAACGGACGGATTTCTCGGGTTTTTACTACATGTTAAGACTTTTCACATTCTCCCGTGCAAATCGCCTGCTAGTCCTCCTTTCATGCAGAATGTTAAGATCCTAGCTCATGTCCAAGGCACCAAAGCCAGCTAAAAAGTCAATAATCGATACCTAAAACTTGAATTGTACTACTTCCTACTGGCTATTACATAAACTTAGAAGCTTCATCTGTGTTCTACTATGGTGATTTAAGTGTCTCCGCATACCGCAGTACGCGACATAGCTTTGCAGACGATAAGTACAACCGTTTCAGAGAGAAGAGCGGCCAATGTGACGATCTGGCTTTAAGTCGATTCGATAACAAATGACGAAAACGGACGGATTTCTCGGGTTTTTACTACATATGAACACTTTTCACATTCTCCCGTGCAACAGGGCTGCTAGTCCTCCTTTCAAGCAGAATCTTAAGGTCCTAGGTCATGTCCAAGGCACCAAAGCCAGCTAAAAATTCAATATTGAATACCTAAAACTTGAATTGTACTACTTCTTACTGGAAATTACATCAACTTAGAAGCTTCATCTGTGTTCTACTATGGTGCTCATAGTGTCTCAGCATACCGCAGCACGCGACATAGCTTTGCAGACGATAAGTACAACCGTTTCAGAGAAAAGAGCGGCCAATGTGACGATCTAGCTTTAAGTTGATTCGATAACAAATGACGAAAACGGACGGATTTCTCAGGTTTTTACTACATATGAACACTTTTCATATTCTCCCGTGCAACTCCGCTGCTAATCCTCCTTTCATGCAGAATCTTAAGGGCCTAGCTCATGTCCAAGGCACCAAAGATAGCTAAAAAGTTAATAATCGATACCTAAAACTTGAATTGTACTACTTCTTACTGGCTATTACATCAACTTAGAAGCTTCATCTGTGTTATACTATGGTGATTTTAGTGTCTCCGCATACCGCAGCACGCGACGTACCTTTGCAGACGATAAGTACAACCGTTTCAGAGAGAAGAGCGGCCAATGTGACGATCTGGCTTTAAGTCGATTGGATAACAAATGACGAAAACGGACGGATTTCTCGGGTTTTTACTACATGTGAAAACTTTTCACATTCTCCCGTGCAAATCGGCTGCTAGTCCTCCTTTCATGCAGAATGTTAAGGTCCTAACTCATGTCCAAGGCACCAAAGTCAGCTAAAAAGTCAGTAATTGATACCTAAAACTTGAATTGTACTACTTCTTCCGTTCTATTACATCAACTTAGAAGCTTCATCTGTGTTCTACTATGGTGCTTTTAGTGTCTCAGCATACCGCAGCACGCGACATAGCTTTGCAGACGATAAGTACAAGTGTTTCAGAGAGAAGAGCGGCCAATGTGACGATCTGGCTTAAGTCGATTCGATAACAAATGACGAAAACGGACGGATTTCTCAGGTTTTTACTACATTTGAACACTTTTCACATTCTCCCGTGCAACTCGGATGCTAGTCCTCCTTTCATGCAGAATATTAAGGTCCTAGCTCATGTCCAAAGCACCAAAGCCAGCTAAAAATTCAATATTGAAAACCTAAAACTTGAATTGTACTACTTCTTACTGGAAATTACATCAACTTACAAGCTTCATCTGTGTTCTACTATGGTGCTCATAGTGCCTCAGCATACCGCAGCACGCGACATAGCTTTGCAGACGATAAGTACAACCGTTTCAGAGAGAAGAGCGGCCAATGTGACGATCTGGCTTTAAGTCGATTCGATAACAAATGACCAAAACGGACCGATTTCTCAGGTTTTTACTACATATGAACACTTTTCACATTCTCCCGTGCAACTCGGCTGCTAGTCCTCCTTTCATGCAGAATGTTAAGGTCCTAGCTCATGTCCAAGGCACCAAAGCCAGCTAAAAAGTCAATAATCGATACCTAAAACTTGAATTGTACTACTTCTTACTGGCTATTACATAAACTTAGAAGCTTCATCTGTGTTCTACTATGGTGATTTTAGTGTCTCCGCATACCGCAGTACGCGACATAGCTTTGCAGACGATAAGTACAACCGTTTCAGAGAGAAGAGCGGCCAATGTGACGATCTGGCTTTAAGTCGATTCGATAACAAATGACGAAAACGGACGGATTTCTCAGATTTTTACTACATATGAACACTTTTCACATTCTCCAGTGCAACAGGGCTGCTAGTCCTCCTTTCAAGCAGAATCTTAAGGTCCTAGGTCATGTCCAAGGCACCAAAGCCAGCTAAAAATTCAATATTGAATACCTAAAACTTGAATTGTACTACTTCTTACTGGAAATTACATCAACTTAGAAGCTTCATCTGTGTTCTACTATGGTGCTCATAGTGTCTCAGCATACCGCAGCACGCGACATAGCTTTGCAGACGATAAGTACAACCGTTTCAGAGAGAAGAGCGGCCAATGTGACGATCTAGCTTTAAGTTGATTCGATAACAAATGACGAAAACGGACGGATTTCTCAGGTTTTTACTACATATGAACACTTTTCACATTCTCCCGTTCACCTCGGCTGCTAGTACTCCTTTCATGCAGAATCTTAAGGTCGTAGCTCATGTCCAAGGCACCAAAGCCAGCTAAAAAGTTAATAATCGATACCTAAAACTTGAATTGTACTACTTCTTACTGGCTATTACATCAACTTAGCAGCTTCATCTGTGTTCTACTATGGTGCTTTTAGTGTCTCCGCATACCGCAGCACGCGACATAGCTTTGCAGACGATAAGTACAAGCGTTACAGAGATAAGAGCGGCCAATGTGACGATCTGGCTTTAAGTCGATTCGATAACAAATGACGAAAACGGACGGATGTCTCAGGTTTTTACTACATATGAACACTTTTCACATTCTCAAGTGCAACTCGGCTGCTAGTCCTATTTTCATGCAGAATCTTAAGGTCCTAGCTCATGTCCAAGGCACCAAAGCCAGGTAAAAAGTCAATAATCGATACCTAAAACTTGAACTGTACTACTTCTTACTGGCTATTACATCGACTTAGAAGCTTCATCTGTGTTCTACTATGGTGCTTTTAGTGTCTCCGCATACCACAGCACGCGACATAGCTTTGCAGACGATAAGTACAAGTGTTTCAGAGAGAAGAGCGGCCAATGTGACGATCTGGCTTTAAGTCGATTCGATAACAAATGACGAAAACGGACAGATTTCTCAGGTTTTTACTACATATGAACACTTTTCACATTCTCCCGTGCAACAGGGCTGCTAGTCCTCCTTTCATGCAGAATCTTAATGTCCTAGCTCATGTCCAAGGCACCAAAGCCAGCTAAAAATTTAATATTGAATACCTAAAACTTGAATTGTACTACTTCTTTCTGGCTATTACATCAACTTAGAAGCTTCATCTGTGTTCTACTATGGTGCTTTTAGTGTCTCCGCATACCGCAGCACGGGACATAGCTTTGCAATCGATAAGTACAACCGTTTCAGAGAGAAGAGCGGCCAATGTGACGATCTGGCTTTAAGTCGATTCGATAACAAATGACGAAAACGGACGGATTTCTCAGGTTTTTACTACATATGAACACTTTGCACATTCTCCCGTGCAACAGGGCTGCTAGTCCTCCTTTCATGCAGAATCTTAAGGTCCTAGCTCATGTCCAAGGCACCAAACCCAGCTAAAAATTCAATATTGAATACCTAAAACTTGAATTGTACTACTTCTTACTGGAAATTACATCAACTTAGAAGCTTCATCTGTGTTCTAGTATGGTGCTCATAGTGTCTCAGCATACCGCAGCACGCGACATAGCTTTGCAGATGATAAGTACAACCGTTTCAGAGATAAGAGCGGCCAATGTGACGATCTAGCTCTAAGTTGATTCGATAACAAATGACGAAAACGGACGGATTTCTCAGGTTTTTACTACATATGAACACTTTTCATATTCTCCCGTGCAACTCCGCTGCTAATCCTCCTTTCATGCAGAATCTTAAGGGCCTAGCTCATGTCCAAGGCACCAAAGATAGCTAAAAAGTTAATAATCGATACCTAAAACTTGAATTGTACTACTTCTTACTGGCTATTACATCAACTTAGAAGCTTCATCTGTGTTCTACTATGGTGATTTTAGTGTCTCCGCATACCGCAGCACGCGACGTACCTTTGCAGACGATAAGTACAACCGTTTCAGAGAGAAGAGCGGCCAATGTGACGATCTGGCTTTAAGTCGATTGGATAACAAATGACGAAAACGGACGGATTTCTCGGGTTTTTACTACATGTGAAAACTTTTCACATTCTCCCGTGCAAATCGGCTGCTAGTCCTCCTTTCATGCAGAATGTTAAGGTCCTAACTCATGTCCAAGGCACCAAAGTCAGCTAAAAAGTCAGTAATTGATACCTAAAACTTGAATTGTACTACTTCTTCCGTTCTATTACATCAACTTAGAAGCTTCATCTGTGTTCTACTATGGTGCTTTTAGTGTCTCAGCATACCGCAGCACGCGACATAGCTTTGCAGACGATAAGTACAAGTGTTTCAGAGAGAAGAGCGGCCAATGTGACGATCTGGCTTAAGTCGATTCGATAACAAATGACGAAAACGGACGGATTTCTCAGGTTATTACTACATTTGAACACTTTTCACATTCTCCCGTGCAACTCGGATGCTAGTCCTCCTTTCATGCAGAATATTAAGGTCCTAGCTCATGTCCAAAGCACCAAAGCCAGCTAAAAATTCAATATTGAATACCTAAAACTTGAATTGTACTACTTCTTACTGGAAATTACATCAACTTAGAAGCTTCATCTGTGTTCTACTATGGTGCTCATAGTGTCTCAGCATACCGCAGCACGCGACATAGCTTTGCAGACGATAAGTACAACCGTTTCAGAGAGAAGAGCGGCCAATGTGACGATCTGGCTTTAAGTCGATTCGATAACAAATGACCAAAACGGACCGATTTCTCAGGTTTTTACTACATATGAACACTTTTCACATTCTCCCGTGCAACTCGGCTGCTAGTCCTCCTTTCATGCAGAATGTTAAGGTCCTAGCTCATGTCCAAGGCACCAAAGCCAGCTAAAAAGTCAATAATCGTTACCTAAAACTTGAATTGTACTACTTCTTACTGGCTATTACATAAACTTAGAAGCTTCATCTGTGTTCTACTATGGTGATTTTAGTGTCTCCGCATACCGCAGTACGCGACATAGCTTTGCAGACGATAAGTACAACCGTTTCAGAGAGAAGAGCGGCCAATGTGACGATCTGGCTTTAAGTCGATTCGATAACAAATGACGAAAACGGACGGATTTCTCAGATTTTTACTACATATGAACACTTTTCACATTCTCCATTGCAACAGGGCTGCTAGTCCTCCTTTCAAGCAGAATCTTAAGGTCCTAGGTCATGTCCAAGGCACCAAAGCCAGCTAAAAATTCAATATTGAATACCTAAAACTTGAATTGTACTACTTCTTACTGGAAATTACATCAACTTAGAAGCTTCATCTGTGTTCTACTATGGTGCTCATAGTGTCTCAGCATACCGCAGCACGCGACATAGCTTTGCAGACGATAAGTACAACCGTTTCAGAGAGAAGAGCGGCCAATGTGACGATCTAGCTTTAAGTTGATTCGATAACAAATGACGAAAACGGACGGATTTCTCAGGTTTTTACTACATATGAACACTTTTCACATTCTCCCGTGCAACTCCGCTGCTAATCCTCCGTTCATGCAGAATCTTAAGGTCCTAGCTCATGTGCAAGGCACCAAAGATAGCTAAAAAGTCAATAATCGATACCTAAAACTTGAATTGTACTACTTCTTACTGGCTATTACATCAACTTAGAAGCTCCATCTGTGTTCTACTGTGGTGATTTTAGTGTCTCCGCATACCGCAGCACGCGACATAGCTTTGCAGACGATACGTACAACCGTTTCAGAGAGAAGAGCGGCCAATGTGACGATCAGGCTTTAAGTCGATTCGATAACAAATGACGAAAACGGACGGATTTCTCAGGTTTTTACTACCTTTGAACACTTTTCACATTCTCCCGTGCAACTCGGATGCTAGTCCTCCTTTCATGCAGAATATTAAGGTCCTACCTCATGTCCAAGGCACCAAAGCCAGCTAAAAATTCAATATTCAATACCTAAAACTTGAATTGTACTACTTCTTACTGGCTATTACATCAACTTAGAAGCTTCATCTGTGTTCTACTATGGTGCTTTTAGTGTCTCCGCATACCGCAGCACGCGACATAGTTTTGCAGTCGATAAGTACAACCGTTTCAGAGAGAAGAGCGGCCAATGTGACGATCTGGCTTTAAGTCGATTCGATAACAAATGACGAATACGGACGGATTTCTCGGGTTTTTACTACATGTGAAGACTTTTCACATTCTCCCGTGCAAATCGGCTGCTAGTCCTCCTTTCATGCAGAATGTTAAGGTCCTAGCTCATGTCCAAGGCACCAAAGATAGCTAAAAAGTAATAATCGATACCTAAAACTTGAATTGTACTACTTCTTCCTTTGTATTACATCAACTTAGAAGCTTCATCTGTGTTCTACTATGGTGCTTTTAGTGTCTCCGCATACCGCAGCACGCGACATAGCTTTGCAGACGATAACAACGAGCGTTTCAGAGAGAAGAGCGGCCAATGTGACGATCTGACTTTAAGTCGATTCGATAACAAATGACGAAAACGGACGGATTTCTCAGGTTTTTACTACATTTGAACACTTTTCACATTTTCCCGTGCAACTCCGCTGCTAATCCTCCTTTCATGCAGAATCTTAAGGGCCTAGCTCATGTCCAAGGCACCAAAGATAGCTAAAAAGTCAATAATCGATATCTAAAACTTGAATTGTACTACTTCTTACTGGCTATTACATCAACTTAGAAGCTTCATCTGTGTTCTACTATGGTGATTTTAGTGTCTCCGCATACCGCAGCACGCGACGTACCTTTGCAGACGATAAGTACAACCGTTTCAGAGAGAAGAGCGGACAATGTTACGATCTGGCTTTAAGTCGATTCGATAACAAATGACGAAAACGGACGGATTTCTCGGGTTTTTACTACATGTGAAGACTTTTCACTTTCTCCCGTGCAAATCGGCTGCTAGTCCTCCTTTCATGCAGAATGTTAAGGACCTAGCTCATGTCCAAGGCACCAAAGTCAGCAAAAAGTCAGTAATTGATACCTAAAACTTGAATTGTACTACTTCTTCCTTTCTATTACATCAACTTAGAAGCTTCATCTGTGTTCTACTATGGTGCTTTTAGTGTCTCAGCATACCGCAGCACGCGACATAGCTTTGCAGACGATAAGTACAACCGTTTCAGAGAGAAGAGCGGCCAATGTGACGATCTGGCTTTAAGTCGATTCGATAACAAATGACGAAAACGGACGGATTTCTCAGGTTTTTACTACATTTGAACACTTTTCACATTCTCCCGTGCAACTCGGATGCTAGTCCTCCTTTCATGCAGAATATTAAGGTCCTAGCTCATGTCCAAAGCACCAAAGCCAGCTAAAAATTCAATATCGAATACCTAAAACTTGAATTGTACTACTTCTTACTGGAAATTACATCAACTTAGAAGCTTCATCTGTGTTCTACTAAGGTGCTCATAGTGTCTCAGCATACCGCAGCACGCGACATAGCTTTGCAGACGATAAGGACAACCGTTTCAGAGAGAAGAGCGGCCAATGTGACGATCTGGCTTTAAGTCGATTCGATAACAAATGACGAAAACGGACCGATTTCTCAGGTTTTTACTACATATGAACACTTTTCACATTCTCCCGTGCAACTCGGCTGCTAGTCCTCCTTTCATGCAGAAACTTAAGGTCCTAGCTCATGTCCAAGGCACCAAAGCCAGCTAAAAATTCAATATTGAATACCTAAAATATGAATTGTACTACTTCTTACTGGCTATTACATCAACTTAGAAGCTTCATCTGTGTTCTACTATGGTGCTTTTAGTGTCTCCGCATACCGCATCACGCGACATAGCTTTGCAATCGATAAGTACAACCGTTTCAGAGAGAAGAGCGGCCAATGTGACGATCTGGCTTTAAGTCGATTCGATAACAAATGACGAAAACGGACGGATTTCTCGGGTTTTTACTACATGTTAAGACTTTTCACATTCTCCCGTGCAAATCGGCTGCTAGTCTTCCTTTCATGCAGAATGTTAAGGTCCTAGCTCATGTCCAAGGCACCAAAGCCAGCTAAAAAGTCAATAATCGATACCTAAAACTTGAATTGTACTACTTCTTACTGGCTATTACATCAACTTAGAAGCTTCATCTGTGTTCTACTATGGTGATTTTAGTGTCTCCGCATACCGCAGTACGCGACATAGCTTTGCAGACGATAAGTACAACCGTTTCCGAGAGAAGAGCAGCCAATGTGACGATCTGGCTTTAAGTCGATTCGATAACAAATGACGAAAACGGACGGATTTCTCAGGTTTTTACTACATATGAACACTTTTCACATTCTCCCGTGCAACAGGGCTGCTAGTCCTCCTTTCAAGCAGAATCTTAAGGTCCTAGGTCATGTCCAAGGCACCAAAGCCAGCTAAAAATTCAATATTGAATACCTAAAACTTGAATTGTACTACTTCTTACTGGAAATTACATCAACTTAGAAGCTTCATCTGTGTTCTACTATGGTGCTCATAGTGTCTCAGCATACCGCAGCACGCGACATAGCTTTGCAGACGATAAGTACAACCGTTTCAGAGAGAAGAGCGGCCAATGTGACGATCAGGCTTTAAGTCGATTCGATAACAAATGACGAAAACGGACGGATTTCTCAGGTTTTTACTACCTTTGAACACTTTTCACATTCTCCCGTGCAACTCGGATGCTAGTCCTCCTTTCATGCAGAATATTAAGGTCCTAGCTCATGTCCAAGGCACCAAAGCCAGCTAAAAATTCAATATTCAATACCTAAAACTTGAATTGTACTACTTCTTACTGGCTATTACATCAACTTAGAAGCTTCATCTGTGTTCTACTATGGTGCTTTTAGTGTCTCCGCATACCGCAGCACGCGACATAGTTTTGCAGTCGATAAGTACAACCGTTTCAGAGAGAAGAGCGGCCAATGTGACGATCTAGCTTTAAGTTGATTCGATAACAAATGACGAAAACGGACGGATTTCTCAGGTTTTTACTACATATGAACACTTTTCACATTCTCCCGTGCAACTCCGCTGCTAATCCTCCGTTCATGCAGAATCTTAAGGTCCTAGCTCATGTGCAAGGCACCAAAGATAGCTAAAAAGTCAATAATCGATACCTAAAACTTGAATTGTACTACTTCTTACTGGCTATTACATCAACTTAGAAGCTCCATCTGTGTTCTACTGTGGTGATTTTAGTGTCTCCGCATACCGCAGCACGCGACATAGCTTTGCAGACGATACGTACAACCGTTTCAGAGAGAAGAGCGGCCAATGTGACGATCAGGCTTTAAGTCGATTCGATAACAAATGACGAAAACGGACGGATTTCTCAGGTTTTTACTACCTTTGAACACTTTTCACATTCTCCCGTGCAACTCGGATGCTAGTCCTCCTTTCATGCAGAATATTAAGGTCCTACCTCATGTCCAAGGCACCAAAGCCAGCTAAAAATTCAATATTCAATACCTAAAACTTGAATTGTACTACTTCTTACTGGCTATTACATCAACTTAGAAGCTTCATCTGTGTTCTACTATGGTGCTTTTAGTGTCTCCGCATACCGCAGCACGCGACATAGTTTTGCAGTCGATAAGTACAACCGTTTCAGAGAGAAGAGCGGCCAATGTGACGATCTGGCTTTAAGTCGATTCGATAACAAATGACGAATACGGACGGATTTCTCGGGTTTTTACTACATGTGAAGACTTTTCACATTCTCCCGTGCAAATCGGCTGCTAGTCCTCCTTTCATGCAGAATGTTAAGGTCCTAGCTCATGTCCAAGGCACCAAAGATAGCTAAAAAGTAATAATCGATACCTAAAACTTGAATTGTACTACTTCTTCCTTTGTATTACATCAACTTAGAAGCTTCATCTGTGTTCTACTATGGTGCTTTTAGTGTCTCCGCATACCGCAGCACGCGACATAGCTTTGCAGACGATAACAACGAGCGTTTCAGAGAGAAGAGCGGCCAATGTGACGATCTGACTTTAAGTCGATTCGATAACAAATGACGAAAACGGACGGATTTCTCAGGTTTTTACTACATTTGAACACTTTTCACATTTTCCCGTGCAACTCCGCTGCTAATCCTCCTTTCATGCAGAATCTTAAGGGCCTAGCTCATGTCCAAGGCACCAAAGATAGCTAAAAAGTCAATAATCGATATCTAAAACTTGAATTGTACTACTTCTTACTGGCTATTACATCAACTTAGAAGCTTCATCTGTGTTCTACTATGGTGATTTTAGTGTCTCCGCATACCGCAGCACGCGACGTACCTTTGCAGACGATAAGTACAACCGTTTCAGAGAGAAGAGCGGACAATGTTACGATCTGGCTTTAAGTCGATTCGATAACAAATGACGAAAACGGACGGATTTCTCGGGTTTTTACTACATGTGAAGACTTTTCACTTTCTCCCGTGCAAATCGGCTGCTAGTCCTCCTTTCATGCAGAATGTTAAGGACCTAGCTCATGTCCAAGGCACCAAAGTCAGCAAAAAGTCAGTAATTGATACCTAAAACTTGAATTGTACTACTTCTTCCTTTCTATTACATCAACTTAGAAGCTTCATCTGTGTTCTACTATGGTGCTTTTAGTGTCTCAGCATACCGCAGCACGCGACATAGCTTTGCAGACGATAAGTACAACCGTTTCAGAGAGAAGAGCGGCCAATGTGACGATCTGGCTTTAAGTCGATTCGATAACAAATGACGAAAACGGACGGATTTCTCAGGTTTTTACTACATTTGAACACTTTTCACATTCTCCCGTGCAACTCGGATGCTAGTCCTCCTTTCATGCAGAATATTAAGGTCCTAGCTCATGTCCAAAGCACCAAAGCCAGCTAAAAATTCAATATCGAATACCTAAAACTTGAATTGTACTACTTCTTACTGGAAATTACATCAACTTAGAAGCTTCATCTGTGTTCTACTAAGGTGCTCATAGTGTCTCAGCATACCGCAGCACGCGACATAGCTTTGCAGACGATAAGGACAACCGTTTCAGAGAGAAGAGCGGCCAATGTGACGATCTGGCTTTAAGTCGATTCGATAACAAATGACGAAAACGGACCGATTTCTCAGGTTTTTACTACATATGAACACTTTTCACATTCTCCCGTGCAACTCGGCTGCTAGTCCTCCTTTCATGCAGAAACTTAAGGTCCTAGCTCATGTCCAAGGCACCAAAGCCAGCTAAAAATTCAATATTGAATACCTAAAATATGAATTGTACTACTTCTTACTGGCTATTACATCAACTTAGAAGCTTCATCTGTGTTCTACTATGGTGCTTTTAGTGTCTCCGCATACCGCATCACGCGACATAGCTTTGCAATCGATAAGTACAACCGTTTCAGAGAGAAGAGCGGCCAATGTGACGATCTGGCTTTAAGTCGATTCGATAACAAATGACGAAAACGGACGGATTTCTCGGGTTTTTACTACATGTTAAGACTTTTCACATTCTCCCGTGCAAATCGGCTGCTAGTCTTCCTTTCATGCAGAATGTTAAGGTCCTAGCTCATGTCCAAGGCACCAAAGCCAGCTAAAAAGTCAATAATCGATACCTAAAACTTGAATTGTACTACTTCTTACTGGCTATTACATCAACTTAGAAGCTTCATCTGTGTTCTACTATGGTGATTTTAGTGTCTCCGCATACCGCAGTACGCGACATAGCTTTGCAGACGATAAGTACAACCGTTTCCGAGAGAAGAGCAGCCAATGTGACGATCTGGCTTTAAGTCGATTCGATAACAAATGACGAAAACGGACGGATTTCTCAGGTTTTTACTACATATGAACACTTTTCACATTCTCCCGTGCAACAGGGCTGCTAGTCCTCCTTTCAAGCAGAATCTTAAGGTCCTAGGTCATGTCCAAGGCACCAAAGCCAGCTAAAAATTCAATATTGAATACCTAAAACTTGAATTGTACTACTTCTTACTGGAAATTACATCAACTTAGAAGCTTCATCTGTGTTCTACTATGGTGCTCATAGTGTCTCAGCATACCGCAGCACGCGACATAGCTTTGCAGACGATAAGTACAACCGTTTCAGAGAGAAGAGCGGCCAATGTGACGATCAGGCTTTAAGTCGATTCGATAACAAATGACGAAAACGGACGGATTTCTCAGGTTTTTACTACCTTTGAACACTTTTCACATTCTCCCGTGCAACTCGGATGCTAGTCCTCCTTTCATGCAGAATATTAAGGTCCTAGCTCATGTCCAAGGCACCAAAGCCAGCTAAAAATTCAATATTCAATACCTAAAACTTGAATTGTACTACTTCTTACTGGCTATTACATCAACTTAGAAGCTTCATCTGTGTTCTACTATGGTGCTTTTAGTGTCTCCGCATACCGCAGCACGCGACATAGTTTTGCAGTCGATAAGTACAACCGTTTCAGAGAGAAGAGCGGCCAATGTGACGATCTGGCTTTAAGTCGATTCGATAACAAATGACGAATACGGACGGATTTCTCGGGTTTTTACTACATGTGAAGACTTTTCACATTCTCCCGTGCAAATCGGCTGCTAGTCCTCCTTTCATGCAGAATGTTAAGGTCCTAGCTCATGTCCAAGGCACCAAAGATAGCTAAAAAGTAATAATCGATACCTAAAACTTGAATTGTACTACTTCTTCCTTTGTATTACATCAACTTAGAAGCTTCATCTGTGTTCTACTATGGTGCTTTTAGTGTCTCCGCATACCGCAGCACGCGACATAGCTTTGCAGACGATAACAACGAGCGTTTCAGAGAGAAGAGCGGCCAATGTGACGATCTGACTTTAAGTCGATTCGATAACAAATGACGAAAACGGACGGATTTCTCAGGTTTTTACTACATTTGAACACTTTTCACATTTTCCCGTGCAACTCCGCTGCTAATCCTCCTTTCATGCAGAATCTTAAGGGCCTAGCTCATGTCCAAGGCACCAAAGATAGCTAAAAAGTCAATAATCGATACCTAAAACTAGAATTGTACTACTTCTTACTGGCTTTTACATCAACTTAGAAGCTTCATCTGTGTTCTACTATGGTGATTTCAGTGTCTCCGCATACCGCAGCACGCGACGTACCTTTGCAGACGGTAAGTACAACCGTTTCAGAGAGAAGAGCGGACAATGTTACGATCTGGCTTTAAGTCGATTCGATAACAAATGACGAAAACGGACGGATTTCTCGGGTTTTTACTACATGTGTAGACTTTTCACATTCTCCTGTGCAAATCGGCTGCTAGTCCTCCTTTCATGCAGAATGTTAAGGACCTAGCTCATGTCCAAGGCACCAAAGTCAGCTAAAAAGTCAGTAATTGATACCTAAAACTTGAATTGTACTACTTCTTCCTTTCTATTACATCAACTTAGAAGCTTCATCTGTGTTCTACTATGGTGCTTTTAGTGTCTCAGCATACCGCAGCACTCGACATAGCTTTGCAGACGATAAGTACAACCGTTTCAGAGAGAAGAGCGGCCAATGTGACGATCTGGCTTTAAGTCGATTCGATAACAAATGACGAAAACGGACGGATTTCTCAGGTTTTTACTACATTTGAACACTTTTCACATTCTCCCGTGCAACTCGGATGCTAGTCCTCCTTTCATGCAGAATATTAAGGTCCTAGCTCATGTCCAAAGCACCAAAGCCAGCTAAAAATTCAATATTGAATACCTAAAACTTGAATTGTACTACTTCTTACTGGAAATTACATCAACTTAGAAGCTTCATCTGTGTTCTACTATGGTGCTCATAGTGTCTCAGCATACCGCAGCACGCGACATAGCTTTGCAGACGATAGGTACAACCGTTTCAGAGAGAAGAGCGGCCAATGTGACGATCTGGCTTTAAGTCGATTCGATAACAAATGACGAAAGCGGACCGATTTCTCAGGTTTTTACTACATATGAACACTTTTCACATTCTCCCGTGCAACTCGGCTGCTAGTCCTCCTTTCATGCAGAATCTTAAGGTCCTAGCTCATGTCCAAGGCACCAAAGCCAGCTAAAAATTCAATATTGAATACCTAAAATATGAATTGTACTACTTCTTACTGGCTATTACATGAACTTAGAAGCTTCATCTGTGTTCTACTATGGTGCTTTTAGTGTCTCCGCATACCGCATCACGCGACATAGCTTTGCAATCGATAAGTACAACCGTTTCAGAGAGAAGAGCGGCCAATGTGACGATCTGGCTTTAAGTCGATTCGATAACAAATGACGAAAACGGACGGATTTCTCGGGTTTTTACTACATGTTAAGACTTTTCACATTCTCCCGTGCAAATCGGCTCCTAGTCTTCCTTTCATGCAGAATCTTAAGGTCCTAGCTCATGTCCAAGGCACCAAAGCCAGCTAAAAAGTCAATAATCGATACCTAAAACTTGAATTGTACTACTTCTTACTGGCTATTACATCAACTTAGAAGCTTCATCTGTGTTCTACTATGGTGATTTTAGTGTCTCCGCATACCGCAGTACGCGACATAGCTTTGCAGACGATAAGTACAACCGTTTCCGAGAGAAGAGCGGCCAATGTGACGATCTGGCTTTAAGTCGATTCGATAACAAATGACGAAAACGGACGGATTTCTCAGGTTTTTACTACATATGAACACTTTTCACATTCTCCCGTGCAACTCCGCTGCTAATCCTCCGTTCATGCAGAATCTTAAGGTCCTAGCTCATGTGCAAGGCACCAAAGATAGCTAAAAAGTCAATAATCGATACCTAAAACTTGAATTGTACTACTTCTTACTGGCTATTACATCAACTTAGAAGCTCCATCTGTGTTCTACTGTGGTGATTTTAGTGTCTCCGCATACCGCAGCACGCGACATAGCTTTGCAGACGATAAGTACAACCGTTTCAGAGAGAAGAGCGGCCAATGTGACGATCAGGCTTTAAGTCGATTCGATAACAAATGACGAATACGGACGGATATCTCGGGTTTTTACTACATGTGAAGACTTTTCACATTCTCCCGTGAAAATCGCCTGCTAGTCCTCCTTTCATGCAGAATGTTAAGGTCCTAGCTCATGTCCAAGGCACCAAAGCCAGCTAAAAAGTAATAATCGATACCTAAAACTTGAATTGTACTACTTCTTCCTTTGTATTACATCAACTTAGAAGCTTCATCTGTGTTCTACTATGGTGCTTTTAGTGTCTCCGCATACCGCAGCACGCGACATAGCTTTGCAGACGATAACAACGAGCGTTTCAGAGAGAAGAGCGGCCAATGTGACGATCTGACTTTAAGTCGATTCGATAACAAATGACGAAAACGAACGGATTTCTCAGGTTTTTACTACATTTGAACACTTTTCGCATTCTCCCGTGCAACTCGGATGCTAGTCCTCCTTTCATGCAGAATCTTAAGGTCCTAGCTCATGTCCAAGGCACCAAAGCCAGCTGAAAAGTCAATAATCGATACCTAAAACTTGAATTGTACTACTTCTTACTGGCTATTACATCAACTTAGAAGCTTCATCTGTGTTCTACTATGGTGATTTTAGTGTCTCCGCATACCGCAGTACGCGACATAGCTTTGCAGACGATAAGTACAACCGTTTCCGAGAGAAGAGCGGCCAATGTGACGATCTGGCTTTAAGTCGATTCGATAACAAATGACGAAAACGGACGGATTTCTCAGGTTTTTACTACATATGAACACTTTTCACATTCTCCCGTGCAACAGGGCTGCTAGTCCTCCTTTCAAGCAGAATCTTAAGGTCCTAGGTCATGTCCAAGGCACCAAAGCCAGCTAAAAATTCAATATTGATTATATAAAACTTGAATTGTACTACTTCTTACTGGAAATTACATCAACTTAGAAGCTTCATCTGTGTTCTACTATGGTGCCCATAGTGTCTCAGCATACCGCAGCACGCGACATAGCTTTGCAGACGATAAGTACAACCGTTTCAGAGAGAAGAGCGGCCAATGTGACGATCTAGCTTTAAGTTGATTCGATAACAAATGACGAAAACGGACGGATTTCTCAGGTTTTTACTACGTATGAACACTTTTCACATTCTCCCGTGCAACTCCGCTGCTATTCCTCCGTTCATGCAGAATCTTAAGGTCCTAGCTCATGTGCAAGGCACCAAAGATAGCTAAAAAGTCAATAATCGATACATAAAACTTGAATTGTACTACTTCTTACTGGCTATTACATCAACTTAGAAGCTCCATCTGTGTTCTACTGTGGTGATTTTAGTGTCTCCGCATACCGCAGCACGCGACATAGCTTTGCAGACGATAAGTACAACCGTTTCAGAGAGAAGAGCGGACAATGTGACGATCTGGCTTTAAGTCGATTCGATAACAAATGACGAATACGGACGGATATCTCGGGTTTTTACTACATGTGAAGACTTTTCACATTCTCCCGTGCAAATCGGCTGCTAGTCCTCCTTTCATGCAGAATGTTAAGGTCCTAGCTCATGTCCAAGGCACCAAAGCCAGCTAAAAAGTAATAATCGATACCTAAAACTTGAATTGTACTACTTCTTCCTTTGTATTACATCAACTTAGAAGCTTCATCTGTGTTCTACTATGGTGCTTTTAGTGTCTCCGCATACCGCAGCACGCGACATAGCTTTGCAGACGATAACAACGAGCGTTTCAGAGAGAAGAGCGGCCAATGTGACGATCTGACTTTAAGTCGATTCGATAACAAATGACGAAAACGGACGGATTTCTCAGGTTTTTACTACATATGAACACTTTCCACATTCTCCCGTGCAACTCGGCTTCTAGTCCTCCTTTCATGCAGAATCTTAAGGGCCTAGCTCATGTCCAAGGCACCAAAGATAGCTAAAAAGTCAATAATCGATACCTAAAACTTGAATTGTACTACTTCTTACTGGCTATTACATCAACTTAGAAGCTTCATCTGTGTTCTACTATGGTGATTTTAGTGTCTCCGCATACCGCAGCACGCGACGTACCTTTGCAGACGATAAGTACAACCGTTTCAGAGAGAAGAGCGGCCAATGTGACGATCTGGCTTTAAGTCGATTCGATAACAAATGACGAAAACGGACGGATTTCTCGGGTTTTTACTACATGTGAAGACTTTTCACATTCTGCTGTGCAAATCGGCTGCTAGTCCTCCTTTCATGCAGAATGTTAAGGACCTAGCTCATGTCCAAGGCACCAAAGTCAGCTAAAAAGTCAGTTCAAAAATGGTTCAAATGGCTCTGAGCACTATGGGACTCAACTGCTGTGGTCATTAGTCCCCTAGAACTTAGAACTACTTAAACCTAACTAACCTAAGGACATCACACACATCCATGCCCGAGGCAGGATTCGAACCTGCGACCGTAGCAGTCGCACGGTTCCGGACTACGCGCCTAGAACCGCGAGACCACCGCGGCCGGCTAAAAAGTCAGTAATTGATACCTAAAACTTGAATTGTACTACTTCTTCCTTTCTATTACATCAACTTAGAAGCTTCATCTGTGTTCTACTATGGTGCTTTTAGTGTCTCAGCATACCGCAGCACGCGACATAGCTTTGCAGACGATAAGTACAACCGTTTCAGAGAGAAGAGCGGCCAATGTGACGATCTGGCTTTAAGTCGATTCGATAACAAATGACGAAAACGGACCGATTTCTCAGGTTTTTACTACATATGAACACTTTTCACATTCTCCCGTGCAACAGGGCTGCGAGTCCTCCTTTCATGCAGAATATTAAGGTCCTAGCTCATGTCCAAGGCACCAAAGACAGCTAAAAATTCAATATTGAATACCTATAATTTGAATTGTACTACTTCTTACTGGCTACTACATCAACTTAGAAGCTTCATCTGTGTTCTACTATGGTGCTTTTAGTGTCTCCGCATACCGCAGCACGCGACAGCTTTGCAATCGATAAGTACAACCGTTTCAGAGAGAAGAGCGGCCAATGTGACGATCTGGCTTTAAGTCGACTCGATAACAAATGACGAAAACGGACGGATTTCTCAGGTTTTTACTACATATGAACACTTTTCACATTCTCCCGTGCAACTCGGCTGCTAGTCCTCCTTTCATGCAGAGTCTTAAGGTCCTAGCTCATGTCCAAGGCACCAAAGCCAGCTAAAAAGTCAATATTCAATACCTAAAACTTGAATTGTACTACTTCTTACTGGCTATTACATCAACTT
Source organism: Schistocerca gregaria (assembly GCF_023897955.1). Classification (NCBI taxonomy): domain Eukaryota; kingdom Metazoa; phylum Arthropoda; class Insecta; order Orthoptera; family Acrididae; genus Schistocerca; species Schistocerca gregaria. The sequence goes on from NW_026061829.1 coordinate 3,563,469, forward strand.
AGAAGCTTCATCTGTGTCCTACTATGGTGCTTTTAGTGTCTCCGCATACCGCAGCACGCGACATAGTTTTGCAGTCGATAAGTACAACCGTTTCAGAGAGAAGAGCGGCCAATGTGACGATCTGGCTTTAAGTCGATTCGATAACAAATGACGAATACGGACGGATTTCTCGGGTTTTTACTACATGTGAAGACTTTTCACATTCTCCCGTGCAAATCGGCTGCTAGTCCTCCTTTCATGCAGAATGTTAAGGTCCTAGCTCATGTCCAAGGCACCAAAGATAGCTAAAAAGTAATAATCGATACCTAAAACTTGAATTGTACTACTTCTTCCTTTGTATTACATCAACTTAGAAGCTTCATCTGTGTTCTACTATGGTGCTTTTAGTGTCTCCGCATACCGCAGCACGCGACATAGCTTTGCAGACGATAACAACGAGCGTTTCAGAGAGAAGAGCGGCCAATGTGACGATCTGACTTTAAGTCGATTCGATAACAAATGACGAAAACGGACGGATTTCTCAGGTTTTTACTACATTTGAACACTTTTCACATTTTCCCGTGCAACTCCGCTGCTAATCCTCCTTTCATGCAGAATCTTAAGGGCCTAGCTCATGTCCAAGGCACCAAAGATAGCTAAAAAGTCAATAATCGATACCTAAAACTAGAATTGTACTACTTCTTACTGGCTTTTACATCAACTTAGAAGCTTCATCTGTGTTCTAGTATGGTGATTTTAGTGTCTCCGCATACCGCAGCACGCGACGTACCTTTGCAGACGATAAGTACAACCGTTTCAGAGAGAAGAGCGGACAATGTTACGATCTGGCTTTAAGTCGATTCGATAACAAATGACGAAAACGGACGGATTTCTCGGGTTTTTACTACATGTGTAGACTTTTCACATTCTCCTGTGCAAATCGGCTGCTAGTCCTCCTTTCATGCAGAATGTTAAGGACCTAGCTCATGTCCAAGGCACCAAAGTCAGCTAAAAAGTCAGTAATTGATACCTAAAACTTGAATTGTACTACTTCTTCCTTTCTATTACATCAACTTAGAAGCTTCATCTGTGTTCTACTATGGTGCTTTTAGTGTCTCAGCATACCGCAGCACTCGACATAGCTTTGCAGACGATAAGTACAACCGTTTCAGAGAGAAGAGCGGCCAATGTGACGATCTGGCTTTAAGTCGATTCGATAACAAATGACGAAAACGGACGGATTTCTCAGGTTTTTACTACATTTGAACACTTTTCACATTCTCCCGTGCAACTCGGATGCTAGTCCTCCTTTCATGCAGAATATTAAGGTCCTAGCTCATGTCCAAAGCACCAAAGCCAGCTAAAAATTCAATATTGAATACCTAAAACTTGAATTGTACTACTTCTTACTGGAAATTACATCAACTTAGAAGCTTCATCTGTGTTCTACTATGGTGCTCATAGTGTCTCAGCATACCGCAGCACGCGACATAGCTTTGCAGACGATAAGTACAACCGTTTCAGAGAGAAGAGCGGCCAATGTGACGATCTGGCTTTAAGTCGATTCGATAACAAATGACGAAAACGGACCGATTTCTCAGGTTTTTACTACATATGAACACTTTTCACATTCTCCCGTGCAACTCGGCTGCTAGTCCTCCTTTCATGCAGAATCTTAAGGTCCTAGCTCATGTCCAAGGCACCAAAGCCAGCTAAAAATTCAATATTGAATACCTAAAATATGAATTGTACTACTTCTTACTGGCTATTACATGAACTTAGAAGCTTCATCTGTGTTCTACTATGGTGCTTTTAGTGTCTCCGCATACCGCATCACGCGACATAGCTTTGCAATCGATAAGTACAACCGTTTCAGAGAGAAGAGCGGCCAATGTGACGATCTGGCTTTAAGTCGATTCGATAACAAATGACGAAAACGGACGGATTTCTCGGGTTTTTACTACATGTTAAGACTTTTCACATTCTCCCGTGCAAATCGGCTCCTAGTCTTCCTTTCATGCAGAATCTTAAGGTCCTAGCTCATGTCCAAGGCACCAAAGCCAGCTAAAAAGTCAATAATCGATACCTAAAACTTGAATTGTACTACTTCTTACTGGCTATTACATCAACTTAGAAGCTTCATCTGTGTTCTACTATGGTGATTTTAGTGTCTCCGCATACCGCAGTACGCGACATAGCTTTGCAGACGATAAGTACAACCGTTTCCGAGAGAAGAGCGGCCAATGTGACGATCTGGCTTTAAGTCGATTCGATAACAAATGACGAAAACGGACGGATTTCTCAGGTTTTTACTACATATGAACACTTTTCACATTCTCCCGTGCAACTCCGCTGCTAATCCTCCGTTCATGCAGAATCTTAAGGTCCTAGCTCATGTGCAAGGCACCAAAGATAGCTAAAAAGTCAATAATCGATACCTAAAATTTGAATTGTACTACTTCTTACTGGCTATTACATCAACTTAGAAGCTCCATCTGTGTTCTACTGTGGTGATTTTAGTGTCTCCGCATACCGCAGCACGCGACATAGCTTTGCAGACGATAAGTACAACCGTTTCAGAGAGAAGAGCGGCCAATGTGACGATCAGGCTTTAAGTCGATTCGATAACAAATGACGAATACGGACGGATATCTCGGGTTTTTACTACATGTGAAGACTTTTCACATTCTCCCGTGCAAATCGGCTGCTAGTCCTCCTTTCATGCAGAATGTTAAGGTCCTAGCTCATGTCCAAGGCACCAAAGCCAGCTAAAAAGTAATAATCGATACCTAAAACTTGAATTGTACTACTTCTTCCTTTGTATTACATCAACTTAGAAGCTTCATCTGTGTTCTACTATGGTGCTTTTAGTGTCTCCGCATACCGCAGCACGCGACATAGCTTTGCAGACGATAACAACGAGCGTTTCAGAGAGAAGAGCGGCCAATGTGACGATCTGACTTTAAGTCGATTCGATAACAAATGACGAAAACGAACGGATTTCTCAGGTTTTTACTACATTTGAACACTTTTCGCATTCTCCCGTGCAACTCGGATGCTAGTCCTCCTTTCATGCAGAATCTTAAGGTCCTAGCTCATGTCCAAGGCACCAAAGCCAGCTGAAAAGTCAATAATCGATACCTAAAACTTGAATTGTACTACTTCTTACTGGCTATTACATCAACTTAGAAGCTTCATCTGTGTTCTACTATGGTGATTTTAGTGTCTCCGCATACCGCAGTACGCGACATAGCTTTGCAGACGATAAGTACAACCGTTTCCGAGAGAAGAGCGGCCAATGTGACGATCTGGCTTTAAGTCGATTCGATAACAAATGACGAAAACGGACGGATTTCTCAGGTTTTTACTACATATGAACACTTTTCACATTCTCCCGTGCAACAGGGCTGCTAGTCCTCCTTTCAAGCAGAATCTTAAGGTCCTAGGTCATGTCCAAGGCACCAAAGCCAGCTAAAAATTCAATATTGATTACCTAAAACTTGAATTGTACTACTTCTTACTGGAAATTACATCAACTTAGAAGCTTCATCTGTGTTCTACTATGGTGCCCATAGTGTCTCAGCATACCGCAGCACGCGACATAGCTTTGCAGACGATAAGTACAACCGTTTCAGAGAGAAGAGCGGCCAATGTGACGATCTAGCTTTAAGTTGATTCGATAACAAATGACGAAAACGGACGGATTTCTTTGGTTTTTACTACGTATGAACACTTTTCACATTCTCCCGTGCAACTCCGCTGCTATTCCTCCGTTCATGCAGAATCTTAAGGTCCTAGCTCATGTGCAAGGCACCAAAGATAGCTAAAAAGTCAATAATCGATACATAAAACTTGAATTGTACTACTTCTTACTGGCTATTACATCAACTTAGAAGCTCCATCTGTGTTCTACTGTGGTGATTTTAGTGTCTCCGCATACCGCAGCACGCGACATAGCTTTGCAGACGATAAGTACAACCGTTTCAGAGAGAAGAGCGGACAATGTGACGATCTGGCTTTAAGTCGATTCGATAACAAATGACGAATACGGACGGATATCTCGGGTTTTTACTACATGTGAAGACTTTTCACATTCTCCCGTGCAAATCGGCTGCTAGTCCTCCTTTCATGCAGAATGTTAAGGTCCTAGCTCATGTCCAAGGCACCAAAGCCAGCTAAAAAGTAATAATCGATACCTAAAACTTGAATTGTACTACTTCTTCCTTTGTATTACATCAACTTAGAAGCTTCATCTGTGTTCTACTATGGTGCTTTTAGTGTCTCCGCATACCGCAGCACGCGACATAGCTTTGCAGACGATAACAACGAGCGTTTCAGAGAGAAGAGCGGCCAATGTGACGATCTGACTTTAAGTCGATTCGATAACAAATGACGAAAACGGACGGATTTCTCAGGTTTTTACTACATATGAACACTTTCCACATTCTCCCGTGCAACTCGGCTTCTAGTCCTCCTTTCATGCAGAATCTTAAGGGCCTAGCTCATGTCCAAGGCACCAAAGATAGCTAAAAAGTCAATAATCGATACCTAAAACTTGAATTGTACTACTTCTTACTGGCTATTACATCAACTTAGAAGCTTCATCTGTGTTCTACTATGGTGATTTTAGTGTCTCCGCATACCGCAGCACGCGACGTACCTTTGCAGACGATAAGTACAACCGTTTCAGAGAGAAGAGCGGCCAATGTGACGATCTGGCTTTAAGTCGATTCGATAACAAATGACGAAAACGGACGGATTTCTCGGGTTTTTACTACATGTGAAGACTTTTCACATTCTGCTGTGCAAATCGGCTGCTAGTCCTCCTTTCATGCAGAATGTTAAGGACCTAGCTCATGTCCAAGGCACCAAAGTCAGCTAAAAAGTCAGTTCAAAAATGGTTCAAATGGCTCTGAGCACTATGGGACTCAACTGCTGTGGTCATTAGTCCCCTAGAACTTAGAACTACTTAAACCTAACTAACCTAAGGACATCACACACATCCATGCCCGAGGCAGGATTCGAACCTGCGACCGTAGCAGTCGCACGGTTCCGGACTACGCGCCTAGAACCGCGAGACCACCGCGGCCGGCTAAAAAGTCAGTAATTGATACCTAAAACTTGAATTGTACTACTTCTTCCTTTCTATTACATCAACTTAGAAGCTTCATCTGTGTTCTACTATGGTGCTTTTAGTGTCTCAGCATACCGCAGCACGCGACATAGCTTTGCAGACGATAAGTACAACCGTTTCAGAGAGAAGAGCGGCCAATGTGACGATCTGGCTTTAAGTCGATTCGATAACAAATGACGAAAACGGACGGATTTCTCAGGTTTTTACTACATTTGAACACTTTTCACCTTCTCCCGTGCAAATCGGATGCTAGTCCTCCTTTCATGCAGAATATTAAGGTCCTAGCTTATGTCCAAAGCACCAAAGCCAGCTAAAAATTCAATATTGAATACCTAAAACTTGAATTGTACTACTTCTTACTGGAAATTACATCAACTTAGAAGCTTCATCTGTGTTCTACTATGGTGATTTTAGTGTCTCCGCATACCGCAGCACGCGACGTACCTTTGCAGACGATAAGTACAACCGTTTCAGAGAGAAGAGCGGACAATGTGACGATCTGGCTTTAAGTCGATTCGATAACAAATGAAGAAAACGGACGGATTTCTCGGGTGTTTACTACATGTGAAGACTTTTCACATTCTCCTGTGCAAATCGGCTGCTAGTCCTCCTTTCATGCAGAATGTTAAGGTCCTAGCTCATGTCCAAGGCACCAAAGTCAGCTAAAAAGTCAGTAATTGATACCTAAAACTTGAATTGTACTACTTCTTCCTTTCTATTACATCAACTTAGAAGCTTCATCTGTGTTCTACTATGGTGCTTTTAGTGTCTCAGCATACCGCAGCACGCGACATAGCTTTGCAGACGATAAGTACAACCGTTTCAGAGAGAAGAGCGGCCAATGTGACGATCTGGCTTTAAGTCGATTCGATAACAAATGACGAAAACGGACCGATTTCTCAGGTTTTTACTACATATGAACACTTTTCACATTCTCCCGTGCAACAGGGCTGCGAGTCCTCCTTTCATGCAGAATATTAAGGTCCTAGCTCATGTCCAAGGCACCAAAGACAGCTAAAAATTCAATATTGAATACCTATAATTTGAATTGTACTACTTCTTACTGGCTACTACATCAACTTAGAAGCTTCATCTGTGTTCTACTATGGTGCTTTTAGTGTCTCCGCATACCGCAGCACGCGACAGCTTTGCAATCGATAAGTACAACCGTTTCAGAGAGAAGAGCGGCCAATGTGACGATCTGGCTTTAAGTCGACTCGATAACAAATGACGAAAACGGACGGATTTCTCAGGTTTTTACTACATATGAACACTTTTCACATTCTCCCGTGCAACTCGGCTGCTAGTCCTCCTTTCATGCAGAGTCTTAAGGTCCTAGCTCATGTCCAAGGCACCAAAGCCAGCTAAAAAGTCAATAATCGATACCTAAAACTTGAATTTTACTACTTCTTACTGGCTATTACATCAACTTAGAAGCTTCATCTGTGTCCTACTATGGTGCTCATAGTGTCTCAGCATACCGCAGCACGCGACATAGCATTGCAGACGATAAGTACAACCGTTTCAGAGAGAAGAGCGGCCAATGTGACGATCTGGCTTTAAATCGATTCGATAACAAATGACGAAAACGGACCGATTTCTCAGGTTTTTACTACATATGAACACTTTTCACATTCTCCCGTGCAACAGGGCTGCTAGTCCACCTTTCATGCAGAATCTTAAGGTCCTAGCTCATGTCCAAGGCACCAAAGCCAGCTAAAAATTCAATATTGAATACCTAAAATTTGAATTGTACTACTTCTTACTTTCTATTACATCAACATAGAAGCTTCATCTGTGTTCTACTATGGTGCTTTTAGTGTCTCCGCATACCGCAGCACGCGACATATCTTTGCAATCGGTAAGTACAACCGTTTCAGAGAGAAGAGCGGCCAATGTGACGATCTGGCTTTAAGTCGATTCGATAACAAATGACGAAAACGGACGGATTTCTCGGGTTTTTACTACATGTTAAGACTTTTCACATTCTCCCGTGCAAATCGGCTGCAGGTCTTCCTTTCATGCAGAATGTTAAGGTCCTAGCTCATGTCCAAGGCACCAAAGCCAGCTAAAAAGTCAATTATCGATACCTAAAACTTGAATTGTACTACTTCTTACTGGCTATTACATCAACTTAGAAGCTTCATCTGTGTTCTACTATGGTGATTTTAGTGTCTCAGCATACCGCAGCACGCGACATAGCTTTGCAGACGATAAGTACAACCGTTTCAGAGAGAAGAGCGGCCAATGTGACGATCTTGCTTTAAGTCGATTCCATAAGAAACGACGAAAACGGACGGATTTCTCAGGTTTTTACTACATATGAACACTTTTCACATTCTCCCGTGCAACAGGGCTGCTAGTCCTCCTTTCATGCAGAATCTTAAGGTCCTAGCTCATGTCCAAGGCACCAAAGCCAGCTAAAAATTCAATATTGAATACCTAAAACTTGAATTGTACTACTTCTTACTGAAAATTACATCAACTTAGAAGCTTCATCTGTGTTCTACTATGGTGCTCATAGTGTCTCAGCATACCGCAGCACGCGACATTGCTTTGCAGACGATAAGTACAACCGTTTCAGAGAGAAGAGCGGCCAATGTGACGATCAGGCTTTAAGTCGATTCGATAACAAATGACGAAAACGGACGGATTTCTCAGGTTTTTACTACATTTGAACACTTTTCTCATTCTCCCGTGCAACTCGGATGCTAGTCCTCCTTTCATGCAGAATGTTAAGGTCCTAGCTCATGTCCAAGGCACCAAAGCCAGCTAAAAATTCAATATTCAATACCTAAAACTTGAATTGTACTACTTCTTACTGGCTATTACATTAACTTAGAAGCTTCATCTGTGTTCTACTATAGTGCTTTTAGTGTCTCCGCATACCGCAGCATGCGACATAGCTTTGCAATCGATAAGTACAACCGTTTCAGAGAGAAGAGCGGCCAATCTGACGATCTGGCATTAAGTCGATTCGATAACAAATGACGAAAACGGACGGATTTCTCAGGTTTTTACTACATTTGAACACTTTTCTCATTCTCCCGTGCAACTCGGATGCTAGTCCTCCTTTCATGCAGAATCTTAAGGTCCTAGCTCATGTCCAAGGCACCAAAGCCAGCTAAAAATTCAATATTGAATACCTAAAACTTGAATTGTACTACTTCTTACTGGCTATTACATCAACTTAGAAGCTTCATCTGTGTTCTACTATGGTGCTTTTACTGTCTCCGCATACCGCAGCACGCGACATAGCTTTGCAGACGATAACTACGAGCGTTTCAGAGAGAAGAGCGGTCAATGTGACGATCTGGCTTTAAGTCGATTCGATAACAAATGACGAAAACGGACGGATGTCTCAGGTTTTTACTACATATGAACACTATTCACATTCTCCCGTGCAACTCGGCTGCTAGTCCTCCTTTCATGCAAAATCTTAATTTCCTAGCTGATGTCCAAGGCACCAAAGAAGGGTAAAAAGTCAATAACCGATACCTAAAACTTGAATTGTACTACTTCTTACTGGCTATTACATCAACTTAGAAGCTTCATCTGTGTTCTACTATGGTGCTTTTAGTGTCTCCGCATACCGCACCACGCGACATAGCTTTGCAGACGATAAGTACAACCGTTTCAGAGAGAAGAGCGGCCAATGTGACGATATAACTTTTAGTCGATTCTATAACAAATGACGAAAACGGACGGATTTCTCAGGTTTTTACTACATTTGAACACTTTTCACATTTTCCCGTGCAACTCGGCTGCTAGTCCTCCTTTCTTGCAGAATCTTAAGGTCCTAGCTCATGTCCAAGGCACAAAAGCCAGCTAAAACGTCAATAATCGATACCTAAAACTTGAATTGTACTACTTCTTCCTGGCTATTACATCAACATAGAAGCTTCATCTGTGTTCTACTATGGTGCGTTTAGTGTATCAGCATACCGTAGCACGCGACATAGCTTTGCAGACGATAAGTACAAGTGTTTCGGAGAGAAGAGCGGGCAATGTCACGATCTGGCTTTAAGTCGATTCGATAACAAATGAAGAAAACGGACGGATTTCTCAGGTTTTTACTACATATGACCACTATGCACATTCTCCCGTGCAACAGGGCTGCTAGTCCTCCTTTCATGCAGAATCTTAAGGTCCTAGCTCATGTCCAAGGCACCAAAGCCAGCTAAAAATTCAATATTGAATACCTAAAATTTGAATTGTACTACTTCTTACTAGCTATTACATCAACTTAGAAGCTTCATCTGTGTTCTACTATGGTGCTTTTAGTGTCTCCGCATACCGCAGCACGCGACATAGCTTTGCAATCGATAAGTACAACCGTTTCAGAGAGAAGAGCGGCCAATCTGACGATCTGGCTTTAAGTCGATGCGATAACAAATGACGAAAACGGACGGATTTCTCGGGTTTTTACTACATGTTAAGACTTTTCACATTCTCCCGTGCAAATCGGCTGCTAGTCCTCCTTTCATGCAGAATGTTAAGGTCCTAGCTCATATCGAAGGCACCAAAGCCAGCTAAAAAGTCAATAATCGATACCTAAAACTTGAATTGTACTACTTCTTACTGGCTATTACAACAACTTAGAAGCTTCATCTGTGTCCTACTATGGTGATTTTAGTGTCTCAGCATACCGCAGCACGCGACATAGCTTTGCAGACGATAAGTACAACCGTTTCAGAGAGAAGAGCGGCCAATGTGACGATCTAGCTTTAAGTTGATTCGATAACAAATGACGAAAACGGACGGATTTCTCAGGTTTTTACTACATATGAACACTTTTCACATTCTCCCGTGCAAATCGGCTGCTATTCCTCCTTTCATGCAGAATCTTAAGGTCCTAGCTCATGTCCAAGGCACCAAAGCCAGCTAAAAATTCAATATTGAATACCTAAAACTTGAATTGTACTACTTCTTACTGGCTATTACATCAACTTAGAAGCTTCATCTGTGTTCTACTATGGTGCTTTTAGTGTCTCCGCATACCGCAGCATGCGACATAGTTTTGCAGTCGATAAGTACAACCGTTTCAGAGAGAAGAGCGGCCAATGTGACGATCTGGCTTTAAGTCGATTCGATAACAAATGACGAATACGGACGGATTTCTCGGGTTTTTACTACATGTGAAGACTTTTCACATTCTCTCGTGCAAATCGGCTGCTAGTCCTCCTTTCATGCAGAATGTTAAGGTCCTAGCTCATGTCCAAGGCACCAAAGCCAGCTAAAAAGTCAATAATCGATACCTAAAACTTGAATTGTACTACTTCTTCCTTTGTATTACATCAACTTAGAAGCTTCATCTGTGTTCTACTATGGTGCTTTTACTGTCTCCGCATACCGCAGCACGCGACATAGCTTTGCAGACGATAACTACGAGCGTTTCAGAGAGAAGAGCGGTCAATATGACGATCTGGCTTTAAGTCGATTCGATAACAAATAACGAAAACGGACGTATGTCTCAGGTTTTTACTACATATGAACACTATTCACATTCTCTTGTGCAACTCGGCTGCTAGTCCTCCTTTCGTGCAAAATCTTAATTTCCTAGCTGATGTCCAAGGCACCAAAGAAGGGTAAAAAGTCAATAACCGATACCTAAAACTTGAATTGTACTACTTCTTACTGGCTATTACATCAACTTAGAAGCTTCATCTGTGTTCTTCTAGGGTGCTTTTAGTGTCTCCGCATACCGCAGCACGCGACATAGCTTTGCAGACGATAAGTACAACCGTTTCAGAGAGAAGAGCGGCCAATGTGACGATATGACTTTAAGTCGATTCGATAACAAATGACGAAAACGGACGGATTTCTCAGGTTTTTACTACATTTGAACACTTTTCACATTTTGCCGTGCAACTCGGCTGCTAGTCCTCCATTCATGCAGAATCTTAAGGTCCTAGGTCATGTCCAAGGCACCAAAGCCAGCTAAAACGTCAATAATCGATAACTAAAACTTGTATTGTACTACTTCTTACTGGCTATTACATCAACTTAGAAGTTTCATCTGTGTTCTACTATGGTGCTTTTAGTGTCTCCGCATACCGCAGCACGCGACATAGCTTTGCAATCGATAAGTACAACCGTTTCAGAGAGAAGAGCGGCCAATGTGACGATCTGGCTTTAAGTCGATTCGATAACAAATGACGAAAACGGACGGATTTCTCAGGTTTTTACTACATATGAACACTTTTCACATTCTCCCGTGCAAATCGGCTGCTATTCCTATTTTCATGCAGAATGTTAAGGTCCTAGCTCATGTCCAAGGCACCAAAGCCAGCTAAAAGGTCAATAATCGATACCTAAAACTTGAATTGTACTACTTCTTCCTGGCTATTACATCAACATAGAAGCTTCATCTGTGTTCTACTATGGTGCTTTTAGTGTATCAGCATACCGTAGCACGCGACATAGCTTTGCAGACGATAAGTACAAGTGTTTCGGAGAGTAGAGCGGCCAATGTGACGATCTGGCTTTAAGTCGATTCGATAACAAATGACGAAAACGGACGGATTTCTCAGGTTTTTACTAAATATGAACAATTTTCACATTCTCCCGTGCAACTCGGTTGCTAGTCCTCCTTTCATGCAGTATCTTAAGGTCCTAGCTTATGTCCAAGGCACCAAAGCCAGCTAAATAGTCAATAAACGATACCTAAAACTTGAATTGTACTACTTCTTACTGGCTATTACATCAACTTAGAAGCTTCATCTGTGTTCTACTATGGTGATTTTAGTGTCTCCGCATACCGCAGTACGCGACATAGCTTTGCAGACGATAAGTACAACCGTATCAGAGAGAAGAGCGGCCAATGTGACGATCTGGCTTTAAGTCGATTCGATAACAAATGACGAAAACGGACGGATTTCTCAGGTTTTTACTACATATGAACACTTTTCACATTCTCCCGTGCAACAGGGCTGCTAGTCCTCCTTTCATGCAGAATCTTAAGGTCCTAGGTCATGTCCAAGGCACCAAAGCCAGCTAAACTTTCAATATTGAATACCTAAAACTTGAATTTTACTACTTCTTACTGGAAATAACATTAACTTAGAAGCTTCATCTGTGTTCTACTATGGTGCTCATAGTGTCTCAGCATACCGCAGCACGCGACATAGCTTTGCAGACGATAAGTACAACCGTTTCAGAGAGAAGAGCGGCCAATGTGACGATCTAGCTTTAAGTTGATTCGATAACAAATGACGAAAACGGACGGATTTCTCAGGTTCTTACTACATTTGAACACTTTTCGCATTCTCCCGTGCAACTCGGATGCTAGTCCTCCTTTCATGCAGAATCTTAAGGTCCTAGCTCATGTCCAAGGCACCAAAGCCAGCTAAAAAATCAATAAACGATACCTAAAACTTGAATTGTACTACTTCTAACTGGCTATTACATCAACTTAGAAGCTTCATCTGTGTTCTACTATGGTGCTTTTAGTGTCTCAGCATGCCGCAGCACGCGACATAGTTTTGCAGACGATAAGTACAACCGTTTCAGAGAGAAGAGCGGCCAATGTGACGATCTGGCTTTAAGTCGATTCGATAACAAATGACGAAAACGGACGGATTTCTCAGGTTTTTACTACATATGAACACTTTTCACATTCTCCCGTGCAACTCGGCTGCTAGTCCTCCTTCATGCAAAATCTTAATTTTCTAGCTCATGTCCAAAGCACCAAAGAAGGGTAAAAAGTCAATAACCGATACCTAAAACTTTAATTGTACTACTTCCTACTGGCTATTACATCAACTTAGAAGCTTCATCTGTGTTCTACTATGGTGCTTTTAGTGTGTCCGCATACCGCAGCACGCGACATAGCTTTGCAGACGATAAGTACAACTTTTTCAGAGAGAAGAGCGGCCAATGTGACGATCTGGCTTGAAGTCGATTCGATAACTAATGACGAAAACGGACGGATTTCTCAGGTTTTTACTACGTATGAACACTTTGCACATTCTCCCGTGCAACTCGGCTGCTAGTCCTCCTTTCATGCAGAATCTTAAGGTCCTAGCTCATGTCCAAGGCACCAAAGCCAGCTAAAAAGTCAATAATCGATACCTAAAACTTGAATTGTACTACTTCTTACTGGCTATTACATCAACTTAGAAGCTTAATCTGTGTTCTACTATGGTGCTTTTAGTGTCTCCGCATACCGCAGCACGCGACATAGCTTTGCAATCGATAAGTACAACCGTTTCAGAGAGAAGAGCGGCCAATGTGACGATCTGGCTTTAAGTCGATTCGATAACAAATGACGAAAACGGACGGAATTCTCAGGTTTTTACTACATATGAACACTTTTCACATTCTCCCGTGCAGAATCTTAAGGTCCTAGCTCTAGTCCAAGGCACCAAAGCCAGCTAAAAAGTCAATAATCGATACCTAAAACTTGAATTGTACTATATCTTACTGGCTATTACATCAACTTAGAAGCATCATCTGTGTTCTACTATGGTGCTTTTACTGTCTCCGCATACCGCAGAACGCCACATAGCTTTGCAGACGATAAGTACAACCGTTTCAGAGAGAAGAGCGGTCAATGTGACGATCTGGCTTTAAGTCGATTCGATAACAAATGACGAAAACGGACGGATGTCTCAGGTTTTTACTACATATGAACACTATTCACATTCTCCCGTGCAACTCGGCTGCTAGTCCTCCTTCATGCAAAATCTTAATTTCCTAGCAGATGTCCAAGGCACCAAAGAAGGGTAAAAAGTCAATAACCGATACCTAAAACTTGAATTGTACTACTTCTTACTGGAAATTACATCAACTTAGAAGCTTCATCTGTGTTCTACTATGGTGCTCATAGTGTCTCAGCATACCGCAGCACGCGACATAGCTTTGCAGACGATAAGTACAACCGTTTCAGAGAGAAGAGCGGCCAATGTGACGATCTAGCTTTAAGTTGATTCGATAACAAATGACGAAAACGGACGGATTTCTCAGGTTTTTACTACATATGAACACTTTTCACATTCTCCCGTGCAACTCCGCTGCTAATCCTCCGTTCACGCAGAATCTTAAGGTCCTAGCTCATGTGCAAGGCACCAAAGATAGCTAAAAAGTCAATAATCGATACCTAAAACTTGAATTGTACTACTTCTTACTGGCTATTACATCAACTTAGAAGCTTCATCTGTGTTCTACTATGGTGATTTTAGTGTCTCCGCTTACCGCAGCACGCGACATAGCATTGCAGACGATAAGTACAACCGTTTCAGAGAGAAGAGCGGCCAATGTGACGATCTGGCTTTAAGTCGATTCGATAACAAATGACGAAAATGGACGGATTTCTAAGGTTTTTACTACATATGAACATTTTTCACATTCTCCCGTGCAACGCGGCAGCTAGTCCTCCTTTCATGCGGAATGTTAAGGTCCTAGCTCATGTCCAACTCACCAAAGCCAGCAAAAAAGTCTATAATCGATACCTAAAACTTGAATTGGACTATATCTTACTGGCTATTACATCAACTTAGAAGCATCATCTGTGTTCTACTATGGTGCTTTTACTGTCTCCGCATACCGCAGAACGCCACATAGCTTTGCAGACGATAAGTACAACCGTTTCACAGAGAAGAGCGGTCAATGTGACGATCTGGCTTTAAGTCGATTCGATAACAAATGACGAAAACGGACGGATGTCTCAGGTTTTTACTACATATGAACACTTTTCACATTCTCCCGTGCAACTCCGCTGCTAATCCTCCGTTCATGCAGAATCTTAAGGTCCTAGCTCATGTCCAAGGCACCAAAGCCAGCTAAAACGTCAATAATCGATAACTAAAACTTGTATTGTACTACTTCTTACTGGCTATTACATCAACTTAGAAGCATCATCTGTGTTCTACTATGGTGCTTTTACTGTCTCCGCATACCGCAGAACGCCACATAGCTTTGCAGACGATAAGTACAACCGTTTCACAGAGAAGAGCGGTCAATGTGACGATCTGGCTTTAAGTCGATTCGATAACAAATGACGAAAACGGACGGATGTCTCAGGTTTTTACTACATATGAACACTATTCACATTCTCCCGTGCAACTCGGCTGTTTGTCCTCCTTCATGCAAAATCTTAATTTCCTAGCTGATGTCCAAGGCACCAAAGAAGGGTAAAAAGTCAATAACCGATACCTAAAACTTGAATTGTACTACTTCTTACTGGAAATTACATCAACTTAGAAGCTTCATCAGTGTTCTACTATGATGCTCATAGTGTCTCCGCATACCGCAGCACGCGACATAGCTTTGCAGACGATAAGTACAACCGTTTCAGAGAGAAGAGCGGCCAATGTGACGATCTGGCTTTAAGTCGATTCGATAACAAATGACGAAAACGGACCGATTTCTCAGGTTTTTACTACATATGAACACTTTTCACATTCTCCCGTGCAACAGGGCTGCTAGTCCTCCTTTCATGCCGAATCTTAAGGTCCTAGCTCATGTCCAAGGCACCAAAGCCAGCTAAAAATTCAATATTGAATACCTAAAATTTGAATTGTACTACTTCTTACTGGCTATTACATCAACTTAGAAGCTTCATCTGTGTTCTACTATGGTGATTTTAGTGTCTCCGCATACCGCAGTACGCGACATAGCTTTGCAGAAGATAAGTACAACCGTTTCAGAGAGAAGAGCGGCCAATGTGACGATCTGGCTTTAAGTCGATTCGATAACAAATGACGAAAACGGACGGATTTCTCAGGTTTTTACTACATATGAACACTTTTCACATTCTCCCGTGCAACAGGGCTGCTAGTCCTCCTTTCATGCAGAATCTTAAGGTCCTAGGTCATGTGCAAGGCACCAAAGCCAGCTAAAAATTCAATATTGAATACCTAAAACTTGAATTGTACTACTTCTTACTGGAAATTACATCAACTTAGAAGCTTCATCTGTGTTCTACTATGGTGCTCATAGTGTCTCAGCATTCCGCAGCACGCGACATAGCTTTGCAGACGATAAGTACAACCGTTTCAGAGAGAAGAGCGGCCAATGTGACGATCTAGCTTTAAGTTGATTCGACAACAAATGACGAAAACGGACGGATTTCTCAGGTTTTTACTACATATGAACACTTTTCACATTCTCCCGTGCAACTCCGCTGCTAATCCTCCGTTCATGCAGAATCTTAAGGTCCTAGCTCATGTGCAAGGCACCAAAGATAGCTAAAAAGTCAATAATCGATACCTAAAACTTGAATTGTACTACTTCTTACTGGCTATTACATCAACTTAGAAGCTTCATCTGTGTTCTACTATGGTGCTTTTAGTGTCTCCGCATACCGCAGCACGCGACATAGCTTTGCAGACGATAAGTACAACCGTTTCAGAGAGAAGAGCGGCCAATGTGACGATAAGGATTTAAGTCGATTCGATAACAAATGACGAAAACGGACGGATTTCTCAGGTTTTTACTACATTTGAACACTTTTCGCATTCTCCCGTGCAACTCGGATGCTAGTCCTCCTTTCATGCAGAATCTTAAGGTCCTAGCTCATGTCCAAGGCACCAAAGCCAGCTAAAAATTCAATAAACGATACCTAAAACTTGAATTGTAGTACTTCTTACTGGCTATTACATCAACTTAGAAGCTTCATCTGTGTTTTACTATGGTGCTTTTAGTGTCTCCGCATACCGCAGCACGCGACATAGCTTTGCAGACGATAAGTACAACTGTTTCAGAGAGAAGAGCGGCCAATGTGACGATCTGGCTTTAAGTCGATTCGATAACAAATGACGAAAACGGACGGATTTCTCAGGTTTTTACTACATATGAACACTTTTCACATTCTCCTGTGCAACTCGGCTGCTAGTCCTCCTTTCATGCAGAATCTTAAAGTCCTAGCTCAAGTCCAAGGCACCAAAGCCAGCTAAAAAGTCAATATTCAATACCTAAAACTTGAATTGTACTACTTCTTACTGGCTATTACATCAACTTAGAAGCTTCATCTGTGTTTTGCTATGGTGCTTTTAGTGTCTTAGAATGCCGCAGTACGCGACATAGCTTTGCAGACGATAAGTACAACTTTTTCAGAGAGAAGAGCGGCCAATGTGACGACCTGGCTTGAAGTCGATTCGATAACTAATGACGAAAACGGACGGATTTCTCAGGTTTTTACTACGTATGAACACTTTGCACATTCTGCCGTGCAACTCGGCTGCTAGTCCTCCTTTCATGCAGAATCTTAAGGTCCTAGCTCATGTCCAAGGCACCAAAGCCAGCTAAAAAGTCAATAATCGATACCTAAAACTTGAATTGTACTACTTCTTACTGGCTATTACATCAACTTAGAAGCTTCATCTGTGTTCTACTATGGTGCTTTTAGTGTCTCCCCATACCGCAGCACGCGACATAGCTTTGCAATCGATAAGTACAACCGTTTCAGAGAGAAGAGCGGCCAATGTGACGATCTGGCTTTAAGTCGATTCGATAACAAATGACGAAAACGGACGGATTTCTCATGTTTTTACTACATATGAACACATTTCACATTCTCCCGTGCAAATCGGCTGCCAGTCCTCCTTTCATGCAGAATCTTAAGGTCCTAGCTCATGTCCAAGGCACCAAAGCCAGCTAAAAAGTCAATAATCGATACCTAAAACTTGAATTGTACTATATCTTACTGGCTATTACATCAACTTAGAAGCATCATCTGTGTTCTACTATGGTGCTTTTACTGTCTCCGCATACCGCAGAACGCCACATAGCTTTGCAGACGATAAGTACAACCGTTTCAGAGAGAAGAGCGGTCAATGTGACGATCTGGCTTTAAGTCGATTCGATAACAAATGATGAAAACGGACGGATGTCTCAGGTTTTTACTACATATGAACACTATTCACATTCTCCCGTGCAACTCGGCTGCTAGTCCTCCTTCATGCAAAATCTTAATTTCCTAGCAGATGTCCAAGGCACCAAAGAAGGGTAAAAAGTCAATAACCGATACCTAAAACTTGAATTGTACTACTTCTTACTGGAAATTACATCAACTTAGAAGCTTCATCTGTGTTCTACTATGGTGCTCATAGTGTCTCAGCATACCGCAGCACGCGACATAGCTTTGCAGACGATAAGTACAACCGTTTCAGAGAGAAGAGCGGCCAATGTGACGATCTAGCTTTAAGTTGATTCGATAACAAATGACGAAAACGGACGGATTTCTCAGGTTTTTACTACATATGAACACTTTTCACATTCTCCCGTGCAACTCCGCTGCTAATCCTCCGTTCATGCAGAATCTTAAGGTCCTAGCTCATGTGCAAGGCACCAAAGATAGCTAAAAAGTCAATAATCGATACCTAAAACTTGAATTGTACTACTTCTTACTGGCTATTACATCAACTTAGAAGCTTCATCTGTGTTCTACTATGGTGATTTTAGTGTCTCCGCATACCGCAGCACGCGACAAAGCTTTGCAGACGATAAGTACAACCGTTTCAGAGAAAAGAGCGGCCAATGTGACGATCAGGCTTTAAGTCGATTCGATAACAAATGACGAAAACGGACGGATTTCTCATGTTTTTACTACATTTGAACACTTTTCACATTCTCCCGTGCAACTCGGATGCTAGTCCTCCTTTCATGCAGAATATTAAGGTCCTAGCTCATGTCCAAGGCACCAAAGCCAGCTAAAAATACAATATTCAATACCTAAAACTTGAATTGTACTACTTCTTACTGGCTATTACATAAACTTAGAAGCTTCATCTGTGTTCTACTATGGTGCTTTTAGTGTCTCCGCATACCGCAGCACGCGACATAGTTTTGCAGTCGATAAGTACAACCGTTTCAGAGAGAAGAGCGGCCAATGTGACGATCTGGCTTTAAGTCGATTCGATAACAAATGACGAATACGGACGGATTTCTCGGGTTTTTACTACATGTGAAGACTTTTCACATTCTCCCATGCAAATCGGCTGATAGTCCTCCATTCATGCAGAATGTTAAGGTCCTAGCTCATGTCCAAGGCACCAAAGCCAGCTAAAAAGTCAATAATCGATACCTAAAACTTGAATTGTACTACTTCTTCCTTTGTATTACATCAACTTAGAAGCTTCATCTGTGTTCTACTATGGTGCTTTTAGTGTCTCCGCATACCGCAGCACGCGACATAGCTTTGCAGACGATAACTACGAGCGTTTCAGAGAGAAGAGCGGCCAATGTGACGATCTGACTTTAAGTCGATTCGATAACAAATGACGAAAACGGACCGATTTCTCAGGTTTTTACTACATATGAACACTTTTCACATTCTCCCGTGCAACTCGGCTGCTAGTCCTCCTTCATGCAAAATCTTAATTTTCTAGCTCATGTCCAAAGCACCAAAGAAGGGTAAAACGTCAATAACCGATACCTAAAACTTTAATTGTACTATATCTTACTGGCTATTACATCAACTTAGAAGCTTCATCTGTGTTCTACTATGGTGCTTTTAGTGTCTCCGCATACCGCAGCACGCGACATAGCTTTGCAGACGATAACTACGAGCGTTTCAGAGAGAGGAGCGGCCAATGTGACGATCTGACTTTAAGTCGATTCGATAACAAATGACGAAAACGGACGGATTTCTCAGGTTTTTACTACGTATGAACACTTTTCGCATTCTCCCGTGCAACTCGGATGCTAGTCCTCCTTTCATGCAGAATCTTAAGGTCCTAGCTCATGTCCAAGGCACCAAAGCCAGCTAAAAATTCAATAAACGATACCTAAAACTTGAATTGTAGTACTTCTTACTGGCTATTACATCAACTTAGAAGCTTCATCTGTGTTTTACTATGGTGCTTTTAGTGTCTCCGCATACCGCAGCACGCGACATAGCTTTGCAGACGATAAGTACAACTGTTTCAGAGAGAAGAGCGGCCAATGTGACGATCTGGCTTTAAGTCGATTCGATAACAAATGACGAAAACGGACGGATTTCTCAGGTTTTTACTACATATGAACACTTTTCACATTCTCCTGTGCAACTCGGCTGCTAGTCCTCCTTTCATGCAGAATCTTAAAGTCCTAGCTCAAGTCCAAGGCACCAAAGCCAGCTAAAAAGTCAATATTCAATACCTAAAACTTGAATTGTACTACTTCTTACTGGCTATTACATCAACTTAGAAGCTTCATCTGTGTTTTGCTATGGTGCTTTTAGTGTCTTAGAATGCCGCAGTACGCGACATAGCTTTGCAGACGATAAGTACAACTTTTTCAGAGAGAAGAGCGGCCAATGTGACGATCTGGCTTGAAGTCGATTCGATAACTAATGACGAAAACGGACGGATTTCTCAGGTTTTTACTACGTATGAACACTTTGCACATTCTGCCGTGCAACTCGGCTGCTAGTCCTCCTTTCATGCAGAATCTTAAGGTCCTAGCTCATGTCCAAGGCACCAAAGCCAGCTAAAAAGTCAATAATCGATACCTAAAACTTGAATTGTACTACTTCTTACTGGCTATTACATCAACTTAGAAGCTTCATCTGTGTTCTACTATGGTGCTTTTAGTGTCTCCCCATACCGCAGCACGCGACATAGCTTTGCAATCGATAAGTACAACCGTTTCAGAGAGAAGAGCGGCCAATGTGACGATCTGGCTTTAAGTCGATTCGATAACAAATGACGAAAACGGACGGATTTCTCAGGTTTTTACTACATATGAACACATTTCACATTCTCCCGTGCAAATCGGCTGCCAGTCCTCCTTTCATGCAGAATCTTAAGGTCCTAGCTCATGTCCAAGGCACCAAAGCCAGCTAAAAAGTCAATAATCGATACCTAAAACTTGAATTGTACTATATCTTACTGGCTATTACATCAACTTAGAAGCATCATCTGTGTTCTACTATGGTGCTTTTACTGTCTCCGCATACCGCAGAACGCCACATAGCTTTGCAGACGATAAGTACAACCGTTTCAGAGAGAAGAGCGGTCAATGTGACGATCTGGCTTTAAGTCGATTCGATAACAAATGATGAAAACGGACGGATGTCTCAGGTTTTTACTACATATGAACACTATTCACATTCTCCCGTGCAACTCGGCTGCTAGTCCTCCTTCATGAAAAATCTTAATTTCCTAGCAGATGTCCAAGGCACCAAAGAAGGGTAAAAAGTCAATAACCGATACCTAAAACTTGAATTGTACTACTTCTTACTGGAAATTACATCAACTTAGAAGCTTCATCTGTGTTCTACTATGGTGCTCATAGTGTCTCAGCATACCGCAGCACGCGACATAGCTTTGCAGACGATAAGTACAACCGTTTCAGAGAGAAGAGCGGCCAATGTGACGATCTAGCTTTAAGTTGATTCGATAACAAATGACGAAAACGGACGGATTTCTCAGGTTTTTACTACATATGAACACTTTTCACATTCTCCCGTGCAACTCCGCTGCTAATCCTCCGTTCATGCAGAATCTTAAGGTCCTAGCTCATGTGCAAGGCACCAAAGATAGCTAAAAAGTCAATAATCGATACCTAAAACTTGAATTGTACTACTTCTTACTGGCTATTACATCAACTTAGAAGCTTCATCTGTGTTCTACTATGGTGATTTTAGTGTCTCCGCATACCGCAGCACGCGACAAAGCTTTGCAGACGATAAGTACAACCCTTTCAGAGAAAAGAGCGGCCAATGTGACGATCAGGCTTTAAGTCGATTCGATAACAAATGACGAAAACGGACGGATTTCTCATGTTTTTACTACATTTGAACACTTTTCACATTCTCCCGTGCAACTCGGATGCTAGTCCTCCTTTCATGCAGAATATTAAGGTCCTAGCTCATGTCCAAGGCACCAAAGCCAGCTAAAAATACAATATTCAATACCTAAAACTTGAATTGTACTACTTCTTACTGGCTATTACATAAACTTAGAAGCTTCATCTGTGTTCTACTATGGTGCTTTTAGTGTCTCCGCATACCGCAGCACGCGACATAGTTTTGCAGTCGATAAGTACAACCGTTTCAGAGAGAAGAGCGGCCAATGTGACGATCTGGCTTTAAGTCGATTCGATAACAAATGACGAATACGGACGGATTTCTCGGGTTTTTACTACATGTGAAGACTTTTCACATTCTCCCATGCAAATCGGCTGATAGTCCTCCATTCATGCAGAATGTTAAGGTCCTAGCTCATGTCCAAGGCACCAAAGCCAGCTAAAAAGTCAATAATCGATACCTAAAACTTGAATTGTACTACTTCTTCCTTTGTATTACATCAACTTAGAAGCTTCATCTGTGTTCTACTATGGTGCTTTTAGTGTCTCCGCATACCGCAGCACGCGACATAGCTTTGCAGACGATAACTACGAGCGTTTCAGAGAGAAGAGCGGCCAATGTGACGATCTGACTTTAAGTCGATTCGATAACAAATGACGAAAACGGACCGATTTCTCAGGTTTTTACTACATATGAACACTTTTCACATTCTCCCGTGCAACTCGGCTGCTAGTCCTCCTTCATGCAAAATCTTAATTTTCTAGCTCATGTCCAAAGCACCAAAGAAGGGTAAAACGTCAATAACCGATACCTAAAACTTTAATTGTACTATATCTTACTGGCTATTACATCAACTTAGAAGCTTCATCTGTGTTCTACTATGGTGCTTTTAGTGTCTCCGCATACCGCAGCACGCGACATAGCTTTGCAGACGATAACTACGAGCGTTTCAGAGAGAGGAGCGGCCAATGTGACGATCTGACTTTAAGTCGATTCGATAACAAATGACGAAAACGGACGGATTTCTCAGGTTTTTACTACGTATGAACACTTTGCACATTCTCCCGTGCAACTCGGCTGCTAGTCCTCCTTTCATGCAGAATCTTAAGGTCCTAGCTCATGTCCAAGGCACCAAAGCCAGCTAAAAAGTCAATAATCGATACCTAAAACTTGAATTGTACTACTTCTTACTGGCTATTACATCAACTTAGAAGCTTCAACTGTGTTCTACTATGGTGCTTTTAGTGTCTCCGCATACCGCAGCACGCGACATAGCTTTGCAATCGATAAGTACAACCGTTTCAGAGAGAAGAGCGGCCAATGTGACGATCTGGCTTTAAGTCGATTCGATAACAAATGACGAAAACGGACGGATTTCTCAGGTTTTTACTACATATGAACACTTTTCACATTCTCCCGTGCAACTCCGCTGCTAATCCTCCGTTCATGCAAAATCTTAAGGTCCTAGCTCATGTGCAAGGCACCAAAGATAGCTAAAAAGTCAATAATCGATACCTAAAACTTGAATTGTACTACTTCTTACTGGCTATTACATCAACTTAGAAGCTTCATCTGTGTTCTACTATGGTGATTTTAGTGTCTCCGCATACCGCAGCACGCGACAAAGCTTTGCAGACGATAAGTACAACCGTTTCAGAGAGAAGAGCGGCCAATGTGACGATCAGGCTTTAAGTCGATTCGATAACAAATGACGAAAACGGACGGATTTCTCAGGTTTTTACTACATTTGAACACTTTTCACATTCTCCCGTGCAACTCGGATGCTAGTCCTCCTTTCATGCAGAATATTAAGGTCCTAGCTCATGTCCAAGGCACCAAAGCCAGCTAAAAATTCAATATTCAATACCTAAAACTTGAATTGTACTACTTCTTACTGGCTATTACATAAACTTAGAAGCTTCATCTGTGTTCTACTATGGTGCTTTTAGTGTCTCCGCATACCGCAGCACGCGACATAGTTTTGCAGTCGATAAGTACAACCGTTTCAGAGAGAAGAGCGGCCAATGTGACGATCTGGCTTTAAGTCGATTCGATAACAAATGACGAATACGGACGGATTTCTCGGGTTTTTACTACATGTGAAGACTTTTCACATTCTCCCATGCAAATCGGCTGCTAGTCCTCCTTTCATGCAGAATGTTAAGGTCCTAGCTCATGTCCAAGGCACCAAAGCCAGCTAAAACGTCAATAATCGATACCTAAAACTTGAATTGTACTACTTCTTCCTGGCTATTACATCAACATAGAAGCTCCATCTGTGTTCTACTACGGTGCTTTTAGTGTATCAGCATACCGTAGCACGCGACATAGCTTTGCAGACGATAAGTACAAGTGTTTCGGAGAGAAGAGCGGCCAATGTGACGATCTGGCTTAAAGTCGATTCGATAAGAAATGACGAAAACGGACCGATTTCTCAGGTTTTTACAACATATGAACACTTTTCACATTCTCCCGTGCAACAGGGCTGCTAGTCCTCCTTTCATGCAGAATCTTAAGGTCCTAGCTCATGTCCAAGGCACCAAAGCCAGCTAAAAATTCAATATTGAATACCTAAAATTTGAATTGTACTACTTCTTACTGGCTATTACATCATCTTAGAAGCTTCATCTGTGTTCTACTATGGTGCTTTTAGTGTCTCCGCATACCGCAGCACGCGACATAGCTTTGCAATCGATAAGTACTACCGTTTCAGAGAGAAGAGCGGCCAATGTGACGATCTGGCTTTAAGTCGATTCGATAACAAATGACGAAAACGGACGGATTTCTCGGGTTTTTACTACATGTTAGACTTTTCACATTCTCCCGTGCAAATCGGCTGCTAGTCCTCCTTTCATTCAGAATGTAAAGGTCCTAGCTCATGTCCAAGGCACCAAAGCCAGCTAAAAAGTCAATAATCGATACCTAAAACTTGAATTGTACTACTTCTTACTGGCTATTACATCAACTTAGAAGCTTCATCTGTGCTCTACTATGGTGATTTTAGTGTCTCCGCATACCGCAGTACGCGACATAGCTTTGCAGACGATAAGTACAACCGTTTCAGAGAGAAGAGCGGCCAATGTGACGATCTGGCTTTAAGTCGATTCGATAACAAATGACGAAAACGGACGGATTTCTCAGGTTTTTACTACATATGAACACTTTTCACATTCTCCCGTGCAACAGGGCTGCTAGTCCTCCTTTCATGCAGAATCTTAAGGTCCTAGGTCATGCCCAAGAGACCAAAGCCAGCTAAAAATTCAATATTGAATATCTAAAACTTGAATTGTACTACTTCTTACTGGAAATTACATCAACTTAGAAGCTTCATCTGTGTTCTACTATGGTGCTCATAGTGTCTCAGCATACCGCAGCACGCGACATAGCTTTGCAGACGATAAGTACAACCGTTTCAGAGAAAAGAGCGGCCAATGTGACGAGCTTTAAGTTGATTCGATAACAAATGACCAAAACGGACGGATTTCTCAGGTTTTTACTACATATGAACACTTTTCACATTCTCCCGTGCAACTCCGCTGCTAATCCTCCGTTCATGCAGAATCTTAAGGTCCTAGCTCATGTGCAAGGCACCAAAGATAGCTAAAAAGTCAATAATCGATACCTAAAACTTGAATTGTACTACTTCTTACTGGCTATTACATCAACTTAGAAGCTTCATCTGTGTTCTACTATGGTGCTTTTAGTGTCTCCGCATACCGCAGCACGCGACATAGCTTTGCAGACGATAAGTACAACCGTTTCAGAGAGAAGAGCGGCCAATGTGACGATCAGGCTTTAAGTCGATTCGATAACAAATGACGAAAACGGACGGATTTCTCAGGTTTTTACTACATATGAACACTTTTCACATTCTCCTGTGCAACTCGGCTGCTAGTCCTCCTTTCATCCAGAATCTTAAGGTCCTAGCTCAAGTCCAAGGCACCAAAGCCAGCTAAAAGTCAATATTCAATACCTAAAACTTGAATTGTACTACTTCTTACTGGCTATTACATCAACTTAGAAGCTTCATCTGTGTTCTGCTATGGTGCTTTTAGTGTCTCAGCATGCCGCAGCACGCGACATAGCTTTGCAGACGATAAGTACAACTTTTTCAGAGAGAAGAGCGGCCAATGTGACGATCTTTCTTTAAGTCGATTCGATAACTAATGACGAAAACGGACGGATTTCTCAGGTTTTTACTACGTATGAACACTTTTCACATTCTCCCGTGCAACTCGGCTGCTAGTCCTCCTTTCATGCAGAATCTTAAGGTCCCAGCTCATGTCCAAGGCACCAAAGCCAGCTAAAAAGTCAATAATCGATACCTAAAACTTGAATTGTACTACTTCTTACTGGCTATTACATCAACTTAGAAGCTTCATCTGTGTTCTACTATGGTGCTTTTAGTGTCTCCGCATACCGCAGCACGCGACATAGCTTTGCAATCGATAAGTACAACCGTTTCAGAGATAAGAGCGGCCAATGTGACGATCTGGCTTTAAGTCGATTCGATAACAAATGACGAAAACGGACGGATTTCTCAGGTTTTTACTACATATGAACACTTTTCACATTCTCCCGTGCAAATCGGCTGCCAGTCCTCCTTTCATGCAGAATCTTAAGGTCCTAGCTCATGTCCAAGGCACCAAAGCCAGCTAAAAAGTCAATAATCGATACCTAAAACTTGAATTGTACTATATCTTACTGGCTATTACATCAACTTAGAAGCATCATCTGTGTTCTACTATGGTGCTTTTACTGTCTCCGCATCCCGCAGAACGCCACATAGCTTTGCAGACGATACGTACAACCGTTTCAGAGAGAAGAGCGGTCAATGTGACGATCTGGCTTTAAGTCGATTCGATAACAAATGACGAAAACGGACGGATGTCTCAGGTTTTTACTACATAGGAACACTATTCACATTCTCCCGTGCAACAGGGCTGCTAGTCCTCCTTTCATGCAGAATCTTAAGGTCCTAGGTCATGCCCAAGAGACCAAAGCCAGCTAAAAATTCAATATTGAATACCTAAAACTTGAATTGTACTACTTCTTACTGGAAATTACATCAACTTAGAAGCTTCATCTGTGTTCTACTATGGTGCTCATAGTGTCTCAGCATACCGCAGCACGCGACATAGCTTTGCAGACGATAAGTACAACCGTTTCAGAGAGAAGAGCGGCCAATGTGACGATCTAGCTTTAAGTTGATTCGATAACAAATGACCAAAACGGACGGATTTCTCAGGTTTTTACTACATATGAACACTTTTCACATTCTCCCGTGCCACTCCGCTGCTAATCCTCCGTTCATGCAGAATCTTAAGGTCCTAGCTCATGTGCAAGGCACCAAAGATAGCTAAAAAGTCAATAATCGATACCTAAAACTTGAATTGTACTACTTCTTACTGGCTATTACACCAACTTAGAAGCTTCATCTGTGTTCTACTATGGTGCTTTTAGTGTCTCCGCATACCGCAGCACGCGACATAGCTTTGCAGACGATAAGTACAACCGTTCCAGAGAGAAGAGCGGCCAATGTGACGATCAGGCTTTAAGTCGATTCGATAACAAATGACGAAAACGGACGGATTTCTCAGGTTTTTACTACATTTGAACACTTTTCACATTCTCCCGTGCAACTCGGATGCTAGTCCTCCTTTCATGCAGAATCTTAAGGTCCTAGCTCATGTCCAAGGCATCAAAGCCAGCTAAAAATTCAATAAACGATTCCTAAAACTTGAATTGTACTACTTCTTACTGGCTATTACGTCAACGTAGAAGCTTCATCTGTGTTTTACTATGGTGCTTTTAGTGTCTCCGCATACCGCAGCACGCGACATAGCTTTGCAGACGATAAGTACAACTTTTTCAGAGAGAAGAGCGGCCAATGTGACGATCTGGCTTTAAGTCGATTCGATAACTAATGACGAAAACGGACGGATTTCTCAGGTTTTTACTACGTATGAACACTTTTCACATTCTCCCGTGCAACTCGGCTGCTAGTCCTCCTTTCATGCAGAATCTTAAGGTCCCAGCTCATGTCCAAGGCACCAAAGCCAGCTAAAAAGTCAATAATCGATACCTAAAACTTGAATTGTACTACTTCTTACTGGCTATTACATCAACTTAGAAGCTTCATCTGTGTTCTACTATGGTGCTTTTAGTGTCTCCGCATACCGCAGCACGCGACATAGCTTTGCAATCGATAAGTACAACCGTTTCAGAGAGAAGAGCGGCCAATGTGACGATCTGGCTTTAAGTCGATTCGATAACAAATGACCAAAACGGACGGATTTCTCAGGTTTTTACTACATATGAACACTTTTCACATTCTCCCGTGCAAATCGGCTGCCAGTCCTCCTTTCATGCAGAATCTTAAGGTCCTAGCTCATGTCCAAGGCACCAAAGCCAGCTAAAAAGTCAATAATCGATACCTAAAACTTGAATTGTACTATATCTTACTGGCTATTACATCAACTTAGAAGCATCATCTGTGTTCTACTATGGTGCTTTTACTGTCTCCGCATACCGCAGAACGCCACATAGCTTTGCAGACGATACGTACAACCGTTTCAGAGAGAAGAGCGGTCAATGTGACGATCTGGCTTTAAGTCGATTCGATAACAAATGACGAAAACGGACGGATTTCTCAGGTTTTTACTACATTTGAACACTTTTCACATTCTCCCGTGCAACTCGGCTGCTAGTCCTCCTTTCATGCAGAATCTTAAGGTCCTAGCTCAAGTCCAAGGCACCAAAGCCAGCTAAAAAGTCAATATTCAATACCTAAAACTTGAATTGTACTACTTCTTACTGGCTATTACATCAACTTAGAAGCTTCATCTGTGTTCTGCTATGGTGCTTTTAGTGTCTCAGCATGCCGCAGCACGCGACATAGCTTTGCAGACGATAAGTACAACTTTTTCAGAGAGAAGAGCGGCCAATGTGACGATCTGGCTTGAAGTCGATTCGATAACTAATGACGAAAACGGACGGATTTCTCAGGTTTTTACTACGTATGAACACTTTGCACATTCTCCCGTGCAACTCGGCTGCTAGTCCTCCTTTCATGCAGAATCTTAATTTCCTAGCTCATGTTCAAGGCACCAAAGAAGTGTAAAAAGTCAATAACCAATACCTAAAACTTTAATTGTACTACTTCTTACTGGCTATTACATCAACTTAGAAGCTTCATCTGTGTTCTACTATGGTACTTTTAGTGTGTCCGCATACCGCAGCACGCGACATAGCTTTGCAGACGATAAGTACAACTTTTTCAGAGAGAAGAGCGGCCAATGTGACGATCTGGCTTTAAGTCGATTCGATAACAAATGACGAAAACGGACGGATTTCTCAGGTTTTTACTACATATGAACACTTTTCACATTCTCCCGTTCAACTCGGCTGCTAGTCCTCCTTACATGCAGAATCTTAAGGTCCTAGCTCATGTCCAAGGCACCAAAGCCAGCTAAAAAGTCAATAATCGATACCTAAAACTTGAATTGTACTACTTCTTACTGGCTATTACATCAACTTAGAAGCTTCATCTGTGTTCTACTATGGTGCTTTTAGTGTCTCCGCATACCGCAGCACGCGACATAGCTTTGCAATCGATAAGTACAACCGTTTCAGAGAGAAGAGCGGCCAATGTGACGATCTTGCTTTAAGTCGTTTCGATAACAAATGACGAAAACGGACGGATTTCTCAGGTTTTTACTACGTATGAACACTTTTCAGATTCTCCCGTGCAACTCGGCTGCTAGTCCTCTTTCATGCAGAATCTTAAGGTCCTAGCTCATGTCCAAGGCACCAAAGCCAGCTAAAAAGTCAATAATCGATACCTAAAACTTGAATTGTACTATATCTTACGGGCTATTACATCAACTTAGAAGCATCATCTGTGTTCTACTATGGTGCTTTTACTGTCTCCGCATACCGCAGAACGCCACATAGCTTTGCAGACGATACGTACAACCGTTTCAGAGAGAAGAGCGGTCAATGTGACGATCTGGCTTTAAGTCGATTCGATAACAAATGACGAAAACGGACGGATGTCTCAGGTTTTTACTACATATGAACACTATTCACATTCTCCCGTGCAACTCGGCTGCTAGGCCTCCTTCATGCAAAATCTTAATTTCCTAGCAGATGTCCAAGGCACCAAAGAAGGGTAAAAAGTCAATAACCGATACCTAAAACTTGAATTGTACTACTTCTTACTGTAAATTACATCAACTTAGAAGCTTCATCTGTGTTCTACTATGGTGCTCATAGTGTCTCAACATACCGCAGCACGCGACATTGCTTTGCAGACGATAAGTACAACCGTTTCAGAGAGAAGAGCGGCCAAAGTGACGATCTAGCTTTAAGTTGATTCGATAACAAATGACGAAAACGGACGGATTTCTCAGGTTTTTGCTACATATGAACACTTTTCACATTCTCCCGTGCAACTCCGCTGGTAATCCTCCGTTCATGCAGAATCATAAGGTGGTAGCTCATGTGCAAGGCACCAAAGATAGCTAAAAAGTCAATAATCGATACCTAAAACTTGAATTGTACTACTTCTTACTGGCTATTACATCAACTTAGAAGCTTCATCTGTGTTCTACTATTGTGCTTTTAGTGTCTCCGCATACCGCAGCACGCGACAAAGCTTTGCAGACGATAAGTATAACCGTTTCAGAGAGAAGAGCGGCCAATGTGACGATCAGGCTTTAAGTCGATTCGATAACAAATGACGAAAACGGACGGATTTCTCAGGTTTTTACTACATTTGAACACTTTTCACATTCTCCCGTGCAACTCGGATGCTAGTCCTCCTTTGATGCAGAATATTAAGGTCCTAGCTCATGTCCAAGGCACCAAAGCCAGCTAAAAATTCAATATTGAATACCTAAAACTTGAATTGTACTACTTCTTACTGGCTATTACGTCAACTTAGAAGCTTCATCTGTGTTTTACTATGGTGCTTTTAGTGTCTCCGCATACCGCAGCACGCGACATAGCTTTGCAGACGATAAGTACAACTTTTTCAGAGAGAAGAGCGGCCAATGTGACGATCTGGCTTTAAGTCGATTCGATAACTAATGACGAAAACGGACGGATTTCTCAGGTTTTTACTACGTATGAACACTTTTCACATTCTCCCGTGCAACTCGGCTGCTAGTCCTCCTTTCATGCAGAATCTTAAGGTCCCAGCTCATGTCCAAGGCACCAAAGCCAGCTAAAAAGTCAATAATCGATACCTAAAACTTGAATTGTACTACTTCTTACTGGCTATTACATCAACTTAGAAGCTTCATCTGTGTTCTACTATGGTGCTTTTAGTGTCTCCGCATACCGCAGCACGCGACATAGCTTTGCAATCGATAAGTACAACCGTTTCAGAGAGAAGAGCGGCCAATGTGACGATCTGGCTTTAAGTCGATTCGATAACAAATGACGAAAACGGACGGATTTCTCAGGTTTTTACTACATATGAACACTTTTCACATTCTCCCGTGCAAATCGGCTGCCAGTCCTCCTTTCATGCAGAATCTTAAGGTCCTAGCTCATGTCCAAGGCACCAAAGCCAGCTAAAAAGTCAATAATCGATACCTAAAACTTGAATTGTACTATATCTTACTGGCTATTACATCAACTTAGAAGCATCATCTGTGTTCTACTATGGTGCTTTTACTGTCTCCGCATACCGCAGAACGCCACATAGCTTTGCAGACGATACGTACAACCGTTTCAGAGAGAAGAGCGGTCAATGTGACGATCTGGCTTTAAGTCGATTCGATAACAAATGACGAAAACGGACGGATTTCTCAGGTTTTTACTACATTTGAACACTTTTCACATTCTCCCGTGCAACTCGGCTGCTAGTCCTCCTTTCATGCAGAATCTTAAGGTCCTAGCTCAAGTCCAAGGCACCAAAGCCAGCTAAAAAGTCAATATTCAATACCTAAAACTTGAATTGTACTACTTCTTACTGGCTATTACATCAACTTAGAAGCTTCATCTGTGTTCTGCTATGGTGCTTTTAGTGTCTCAGCATGCCGCAGCACGCGACATAGCTTTGCAGACGATAAGTACAACTTTTTCAGAGAGAAGAGCGGCCAATGTGACGATCTGGCTTGAAGTCGATTCGATAACTAATGACGAAAACGGACGGATTTCTCAGGTTTTTACTACGTATGAACACTTTGCACATTCTCCCGTGCAACTCGGCTGCTAGTCCTCCTTTCATGCAGAATCTTAATTTCCTAGCTCATGTTCAAGGCACCAAAGAAGTGTAAAAAGTCAATAACCAATACCTAAAACTTTAATTGTACTACTTCTTACTGGCTATTACATCAACTTAGAAGCTTCATCTGTGTTCTACTATGGTACTTTTAGTGTGTCCGCATACCGCAGCACGCGACATAGCTTTGCAGACGATAAGTACAACTTTTTCAGAGAAAAGAGCGGCCAATGTGACGATCTGGCTTTAAGTCGATTCGATAACAAATGACGAAAACGGACGGATTTCTCAGGTTTTTACTACATATGAACACTTTTCACATTCTCCCGTTCAACTCGGCTGCTAGTCCTCCTTACATGCAGAATCTTAAGGTCCTAGCTCATGTCCAAGGCACCAAAGCCAGCTAAAAAGTCAATAATCGATACCTAAAACTTGAATTGTACTACTTCTTACTGGCTATTACATCAACTTAGAAGCTTCATCTGTGTTCTACTATTGTGCTTTTAGTGTCTCCGCATACCGCAGCACGCGACAAAGCTTTGCAGACGATAAGTATAACCGTTTCAGAGAGAAGAGCGGCCAATGTGACGATCAGGCTTTAAGTCGATTCGATAACAAATGACGAAAACGGACGGATTTCTCAGGTTTTTACTACATTTGAACACTTTTCACATTCTCCCATGCAACTCGGATGCTAGTCCTCCTTTGATGCAGAATATTAAGGTCCTAGCTCATGTCCAAGGCACCAAAGCCAGCTAAAACTTGAATTGTACTACTTCTTACTGGAAATTACATCAACTTAGAAGCTTCATCTGTGTTCTACTATGGTGCTCATAGTGTCTCAGCATACCGCAGCACGCGACATAGCTTTGCAGACGATAAGTACAACCGTTTCAGAGAGAAGAGCGGCCAATGTGACGATCTAGCTTTAAGTCGATTCGATAACAAATGACCAAAACGGACGGATTTCTCAGGTTTTTACTACATATGAACACTTTTCACATTCTCCCGTGCAACTCCGCTGCTAATCCTCCGTTCATGCAGAATCTTAAGGTCCTAGCTCATGTGCAAGGCACCAAAGATAGCTAAAAAGTCAATAATCGATACCTAAAACTTGATTTGTACTACTTCTTACTGGCTATTACATCAACTTAGAAGCTTCATCTGTGTTCTACTATGGTGCTTTTAGTGTCTCCGCATACCGCAGCACGCGACATAGCTTTGCAGACGATAAGTACAACCGTTTCAGAGAGAAGAGCGGCCAATGTGACGATCAGGCTTTAAGTCGATTCGATAACAAATGACGAAAACGGACGGATTTCTCAGGTTTTTACTACATTTGAACACTTTTCACATTCTCCCGTGCAACTCGGATGCTAGTCCTCCTTTCATGCAGAATCTTAAGGTCCTAGCTCATGTCCAAGGCATCAAAGCCAGCTAAAAATTCAATAAACGATTCCTAAAACTTGAATTGTACTACTTCTTACTGGCTATTACGTCAACTTAGAAGCTTCATCTGTGTTTTACTATGGTGCTTTTAGTGTCTCCGCATACCGCAGCACGCGACATAGCTTTGCAGACGATAAGTACAACTTTTTCAGAGAGAAGAGCGGCCAATGTGACGATCTGGCTTTAAGTCGATTCGATAACTAATGACGAAAACGGACGGATTTCTCAGGTTTTTACTACGTATGAACACTTTTCACATTCTCCCGTGCAACTCGGCTGCTAGTCCTCCTTTCATGCAGAATCTTAAGGTCCCAGCCCATGTCCAAGGCACCAAAGCCAGCTAAAAAGTCAATAATCGATACCTAAAACTTGAATTGTACTACTTCTTACTGGCTATTACAGCAACTTAGAAGCTTCATCTGTGTTCTACTATGGTGCTTTTAGTGTCTCCGCATACCGCAGCACGCGACATAGCTTTGCAATCGATAAGTACAACCGTTTCAGAGAGAAGAGCGGCCAATGTGACGATCTGGCTTTAAGTCGATTCGATAACAAATGACGAAAACGGACGGATTTCTCAGGTTTTTACTACATATGAACACTTTTCACATTCTCCCGTGCAAATCGGCTGCCAGTCCTCCTTTCATGCAGAATCTTAAGGTCCTAGCTCATGTCCAAGGCACCAAAGCCAGCTAAAAAGTCAATAATCGATACCTAAAACTTGAATTGTACTATATCTTACTGGCTATTACATCAACTTAGAAGCATCATCTGTGTTCTACTATGGTGCTTTTACTGTCTCCGCATACCGCAGAACGCCACATAGCTTTGCAGACGATACGTACAACCGTTTCAGAGAGAAGAGCGGTCAATGTGACGATCTGGCTTTAAGTCGATTCGATAACAAATGACGAAAACGGACGGATTTCTCAGGTTTTTACTACATTTGAACACTTTTCACATTCTCCCGTGCAACTCGGCTGCTAGTCCTCCTTTCATGCAGAATCTTAAGGTCCTAGCTCAAGTCCAAGGCACCAAAGCCAGCTAAAAAGTCAATATTCAATACCTAAAACTTGAATTTTACTACTTCTTACTGGCTATTACATCAACTTAGAAGCTTCATCTGTGTTCTGCTATGGTGCTTTTAGTG
The DNA here is from genome assembly GCF_023897955.1 of Schistocerca gregaria. Taxonomy (NCBI): domain Eukaryota; kingdom Metazoa; phylum Arthropoda; class Insecta; order Orthoptera; family Acrididae; genus Schistocerca; species Schistocerca gregaria. Next base: position 3,598,147 of record NW_026061829.1, read on the forward strand.
TCTCAGCATGCCGCAGCACGCGACATAGCTTTGCAGACGATAAGTACAACTTTTTCAGAGAGAAGAGCGGCCAATGTGACGATCTGGCTTGAAGTCGATTCGATAACTAATGACGAAAACGGACGGATTTCTCAGGTTTTTACTACGTATGAACACTTTGCACATTCTCCCGTGCAACTCGGCTGCTAGTCCTCCTTTCATGCAGAATCTTAAGGTCCTAGCTCATGTCCAAGGCACCAAAGCCAGCTAAAAAGTCAATAATCGATACCTAAAACCTGAATTGTACTACTTCTTACTGGCTATTACATCAACTTAGAAGCTTCATCTGTGTTCTACTATGGTGCTTTTAGTGTCTCCGCATACCGCAGCACGCGACATAGCTTTGCAGACGATAAGTACAACCGTTTCAGAGAGAAGAGCGGCCAATGTGACGATCTTGCTTTAAGTCGTTTCGATAACAAATGACGAAAACGGACGGATTTCTCAGGTTTTTACTACGTATGAACACTTTTCAGATTCTCCCGTGCAACTCGGCTGCTAGTCCTCTTTCATGCAGAATCTTAAGGTCCTAGCTCATGTCCAAGGCACCAAAGCCAGCTAAAAAGTCAATAATCGATACCTAAAACTTGAATTGTACTATATCTTACTGGCTATTACATCAACTTAGAAGCATCATCTGTGTTCTTCTATGGTGCTTTTACTGTCTCCGCATACCGCATAACGCCACATAGCTTTGCAGACGATACGTACAACCGTTTCAGAGAGAAGAGCGGTCAATGTGACGATCTGGCTTTAAGTCGATTCGATAACAAATGACGAAAACGGACGGATGTCTCAGGTTTTTACTACATATGAACACTATTCACATTCTCCCGTGCAACTCGGCTGCTAGGCCTCCTTCATGCAAAATCTTAATTTCCTAGCAGATGTCCAAGGCACCAAAGAAGGGTAAAAAGTCAATAACCGATACCTAAAACTTGAATTGTACTACTTCTTACTGTAAATTACATCAACTTAGAAGCTTCATCTGTGTTCTACTATGGTGCTCATAGTGTCTCAACATACCGCAGCACGCGACATAGCTTTGCAGACGATAAGTACAACCGTTTCAGAGAGAAGAGCGGCCAAAGTGACGATCTAGCTTTAAGTTGATTCGATAACAAATGACGAAAACGGACGGATTTCTCAGGTTTTTGCTACATATGAACACTTTTCACATTCTCCCGTGCAACTCCGCTGCTAATCCTCCGTTCATGCAGAATCATAAGGTGGTAGCTCATGTGCAAGGCACCAAAGATAGCTAAAAAGTCAATAATCGATACCTAAAACTTGAATTGTACTACTTCTTACTGGCTATTACATCAACTTAGAAGCTTCATCTGTGTTCTACTATGGTGCTTTTAGTGTCTCCGCATACCGCAGCACGCGACAAAGCTTTGCAGACGATAAGTATAACCGTTTCAGAGAGAAGAGCGGCCAATGTGACGATCAGGCTTTAAGTCGATTCGTTAACAAATGACGAAAACGGACGGATTTCTCAGGTTTTTACTACATTTGAACACTTTTCACATTCTCCCGTGCAACTCGGATGCTAGTCCTCCTTTGATGCAGAATATTAAGGTCCTAGCTCATGTCCAAGGCACCAAAGATAGCTAAAAAGTCAATAATCGATACCTAAAACTTGAATTGTACTACTTCTTACTGGCTATTACATCAACTTAGAAGCTTCATCTGTGTTCTACTATGGTGCTTTTAGTGTCTCCGCATACCGCAGCACGCGACAAAGCTTTGCAGACGATAAGTATAACCGTTTCAGAGAGAAGAGCGGCCAATGTGACGATCAGGCTTTAAGTCGATTCGATAACAAATGACGAAAACGGACGGATTTCTCAGGTTTTTACTACATTTGAACACTTTTCACATTCTCCCGTGCAACTCGGATGCTAGTCCTCCTTTGATGCAGAATATTAAGGTCCTAGCTCATGTCCAAGGCACCAAAGCCAGCTAAAAATTCAATATTCAATACCTAAAACTTGAATTGTACTACTTCTTACTGGCTATTACATAAACTTAGAAGCTTCATCTGTGTTCTACTATGGTGCTTTTAGTGTCTCCGCATACCGCAGCACGCGACATAGTTTTGCAGTCGATAAGTACAACCGTTTCAGAGAGAAGAGCGGCCAATGTGACGATCTGGCTTTAAGTCGATTCAATAACAAATGACGAATACGGACGGATTTCTCGGGTTTTTACTACATGTGAAGACTTTTCACATTCTCCCATGCAAATCGGCTGCTAGTCCTCCTTTCATGCAGAATGTTAAGGTCCTAGCTCATGTCCAAGGCACCAAAGCCAGCTAAAAAGTCAATAATCGATACCTAAAACTTGAATTGTACTACTTCTTCCTTTGTATTACATCAACTTAGAAGCTTCATCTGTGTTCTACTATGGTGCTTTTAGTGTCTCCGCATACCGCAGCACGCGACATAGCATTGCAGACGATAACTACGAGCGTTTCAGAGAGAAGAGCGGCCAATGTGACGATCTGACTTTAAGTCGATTCGATAACAAATGACGAAAACGGACGGATTTCTCAGGTTTTTACTACATTTGAACACTTTTCACATTCTCCCGTGCAACTCGGCTGCTAGTCCTCCTTTCATGCAGAATCTTAAGGTCCTAGCTCAAGTCCAAGGCACCAAAGCCAGCTAAAAAGTCAATATTCAATACCTAAAACTTGAATTGTACTACTTCTTACTGGCTATTACATCAACTTAGAAGCTTCATCTGTGTTCTGCTATGGTGCTTTTAGTGTCTCAGCATGCCGCAGCACGCGACATAGCTTTGCAGACGATAAGTACAACTTTTTCAGAGAGAAGAGCGGCCAATGTGACGATCTGGCTTGAAGTCGATTCGATAACTAATGACGAAAACGGACTGATTTCTCAGGTTTTTACTACGTATGAACACTTTGCACATTCTCCCGTGCAACTCGGCTGCTAGTCCTCCTTTCATGCAGAATCTTAAGGTCCTAGCTCATGTCCAAGGCACCAAAGCCAGCTAAAAAGTCAATAATCGATACCTAAAACTTGAATTGTATTACTTCTTACTGGCTATTACATCAACTTAGAAGCTTCATCTGTGTTCTACTATGGTGCTTTTAGTGTGTCCGCATACCGCAGCACGCGACATAGCTTTGCAATCGATAAGTACAACCGTTTCAGAGAGAAGAGCGGCCAATGTGACGATCTTGCTTTAAGTCGTTTCGATAACAAATGACGAAAACGGACGGATTTCTCAGGTTTTTACTACGTATGAACACTTTTCAGATTCTCCCGTGCAACTCGGCTGCTAGTCCTCTTTCATGCAGAATCTTAAGGTCCTAGCTCATGTCCAAGGCACCAAAGCCAGCTAAAAAGTCAATAATCGATACCTAAAACTTGAATTGTACTATATCTTACTGGCTATTACATCAACTTAGAAGCATCATCTGTGTTCTACTATGGTGCTTTTACTGTCTCCGCATACCGCAGAACGCCACATAGCTTTGCAGACGATACGTACAACCGTTTCAGAGAGAAGAGCGGTCAATGTGACGATCTGGCTTTAAGTCGATTCGATAACAAATGACGAAAACGGACGGATGTCTCAGGTTTTTACTACATATGAACACTATTCACATTCTCCCGTGCAACTCGGCTGCTAGGCCTCCTTCATGCAAAATCTTAATTTCCTAGCAGATGTCCAAGGCACCAAAGAAGGGTAAAAAGTCAATAACCGATACCTAAAACTTGAATTGTACTACTTCTTACTGTAAATTACATCAACTTAGAAGCTTCATCTGTGTTCTACTATGGTGCTCATAGTGTCTCAACATACCGCAGCACGCGACATAGCTTTGCAGACGATAAGTACAACCGTTTCAGAGAGAAGAGCGGCCAAAGTGACGATCTAGCTTTAAGTTGATTCGATAACAAATGACGAAAACGGACGGATTTCTCAGGTTTTTGCTACATATGAACACTTTTCACATTCTCCCGTGCAACTCCGCTGCTAATCCTCCGTTCATGCAGAATCTTAAGGTGGTAGCTCATGTGCAAGGCACCAAAGATAGCTAAAAAGTCAATAATCGATACCTAAAACTTGAATTGTACTACTTCTTACTGGCTATTACATCAACTTAGAAGCTTCATCTGTGTTCTACTATGGTGCTTTTAGTGTCTCCGCATACCGCAGCACGCGACAAAGCTTTGCAGACGATAAGTATAACCGTTTCAGAGAGAAGAGCGGCCAATGTGACGATCAGGCTTTAAGTCGATTCGATAACAAATGACGAAAACGGACGGATTTCTCAGGTTTTTACTACATTTGAACACTTTTCACATTCTCCCGTGCAACTCGGATGCTAGTCCTCCTTTGATGCAGAATATTAAGGTCCTAGCTCATGTCCAAGGCACCAAAGCCAGCGAAAAATTCAATATTCAATACCTAAAACTTGAATTGTACTACTTCTTACTGGCTATTACATAAACTTAGAAGCTTCATCTGTGTTCTACTATGGTGCTTTTAGTGTCTCCGCATACCGCAGCATGCGACATAGTTTTGCAGTCGATAAGTACAACCGTTTCAGAGAGAAGAGCGGCCAATGTGACGATCTGGCTTTAAGTCGATTCGATAACAAATGACGAATACGGACGGATTTCTCGGGTTTTTACTACATGTGAAGACTTTTCACATTCTCCCATGCAAATCGGCTGCTAGTCCTCCTTTCATGCAGAATGTTAAGGTCCTAGCTCATGTCCAAGGCACCAAAGCCAGCTAAAAAGTCAATAATCGATACCTAAAACTTGAATTGTACTACTTCTTCCTTTGTATTACATCAACTTAGAAGCTTCATCTGTGTTCTACTATGGTGCTTTTAGTGTCTCCGCATACCGCAGCACGCGACATAGCATTGCAGACGATAACTACGAGCGTTTCAGAGAGAAGAGCGGCCAATGTGACGATCTGACTTTAAGTCGATTCGATAACAAATGACGAAAACGGACGGATTTCTCAGGTTTTTACTACATTTGAACACTTTTCACATTCTCCCGTGCAACTCGGCTGCTAGTCCTCCTTTCATGCAGAATCTTAAGGTCCTAGCTCAAGTCCAAGGCACCAAAGCCAGCTAAAAAGTCAATATTCAATACCTAAAACTTGAATTGTACTACTTCTTACTGGCTATTACATCAACTTAGAAGCTTCATCTGTGTTCTGCTATGGTGCTTTTAGTGTCTCAGCATGCCGCAGCACGCGACATAGCTTTGCAGACGTAAGTACAACCGTTTCAGAGAGAAGAGCGGCCAATGTGACGATCTGGCTTTAAGTCGATTCGATAACAAATGACGAAAACGGACGGATTTCTCAGGTTTTTACTACATATGAACACTTTTCACATTCTCCCGTGCAACTCGGCTGCTAGTCCTCCTTCATGCAAAATCTTAATTTCCTAGCTCATGTCCAAAGCACCAAAGAAGGGTAAAAAGTCAATAACCGATACCTAAAACTTTAATTGTACTACTTCTTACTGGCCATTACATCAACTTAGAAGCTTCATCTGTGTTCTACTATGGTGCTTTTAGTGTGTCCGCATACCGCAGCACGCGACATAGCTTTGCAGACGATAAGTACAACTTTTTCAGAGAGAAGAGCGGCCAATGTGACGATCTGGCTTGAAGTCGATTCGATAACTAATGACGAAAACGGACGGATTTCTCAGGTTTTTACTACGTATGAACACTTTGCACATTCTCCCGTCCAACTCGGCTGCTAGTCCTCCTTTCATGCAGAATCTTAAGGTCCTAGCTCATGTCCAAGGCACCAAAGCCAGCTAAAAAGTCAATAATCGATACCTAAAACTTGAATTGTACTACTTCTTACTGGCTATTACATCAACTTAGAAGCTTCATCTGTGTTCTACTATGGTGCTTTTAGTGTGTCCGCATACCGCAGCACGCGACATAGCTTTGCAATCGATAAGTACAACCGTTTCAGAGAGAAGAGCGGCCAATGTGACGATCTGGCTTTAAGTCGATTCGATAACAAATGACGAAAACGGACGGATTTCTCAGGTTTTAACTACGTATGAACACTTTTCACATTCTCCCGTGCAACTCGGCTGCTAGTCCTCTTTCATGCAGAATCTTAAGGTCCTAGCTCATGTCCAAGGCACAAAACCCAGCTAAAAAGTCAATAATCGATACCTAAAACTTGAATTGTACTACTTCTTACTGGCTATTACATCAACTTAGAAGCTTCATCTGTGTTCTACTATGGTGCTTTTAGTGTCTCCGCATACCGCAGCACGCGACATAGCTTTGCAATCGATAAGTACAACCGTTTCAGAGAGAAGAGCGGCCAATGTGACGATCTGGCTTTAAGTCGATTCGATAACAAATAACGATAACGGACGGATTTCTCAGGTTTTTACTACATATGAACACTTTTCACATTCTCCCATGCAAATCGGCTGCCAGTCCTCCTTCCATCCAGAATCTTAAGGTCCTAGCTCATGTCCAAGGCACCAAAGCCAGCTAAAAAGTCAATAATCGATACCTAAAACTTGAATTGTACTATATCTTACTGGCTATTACATCAACTTAGAAGCATCATTTGTGTTCTACTATGCTGCTTTTACTGTCTCCGCATACCGCAGAACGCCACATAGCTTTGCAGACGATAAGTACAACCGTTTCAGAGAGAAGAGCGGTCAATGTGACGATCTGGCTTTAAGTCGATTCGATAACAAATGACGAAAACGGACGGATGTCTCAGGTTTTTACTACATATGAACACTATTCACTTTCTCCCGTGCAACTCGGCTGCTAGTCCTCCATCATGCAAAATCTTAATTTCCTAGCTGATGTCCAAGGCACCAAAGAAGGGTAAAAAGTCAATAACCGATACCTAAAACTTGAATTGTACTACTTCTTACTGGAAATTGCATCAACTTAGAAGCTTCATCTGTGTCCTACTATGGTGCTCATAGTGTCTCAGCATACCGCAGCACGCGACATAGCTTTGCAGACGATAAGTACAACCGTTTCAGAGAGAAGAGCGGCCAATGTGACGATCTGACTTTAAGTCGATTCGATAACAAATGACGAAAACGGTCCGATTTCTCAGGTTTTTACTACATATGAACACTTTTCACATTCTCCCGTGCAACAGGGCTGCTAGTCCTCCTTTCATGCAGAATCTTAAGGTCCTAGCTCATGTCCAAGGCACCAAAGCCAGCTAAAAAGTCAATAATCGATACCTAAAACTTGAATTGTACTACTTCTTCCTTTGTATTACATCAACTTAGAAGCTTCATCTGTGTTCTACTATGGTGATTTTAGTGTCTCCGCATACCGCAGTACGCGACATAGCTTTGCAGACGATAAGTACAACCGTTTCAGAGAGAAGAGCGGCCAATGTGACGATCTGGCTTTAAGTCGATTCGATAACAAATGACGAAAACAGACGGATTTCTCATGTATTTACTACATATGAACACTTTTCACATTCTCCCGTGCAACTCTGCTGCCAGTCCTCCTTTCATGCAGAATCTTAAGGTCAGGTCATATCCAAGGCACCAAAGCCAGCTAAAAATTCAATATTGAATACCTAAAACTTGAATTGTACTACTTCTTACTGGAAATTACATCAACTTAGAAGCTTCATCTGTGTTCTACTATGGTGCTCATAGTGTCTCAGCATACCGAAGCACGCGACATAGATTTGCAGACGATAAGTACAACCGTTTCAGAGAGAAGAGCGGCCAATGTGACGATCTAGCTTTAAGTTGATCCGATAACAAATGACGAAAACGGACGGATTTCTCAGGTTTTTACTACATATGAACACTTTTCACATTCTCCCGTGCAACTCCGCTGCTAATCCTCCGTTCATGCAGAATCTTAAGGTCCTAGCTCATGTGCAAGGCACCAAAGATAGCTAAAAAGTCAATATTCGATACCTAAAACTTGAATTGTACTACTTCTTACTGGCTATTACATCAACATAGAAGCCTCATCTGTGTTCTACTATGGTGCTTTTAGTGTCTCCGCATACCGCAGCACGCGACATAGCTTTGCAGACGATAAGTACAACCGTTTCAGAGAGAAGAGCGGCCAATGTGACGATCTGGCTTTAAGTCGATTCGATAACAAATGACGAAAACGGACGGATTTCTCAGGTTTTTACTACATTTGAACACTTTTCACATTCTCCCGTGCAACTCGGATGCTAGTCCTCCTTTCATGCAGAATATTAAGGTCCTAGCTCATGTCCAAGGCACCAAAGCCAGCTAAAAATTCAATATTCAATACCTAAAACTTGAATTGTACTACTTCTTACTGGCTATTACATCAACTTAGAAGCTTCATCTGTGTTCTACTATGGTGCTTTTAGTGTCTCCGCATACCGCAGCACGCGACATAGTTTTGCAGTCGATAAGTACAACCGTTTCAGACAGAAGAGTATCCAATGTGACGATCTGGCTTTTAGTCGATTCGATAACAAATGACGAATACGGACGGATTTCTCGGGTTTTTACTACATGTGAAGACTTTTCACATTCTCCCGTGCAAATCGGCTGCAACTCCTCCTTTCATGCAGAATGTTAAGGTCTTAGCTCATGTCCAAGGCACCAAAGCCAGCTAAAAAGTCAATAATCGATACCTAAAACTTGAATTTTACTACTTCTTCCTTTGTATTACATCAACTTAGAAGCTTCATCTGTGTTCTACTATGGTGCTTTTAGTGTCTCCGCATACCGCAGCACGCGACATAGCTTTGCAGACGATAAGTACAACCGTTTCAGAGAGAAGAGCGGCCAATGTGACGATCTGGCTTTAAGTCGATTCGATAACAAATGACGAAAACGGACGGATTTCTCAGGTTTTTACTACGTATGAACACTTTTCACATTCTCCCGTGCAACTCGGCTGCTAGTCCTCTTTCATGCAGAATCTTAAGGTCCTAGCTCATGTCCAAGGCACCAAAGCCAGCTAAAAAGTCAATAATCGATACCTAAAACTTGAATTGTACTACTTCTTACTGGCTATTACATCAACTTAGAAGCTTCATCTGTGTTCTACTATGGTGCTTTTAGTGTCTCCGCATACCGCAGCACGCGACATAGCTTTGCAATCGATAAGTACAACCGTTTCAGAGAGAAGAGCGGCCAATGTGACGATCTGGCTTTAAGTCGATTCGATAACAAATAACGAAAACGGACGGATTTCTCTGGTTTTTACTACATATGAACACTTTTCACATTCTCCCATGCAAATCGGCTGCCAGTCCTCCTTTCATGCAGCAATCTTAAGGTCCTAGCTCATGTCCAAGGCACCAAAGCCAGCTAAAAAGTCAATAATCGATACCTAAAACTTGAATTGTACTATATCTTACTGGCTATTACATCAACTTAGAAGCATCATCTGTGTTCTACTATGGTGCTTTTACTGTCTCCGCATACCGCAGAACGCCACATAGCTTTGCAGACGATAAGTACAACCGTTTAAGAGAGAAGAGCGGTCAATGTGACGATCTGGCTTTAAGTCGATTCGATAACAAATGACGAAAACGGACGGATGTCTCAGGTTTTTACTACATATGAACACTATTCACATTCTCCCGTGCAACTCGGCTGCTAGTCCTCCTTCATGCAAAATCTTAATTTCCTAGCTGATGTCCAAGGCACCAAAGAAGGGTAAAAAGTCAATAACCGATACCTAAAACTTGAATTGTACTACTTCTTACTGGAAATTACATCAACTTAGAAGCTTCATCTGTGTTCTACTATGGTGCTCATAGTGTCTCAGCATACCGCAGCACGCGACATAGCTTTGCAGACGATAAGTACAACCGTTTCAGAGAGAAGAGCGGCCAATGTGACGATCTGGCTTTAAGTCGATTCGATAACAAATGACGAATACGGACGGATTTCTCGGGTTTTTACTACATGTGAAGACTTTTCACATTCTCCCGTGCAAATCGGCTGCTACTCCTCCTTTCTTGCAGAATGTTAAGGTCCTAGCTCATGTCCAAGGCACCAAAGCCAGCTAAAAAGTCAATAATCGATACCTAAAACTTGAATTGTACTACTTCTTCCTTTGTATTACATCAACTTAGAAGCTTCATCTGTGTTCTACTATGGTGCTTTTAGTGTCTCCGCATACCGCAGCACGCGACATAGCTTTGCAGACGATAAGTACAACCGTTTCAGAGAGAAGAGCGGCCAATGTGACGATCTGGCTTTAAGTCGATTCGATAACAAATGACGAAAACGGACGGATTTCTCAGGTTTTTACTACGTATGAACACTTTTCACATTCTCCCGTGCAACTCGGCTGCTAGTCCTCTTTCATGCAGAATCTTAAGGTCCTAGCTCATGTCCAAGGCACCAAAGCCAGCAAAAAAGTCAATAATCGATACCTAAAACTTGAATTGTACTACTTCTTACTGGCTATTACATCAACTTAGAAGCATCATCTGTGTTCTACTATGGTGCTTTTACTGTCTCCGCATACCGCAGAACGCCACATAGCTTTGCAGACGATAAGTACAACCGTTTCAGAGAGAAGAGCGGCCAATGTGACGATCTGGCTTTAAGTCGATTCGATAACAAATGACGAAAACGGACGGATGTCTCAGGTTTTTACTACATATGAACACTATTCACATTCTCCCGTGCAACTCGACTGCTAGTCCTCCTTCATGCAAAATCTTAATTTCCTAGCTCATGTCCAAGGCACCAAAGAAGGGTAATAAGTCAATAACCGATACCTAAAACTTGAATTGTACTACTTCTTACTGGCTATTACATCAACTTAGAAGCTTCATCTGTGTTCTACTATGGTGCTTTTAGTGTGTCCGCACACCGCAGCACGCGACATAGCTTTGCAGACGATAAGTACAAGTGTTTCAGAGAGAAGAGCGGCCAATGTTACGACCTGGCTTGAAGAAGATTCGATAACAAATGACGAAAGCGAACGGAATTCCAGGTTTTTACTACATATGAACACTTTTCATATTCTCCCGTGCAACTCCGCTGCTAATCCTCCTTTCATGCAGAAGCTTAAGGTCCTAGCTCATGTCCAAGGCACCAAAGCCAGCTAAAAAGTCAATAATCGATACCTAAAACTTGAATTGTACTACTTCTTACTGGCTATTACATCAACTTAGAAGCTTCATCTGTGTTCTACTATGGAGCTTTTACTGTCTCCGCATACCGCAGCACGCGACGTAGCTTTGCAGACGATAAGTACAACCGTTTCAGAGAGAAGAGCGGCTAATGTGACAATCTGGCTGTAAGTATATTCGATAACAAATGACGTAAACGGACGGATGTCTCAGGTTTTTTCTACATATGAACATTTTTCACATTCTCCCGTGAAACTCGGCTGCTAGTCCTCCTTTCATGCAGAATCTTAAGGTTCTAGCTCATGTCCAAGGTACCAAAGCCAGCTGAAAAGTCAATAATCGATACCTAAAACTTGAATTGTACTACTTCTTACTGGCTATTACATCAACTTGTAAGCTTCATCTGTTTTCTACTATGGTGATTTTAGTGTCTCCGCATACCGCAGCACGCGACATAGCTTTGCAGACGATAAGTACAAGTGTTTCAGAGAGAAGAGCGGCCAATGTGACGATCTGGCTTTAAGTCGATTCGATAACAAATGACGAAAACGGACGGATTTCTCAGGTTTTTGCTACATATGAACACCTTTCACATTCTCCCGTGCAACTCGGCTGCCAGTCCTCCTTTCATGCAGAAGCTTAAGGTCCTAGCTCATGTCCAAGGCACCAAAGCCAGCTAAAAAGTCCATAATCGATACCTAAAACTTGAATTGTACTACTTCTTACTGGCTATTACATCAAATTAGAAGCTTCATCTGTGTTCTACTATGGTGCTTTTACTGTCTCCGCATACCGCAATACGCGACATAGGTTTGCACACGATAAGTACAACCGTTTCAGAAAAGAAGAGCGGCCAATGTGATGATCTGGCTTTAAGTAGATTCGATAACAAATGACGTAAACGGACGGATGTCTCAGGTTTTTACTACATATGAACATTTTTCACATTCTCCCGTGCAACTCGTTTGCTAGTCCTCCTTTCATGCAGAATCTTAAGGTCCTAGCTCATGTCCAAGGTACCAAAGCCGCTGAAAAGTCAATAATCGATACCTAAAACTTGAAATGTACTACATCTTACTGGCTATTACATCAACTTAGAAGCTTCATCTGTGTTCTACTATGGTGATTTTAGTGTCTCCGCATACCGCAGCACGCGACATAGCTTCGCAGACGATAAGTACAACCGTTTCAGAGAGAAGAGCGGCCAATGAGACGATCTGGCTTTAAGTCGATTCGATAACAAATGACGAAAACGGACGGATTTCTCAGGTTTTTACTACATATGAACACTTTTCACATTCCCCCGTGCAACTCGGCTGCTAGTCCTCCTTACATGCAGAATCTTAAGGTCCTAGCTCATGTCCAAGGCACCAAAGCCAGCTAAAAAGTCAATAATCGATACCTAAAACTTGAATTGTACTACTTCTTACTGGCTATTACATCAACTTAGAAGCTTCATCTGTGTTCTACTATGGTGCTTTTACTGTCTCCGCATACCGCAGAACGCCACATAGCTTTGCAGACGATAAGTACAACCGTTTCAGAGAGAAGAGCGGCCAATGTGACGATCTGGCTTTAAGTCGATTCGATAACAAATGACGAAAACGGACGGATGTCTCAGGTTTTTACTACATATGAACACTATTCACATTCTCCCGTGCAACTCGGCTGCTAGTCCTCCTTCATGCAAAATCTTAATTTCCTAGCTGATGTCCAAGGCACCAAAGAAGGGTAAAAAGTCAATAACCGATACCTAAAACTTGAATTGTACTACTTCTTACTGGCTATTACATCAACTTAGAAGCTTCATCTGTGTTCTACTATGGTGCTTTTAGTGTGTCCGCATACCGCAGCACCCGACATAGCTTTGCAGACGATAAGTACAACTTTTTCAGAGAGAAGAGCGGCCAATGTGGCGATCTGGCTTGAAGTCGATTCGATAACAAATGACGAATACGGACGGATTTCTCGGGTTTTTACTACATGTGAAGACTTTTCACATTCTCCCATGCAAATCGGCTGCTAGTCCTCCTGTCATGCAGAATCTTAAGGTCCTAGCTCATGTCCAAGGCACCAAAGCCAGCTAAAAAGTCAATAATCGATACCTAAAACTTGAATTGTACTACTTCTTCCTTTGTATTACATCAACTTAGAAGCTTCATCTGTGTTCTACTATGGTGCTTTTAGTGTCTCCGCATACCGCAGCACGCGACATAGCTTTGCAGACGATAACTACGAGCGTTTCAGAGAGAAGAGCGGCCAATGTGACGATCTGACTTTAAGTCGATTCGATAACAAATGACGAAAACGGACGGATTTCTCAGGTTTTTACTACATTTGAACACTTTTCACATTTTCCCGTGCAATTAGGCTGCTAGTCCTCCTTTCATGCAGAATCTTAAGGTCCTAGCTCATGTCCAAGGCACCAAAGCCAGCTAAAACGTCAATAATCGATAACTAAAACTTGTATTGTACTACATCTTACTGGCTATTACGTCAACTTAGAAGTTTCATCTGTGTTCTACTATGGTGCTTTTAGTGTCTCCGCATACCGCAGCACGCGACATAACTTTGCAATCGATAAGTACAACCGTTTCAGAGAGAAGAGCGGCCAATGTGACGATCTGGCTTTAAGTCGATTCGATAACAAATGACGAAAACGGACGGATTTCTCAGGTTTTTACTACATATGAACACTTTTCACATTCTCCTGTGCAACTCGGCTGCTAGTCCTCCTTTCATGCAGAATCTTAAGGTCCTAGCTCAAGTCCAAGGCACCAAAGCCAGCTAAAAAGTCAATATTCAATACCTAAAACTTGAATTGTACTACTTCTTACTGGCTATTACATCAACTTAGAAGCTTCATCTGTGTTCTGCTATGGTGCTTTTAGTGTCTCAGCATGCCGCAGCACGCGACATAGCTTTGCAGACGATAAGTACAACCGTTTCAGAGAGAAGAGCGGCCAATGTGACGATCTGGCTTTAAGTCGATTCGATAACAAATGACGAAAACGGACGGATTTCTCAGGTTTTTACGACATATGAACACTTTTCACATTCTCCCGTGCAACTCGGCTGCTAGTCCTCCTTCATGCAAAATCTTAATTTCCTAGCTCATGTCCAAAGCACCAAAGAAGGGTAAAAAGTCAATAACCGATACCTAAAACTTTAATTGTACTACTTCTTACTGGCTATTACATCAACTTAGAAGCTTCATCTGTGTTCTACTATGGTGCTTTTAGTGTGTCCGCATACCGCAGCACGCGACATAGCTTTGCAGACGATAAGTACAACTTTTTCAGAGGGAAGAGCGGCCAATGTGACGATCTGGCTTTAAGTCGATTCGATAACTAATGACGAAAACGGACGGATTTCTCAGGTTTTTACTACATATGAACATTTTTCACATTCTCCCGTGCAAATCGGCTGCCAGTCCTCCTTTCATGCAGAATCTTAAGGTCCTAGCTCATGTCCAAGGCACCAAAGCCAGCTAAAAAGTCAATAATCGATACCTAAAACTTGAATTGTACTACTTCTTCCTTTGTATTACATCAACTTAGAAGCTTCATCTGTGTTCTACTATGGTGCTTTTAGTGTGTCCGAATACCGCAGCACGCGACATAGCTTTGCAATCGATAAGTACAACCGTTTCAGAGAGAAGAGCGGCCAATGTGACGATCTGGCTTTAAGTCGATTCGATAACAAATGACGAAAACGGACGGATGTCTCAGGTTTTTACTACATATGAACACTTTTCACATTCTCCCGTGCAACTCGGCTGCTAATCCTCCTACATGCAAAATCTTAATTTCCTAGCTCATGTCCAAGGCACCAAAGAAGGGTAAAAAGTCAATAACCGATACCTAAAACTTGAATTGTACTACTTCTTACTGGCTATTACATCAACGTAGAAGCTTCATCTGTGTTCTACTATGGTGCTTTTAGTGTGTCCGCATACCGCAGCACGCGACATAGCTTTGCAGACGATAAGTACAACTTTTTCAGAGAGAAGAGCGGTCAATGTGACGATCTGGCTTTAAGTCGATTCGATAACAAATGACGAAAACGGACGGATTTCTCAGGTTTTTACTACATATGAACACTTTTCACATTCTCCCGTGCAACTCGGCTGCTAGTCCTCCTTTCATGCAGAATCTTAAGGTCCTAGCTCAAGTCCAAGGCACCAAAGCCAGCTAAAAAGTCAATATTCAATACCTAAAACTTGAATTGTACTACTTCTTACTGGCTATTACATCAACTTAGAAGCTTCATCTGTGTTCTGCTATGGTGCTTTTAGTGTCTCAGCATGCCGCAGCAAGCGACATAGCTTTGCAGACGATAAGTACAACCGTTTCAGAGAGAAGAGCGGCCAATGTGACGATCTGGCTTTAAGTCGATTCGATAACAAATGACGAAAACGGACGGATTTCTCAGGTTTTTACTAAATATGAACACTTTTCACATTCTCCCGTGCAACTCGGCTGCTAGTCCTCCTTTCATGCAGAATCTTAAGGTCCTAGCTCATTTCCAAGGCACCAAAGCCAGCTAAAAAGTCAATAATCGATACCTAAAACTTGAATTGTACTACTTCTTACTGGCTAATACATCAACTTAGAAGCTTCATCTGTGTTCTACTATGGTGCTTTTAGTGTCTCCGCATACCGCAGCACGCGACATAGCTTTGCAATCGATAAGTACAACCGTTTCAGAGAGAAGAGCGGCCAATGTGACGATCTGGCTTTAAGTCGATTCGATAACAAATGACGAAAACGGACGGATTTCTCAGGTTTTTACTACATTTGAACACTTTTCACATTCTCCCGTGCAACTCGGATGCTAGTCCTCCTTTCATGCAGAATATTAAGGTCCTAGCTCATGTCCAAGGCACAAAAGCCAGCTAAAAATTCAATATTCAGTACCTAAAACTTGAATTGTACTACTTCTTACTGGCTATTACATCAACTTAGAAGCTTCATCTGTGTTCTACTACGGTGCTTTTAGTGTATCAGCATACCGTAGCACGCGACATAGCTTTGCAGACGATAAGTACAAGTGTTTCGGAGAGAAGAGCGGCCAATGTGACGATCTGGCTTTAAGTCGATTCGATAACAAATGACGAAAACGGACGGATTTCTCAGGTTTTTACTACATATGAACACTTTTCACATTCTCCCGTGCAACTCGGCTGCTAGTCCTCCTTTCATGCAGAATCTTAAGGTCCTAGCTCATGTCCAAGGCACCAAAGCCAGCTAAAAAGTCAATAATCGATACCTAAAACTTGAATTGTACTACTTCTTACTGGCTAATACATCAACTTAGAAGCTTCATCTGTGTTCTACTATGGTGCTTTCAGTGTCTCCGCATACCGCAGCACGCGACATAGCTTTGCAATCGATAAGTACAACCGTTTCAGAGAGAAGAGCGGCCAATGTGACGATCTGGCTGTAAGTCGATTCGATAACAAATGTCGAAAACGGATGGATTTCTCAGGTTTTTACTACATATGAACACTTTTCACATTCTCCCGTGCAAATCGGCTGCCAGTCCTCCTTTCATGCAGAATCTTAAGGTCCTAGCTCATGTCCAAGGCACCAAAGCCAGCTAAAAAGTCAATAATCGATACCTAAAACTTGAATTGTACTATATCTTACTGGCTATTACATCAACTTAGAAGCATCATCTGTGTTCTACTATGGTGCTTTTACTGTCTCCGCATACCGCAGAACGCCACATAGCTTTGCAGACGATAAGTACAACCCTTTCAGAGAGAAGAGCGGTCAATGTGACGATCTGGCTTTAAGTCGATTCGATAACAAATGACGAAAACGGACGGATTTCTCAGGTTTTTACTACATATGAACACTTTTCACATTCTCCCGTGCAACTCGGCTGCTAGTCCTCCTTACATGCAGAATCTTAAGGTCCTAGCTCATGTCCAAGGCACCAAAGCCAGCTAAAAAGTCAATAATCGATACCTAAAACTTGAATTGTACTACTTATTACTGGCTATTACATCAACTTAGAAGCATCATCTGTGTTCTACTATGGTGCTTTTACTGTCTCCGCATACCGCAGAACGCCACATAGCTTTGCAGACGATAAGTACAACCGTTTCAGAGAGAAGAGCGGCCAATGTGACGATCTGGCTTTAAGTCGATTCGATAACACATGACGAAAACGGACGGATGTCTCAGGTTTTTACTACATATGAACACTATTCACATTCTCCCGTGCAACTCGGCTGCTCGTCCTCCTTCATGCAAAATCTTAATTTCCTAGCTCATGTCCAACCCACCAAAGAAGGGTAAAAAGTCAATAACCGATACCTAAAACTTTAATTGTACTACTTCTTACTGGCTATTACATCAACTTAGAAGCTTCATCTGTGTTCTACTATGGTGCTTTTAGTGTGTCCGCATACCGCAGCACGCGACATAGCTTTGCAGACGATAAGAACAAGTGTTTCAGAGAGAAGAGAGGCCAATGTGACGACCTGGCTTGAAGAAGATTCGATAACAAATGACGAAAACGGACGGAATTCTAGGTTTTTACTACATATGAACACTTTTCATATTCTCCCGTGCAAATCGGCTGCTAGTCCTCCTTTCATGCAGAATGTTATGGTCCTAGCTCATGTCCAAGGCACCAAAGCCAGCTAAAAAGTCAATAATCGATACCTAAAACTTTAATTGTACTACTCCTTCCTTTGTATTACATCAACTTAGAAGCTTCATCTGTGTTCTACTATGGTGCTTTTAGTGTCTCCGCATACCGCAGCAAGCGACATAGCTTTGCAGACGATAAGTACAAGTGTTCAGAGAGAAGAGCGGCCAATGAGACGATCTGGCTTTAAGTCGATTCGATAACAAGTGACGAAAACGGACGGATTTCTCAGGTTTTTACTACATATGAACACTTTTCACATTCTCCCGTGAAACTTGGCTCCTCGTCCTCCTTTCATGCAGAATCTTAAGGTCCTAGCTCATGTCCAAGGCACCAAAGCCAGCTAAAAAGTCAATATTCAATACCTAAAACTTGAATTGTACTACTTCTTACTGGCTATTACATCAACTTAGAAGCTTCATCTGTGTTCTACTATGGTGCTTTTAGTGTCTCAGCATACCGCAGAACGCCACATAGCTTTGCAATCGATAAGTACAACCGTTTCAGAGAGAAGAGTAGCTAAATTGACGATCTGGCTTTAAGTCGATTCGATAACAAATGACGAAAACGGACGGATTTCTCAGGTTTTTACTACATATGAACACTTTTCACATTCTCCCGTGCAACTCGGCTGCCAGTCCTCCCTTCTTGCAGAATCTTAAGGTCCTAGCTCATGTCCAAGGCACGAAAGCCAGCTAAAAAGTCAATAATCGATACCTAAAACTTGAATTGTACTACTTCTAACTGGCTATTACATCAACTTAGAAGCTTCATCTGTCTCCTACTATGGTGCTTTTACTGTCTCCGCATACCGCAGAACGCCACATAGCTTTGCAGACGATAAGTACAACCGTTTCAGAGAGAAGAGCGGCCAATGTGACGATCTGGCTTTAAGTCGATTCGATAACAAATGACGAAAACGGACGGATGTCTCAGGTTTTTACTACATATGAACACTATTCACATTCTCCCGTGCAACTCGGCTGCTAGTCCTCCTTCATGCAAAATCTTAATTTCCTAGCTCATGTCCAACGCACCAAAGAAGGGTAAAAAGTCAATAACCGATACCTAAAACTTGAATTGTACTACTTCTTACTGGCTATTACATCAACTTAGAAGCTTCATCTGTGTTCTACTA
The DNA here is from genome assembly GCF_023897955.1 of Schistocerca gregaria. Lineage (NCBI taxonomy): Eukaryota > Metazoa > Arthropoda > Insecta > Orthoptera > Acrididae > Schistocerca > Schistocerca gregaria. The sequence continues at coordinate 3,617,120 of NW_026061829.1, forward strand.
TGGTGCTTTTAGTGTGTCCGCATACCGCAGCACGCGACATAGCTTTGCAGACGATAAGTACAAGTGTTTCAGAGAGAAGAGCGGCCAATGTGACGACCTGGCTTGAAGAAGATTCGATAACATATGACGAAAACGGACGGAATTATAGGTTTTTACTACATATGAACACTTTTCATATTCTCCCGTGCAACTCCGCTGCTAATCCTCCTTTCATGCAGAAGCTTAAGGTCCTAGCTCATGTCCAAGGCACCAAAGCCAGCTAAAAAGTCAATAATCGATACCTAAAACTTGAATTGTACTACTTCTTACTGGCTATTACATCAACTTAGAAGCTTCATCTGTGTTCTACTATGGAGCTTTTACTGTCTCCGCATACCGCAGCACGCGACATAGCTTTGCAGACGATAAGTACAACCGTTTCAGAGAGAAGAGCGGCCAATGTGACAATCTGGCTTTAAGTATATTCGATAACAAATGACGTAAACGGACGGATGTCTCAGGTTTTTTCTACATATGAACATTTTTCACATTCTCCCGTGAAACTCGGCTGATAGTCCTCCTTTCATGCAGAATCTTAAGGTTCTAGCTCATGTTCAAGGTACCAAAGCCAGCTGAAAAGTCAATAATCGATACGTAAAACTTGAATTGTACTACTTCTTACTGGCTATTACATCAACTTAGAAGCTTCATCTGTGTTCTGCTATGGTGCTTTTAGTGTCTCAGCATGCCGCAGCAAGCGACATAGCTTTGCAGACGATAAGTACAACCGTTTCAGAGAGAAGAGCGGCCAATGTGACGATCTGGCTTTAAGTCGATTCGATAACAAATGACGAAAACGGACGGATTTCTCAGGTTTTTACTAAATATGAACACTTTTCACATTCTCCCGTGCAACTCGGCTGCTAGTCCTCCTTTCATGCAGAATCTTAAGGTCCTAGCTCATTTCCAAGGCACCAAAGCCAGCTAAAAAGTCAATAATCGATACCTAAAACTTGAATTGTACTACTTCTTACTGGCTAATACATCAACTTAGAAGCTTCATCTGTGTTCTACTATGGTGCTTTTAGTGTCTCCGCATACCGCAGCACGCGACATAGCTTTGCAATCGATAAGTACAACCGTTTCAGAGAGAAGAGCGGCCAATGTGACGATCTGGCTTTAAGTCGATTCGATAACAAATGACGAAAACGGACGGATTTCTCAGGTTTTTACTACATTTGAACACTTTTCACATTCTCCCGTGCAACTCGGATGCTAGTCCTCCTTTCATGCAGAATATTAAGGTCCTAGCTCATGTCCAAGGCACAAAAGCCAGCTAAAAATTCAATATTCAGTACCTAAAACTTGAATTGTACTACTTCTTACTGGCTATTACATCAACTTAGAAGCTTCATCTGTGTTCTACTACGGTGCTTTTAGTGTATCAGCATACCGTAGCACGCGACATAGCTTTGCAGACGATAAGTACAAGTGTTTCGGAGAGAAGAGCGGCCAATGTGACGATCTGGCTTTAAGTCGATTCGATAACAAATGACGAAAACGGACGGATTTCTCAGGTTTTTACTACATATGAACACTTTTCACATTCTCCCGTGCAACTCGGCTGCTAGTCCTCCTTTCATGCAGAATCTTAAGGTCCTAGCTCATGTCCAAGGCACCAAAGCCAGCTAAAAAGTCAATAATCGATACCTAAAACTTGAATTGTACTACTTCTTACTGGCTAATACATCAACTTAGAAGCTTCATCTGTGTTCTACTATGGTGATTTCAGTATCTCCGAATACCGCAGCACGCGACATAGCTTTGCAATCGATAAGTACAACCGTTTCAGAGAGAAGAGCGGCCAATGTGACGATCTGGCTGTAAGTCGATTCGATAACAAATGTCGAAAACGGATGGATTTCTCAGGTTTTTACTACATATGAACACTTTTCACATTCTCCCGTGCAAATCGGCTGCCAGTCCTCCTTTCATGCAGAATCTTAAGGTCCTAGCTCATGTCCAAGGCACCAAAGCCAGCTAAAAAGTCAATAATCGATACCTAAAACTTGAATTGTACTATATCTTACTGGCTATTACATCAACTTAGAAGCATCATCTGTGTTCTACTATGGTGCTTTTACTGTCTCCGCATACCGCAGAACGCCACATAGCTTTGCAGACGATAAGTACAACCCTTTCAGAGAGAAGAGCGGTCAATGTGACGATCTGGCTTTAAGTCGATTCGATAACAAATGACGAAAACGGACGGATTTCTCAGGTTTTTACTACATATGAACACTTTTCACATTCTCCCGTGCAACTCGGCTGCTAGTCCTCCTTACATGCAGAATCTTAAGGTCCTAGCTCATGTCCAAGGCACCAAAGCCAGCTAAAAAGTCAATAATCGATACCTAAAACTTGAATTGTACTACTTATTACTGGCTATTACATCAACTTATAAGCATCATCTGTGTTCTACTATGGTGCTTTTACTGTCTCCGCATACCGCAGAACGCCACATAGCTTTGCAGACGATAAGTACAACCTTTTCAGAGAGAAGAGCGGCCAATGTGACGATCTGGCTTTAAGTCGATTCGATAACAAATGACGAAAACGGACGGATGTCTCAGGTTTTTACTACATATGAACACTATTCACATTCTCCCGTGCAACTCGGCTGCTCGTCCTCCTTCATGCAAAATCTTAATTTCCTAGCTCATGTCCAACGCACCAAAGAAGGGTAAAAAGTCAATAACCGATACCTAAAACTTGAATTGTACTACTTCTTACTGGCTATTACATCAACTTAGAAGCTTCATCTGTGTTCTACTATGGTGCTTTTAGTGTGTCCGCATACCGCAGCACGCGACATAGCTTTGCAGACGATAAGTACAAGTGTTTCAGAGAGAAGAGAGGCCAATGTGACGACCTGGCTTGAAGAAGATTCGATAACAAATGACGAAAACGGACGGAATTCTAGGTTTTTACTACATATGAACACTTTTCATATTCTCCCGTGCAAATCGGCTGCTAGTCCTCCTTTCATGCAGAATGTTATGGTCCTAGCTCATGTCCAAGGCACCAAAGCCAGCTAAAAAGTCAATAATCGATACCTAAAACTTGAACTCTACTACTTCTTACTGGCTATTACATCAACGTAGAAGCTTCATCTGTGTTCTGCTATGGTGCTTTTAGTGTCTCAGCATGCCGCAGCAAGCGACATAGCTTTGCAGACGATAAGTACAACCGTTTCAGAGAGAAGAGCGGCCAATGTGACGATCTGGCTTTAAGTCGATTCGATAACAAATGACGAAAACGAACGGATTTCTCAGGTTTTTACTACATATGAACACTTTTCACATTCTCCCGTGCAAATCGGCTGCCAGTCCTCCTTTCATGCAGAATCTTAATTTCCTAGCTCATGTCCAAGGCACCAAAGCCAGCTAAAAAGTCAATAATCGATACCTAAAACTTGAATTGTACTATATCTTACTGGCTATTACATCAACTTAGAAGCATCATCTGTGTTCTACTATGGTGCTTTTACTGTCTCCGCATACCGCAGAACGCCACATATCTTTGCAGACGATAAGTACAACCCTTTCAGAGAGAAGAGCGGTCAATGTGACGATCTGGCTTTAAGTCGATTCGATAACAAATGACGAAAACGGACGGATTTCTCAGGTTTTTACTACATATGAACACTTCTCACATTCTCCCGTGCAACTCGGCTGCCAGTCCTCCCTTCTTGCAGAATCTTAAGGTCCTAGCTCATGTCCAAGGCACCAAAGCCAGCTAAAAAGTCAATAATCGATACCTAAAACTTGAATTGTACTACTTCTAACTGGCTATTACATCAACTTAGAAGCTTCATCTGTGTCCTACTATGGTGCTTTTACTGTCTCCGCATACCGCAGAACGCCACATAGCTTTGCAGATGATAAGTACAACCGTTTCAGAGAGAAGAGCGGCCAATGTGACGATCTGGCTTTAAGTCGATTCGATAACAAATGACGAAAACGGACGGATGTCTCAGGTTTGTACTACATATGAACACTATTCACATTCTCCCGTGCAACTCGGCTGCTAGTCCTCCTTCATGCAAAATCTTAATTTCCTAGCTCATGTCCAACGCACCAAAGAAGGGTAAAAAGTCAATAACCGATACCTAAAACTTGAATTGTACTACTTCTTACTGGCTATTACATCAACTTAGAAGCTTCATCTGTGTTCTACTATGGTGCTTTTAGTGTGTCCGCATACCGCAGCACGCGACATAGCTTTGCAGACGATAAGTACAAGTGTTTCAGAGAGAAGAGCGGCCAATGTGACGACCTGGCTTGAAGAAGATTCGATAACAAATGACGAAAACGGACGGAATTATAGGTTTTTACTACATATGAACACTTTTCATATTCTCCCGTGCAACTCCGCTGCTAATCCTCCTTTCATGCAGAAGCTTAAGGTCCTAGCTCATGTCCAAGGCACCAAAGCCAGCTAAAAAGTCAATAATCGATACCTAAAACTTGAATTGTACTACTTCTTACTGGCTATTACATCAACTTAGAAGCTTCATCTGTGTTCTACTATGGAGCTTTTACTGTCTCCGCATACCGCAGCACGCGACATAGCTTTGCAGACGATAAGTACAACCGTTTCAGAGAGAAGAGCGGCCAATGTGACAATCTGGCTTTAAGTATATTCGATAACAAATGACGTAAACGGACGGATGTCTCAGGTTTTTTCTACATATGAACATTTTTCACATTCTCCCGTGAAACTCGGCTGCTAGTCCTCCTTTCATGCAGAATCTTAAGGTTCTAGCTCATGTTCAAGGTACCAAAGCCAGCTGAAAAGTCAATAATCGATACCTAAAACTTGAATTGTACTACTTCTTACAGGCTATTACATCAACTTGTAAGCTTCATCTGTGTTCTACTATGGTGCTTTTAGTGTGTCCGCATACCGCAGCACGCGACATAGCTTTGCAGACGATAAGTACAAGTGTTTCAGAGAGAAGAGCGGCCAATGTGACGACCTGGCTTGAAGAAGATTCGATAACAAATGACGAAAACGGACGGAATTCTAGGTTTTTACTACATATGAACACTTTTCATATTCTCCCGTGCAAATCGGCTGCTAGTCCTCCTTTCATGCAGAATGTTATGGTCCTAGCTCATGTCCAAGGCACCAAAGCCAGCTAAAAAGTCAATAATCGATACCTAAAACTTGAACTGTACTACTTCTTACTGGCTATTACATCAACGTAGAAGCTTCATCTGTGTTCTGCTATGGTGCTTTTAGTGTCTCAGCATACCGCAGCAAGCGACATAGCTTTGCAGACGATAAGTACAACCGTTTCAGAGAGAAGAGCGGCCAATGTGACGATCTGGCTTTAAGTCGATTCGATAACAAATGACGAAAACGAACGGATTTCTCAGGTTTTTACTACATATGAACACTTTTCACATTCTCCCGTGCAAATCGGCTGCCAGTCCTCCTTTCATGCAGAATCTTAAGGTCCTAGCTCATGTCCAAGGCACCAAAGCCAGCTAAAAAGTCAATAATCGATACCTAAAACTTGAATTGTACTATATCTTACTGGCTATTACATCCACTTAGAAGCATCATCTGTGTTCTACTATGGTGCTTTTACTGTCTCCGCATACCGCAGAACGCCACATAGCTTTGCAGACGATAAGTACAACCGTTTCAGAGAGAAGAGCGGCCAATGTGACGATCTGGCTTTAAGTCGATTCGATAACAAATGACGAAAACGGACGGATGTCTCAGGTTTTTACTACATATGAACACTATTCACATTCTCCCGTGCAACTCGGCTGCTAGTCCTCCTTCATGCAAAATCTTAATTTCCTAGCTCATGTCCAACGCACCAAAGAAGGGTAAAAAGTCAATAACCGATACCTAAAACTTGAATTGTACTACTTCTTACTGGCTATTACATCAACTTAGAAGCTTCATCTGTGTTCTACTATGGTGCTTTTAGTGTGTCCGCATACCGCAGCACGCGACATAGCTTTGCAGACGATAAGTACAAGTGTTTCAGAGAGAAGAGCGGCCAATGTGACGACCTGGCTTGAAGAAGATTCGATAACAAATGACGAAAACGGACGGAATTCTAGGTTTTTACTACATATGAACACTTTTCATATTCTCCCGTGCAAATCGGCTGCTAGTCCACCTTTCATGCAGAATGTTATGGTCCTAGCTCATGTCCAAGGCACCAAAGCCAGCTAAAAAGTCAATAATCGATACCTAAAACTTTAATTGTACTACTTCTTCCTTTGTATTACATCAACTTAGAAGCTTCATCTGTGTTCTACTATGGTGCTTTTAGTGTCTCCGCATACCGCAGCACGCGACATAGCTTTGCAGACGATAAGTACAAGTGTTCAGAGAGAAGAGCGGCCAATGTGACGATCTGGCTTTAAGTCGATTCGATAACAAATGACGAAAACGGACGGATTTCTCAGGATTTTACTACATATGAACACTTTTCACATTCTCCCGTGCAACTCGGCTGCTAGTCCTCCTTACATGCAGAATCTTAAGGTCCTAGCTCATGTCCAAGGCACCAAAGCCAGCTAAAAAGTCAATAATCGATACCTAAAACTTGAATTGTACTACTTCTTACTGGCTATTACATCAACTTAGAAGCATCATCTGTGTTCTACTATGGTGCTTTTACTGTCTCCGCATACCGCAGAACGCCACATAGCTTTGCAGACGATAAGTACAACCGTTTCAGAGAGAAGAGCGGCCAATGTGACGATCTGGCTTTAAGTCGATTCGATAACAAATGACGAAAACGGACTGATGTCTCAGGTTTTTACTACATATGAACACTATTCACATTCTCCCGTGCAACTCGGCTGCTAGTCCTCCTTCATGCAAAATCTTAATTTCCTAGCTCATGTCCAACGCACCAAAGAAGGGTAAAAAGTCAATAACCGATACCTAAAACTTGAATTGTACTACTTCTTACTGGCTATTACATCAACTTAGAAGCTTCATCTGTGTTCTACTATGGTGCTTTTAGTGTGTCCGCATACCGCAGCACGCGACATAGCTTTGCAGACGATAAGTACAAGTGTTTCAGAGAGAAGAGCGGCCAATGTGACGACCTGGCTTGAAGAAGATTCGATATCAAATGACGAAAACGGACGGAATTCTAGGTTTTTACTACATATGAACACTTTTCATATTCTCCCGTGCAAATCGGCTGCTAGTCCTCCTTTCATGCAGAATGTTATGGTCCTAGCTCATGTCCAAGGCACCAAAGCCAGCTAAAAAGTCAATAATCGATACCTAAAACTTTAATTGTACTACTTCTTCCTTTGTATTACATCAACTTAGAAGCTTCATCTGTGTTCTACTATGGTGCTTTTAGTGTCTCCGCATACCGCAGCACGCGACATAACTTTGCAGACGATAAGTACAAGTGTTCAGAGAGAAGAGCGGCCAATGTGACGATCTGGCTTTAAGTCGATTCGATAACAAATGACGAAAACGGACGGATTTCTCAGGATTTTACTACATATGAACACTTTTCACATTCTCCCGTGCAACTCGGCTGCTAGTCCTCCTTACATGCAGAATCTTAAGGTCCTAGCTCATGTCCAAGGCACCAAAGCCAGCTAAAATGTCAATAATCGATACCTAAAACTTGAATTGTACTACTTCTTACTGGCTATTACATCAACTTAGAAGCTTCATCTGTGTTCTACTATGGTGCTTTTACTGTCTCCGCATACCGCAGAACGCCACATAGCTTTGCAGACGATAAGTACAACCGTTTCAGAGAGAAGAGCGGCCAATGTGACGATCTGGCTTTAAGTCGATTCGATAACAAATGACGAAAACGGACTGATGTCTCAGGTTTTTACTACATATGAACACTATTCACATTCTCCCGTGCAACTCGGCTGCTAGTCCTCCTTCATGCAAAATCTTAATTTCCTAGCTCATGTCCAACGCACCAAAGAAGGGTAAAAAGTCAATAACCGATACCTAAAACTTGAATTGTACTACTTCTTACTGGCTATTACATCAACTTAGAAGCTTCATCTGTGTTCTACTATGGTGCTTTTAGTGTGTCCGCATACCGCAGCACGCGACATAGCTTTGCAGACGATAAGTACAAGTGTTTCAGAGAGAAGAGCGGCCAATGTGACGACCTGGCTTGAAGAAGATTCGATAACAAATGACGAAAACGGACGGAATTCTAGGTTTTTACTACATATGAACACTTTTCATATTCTCCCGTGCAACTCCGCTGCTAATCCTCCTTTCATGCAGAAGCTGAAGGTCCTAGCTCATGTCCAAGGCACCAAAGCCAGCTAAAAAGTCAATAATCGATACCTAAAACTTGAATTGTACTACTTCTAACTGGCTATTACATCAACTTAGAAGCTTCATCTGTGTTCTACTATGGAGCTTTTACTGTCTCCGCATACCGCAGCACGCGACATAGCTTTGCAGACGATAAGTACAACCGTTTCAGAGAGAAGAGCGGCCAATGTGACAATCTGGCTTTAAGTATATTCGATAACAAATGACGTAAACGGACGGATGTCTCAGGTTTTTTCTACATATGAACATTTTTCACATTCTCCCGTGAAACTCGGCTGCTAGTCCTCCTTTCCTGCAGAATCTTAAGGTTCTAGCTCATGTCCAAGGTACCAAAGCCACCTGAAAAGTCAATAATCGATACCTAAAACTTTAATTGTACTACTTCTTACAGGCTATTACATCAACTTGTAAGCTTCATCTGTGTTCTACTATGGTGATTTTAGTGTCTCCGCATACCGCAGCAAACGACATAGCTTTGCAGAAGATAAGTACAACCGTATCTGAGAGAAGAGCGGCCAATGAGACGATCTGGCTTTAAGTCGATTCGATAACAAGTGACGAAAACGGACCGATTTCTCAGGTTTTTACTACATATGAACACTTTTCACATTCTCCCGTGCAACTTGGCTCCTCGTCCTCCTTTCATGCAGAATCTTAAGGTCCTAGCTCATGTCCAAGGCACCAAAGCCAGCTAAAAAGTCAATATTCAATACCTAAAACTTGAATTGTACTACTTCTTACTGGCTATTACATCAACTTAGAAGCTTCATCTGTGTTCTACTATGGTGCTTTAATGTCTCAGCATACCGCAGAACGCCACATAGCTTTGCAATCGATAAGTACAACCGTTTCAGAGAGAAGAGCAGCTAATTTGACGATCTGGCTTTAAGTCGATTCGATAACAAATGACGAAAACGGTCGGATTTCTCAGGTTTTTACTACATATGAACACTTTTCACATTCTCCCGTGCAACTCGGCTGCCAGTCCTCCTTTCTTGCAGAATCTTAAGGTCCTAGCTCATGTCCAAGGCACCAAAGCCAGCTAAAAAGTCAATAATCGATACCTAAAACTTGAATTGTACTACTTCTTACTGGCTATTACATCAACTTAGAAGCTTCATCTGTGTCCTACTATGGTGCTTTTACTGTCTCCGCATACCGCAGAACGCCACATAGCTTTGCAGACGATAAGTACAACCGTTTCAGAGAGAAGAGCGGCCAATGTGACGATCTGGCTTTAAGTCGATTCGATAACAAATGACGAAAACGGACTGATGTCTCAGGTTTTTACTACATATGAACACTATTCACATTCTCCCGTGCAACTCGGCTGCTAGTCCTCCTTTCATGCAAAATCTTAATTTCCTAGCTGATGTCCAAGGCACCAAAGAAGGGTAAAAAGTCAATAACCGATACCTAAAACTTGAATTGTACTACTTCTTACTGGCTATTAAATCAACTTAGAAGCTTCATCTGTGTCCTACTATGGTGCTTTTAGTGTCTCCGCATACCGCAGCACGCGACATATCTTTGCAGACAAAAAGTACTACCGTTTCAGAGAGAAGAGCGGCCAATGGGACGATCTGGCTTTACGTCGATTCGATAACAAATGACGAAACCGGAAGGATTTCTCAGGTTTTTACTACATATGAACACTTTTCACATTCTCCCGTGCAAATCGGCTGCTAGTCCTCCTTTCATGCAGAATCATAAGGTCCTAGCTCATGTCCAAGGCACCAAAGCTAGCTAAGAAGTCAATAATCGATACCTAAAACTTGAATTGTACTACTTCTTACTGGCTATTACATCAACTTAGAAGCTTTATCTGTGTTCTACTATGGTGCTTTTAGTGTCTCAGAATACCGCAGCACGCGACATAGCTTTGCAGACGTTAAGTACAACCGTTTCAGAGAGAAGAGCGGCAAATGTGACGATCTGGCTTGAAGAAGATTCGATAACAAATGACGAAAACGGACGGATTTCTAGGTTTTTACTACATATGAACACTTTTCATATTCTCCCGTGCAACTCCGCTGCTAATCCTCCTTTCATGCAGAAGCTTAAGGTCCTAGCTCATGTCCAAGGCACCAAAGCCAGCTAAAAAGTCAATAATCGATACCTAAAACTTGAATTGTACTACTTCTTACTGGCTATTACATCAAATTAGAAGCTTCATCTGTGTTCTACTATGGTGCTTTTACTGTCTCCGCATACCGCAATACGCCACATAGGTTTGCACACCATAAGTACAACCGTTTCAGAGAAGAAGAGCGGCCAATGTGACGATCTGGCTTTAAGTAGATTCGATAACAAATGACGTAAACGGACGGATGTCTCAGGTTTTTACTACATATGAACATTTTTCACATTCTCCCGTGCAACTCGGCTGCTAGTCCTCCTTTCGTGCAGAATCTTAAGGTCCTAGCTCATGTTCAAGGTACCAAAGCCAGCTGAAAAGTCAATAATCGATACCTAAAACTTGAATTGTACTACATCTTACTGGCTATTACATCAACTTAGAAGCTTCATCTGTGTTCTACTATGGTGATTTTAGTGTCTCCGCATACTGCAGCACGCGACATAGCTTCGCAGACGATAAGTACAACCGTTTCAGAGAGAAGAGCGGCCAATGAGACGATCTGGCTTTAAGTCGATTCGATAACAAATGACGAAAACGGACGGATTTCTCAGGTTTTTACTACATATGAACACTTTTCACATTCCCCCGTGCAACTCGGCTGCTAGTCCTCCTTACATGCAGAATCTTAAGGTCCTAGCTCATGTCCAAGGCACCAAAGCCAGCTAAAAAGTCAATAATCGATATCTAAAACTTGAATTGTACTACTTCTTACTGGCTATTACATCAACTTAGAAGCATCATCTGTGTTCTACTATGGTGCTTTTACTGTCTCCGCATACCGCAGAACGCCACATAGCTTTGCAGACGATAAGTACAACCGTTTCAGAGAGAAGAGCGGCCAATGTGACGATCTGGCTTTAAGTCGATTCGATAACAAATGACGAAAACGGACGGATTTCTCAGGTTTTTACTACATATGAACACTTTTCACATTCTCCCGTGCAACTCGGCTGCTAGTCCTCCTTTCAAGCAGAATCTTAAGGTCCTAGCTCAAGTCCAAGGCACCAAAGCCAGCTAAAAAGTCAATATTCAATACCTAAAACTTGAATTGTACTACTTCTTACTGGCTATTACATCAACTTAGAAGCTTCATCTGTGTTCTACTATGGTGCTTTTAGTGTCTCCGCATACCGCAGCACGCGACATAGCTTTGCAGACGATAAGTACAACCGTTTCGGAGAGAAGAGCGGCCAATGTGACGATCTGGCTTTAAGTATATTCGATAACAAATGACGTAAACGGACGGATGTATCAGATTTTTACTACATATGAACATTTTTCACATTCTCCCGTGCAACTCGGCTGCTAGTCCTCCTTTCATGCAGAATCTTAAGGTCCTAGCTCATGTCCAAGGTACCAAAGCCAGTTAAAAGTCAATAATCGATACCTAAAACTTGAATTGTACTACTTCTTACTGGCTATTACATCAACTTATAAGCTTCATCTGTGTTCTACTATGGTGATTTTAGTGTCTCCGCATACCGCAACACGCGACATAGCTTTGCAGACGATAAGTACAACCGTTTCAGAGAGAAGAGCGACCAATGAGACGATCTGCCTTTAAGTCGATTCGATAACAAATGACGAAAACGGACCGATTTCTCGGGTTTTTACTACATATGAACACTTTTCACATTCTCCCGTGCAACTCGGCTGCTAGTCCTCCTTACATGCAGAATCTTAAGGTCCTAGCTCATGTCCAAGGCACCAAAGCCAGCTAAAATGTCAATAATCGATACCTAAAACTTGAATTGTACTACTTCTTACTGGCTATTACATCAACTTAGAAGCTTCATCTGTGTTCTACTATGGTGCTTTTACTGTCTCCGCATACCGCAGAACGCCACATAGCTTTGCAGACGATAAGTACAACCGTTTCAGAGAGAAGAGCGGCCAATGTGACGATCTGGCTTTAAGTCGATTCGATAACAAATGACGAAAACGGACTGATGTCTCAGGTTTTTACTACATATGAACACTATTCACATTCTCCCGTGCAACTCGGCTGCTAGTCCTCCTTCATGCAAAATCTTAATTTCCTAGCTCATGTCCAACGCACCAAAGAAGGGTAAAAAGTCAATAACCGATACCTAAAACTTGAATTGTACTACTTCTTACTGGCTATTACATCAACTTAGAAGCTTCATCTGTGTTCTACTATGGTGCTTTTAGTGTGTCCGCATACCGCAGCACGCGACATAGCTTTGCAGACGATAAGTACAAGTGTTTCAGAGAGAAGAGCGGCCAATGTGACGACCTGGCTTGAAGAAGATTCGATAACAAATGACGAAAACGGACGGAATTCTAGGTTTTTACTACATATGAACACTTTTCATATTCTCCCGTGCAACTCCGCTGCTAATCCTCCTTTCATGCAGAAGCTGAAGGTCCTAGCTCATGTCCAAGGCACCAAAGCCAGCTAAAAAGTCAATAATCGATACCTAAAACTTGAATTGTACTACTTCTAACTGGCTATTACATCAACTTAGAAGCTTCATCTGTGTTCTACTATGGAGCTTTTACTGTCTCCGCATACCGCAGCACGCGACATAGCTTTGCAGACGATAAGTACAACCGTTTCAGAGAGAAGAGCGGCCAATGTGACAATCTGGCTTTAAGTATATTCGATAACAAATGACGTAAACGGACGGATGTCTCAGGTTTTTTCTACATATGAACATTTTTCACATTCTCCCGTGAAACTCGGCTGCTAGTCCTCCTTTCCTGCAGAATCTTAAGGTTCTAGCTCATGTCCAAGGTACCAAAGCCACCTGAAAAGTCAATAATCGATACCTAAAACTTTAATTGTACTACTTCTTACAGGCTATTACATCAACTTGTAAGCTTCATCTGTGTTCTACTATGGTGATTTTAGTGTCTCCGCATACCGCAGCAAACGACATAGCTTTGCAGACGATAAGTACAACCGTATCTGAGAGAAGAGCGGCCAATGAGACGATCTGGCTTTAAGTCGATTCGATAACAAGTGACGAAAACGGACCGATTTCTCAGGTTTTTACTACATATGAACACTTTTCACATTCTCCCGTGCAACTTGGCTCCTCGTCCTCCTTTCATGCAGAATCTTAAGGTCCTAGCTCATGTCCAAGGCACCAAAGCCAGCTAAAAAGTCAATATTCAATACCTAAAACTTGAATTGTACTACTTCTTACTGGCTATTACATCAACTTAGAAGCTTCATCTGTGTTCTACTATGGTGCTTTAATGTCTCAGCATACCGCAGAACGCCACATAGCTTTGCAATCGATAAGTACAACCGTTTCAGAGAGAAGAGCAGCTAATTTGACGATCTGGCTTTAAGTCGATTCGATAACAAATGACGAAAACGGTCGGATTTCTCAGGTTTTTACTACATATGAACACTTTTCACATTCTCCCGTGCAACTCGGCTGCCAGTCCTCCTTTCTTGCAGAATCTTAAGGTCCTAGCTCATGTCCAAGGCACCAAAGCCAGCTAAAAAGTCAATAATCGATACCTAAAACTTGAATTGTACTACTTCTTACTGGCTATTACATCAACTTAGAAGCTTCATCTGTGTCCTACTATGGTGCTTTTACTGTCTCCGCATACCGCAGAACGCCACATAGCTTTGCAGACGATAAGTACAACCGTTTCAGAGAGAAGAGCGGCCAATGTGACGATCTGGCTTTAAGTCGATTCGATAACAAATGACGAAAACGGACTGATGTCTCAGGTTTTTACTACATATGAACACTATTCACATTCTCCCGTGCAACTCGGCTGCTAGTCCTCCTTTCATGCAAAATCTTAATTTCCTAGCTGATGTCCAAGGCACCAAAGAAGGGTAAAAAGTCAATAACCGATACCTAAAACTTGAATTGTACTACTTCTTACTGGCTATTAAATCAACTTAGAAGCTTCATCTGTGTCCTACTATGGTGCTTTTAGTGTCTCCGCATACCGCAGCACGCGACATATCTTTGCAGACAAAAAGTACTACCGTTTCAGAGAGAAGAGCGGCCAATGGGACGATCTGGCTTTACGTCGATTCGATAACAAATGACGAAACCGGAAGGATTTCTCAGGTTTTTACTACATATGAACACTTTTCACATTCTCCCGTGCAAATCGGCTGCTAGTCCTCCTTTCATGCAGAATCATAAGGTCCTAGCTCATGTCCAAGGCACCAAAGCTAGCTAAGAAGTCAATAATCGATACCTAAAACTTGAATTGTACTACTTCTTACTGGCTATTACATCAACTTAGAAGCTTTATCTGTGTTCTACTATGGTGCTTTTAGTGTCTCAGAATACCGCAGCACGCGACATAGCTTTGCAGACGTTAAGTACAACCGTTTCAGAGAGAAGAGCGGCAAATGTGACGATCTGGCTTGAAGAAGATTCGATAACAAATGACGAAAACGGACGGATTTCTAGGTTTTTACTACATATGAACACTTTTCATATTCTCCCGTGCAACTCCGCTGCTAATCCTCCTTTCATGCAGAAGCTTAAGGTCCTAGCTCATGTCCAAGGCACCAAAGCCAGCTAAAAAGTCAATAATCGATACCTAAAACTTGAATTGTACTACTTCTTACTGGCTATTACATCAAATTAGAAGCTTCATCTGTGTTCTACTATGGTGCTTTTACTGTCTCCGCATACCGCAATACGCCACATAGGTTTGCACACCATAAGTACAACCGTTTCAGAGAAGAAGAGCGGCCAATGTGACGATCTGGCTTTAAGTAGATTCGATAACAAATGACGTAAACGGACGGATGTCTCAGGTTTTTACTACATATGAACATTTTTCACATTCTCCCGTGCAACTCGGCTGCTAGTCCTCCTTTCGTGCAGAATCTTAAGGTCCTAGCTCATGTTCAAGGTACCAAAGCCAGCTGAAAAGTCAATAATCGATACCTAAAACTTGAATTGTACTACATCTTACTGGCTATTACATCAACTTAGAAGCTTCATCTGTGTTCTACTATGGTGATTTTAGTGTCTCCGCATACTGCAGCACGCGACATAGCTTCGCAGACGATAAGTACAACCGTTTCAGAGAGAAGAGCGGCCAATGAGACGATCTGGCTTTAAGTCGATTCGATAACAAATGACGAAAACGGACGGATTTCTCAGGTTTTTACTACATATGAACACTTTTCACATTCCCCCGTGCAACTCGGCTGCTAGTCCTCCTTACATGCAGAATCTTAAGGTCCTAGCTCATGTCCAAGGCACCAAAGCCAGCTAAAAAGTCAATAATCGATATCTAAAACTTGAATTGTACTACTTCTTACTGGCTATTACATCAACTTAGAAGCATCATCTGTGTTCTACTATGGTGCTTTTACTTTCTCCGCATACCGCAGAACGCCACATAGCTTTGCAGACGATAAGTACAACCGTTTCAGAGAGAAGAGCGGCCAATGTGACGATCTGGCTTTAAGTCGATTCGATAACAAATGACGAAAACGGACGGATTTCTCAGGTTTTTACTACATATGAACACTTTTCACATTCTCCCGTGCAACTCGGCTGCTAGTCCTCCTTTCAAGCAGAATCTTAAGGTCCTAGCTCAAGTCCAAGGCACCAAAGCCAGCTAAAAAGTCAATATTCAATACCTAAAACTTGAATTGTACTACTTCTTACTGGCTATTACATCAACTTAGAAGCTTCATCTGTGTTCTACTATGGTGCTTTTAGTGTCTCCGCATACCGCAGCACGCGACATAGCTTTGCAGACGATAAGTACAACCGTTTCGGAGAGAAGAGCGGCCAATGTGACGATCTGGCTTTAAGTATATTCGATAACAAATGACGTAAACGGACGGATGTATCAGATTTTTACTACATATGAACATTTTTCACATTCTCCCGTGCAACTCGGCTGCTAGTCCTCCTTTCATGCAGAATCTTAAGGTCCTAGCTCATGTCCAAGGTACCAAAGCCAGTTAAAAGTCAATAATCGATACCTAAAACTTGAATTGTACTACTTCTTACTGGCTATTACATCAACTTATAAGCTTCATCTGTGTTCTACTATGGTGATTTTAGTGTCTCCGCATACCGCAACACGCGACATAGCTTTGCAGACGATAAGTACAACCGTTTCAGAGAGAAGAGCGACCAATGAGACGATCTGCCTTTAAGTCGATTCGATAACAAATGACGAAAACGGACCGATTTCTCGGGTTTTTACTACATATGAACACTTTTCACATTCTCCCGTGCAACTTGGCTCCTCGTCCTCCTTTCATGCAGAATCTTAAGGTCCTAGCTCATGTCCAAGGCACCAAAGCCAGCTAAAAAGTCAATATTCAATACCTAAAACTTGAATTGTACTACATCTTACTGGCTATTACATCAACTTAGAAGCTTCAGCTGTGTTCTACTATGGTGATTTTAGTGTCTCCGCATACCGCAGAACGCCACATATCTTTGCAGACGATAAGTACAACCGTTTCAGAGAGAAGAGACGATCTGGCTTTAAGTCGATTCGACAACAAATGACGAAAACGGACGGATTTCTCAGGTTTTTACTACATATGAACACTTTTCACATTTCCCGTGCAACTCGGCTGCTAGTCCTCCTTACATGCAGAATCTTAAGGTCCTAGCTCATGTCCAAGGCACCAAAGCCAGCTAAAAAGTCAATAATCGATACCTAAAACTTGAATTGTACTACTTCTTACTGGCTATTACATCAACTTAGAAGCTTCATCTGTGTTCTACTATGGTGCTTTTAGTGTCTCCGCATACCGCAGCACGCGACATAGCTTTGCAGACGATAAGTACAACCGTTTCAGAGAGAAGAGCGGCCAATGTGACGATCTGGCTTTAAGTAGATTCGATAACAAATGACGTAAACGGACGGATGTCTCAGATTTTTACTACATATGAACATTTTTCACATTCTCCCGTGCAACTCGGCTGCTAGTCCTCCTTTCATGCAGAATCTTAAGGTCCTAGCTCATGTCCAAGGTACCAACGCCAGTTAAAAGTCAATAATCGATGCCTAAAACTTGAATTGTACTACTTCTTACTGGCTATTACATCAACTTATAAGCTTCATCTGTGTTCTACTATGGTGATTTTAGTGTCTCCGCATAACGCAGCACGCGACATAGCTTTGCAGACGATAAGTACAAGTGTTTCAGAGAGAAGAGCGGCCAATGTGACGATCTGGCTTTAAGTCGATTCGATAACAAATGACGAAAACGGACGGATTTCTCAGGTTTTTACTACATATGAACACTTTTCACATTCTCCCGTGCAACTCGGCTGCTAGTCCTCCTTTCATGCAGAATGTTAAGGTCCTAGCTCATGTCCAAGGCACAAAAGCCAGCTAAAAAGTCAATAATCGATACCTAAAACTTGAACTGTACTACTTCTTATTGGCTATTACATCAACGTAGAAGCTTCATCTGTGTTCTGCTATGGTGCTTTTAGTGTCTCAGCATGCCGCAGCAAGCGACATAGCTTTGCAGACGATAAGTACAACCGTTTCAGAGAGAAGAGCGGCCAATGTGACGATCTGGCTTTAAGTCGATTCGATAACAAATGACGAAAACGGACGGATTTCTCAGGTTTTTACTACATATGAACACTTTTCACATTCTCCCGTGCAACTCGGCTGCTAGTCCTCCTTTCATGCAGAATGTTAAGGTCCTAGCTCATGTCCAAGGCACCAAAGCCAGCTAAAAAGTCAATAATCGATACCTAAAACTTGAATTGTACTACTTCTTACTGGCTAATACATCAACTTAGAAGCTCCATCTGTGTTCTACTATGGTGCTTTTAGTGTCTCCGCATACCGCAGCACGCGACATAGCTTTGCAATCGATAAGTACAACCGTTTCAGAGAGAAGAGCGGCCAATGTGACGATCTGGCTATAAGTCGATTCGATAACAAATGACGAAAACGGACGGATTTCTCAGGTTTTTACTACATATGAACACTTTTCACATTCTCCCGTGCAAATCGGCTGCCAGTCCTCCTTTCATGCAGAATCTTAAGGTCCTAGCTCATGTCCAAGGCACCAAAGCCAGCTAAAAAGTCAATAATCGATACCTAAAACTTGAATTGTACTACTTCTTACTGGCTATTACATCAACTTAGAAGCATCATCTGTGTTCTAATATGGTGCTTTTACTGTCTCCGCATACCGCAGAACGCCACATAGCTTTGCAGACGATAAGTACAACCGTTTCAGAGAGAAGAGCGGCCAATGTGACAATCTGGCTTTAAGTATATTCGATAACAAATGACGTAAACGGACGGATGTCTCAGGTTTTTTCTACATATGAACATTTTTCACATTCTCCCGTTAAACTCGGCTGCTAGTCCTCCTTTCCTGCAGAATCTTAAGGTTCTAGCTCATGTCCAAGGTACCAAAGCCAGCTGAAAAGTCAATAATCGATACCTAAAACTTGAATTGTACTACTTCTTACAGGCTATTACATCAACTTGTAAGCTTCATCTGTGTTCTACTATGGTGATTTTAGTGTCTCCGCATACCGCAGCACGCGACATAGCTTTGCAGACGATAAGTACAACCGTATCTGAGAGAAGAGCGGCCAATGAGACGATCTGGCTTTAAGTCGATTCGATAACAAGTGACGAAAACGGACCGATTTCTCAGGTTTTTACTACATATGAACACTTTTCACATTCTCCCGTGCAACTTGGCTCCTCGTCCTCCTTTCATGCAGAATCTTAAGGTCCTAGCTCATGTCCAAGGCACCAAAGCCAGCTAAAAAGTCAATATTCAATACCTAAAACTTGAATTGTACTACTTCTTACTGGCTATTACATCAACTTAGAAGCTTCATCTGTGTTCTACTATGGTGCTTTAATGTCTCAGCATACCGCAGAACGCCACATACCTTTGCAATCGATAAGTACAACCGTTTCAGAGAGAAGAGCAGCTAATTTGACGATCTGGCTTTAAGTCGATTCGATAACAAATGACGAAAACGGACGGATTTCTCAGGTTTTTACTACATATGAACACTTTTCACATTCTCCCGTGCAACTCGGCTGCCAGTCCTCCTTTCTTGCAGAATCTTAAGGTCCTAGCTCATGTCCAAGGCACCAAAGCCAGCTAAAAAGTCAATAATCGATACCTAAAACTTGAATTGTACTACTTCTTACTGGCTATTACATCAACTTAGAAGCTTCATCTGTGTCCTACTATGGTGCTTTTACTGTCTCCGCATACCGCAGAACGCCACATAGCTTTGCAGACGATAAGTACAACCGTTTCAGAGAGAAGAGCGGCCAATGTGACGATCTGGCTTTAAGTCGATTCGATAACAAATGACGAAAACGGACTGATGTCTCAGGTTTTTACTACATATGAACACTATTCACATTCTCCCGAGCAACTCGGCTGCTAGTCCTCCTTTCATGCAAAATCTTAATTTCCTAGCTGATGTCCAAGGCACCAAAGAAGGGTAAAAAGTCAATAACCGATACCTAAAACTTGAATTGTACTACTTCTTACTGGCTATTACATCAACTTAGAAGCTTCATCTGTGTCCTACTATGGTGCTTTTAGTGTCTCCGCATACCGCAGCACGCGACATATCTTTGCAGACAAAAAGTACTACCGTTTCAGAGAGAAGAGCGGCCAATGGGACGATCTGGCTTTACGTCGATTCGATAACAAATGACGAAACCGGAAGGATTTCTCAGGTTTTTACTACATATGAACACTTTTCACATTCTCCCGTGCAAATCGGCTGCTAGTCCTCCTTTCATGCAGAATCATAAGGTCCTAGCTCATGTCCAAGGCACCAAAGCCAGCTAAGAAGTCAATAATCGATACCTAAAACTTGAATTGTACTACTTCTTACTGGCTATTACATCAACTTAGAAGCTTTATCTGTGTTCTACTATGGTGCTTTTAGTGTCTCAGAATACCGCAGCACGCGACATAGCTTTGCAGACGATAAGTACAACCGTTTCAGAGAGAAGAGCGGCAAATGTGACGATCTGGCTTGAAGAAGATTCGATAACAAATGACGAAAACGGACGGATTTCTAGGTTTTTACTACATATGAACACTTTTCATATTCTCCCGTGCAACTCCGCTGCTAATCCTCCTTTCATGCAGAAGCTTAAGGTCCTAGCTCATGTCCAAGGCACCAAAACCAGCTAAAAAGTCAATAATCGATACCTAAAACTTGAATTGTACTACTTCTTACTGGCTATTACATCAAATTAGAAGCTTCATCTGTGTTCTACTATGGTGCTTTTACTGTCTCCGCATACCGCAATACGCCACATAGGTTTTCACACGATAAGTACAACCGTTTCAGAGAAGAAGAGCGGCCAATGTGACGATCTGGCTTTAAGTAGATTCGATAACAAATGACGTAAACGGACGGATGTCTCAGGTTTTTACTACATATGAACATTTTTCACATTCTCCCGTGCAACTCGGCTGCTAGTCCTCCTTTCATGCAGAATCTTAAGGTCCTAGCTCATGTTCAAGGTACCAAAGCCAGCTGAAAAGTCAATAATCGATACCTAAAACTTGAATTGTACTACATCTTACTGGCTATTACATCAACTTAGAAGCTTCATCTGTGTTCTACTATGGTGATTTTAGTGTCTCCGCATACTGCAGCACGCGACATAGCTTCGCAGACGATAAGTACAACCGTTTCAGAGAGAAGAGCGGCCAATGAGACGATCTGGCTTTAAGTCGATTCGATAACAAATGACGAAAACGGACGGATTTCTCAGGTTTTTACTACATATGAACACTTTTCACATTCCCCCGTGCAACTCGGCTGCTAGTCCTCCTTACATGCAGAATCTTAAGGTCCTAGCTCATGTCCAAGGCACCAAAGCCAGCTAAAAAGTCAATAATCGATATCTAAAACTTGAATTGTACTACTTCTTACTGGCTATTACATCAACTTAGAAGCATCATCTGTGTTCTACTATGGTGCTTTTACTGTCTCCGCATACCGCAGAACGCCACATAGCTTTGCAGACGATAAGTACAACCGTTTCAGAGAGAAGAGCGGCCAATGTGACGATCTGGCTTTAAGTCGATTCGATAACAAATGACGAAAACGGACGGATTTCTCAGGTTTTTACTACATATGAACACTTTTCACATTCTCCCGTGCAACTCGGCTGCTAGTCCTCCTTTCATGCAGAATCTTAAGGTCCTAGCTCAAGTCCAAGGCACCAAAGCCAGCTAAAAAGTCAATATTCAATACCTAAAACTTGAATTGTACTACTTCTTACTGGCTATTACATCAACTTAGAAGCTTCATCTGTGTTCTACTATGGTGCTTTTAGTGTCTCCGCATACCGCAGCACGCGACATAGCTTTGCAGACGATAAGTACAACCGTTTCGGAGAGAAGAGCGGCCAATGTGACGATCTGGCTTTAAGTATATTCGATAACAAATGACGTAAACGGACGGATGTATCAGATTTTTACTACATATGAACATTTTTCACATTCTCCCGTGCAACTCGGCTGCTAGTCCTCCTTTCATGCAGAATCTTAAGGTCCTAGCTCATGTCCAAGGTACCAAAGCCAGTTAAAAGTCAATAATCGATACCTAAAACTTGAATTGTACTACTTCTTACTGGCTATTACATCAACTTATAAGCTTCATCTGTGTTCTACTATGGTGATTTTAGTGTCTCCGCATACCGCAACACGCGACATAGCTTTGCAGACGATAAGTACAACCGTTTCAGAGAGAAGAGCGACCAATGTGACGATCTGGCTTTAAGTCGATTCGATAACAAATGACGAAAACGGACCGATTTCTCGGGTTTTTACTACATATGAACACTTTTCACATTCTCCCGTGCAACTTGGCTCCTCGTCCTCCTTTCATGCAGAATCTTAAGGTCTTAGCTCATGTCCAAGGCACCAAAGCCAGCTAAAAAGTCAATATTCAATACCTAAAACTTGAATTGTACTACATCTTACTGGCTATTACATCAACTTAGAAGCTTCAGCTGTGTTCTACTATGGTGATTTTAGTGTCTCCGCATACCGCAGCACGCGACATAGCTTCGCAGACGATAAGTACAACCGTTTCAGAGAGAAGAGCGGCCAATGAGACGATCTGGCTTTAAGTCGATTCGACAACAAATGACGAAAACGGACGGATTTCTCAGGTTTTTACTACATATGAACACTTTTCACATTCTCCCGTGCAACTCGGCTGCTAGTCCTCCTTACATGGAGAATCTTTAGGTCCTAGCTCATGTCCAAGGCACCAAAGCCAGCTAAAAAGTCAATAATCGATACCTAAAACTTGAATTGTACTACTTCTTACTGGCTATTACATCAACTTAGAAGCATCATCTGTGTTCTACTATGGTGCTTTTACTGTCTCCGCATACCGCAGCACGCCACATATCTTTGCAGACGATAAGTACAACCGTTTCAGAGAGAAGAGTATCCAATGTGACGATCTGGCTTTAAGTCGATTCGATAACAAATGACGAAAACGGACGGATGTCTCAGGTTTTTACTACATATGAACACTATTCACATTCTCCCGTGCAACTCGGCTGCTAGTCCTCCTTTCATGCAAAATCTTAATTTCCTAGCTGATGTCCAAGGCACCAAAGAAGGGTAAAAAGTCAATAACCGATACCTAAAACTTGAATTGTACTACTTCTTACTGGCTATTACATCAACTTAGAAGCTTCATCTGTGTTCTACTATGGTGCTTTTAGTGTCTCCGCATACCGCAGCACGCGACATAGCTTTGCAGACGATAAGTACAACCGTTTCAGAGAGAAGAGCGGCCAATGTGACGATCTGGCTTTAAGTAGATTCGATAACAAATGACGTAAACGGACGGATGTCTCAGATTTTTACTACATATGAACATTTTTCACATTCTCCCGTGCAACTCGGCTGCTAGTCCTCCTTTCATGCAGAATCTTAAGGTCCTAGCTCATGTCCAAGGTACCAAAGCCAGTTAAAAGTCAATAATCGATACCTCAAACTTGAATTGTACTACTTCTTACTGGCTATTACATCAACTTATAAGCTTCATCTGTGTTCTACTATGGTGATTTTAGTGTCTCCGCATACCGCAGCACGCGACATAGCTTTGCAGACGATAAGTACAAGTGTTTCAGAGAGAAGAGCGGCCAATGTGACGATCTGGCTTTAAGTCGATTCGATAACAAATGACGAAAACGGACGGATTTCTCAGGTTTTTACTACATATGAACACTTTTCACATTCTCCCGTGCAACTCGGCTGCTAGTCCTCCTTTCATGCAGAATGTTAAGGTCCTAGCTCATGTCCAAGGCACAAAAGCCAGCTAAAAAGTCAATAATCGATACCTAAAACTTGAATTGTACTACTTCTTACTGGCTATTACATCAACTTAGAAGCATCATCTGTGTTCTAATATGGTGCTTTTACTGTCTCCGCATACCGCAGAACGCCACATAGCTTTGCAGACGATAAGTACAACCGTTTCAGAGAGAAGAGCGGCCAATGTGACGATCTGGCTTTAAGTCGATTCGATAACAAATTACGAAAACGGACGGATTTCTCAGGTTTTTACTACATATGAACACTATTCACATTCTCCCGTGCAACTCGGCTGCTAGTCCTCCTTCATGCAAAATCTTAATTCCCTAGCTCATGTCCAACGCACCAAAGAAGGGTAAAAAGTCAATAACCGATACCTAAAACTTGAATTGTACTACTTCTTACTGGCTATTACATCAACTTAGAAGCTTCATCTGTGTTCTACTATGGTGCTTTTAGTGTGTCCGCATAACGCAGCACGCGACATAGCTTTGCAGACGATAAGTACAAGTGTTTCAGAGAGAAGAGCGGCCAATGTGACGACCTGGCTTGAAGAAGATTCGATAACAAATGACGAAAACGGACGGAATTCTAGGTTTTTACTACATATGAACACTTTTCATATTCTCCCGTGCAACTCCGCTGCTAATCCTCCTTTCATGCAGAAGCTGAAGGTCCTAGCTCATGTCCAAGGCACCAAAGCCAGCTAAAAAGTCAATAATCGATACCTAAAACTTGAATTGTACTACTTCTTACTGGCTATTACATCAACTTAGAAGCTTCATCTGTGTTCTACTATGGAGCTTTTACTGTCTCCGCAGACCGCAGCACGCGACATAGCTTTGCAGACGATAAGTACAACCGTTTCAGAGAGAAGAGCGGCCAATGTGACAATCTGGCTTTAAGTATATTCGATAACAAATGACGTAAACGGACGGATGTCTCAGGTTTTTACTACATATGAACATTTTTCACATTCTCCCGTGAAACTCGGCTGCTAGTCCTCCTTTCATGCAGAATCTTAAGGTTCTAGCTCATGTCCAAGGTACCAAAGCCAGCTGAAAAGTCAATAATCGATACCTAAAACTTGAATTGTACTACTTCTTACAGGCTATTACATCAACTTGTAAGCTTCATCTGTGTTCTACTATGGTGCTTTTAGTGTCTCCGCATACCGCAGCACGCGACATAGCTTTGCAGACGATAAGTACAAGTGTTTCAGAGAGAAGAGCGGCCAATGTGACGATCTGGCTTTAAGTCGATTCGATAACAAATGACGAAAACGGACGGATTTCTCAGGTTTTTACTACATATGAACACTTTTCACATTCTCCCGTGCAACTCGGCTGCTAGTCCTCCTTTCATGCAGAATGTTAAGGTCCTAGCTCATGTCCAAGGCACAAAAGCCAGCTAAAAAGTCAATAATCGATACCTAAAACTTGAACTGTACTACTTCTTACTGGCTATTACATCAACGTAGAAGCTTCATCTGTGTTCTGCTATGGTGCTTTTAGTGTCTCAGCATGCCGCAGCAAGCGACATAGCTTTGCAGACGATAAGTACAACCGTTTCAGAGAGAAGAGCGGCCAATGTGACGATCTGGCTTTAAGTCGATTCGATAACAAATGACGAAAACGGACGGATTTCTCAGGTTTTTACTACATATGAACACTTTTCACATTCTCCCGTGCAACTCGGCTGCTAGTCCTCCTTTCATGCAGAATGTTAAGGTCCTAGCTCATGTCCAAGGCACCAAAGCCAGCTAAAAAGTAAATAATCGATACCTAAAACTTGAATTGTACTACTTCTTACTGGCTAATACATCA
Organism: Schistocerca gregaria; assembly: GCF_023897955.1. NCBI lineage: Eukaryota > Metazoa > Arthropoda > Insecta > Orthoptera > Acrididae > Schistocerca > Schistocerca gregaria. The sequence continues at coordinate 3,642,750 of NW_026061829.1, forward strand.
ACTTAGAAGCTTCATCTGTGTTCTACTATGGTGCTTTTAGTGTCTCCGCATACCGCAGCACGCGACATAGCTTTGCAATCGATAAGTACATTCGTTTCAGAGAGAAGAGCGGCCAATGTGACGACCTGGCTTGAAGAAGATTCGATAACAAATGACGAAAACGGACGGAATTCTAGGTTTTTACTACATATGAACACTTTTCATATTCTCCCGTGCAACTCCGCTGCTAATCCTCCTTTCATGCAGAAGCTGAAGGTCCTAGCTCATGTCCAAGGCACCAAAGCCAGCTAAAAAGTCAATAATCGATACCTAAAACTTGAATTGTACTACTTCTTACTGGCTATTACATCAACTTAGAAGCTTCATCTGTGTTCTACTATGGAGCTTTTACTGTCTCCGCAGACCGCAGCACGCGACATAGCTTTGCAGACGATAAGTACAACCGTTTCAGAGAGAAGAGCGGCCAATGTGACAATCTGGCTTTAAGTATATTCGATAACAAATGACGTAAACGGACGGATGTCTCAGGTTTTTACTACATATGAACATTTTTCACATTCTCCCGTGAAACTCGGCTGCTAGTCCTCCTTTCATGCAGAATCTTAAGGTTCTAGCTCATGTCCAAGGTACCAAAGCCAGCTGAAAAGTCAATAATCGATACCTAAAACTTGAATTGTACTACTTCTTACAGGCTATTACATCAACTTGTAAGCTTCATCTGTGTTCTACTATGGTGCTTTTAGTGTCTCCGCATACCGCAGCACGCGACATAGCTTTGCAGACGATAAGTACAAGTGTTTCAGAGAGAAGAGCGGCCAATGTGACGATCTGGCTTTAAGTCGATTCGATAACAAATGACGAAAACGGACGGATTTCTCAGGTTTTTACTACATATGAACACTTTTCACATTCTCCCGTGCAACTCGGCTGCTAGTCCTCCTTTCATGCAGAATGTTAAGGTCCTAGCTCATGTCCAAGGCACAAAAGCCAGCTAAAAAGTCAATAATCGATACCTAAAACTTGAACTGTACTACTTCTTACTGGCTATTACATCAACGTAGAAGCTTCATCTGTGTTCTGCTATGGTGCTTTTAGTGTCTCAGCATGCCGCAGCAAGCGACATAGCTTTGCAGACGATAAGTACAACCGTTTCAGAGAGAAGAGCGGCCAATGTGACGATCTGGCTTTAAGTCGATTCGATAACAAATGACGAAAACGGACGGATTTCTCAGGTTTTTACTACATATGAACACTTTTCACATTCTCCCGTGCAACTCGGCTGCTAGTCCTCCTTTCATGCAGAATGTTAAGGTCCTAGCTCATGTCCAAGGCACCAAAGCCAGCTAAAAAGTCAATAATCGATACCTAAAACTTGAATTGTACTACTTCTTACTGGCTAATACATCAACTTAGAAGCATCATCTGTGTTCTAATATGGTGCTTTTACTGTCTCCGCATACCGCAGAACGCCACATAGCTTTGCAGACGATAAGTACAACCGTTTCAGAGAGAAGAGCGGCCAATGTGACGATCTGGCTTTAAGTCGATTCGATAACAAATGACGAAAACGGACGGATGTCTCAGGTTTTTACTACATATGAACACTATTCACATTCTCCCGTGCAACTCGGCTGCTAGTCCTCCTTCATGCAAAATCTTAATTTCCTAGCTCATGTCCAACGCACCAAAGAAGGGTAAAAAGTCAATAACCGATACCTAAAACTTGAATTGTACTACTTCTTACTGGCTATTACATCAACTTAGAAGCTTCATCTGTGTTCTACTATGGTGCTTTTAGTGTGTCCGCATACCGCAGCACGCGACATAGCTTTGCAGACGATAAGTACAACCGTTTCAGAGAGAAGAGCGGCCAATGTGACGACCTGGCTTGAAGAAGATTCGATAACAAATGACGAAAACGGACGGAATTCTAGGTTTTTACTACATATGAACACTTTTCATATTCTCCCGTGCAAATCGGCTGCTAGTCCTCCTTTCATGCAGAATGTTATGGTCCTAGCTCATGTCCAAGGCACATAAGCCAGCTAAAAAGTCAATAATCGATACCTAAAACTTTAATTGTACTACTTCTTCCTTTGTATTACATCAACTTAGAAGCTTCATCTGTGTTCTACTATGGTGCTTTTAGTGTCTCCGCATACCGCAGCACGCGACATAGCTTTGCAGACGATAAGTACAAGTGTTCAGAGAGAAGAGCGGCCAATGTGACGATCTGGCTTTAAGTCGATTCGATAACAAATGACGAAAACGGACGGATTTCTCAGGTTTTTACTACATATGAACACTTTTCACATTCTCCCGTGCAACTCGGCTGCTAGTCCTCCTTACATGCAGAATCTTAAGGTCCTACCTCATGTCCAAGGCACCAAAGCCAGCTAAAAAGTCAATAATCGATACCTAAAACTTGAATTGTACTACTTCTTACTGGCTATTACATCAACTTAGAAGCTTCATCTGTGTTCTACTATGGTGCTTTTAGTGTGTCCGCATAACGCAGCACGCGACATAGCTTTGCAGACGATAAGTACAAGTGTTTCAGAGAGAAGAGCGGCCAATGTGACGACCTGGCTTGAAGAAGATTCGATAACAAATGACGAAAACGGACGGAATTCTAGGTTTTTACTACATATGAACACTTTTCATATTCTCCCGTGCAACTCCGCTGCTAATCCTCCTTTCATGCAGAAGCTGAAGGTCCTAGCTCATGTCCAAGGCACCAAAGCCAGCTAAAAAGTCAATAATCGATACCTAAAACTTGAATTGTACTACTTCTTACTGGCTATTACATCAACTTAGAAGCTTCATCTGTGTTCTACTATGGAGCTTTTACTGTCTAAGCATACCGCAGCACGCGACATAGCTTTGCAGACGATAAGTACAACCGTTTCAGAGAGAAGAGCGGCCAATGTGACAATCTGGCTTTAAGTATATTCGATAACAAATGACGTAAACGGACGGATGTCTCAGGTTTTTTCTACATATGAACATTTTTCACATTCTCCCGTGAAACTCGGCTGCTAGTCCTCCTTTCATGCAGAATCTTAAGGTTCTAGCTCATGTCCAAGGTACCAAAGCCAGCTGATAAGTCAATAATCGATACCTAAAACTTGAATTGTACTACTTCTTACAGGCTATTACATCAACTTGTAAGCTTCATCTGTGTTCTACTATGGTGATTTTAGTGTCTCCGCATACCGCAGCACGCGACATAGCTTTGCAGACGATAAGTACAACCGTTTCTGAGACAAGAGCGGCCAATGAGACGATCTGGCTTTAAGTCGATTCGATAACAAGTGACGAAACCGGACCGATTTCTCAGGTTTTTACTACATATGAACACTTTTCACATTCTCCCGTGCAACTCGGCTGCTAGTCCTCCTTTCATGCAGAATGTTAAGGTCCTAGCTCATGTCCAAGGCACAAAAGCCAGCTAAAGAGTCAATAATCGATACCTAAAACTTGAACTGTACTACTTCTTACTGGCTATTACATCAACGTAGAAGCTTCATCTGTGTTCTGCTATGGTGCTTTTAGTGTCTCAGCATGCCGCAGCAAGCGACATAGCTTTGCAGACGATAAGTACAACCGTTTCAGAGAGAAGAGCGGCCAATGTGACGATCTGGCTTTAAGTCGATTCGATAACAAATGACGAAAACGGACGGATTTCTCAGGTTTTTACTACATATGAACACTTTTCACATTCTCCCGTGCAACTCGGCTGCTAGTCCTCCTTTCATGCAGAATGTTAAGGTCCTAGCTCATGTCCAAGGCACCAAAGCCAGCTAAAAAATCAATAATCGATACCTAAAACTTGAATTGTACTACTCCTTACTGGCTAATACATCAACTTAGAAGCTTCATCTGTGTTCTACTATGGTGCTTTTAGTGTCTCCGCATACCGCAGCACGTGACATAGCTTTGCAATCGATAAGTACAACCGTTTTAGAGAGAAGAGCTGCCAATGTGACGATCTGGCTTTAAGACGATTCGATAACAAATGACGAAAACGGACGGATTTCTCAGGTTTTTACTACATATGAACACTTTTCACATTCTCCCGTGCAAATCGGCTGCCAGTCCTCCTTTCATGCAGAATCTTAAGGTCCTAGCTCATGTCCAAGGCACCAAAGCCAGCTAAAAAGTCAATAATCGATACCTAAAACTTGAATTGTACTACTTCTTACTGGCTATTACATCAACTTAGAAGCATCATCTGTGTTCTAATATGGTGCTTTTACTGTCTCCGCATACCGCAGAACGCCACATAGCTTTGCAGACGATAAGTACAACCGTTTCAGAGAGAAGAGCGGCCAATGTGACGATCTGGCTTTAAGTCGATTCGATAACAAATGACGAAAACGGACGGATGTCTCAGGTTTTTATTACATATGAACACTATTCACATTCTCCCGTGCAACTCGGCTGCTAGTCCTCCTTCATGCAAAATCTTAATTTCCTAGCTCATGTCCAACGCACCAAAGAAGGGTAAAAAGTCAATAACCGATACCTAAAACTTGAATTGTACTACTTCTTACTGGCTATTACATCAACTTAGAAGCTTCATCTGTGTTCTACTATGGTGCTTTTAGTGTGTCCGCATACCGCAGCACGCGACATAGCTTTGCAGACGATAAGTACAAGTGTTTCAGGGAGAAGAGCGGCCAATGTGACGACCTGGCTTGAAGAAGATTCGATAACAAATGACGAAAACGGACGGAATTCTAGGTTTTTACTACATATGAACACTTTTCATATTCTCCCGTGCAAATCGGCTGCTAGTCCTCCTTTCATGCAGAATGTTATGGTCCTAGCTCATGTCCAAGGCACCAAAGCCAGCTAAAAAGTCAATAATCGATACCTAAAACTTTAATTGTACTACCTCTTCCTTTGTATTACATCAACTTAGAAGCTTCATCTGTGTTCTACTATGGTGCTTTTAGTGTCTCCGCATACCGCAGCACGCGACATAGCTTTGCAGACGATAAGTACAAGTGTTCAGAGAGAAGAGCGGCCAATGTGACGATCTGGCTTTAAGTCGATTCGATAACAAATGACGAAAACGGACGGATTTCTCAGGTTTTTACTACATATGAACACTTTTCACATTCTCCCGTGCAACTCGGCTGCTAGTCCTCCTTACATGCAGAATCTTAAGGTCCTAGCTCATGACCAAGGCACCAAAGCCAGCTAAAAAGTCAATAATCGATACCTAAAACTTGAATTGTACTACTTCTTACTGGCTATTACATCAACTTAGAAGCTTCATCTGTGTTCTACTATGGTGCTTTTAGTGTGTCCGCATAACGCAGCACGCGACATAGCTTTGCAGACGATAAGTACAAGTGTTTCAGAGAGAAGAGCGGCCAATGTGACGACCTGGCTTGAAGAAGATTCGATAACAAATGACGAAAACGGACGGAATTCTAGGTTTTTACTACATATGAACACTTTTCATATTCTCCCGTGCAACTCCGCTGCTAATCCTCCTTTCATGCAGAAGCTGAAGGTCCTAGCTCATGTCCAAGGCACCAAAGCCAGCTAAAAAGTCAATAATCGATACCTAAAACTTGAATTGTACTACTTCTTACTGGCTATTACATCAACTTAGAAGCTTCATCTGTGTTCTACTATGGAGCTTTTACTGTCTCCGCATACCGCAGCACGCGACATAGCTTTGCAGACGATAAGTACAACCGTTTCAGAGAGAAGAGCGGCCAATGTGACAATCTGGCTTTAAGTATATTCGATAACAAATGACGTAAACGGACGGATGTCTCAGGTTTTTTCTACATATGAACATTTTTCACATTCTCCCGTGAAACTCGGCTGCTAGTCCTCCTTTCATGCAGAATCTTAAGGTTCTAGCTCATGTCCAAGGTACCAAAGCCAGCTGAAAAGTCAATAATCGATACCTAAAACTTGAATTGTACTACTTCTTACAGGCTATTACATCAACTTGTAAGCTTCATCTGTGTTCTACTATGGTGCTTTTAGTGTCTCAGCATACCGCAGAACGCCACATAGCTTTGCAATCGATAAGTACAACCGTTTCAGAGAGAAGAGCAGCTAATTTGACGATCTGGCTTTAAGTCGATTCGATAACAAATGACGAAAACGGACGGATTTCTCAGGTTTTTACTACATATGAACACTTTTCACATTCTCCCGTGCAACTCGGCTGCCAGTCCTCCTTTCTTGCAGAATCTTAAGGTCCTAGCTCATGTCCAAGGCACCAAAGCCAGCTAAAAAGTCAATAATCGATACCTAAAACTTGAATTGTACTACTTCTTACTGGCTATTACATCAACTTAGAAGCTTCATCTGTGTCCTACTATGGTGCTTTTACTGTCTCCGCATACCGCAGAACGCCACATAGCTTTGCAGACGATAAGTACAACCGTTTCAGAGAGAAGAGCGGCTAATGTGACGATCTGGCTTTAAGTCGATTCGATAACAAATGACGAAAACGGACGGATGTCTCAGGTTTTTACTACATATGAACACTATTCACATTCTCCCGTGCAACTCGGCTGCAAGTCCTCCTTTCATGCAAAATCTTAATTTCCTGGCTGATGTCCAAGGCACCAAAGAAGGGTAAAAAGTCAATAACCGATACCTAAAACTTGAATTGTACTACTTCTTACTGGCTATTACATCAACTTAGAAGCTTCATCTGTGTCCTACTATGGTGCTTTTAGTGTCTCCGCATACCGAAGCACGCGACATAGCTTTGCAGACAAAAAGTACTACCGTTTCAGAGAGAAGAGCGGCCAATGGGACGATCTGGCTTTACGTCGATTCGATAACAAATGACGAAACCGGAAGGATTTCTCAGGTTTTTACTACATATGAACACTTTTCACATTCTCCCGTGCAAATCGGCTGCTAGTCCTCCTTTCATGCAGAATCATAAGGTCCTAGCTCATGTCCAAGGCACCAAAGCCAGCTAAAAAGTCAATAATCGATACCTAAAACTTGAATTGTACTACCTATTACTGGCTATTACATCAACTTAGAAGCTTTATCTGTGTTCTACTATGGTGCTTTTAGTGTCTCAGAATACCGCAGCACGCGACATAGCTTTGCAGACGATAAGTACAACCGTTTCAGAGAGAAGAGCGGCCAATGTGACGATCTGGCTTGAAGAAGATTCGATAACAAATGACGAAAACGGACGGATTTCTAGGTTTTTACTACATATGAACACTTTTCATATTCTCCCGTGCAACTCCGCTGCTAATCCTCCTTTCATGCAGAAGCTGAAGGTCCTAGCTCATGTCCAAGGCACCAAAGCCAGCTAAAAAGTCAATAATCGATACCTAAAACTTGAATTGTACTACTTCTTACTGGCTATTACATCAACTTAGAAGCTTCATCTGTGTTCTACTATGGAGCTTTTACTGTCTCCGCATACCGCAGCACGCGACATAGCTTTGCAGACGATAAGTACAACCGTTTCAGAGAGAAGAGCGGCCAATGTGACAATCTGGCTTTAAGTATATTCGATAACAAATGACGTAAACGGACGGATGTCTCAGGTTTTTTCTACATATGAACATTTTTCACATTCTCCCGTGAAACTCGGCTGCTAGTCCTCCTTTCATGCAGAATCTTAAGGTTCTAGCTCATGTCCAAGGTACCAAAGCCAGCTGAAAAGTCAATAATCGATACCTAAAACTTGAATTGTACTACTTCTTACAGGCTATTACATCAACTTGTAAGCTTCATCTGTGTTCTACTATGGTGATTTTAGTGTCTCCGCATACCGCAGCACGCGACATAGCTTTGCAGACGATAAGTACAACCGTTTCTGAGACAAGAGCGGCCAATGAGACGATCTGGCTTTAAGTCGATTCGATAACAAGTGACGAAACCGGACCGATTTCTCAGGTTTTTACTACATATGAACACTTTTCACATTCTCCCGTGAAACTCGGCTGCTAGTCCTCCTTTCATGCAGAATGTTAAGGTCCTAGCTCATGTCCAAGGCACCAAAGCCAGCTAAAAAGTCAAAAATCGATACCTAAAACTTGAACTGTACTACTTCTTACTGGCTATTACATCGACGTAGAAGCTTCATCTGTGTTCTACTATGGTGCTTTTAGTGTCTCCGCATACCGCAGCACGCGACATAGCTTTGCAGACGATAAGTACAACCGTTTCGGAGAGAAGAGCGGCCAATGTGACGATCTGGCTTTAAGTATATTCGATAACAAATGACGTAAACGGACGGATGTCTCAGATTTTTACTACATATGAACATTTTTCACATTCTCCCGTGCAACTCGGCTGCTAGTCCTCCTTTCATGCAGAATCTTAAGGTCCTAGCTCATGTCCAAGGTACCAAAGCCAGTTAAAAGTCAATAATCGATACCTAAAACTTGAATTGTACTACTTCTTACTGGCTATTACATCAACTTATAAGCTTCATCTGTGTTCTACTATGGTGATTTTAGTGTCTCCGCATACCGCAGCACGCGACATAGCTTTGCAGACGATAAGTACAACCGTATCAGAGAGAAGAGCGACCAATGAGACGATCTGGCTTTAAGTCGATTCGATAACAAATGACGAAAACGGACCGATTTCTCGGGTTTTTACTACATATGAACACTTTTCACATTCTCCCGTGCAACTTGGCTCCTCGTCCTCCTTTCATGCAGAATCTTAAGGTCCTAGCTCATGTCCAAGGCACCAAAGCCAGCTAAAAAGTCAATATTCAATACCTAAAACTTGAATTGTACTACATCTTACTGGCTATTACATCAACTTAGAAGCTTCAGCTGTGTTCTACTATGGTGATTTTAGTGTCTCCGCATACCGCAGCACGCGACATAGCTTCGCAGACGATAAGTACAACCGTTTCAGAGAGAAGAGCGGCCAATGAGACGATCTGGCTTTAAGTCGATTCGATAACAAATGACGAAAACGGACGGATTTCTCAGGTTTTTACTACATATGAACACTTTTCACATTCTCCCGTGCAACTCGGCTGCTAGTCCTCCTTACATGCAGAATCTTAAGGTCCTAGCTGATGTCCAAGGCACCAAAGAAGGGTAAAAAGTCAATAACCGATACCTAAAACTTGAATTGTACTACTTCTTACTGGCTATTACATCAACTTAGAAGCTTCATCTGTGTTCTACTATGGTGCTTTTAGTGTCTCCGCATACCGCAGCACGCGACATAGCTTTGCAGACGATAAGTACAACCGTTTCAGAGAGAAGAGCGGCCAATGTGACGAACTGGCTTTAAGTAGATTCGATAACAAATGACGTAAACGGACGGATGTCTCAGATTTTTACTACATATGAACATTTTTCACATTCTCCCGTGCAACTCGGCTGCTAGTCCTCCTTTCATGCAGAATCTTAAGGTCCTAGCTCATGTCCAAGGTACCAAAGCCAGCTAAAAAGTCAATAATCGATACCTAAAACTTGAATTGTACTACTTCTTACTGGCTATTACATCAACTTATAAGCTTCATCTGTGTTCTACTATGGTGATTTTAGTGTCTCCGCATACCGCAGCACGCGACATAGCTTTGCAGACGATAAGTACTACCGTTTCAGAGAGAAGAGCGGCCAATGTGACGATCTGGCTTTACGTCGATTCGATAACAAATGACGAAACCGGAAGGATTTCTCAGGTTTTTACTACATATGAACACTTTTCACATTCTCCAGTGCAACTTGGCTCCTCGTCCTGCTTTCATGCAGAATCATAAGGTCCTAGCTCATGTCCAAGGTACCAAAGCCAGCTAAAAAGTCAAAAATCGATACCTAAAAACTGAATTGTACTACTTCTTACTGGCTATTACATCAACTTAGAAGCTTTATCTGTGTTCTACTATGGTGCTTTTAGTGTCTCAGAATACCGCAGCACGCGACATAGCTTTGCAGACGATAAGTACAACCGTTTCAGAGAGAAGAGCGGCCAATGTGACGATCTGGCTTGAAGAAGATTCGATAACAAATGACGAAAACGGACGGATTTCTAGGTTTTTACTACATATGAACACTTTTCATATTCTCCCGTGCAACTCCGCTGCTAATCCTCCTTTCATGCAGAAGCTTAAGGTCCTAGCTCATGTCCAAGGCACCAAAGCCTGCTAAAAAGTCAATAATCGATACCTAAAACTTGAATTGTACTACTTCTTACTGGCTATTACATCAAATTAGAAGCTTCATCTGTGTTCTACTATGGTGCTTTTACTGTCTCCGCATACCGCAATACGCGACATAGGTTTGCACACGATAAGTACAACCGTTTCAGAGAAGAAGAGCGGCCAATGTGACGATGTGGCTTTAAGTAGATTCGATAACAAATGACGTAAACGGACGGATGTCTCAGGTTTTTACTACATATGAACATTTTTCACATTCTCCCGTGCAACTCGGCTGCTAGTCCTCCTTTCATGCAGAATCTTAAGGTCCTAGCTCATGTTCAAGGTACCAAATCCAGCTGAAAAGTCAATTATCGATACCTAAAACTTGAATTGTACTACATCTTACTGGCTATTACATCAACTTAGAAGCTTCATCTGTGTTCTACTATGGTGATTTTAGTGTCTCCGCATACCGCAGCACGCGACATAGCTTTGCAGACGATAAGTACAACCGTTTCAGAGAGAAGAGCGGCCAATGAGACGATCTGGCTTTAAGTCGATTCGATAACAAATGACGAAAACGGACGGATTTCTCAGGTTTTTACTACATATGATCACTTTTCACATTCCCCCGTGCAACTCGGCTGCTAGTCCTAATTACATGCAGAATCTTAAGGTCCTAGCTCATGTCCAAGGCACCAAAGCCAGCTAAAAAGTCAATAATCGATACCTAAAACTTGAATTGTACTACTTCTTACTGGCTATTACATCAACTTAGAAGCATCATCTGTGTTCTACTATGGTGCTTTTACTGTCTCCGCATACCGCAGAACGCCACATAGCTTCGCAGACGATAAGTACAACCGTTTCAGAGAGAAGAGCGGCCAATGAGACGATCTGGCTTTAAGTCGATTCGATAACAAATGACGAAAACGGACGGATTTCTCAGGTTTTTACTACATATGAACACTTTTCACATTCTCCCGTTCAACTCGGCTGCTAGTCCTCCTTACATGCAGAATCTTAAGGTCCTAGCTCATGTCCAAGGCACCAAAGCCAGCTAAAAAGTCAATAATCGATACCTAATACTTGAATTGTACTACTTCTTACTGGCTATTACATCAACTTAGAAGCATCATCTGTGTTCTACTATGGTGCTTTTACTGTCTCCGCATACCGCAGAACGCCACATAGCTTTTCAGACGATAAGTACAACCGTTTCAGAGAGAAGAGCGGCCAATGTGACGATCTGGCTTGAAGTCGATTCGATAACAAATGACGAAAACGGACGGATGTCTCAGGTTTTTACTACATATGAACACTATTCACATTCTCCCGTGCAACTCGGCTGCTAGTCCTCCTTTCATGCAAAATCTTAATTTCCTAGCTGATGTCCAAGGCACCAAAGAAGGGTAAAAAGTCAATAACCGATACCTAAAACTTGAATTGTACTACTTCTTACTGGCTATTACATCAACTTAGAAGCTTCATCTGTGTTCTACTATGGTGCTTTTACTGTCTCCGCATACCGCAGAACGCCACATAGCTTTTCAGACGATAAGTACAACCGTTTCAGAGAGAAGAGCGACCAATGAGACGATCTGGCTTTAAGTCGATTCGATAACAAATGACGAAAACGGACCTATTTCTCGGGTTTTTACTACATATGAACACTTTTCACATTCTCCCGTGCAACTTGGCTCCTCGTCCTCCTTTCATGCAGAATCTTAAGGTCCGAGCTCATGTCCAAGGCACCAAAGCCAGCTAAAAAGTCAATATTCAATACCTAAAACTTGAATTGTACTACTTCTTACTGGCTATTACATCAACTTAGAAGCTTCATCTGTGTTCTACTATGGTGCTTTTAGTGTCTCAGCATACCGCAGCACGCGACATAGCTTTGCAGAGGATAAGTACAAGTGTTTCAGAGAGAAGAGCGACCAATGTGACGATCTGGCTTTAAGTCGATTCGATAACAAATGACGAAAACGGACGGATTTCTCAGGATTTTACTACATATGAACACTTTTCACATTCTCCCGTGCAACTCGGCTGCTAGTCCTCCTTACATGCAGAATCTTAAGGTCCTAGCTCATGTCCAAGGCACCAAAGCCAGCTAAAAAGTCAATAATCGATACCTAAAACTTGAATTGTACTACTTCTTACTGGCTATTACATCAACTTAGAAGCATCATCTGTGTTCTACTATGGTGCTTTTACTGTCTCCGCATACCGCAGAACGCCACATAGCTTTTCAGACGATAAGTACAACCGTTTCAGAGAGAAGAGCGGCCAATGTGACGATCTGGCTTTAAGTCGATTCGATAACAAATGACGAAAACGGACGGATGTCTCAGGTTTTTACTACATATGAACACTATTCACATTCTCCCGTGCAACTCGGCTGCTAGTCCTCCTTTCATGCAAAATCTTAATTTCCTAGCTGATGTCCAAGGCACCAAAGAAGGGTAAAAAGTCGATAACCGATACCTAAAACTTGAATTGTACTACTTCTTACTGGCTATTACATCAACTTAGAAGCTTCATCTGTGATCTACTATGGTGCTTTTAGTGTCTCCGCATACCGCAGCACGCGACATGGCTTTGCAGACGATAAGTACAACCATTTCAGAGAGAAGAGCGGCCAATGTGACGAACTGGCTTTAAGTAGATTCGATAACAAATGACGTAAACGGACGGATGTCTCAGATTTTTACTACATATGAACATTTTTCACATTCTCCCGTGCAACTCGGCTGCTAGTCCTCCTTTCATGCAGAATCTTAAGCTTCTAGCTCATGTCCAAGTTACCAAAGCCAGCTAAAAAGTCAATAATCGATACCTAAAACTTGAATTGTACTACTTCTTACTGGCTATTACATCAACTTATAAGCTTCATCTGTGTTCTACTATGGTGATTTTAGTGTCTCCGCATAACGCAGCACGCGACATAGCTTTGCAGACGATAAGTACAACCGTTTCAGAGAGAAGAGCGGCCAATGTGACGATCTGGCTTGAAGAAGATTCGATAACAAATGACGAAAACGGACGGATTTCTAGGTTTTTACTACATATGAACACTTTTCATATTCTCCCGTGCAACTCCGCTGCTAATCCTCCTTTCATGCAGAAGCTTAAGGTCCTAGCTCATGTCCAAGGCACCAAAGCCAGCTAAAAAGTCAATAATCGATACCAAAAACTTGAATTGTACTACTTCTTACTGGCTATTACATCAAATTAGAAGCTTCATCTGTGTTCTACTATGGTGCTTTTACTGTCTCCGCATACCGCAATACGCGACATAGGTTTGCACACGATAAGTACAACCGTTTCAGAGAAGAAGAGCGGCCAATGTGACGATCTGGCTTTAAGTAGATTCGATAACAAATGACGTAAACGGACGGATGTCTCAGGTTTTTACTACATATGAACATTTTTCACATTCTCCCGTGCAACTCGGCTGCTAGTCCTCCTTTCATGCAGAATCTTAAGGTCCTAGCTCATGTTCAAGGTACCAAAGCCAGCTGAAAAGTCAATAATCGATACCTAAAACTTGAATTGTACTACATCTTACTGCCTATTACATCAACTTAGAAGCTTCATCTGTGTTCTACTATGGTGATTTTAGTGTCTCCGCATACCGCAGCACGCGACATAGCTTTGCAGACGATAAGTACAACCGTTTCAAAGAGAAGAGCGGCCAATGAGACGATCTGGCTTTAAGTCGATTCGATAACAAATGACGAAAACGGACGGATTTCTCAGGTTTTTACTACATATGATCACTTTTCACATTCCCCCGTGCAACTCGGCTGCTAGTCCTAATTACATGCAGAATCTTAAGGTCCTAGCTCATGTCCAAGGCACCAAAGCCAGCTAAAAAGTCAATAATCGATACCTAAAACTTGAATTGTACTACTTCTTACTGGCTATTACATCAACTTAGAAGCATCATCTGTGTTCTACTATGGTGCTTTTACTGTCTCCGCATACCGCAGAACGCCACATAGCTTTGCAGACGATAAGTACAACCGTTTCAGAGAGAAGAGCGGCCAATGTGACGATCTGGCTTTAAGTCGATTCGATAACAAATGACGAAAACGGACGGATGTCTCAGGTTTTTACTACATATGAACACTTTTCACATTCTCCCGTGCAACTTGGCTCCTCGTCCTCCTTTCATGCAGAATCTTAAGGTCCTAGCTCATGTCCAAGGCACCAAAGCCAGCTAAAAAGTCAATATTCAATACCTAAAACTTGAATTGTACTACATCTTACTGGCTATTACATCAACTTAGAAGCTTCAGCTGTGTTCTACTATGGTGATTTTAGTGTCTCAGCATACCGCAGCACGCGACATAGCTTCGCAGACGATAAGTACAACCGTTTCAGAGAGAAGAGCGGCCAATGAGACGATCTGGCTTTAAGTCGATTCGATAACAAATGACGAAAACGGACGGATTTCTCAGGTTTTTACTACATATGAACACTTTTCACATTCTCCCGTGCAACTCGGCTGCTAGTCCTCCTTACATGCAGTATCTTAAGGTCCTAGCTCATGTCCAAGGCACCAAAGCCAGCTAAAAAGTCAATAATCGATACCTAATACTTGAATTGTACTACTTCTTACTGGCTATTACATCAACTTAGAAGCATCATCTGTGTTCTACTATGGTGCTTTTACTGTCTCCGCATACCGCAGAACGCCACATAGCTTTGCAGACGATAAGTACAACCGTTTCAGAGAGAAGAGCGGCCAATGTGACGATCTGGCTTTAAGTCGATTCGATAACAAATGACGAAAACGGACGGATGTCTCAGGTTTTTACTACATATGAACACTATTCACATTCTCCCGTGCAACTCGGCTGCTAGTCCTCCTTTCATGCAAAATCTTAATTTCCTAGCTGATGTCCAAGGCACCAAAGAAGGGTAAAAAGTCAATAACCGATACCTAAAACTTGAATTGTACTACTTCTTAGTGGCTATTACATCAACTTAGAAGCTTCATCTGTGTTCTACTATGGTGCTTTTAGTGTCTCCGCATACCGCAGCACGCGACATAGCTTTGCAGACGATAAGTACAACCGTTTCAGAGAGAAGAGCGACCAATGAGACGATCTGGCTTTAAGTCGATTCGATAACAAATGACGAAAACGGACCGATTTCTCGGGTTTTTACTACATATGAACACTTTTCACATTCTCCCGTGCAACTTGGCTCCTCGTCCTCCTTTCATGCAGAATCTTAAGGTCCGAGCTCATGTCCAAGGCACCAAAGCCAGCTAAAAAGTCAATATTCAATACCTAAAACTTGAATTGTACTACTTCTTACTGGCTATTACATCAACTTAGAAGCTTCATCTGTGTTCTACTATGGTGCTTTTAGTGTCTCAGCATACCGCAGCACGCGACATAGCTTTGCAGAGGATAAGTACAAGTGTTTCAGAGAGAAGAGCGACCAATGTGACGATCTGGCTCTAAGTCGATTCGATAACAAATGACGAAAACGGACGGATTTCTCAGGTTTTTACTACATATGAACACTTTTCACATTCTCCCGTGCAACTCGGCTGCTAGTCCTCCTTACATGCAGAATCTTAAGGTCCTAGCTCATGTCCAAGGCACCAAAGCCAGCTAAAAAGTCAATAATCGATACCTAATACTTGAATTGTACTACTTCTTACTGGCTATTACATCAACTTAGAAGCATCATCTGTGTTCTACTATGGTGCTTTTACTGTCTCCGCATACCGCAGAACGCCACATAGCTTTGCAGACGATAAGTACAACCGTTTCAGAGAGAAGAGCGGCCAATGTGACGATCTGGCTTTAAGTCGATTCGATAACAAATGACGAAAACGGACGGATGTCTCAGGTTTTTACTACATATGAACACTATTCACATTCTCCCGTGCAACTCGGCTGCTAGTCCTCCTTTCATGCAAAATCTTAATTTCCTAGCTGAAGTCCAAGGCACCAAAGAAGGGTAAAAAGTCAATAACCGATACCTAAAACTTGAATTGTACTACTTCTTACTGGCTATTACATCAACTTAGAAGCTTCATCTGTGTT
Source organism: Schistocerca gregaria (assembly GCF_023897955.1). Classification (NCBI taxonomy): domain Eukaryota; kingdom Metazoa; phylum Arthropoda; class Insecta; order Orthoptera; family Acrididae; genus Schistocerca; species Schistocerca gregaria. The sequence continues at coordinate 3,658,953 of NW_026061829.1, forward strand.
CTACTATGGTGCTTTTAGTGTCTCCGCATACCGCAGCACGCGACATAGCTTTGCAGACGATAAGTACAACCATTTCAGAGAGAAGAGCGGCCAATGTGACGAACTGGCTTTAAGTAGATTCGATAACAAATGACGTAAACGGACGGATGTCTCAGATTTTTATTACATATGAACATTTTTCACATTCTCCCGAGCAACTCGGCTGCTAGTCCTCCTTTCATGCAGAATCTTAAGCTTCTAGCTCATGTCCAAGGTACCAAAGCCAGCTAAAAAGTCAATAATCGATACCTAAAACTTGAATTGTACTACTTCTTACTGGCTATTACATCAACTTATAAGCTTCATCTGTGTTCTACTATGGTGATTTTAGTGTCTCCGCATACCGCAGCACGCGACATAGCTTTGCAGACGATAAGTACTACCGTTTCAGAGAGAAGAGCGGTCAATGTGACGATCTGGCTTTACGTCGATTCGATAACAAATGACGAAACCGGAAGGATTTCTCAGGTTTTTACTACATATGAACACTTTTCACATTCTCCCCTGCAACTTGGCTCCTCGTCCTTCTTTCATGCAGAATCATAAGGTCTTAGCTCATGTCCAAGGCACCAAAGCCAGCTAAAAAGTCAATTATCGATACCTAAAACTTGAATTGTACTACTTCTTACTGGCTATTACATCAACTTAGAAGCTTTATCTGTGTTCTACTATGGTGCTTTTAGTGTCTCAGAATACCGCAGCACGCGACATAGCTTTGCAGACGATAAGTACAACCGTTTCAGATAGAAGAGCGGCCAATGTGACGATCTGGCTTGAAGAAGATTCGAAAACAAATGACGAAAACGGACGGATTTCTAGGTTTTTACTACATATGAACACTTTTCATATTCTCCCGTGCAACTCCGCTGCTAATCCTCCTTTCATGCAGAATCTTAAGGTCCTAGCTCATGTTCAAGGTACCAAAGCCAGCTGAAAAGTCAATAATCGATACCTAAAACTTGAATTGTACTACTTCTTACTGGCTATTACATCAACTTAGAAGCATCATCTGTGTTCTACTATGGTGCTTTTACTGTCTCCGCATACCGCAGAACGCCACATAGCTTTGCAGACGATAAGTACAACCGTTTCAGAGAGAAGAGCGGCCAATGTGACGATCTGGCTTTAAGTCGATTCGATAACAAATGACGAAAACGGACGGATGTCTCAGGTTTTTGCTACATATGAACACTATTCACATTCTCCCGTGCAACTCGGCTGCTAGTCCTCCTTTCATGCAAAATCTTAATTTTCTAGCTGATGTCCAAGGCACCAAAGAAGGGTAAAAAGTCAATAACCGATACCTAAAACTTGAATTGTACTACTTCTTACTGGCTATTACATCAACTTAGAAGCTTCATCTGTGTTCTACTATGGTGATTTTAGTGTCTCCGCATACCGCAGCACGCGACATAGCTTTGCAGACGATAAGTACAACCGTTTCGGAGAGAAGAGCGGCCAATGTGACGATCTGGCTTTAAGTATATTCGATAACAAATGACGTAAACGGACGGATGTCTCAGATTTTTACTACATATGAACATTTTTCACATTCTCCCGTGCAACTCGGCTGCTAGTCCTCCTTTCATGCAGAATCTTAAGGTCCTAGCACATGTCCAAGGTACCATAGCCAGTTAAAAGTCAATAATTGATACCTAAAACTTGAATTGTACTACTTCTTACTGGCTATTACATCAACTTATAAGCTTCATCTGTGTTCTACTATGGTGATTTTAGTGTCTCCGCATACCGCAGCACGCGACATAGCTTTGCAGACGATAAGTACAACCGTTTCAGAGAGAAGAGCGACCAATGAGACGATCTGGCTCTAAGTCGATTCGATAACAAATGACGAAAACGGACCGATTTCTCGGGTTTTTACTACATATGAACACTTTTCACATTCTCCTGTGCAACTTGGCTCCTCGTCCTCCTTTCATGCAGAATCTTAAGGTCCTAGCTCATGTCCAAGGCACCAAAGCCAGCTAAAAAGTCAATATTCAATACCTAAAACTTGAATTGTACTACTTCTTACTGGCTATTACATCAACTTAGAAGCTTCATCTGTGTTCTACTATGGTGCTTTTAGTGTCTCAGCATACCGCAGCACGCGACATAGCTTTGCAGAGGATAAGTACAAGTGTTTCAGAGAGAAGAGCGACCAATGTGACGATCTGGCTTTAAGTCGATTCGTTGACAAATGAGGAAAATGGACGGATTTCTCAGGTTTTTACTACATATGAACACTTTTCACATTCTCCCGTGCAACTCGGCTGCTAGTCCTCCTTTCATGCAGAATGTTAAGGTCCTAGCTCATGTCCAAGGCACCAAAGCCAGCTAAAAAGTCAATAATCGATACCTAAAACTTGAATTGTACTACTTCTTACTGGCTATTACATCAACTTAGAAGCATCATCTGTGTTCTACTATGGTGCTTTTACTGTCTCCGCATACCGCAGAACGCCACATAGCTTTGCAGACGATAAGTACAACCGTTTCAGAGAGAAGAGCGGCCAATGTAACGATCTGGCTTTAAGTCGATTCGATAACAAATGACGAAAACGGACGGATGTCTCAGGTTTTTACTACATATGAACATTTTTCACATTCTCCCGTGCAACTTGGCTCCTCGTCCTCCTTTCATGCAGAATCTTAAGGTCCTAGCTCATGTCCAAGGCACCAAAGCCAGCTAAAAAGTCAATATTCAATACCTAAAACTTGAATTGTACTACATCTTACTGGCTATTACATGAACTTAGAAGCTTCAGCTGTGTTCTACTATGGTGATTTTAGTGTCTCCGCATACCGCAGCACGCGACATAGCTTCGCAGACGATAAGTACAACCGTTTCAGAGTGAAGAGCGGCCAATGAGACGATCTGGCTTTAAGTCGATTCGATAACAAATGACGAAAACGGACGGATTTCTCAGGTTTTTACTACATATGAACACTTTTCACATTCTCCCGTGCAACTCGGCTGCTAGTCATCCTTACATGCAGAATCTTAAGGTCCTAGCTCATGTCCAAGGCACCAAAGCCAGCTAAAAAGTCAATATTCAATACCTAAAACTTAAATTGTACTACTTCTTACTGGCTATTACATCAACTTAGAAGCTTCATCTGTGTTCTACTATAGTGCTTTTAGTGTCTCAGCATACTGCAGCACGCGACATAGCTTTGCAGACGATAAGTACAACCGTTTCAGAGAGAAGAGCGGCCAATGTGACGATCTGGCTTTAAGTCGATTCGATAACAAATGACGAAAACGGACGGATTTCTCAGTTTTTTACTACATATGAACACTTTTCACATTCTCCCGTGCAACTCGGCTGCTAGTCCTCCTTTCATGCAAAATCTTAATTTCCTAGCTCATGTTCAAGACACCAAAGAAGGGTAAAAACTCAATAACCGATACCTAAAACTTTAATTGTACTACTTCTTACTGGCTATTACATCAACTTAGAAGCTTCATCTGTGTTCTACTATGGTGCTTTTAGTGTGTCCGCATACCGCAGCACGCGACATAGTTTTGCAGACGATAAGTACAACCGTTTCAGAGTGAAGAGCGGCCAATGAGACGATCTGGCTTTACGTCGATTCGATAACAAATGACGAAAACGGACGGATTTCTTTTTTTTTACTACATATGAACACTTTTCACATTCTCCCGTGCAACTCGGCTGCTAGTCCTCCTTTCATGCAGAATGTTAAGGTCCTAGCTCATGTCCAAGGTACCAAAGCCAGCTAAAAAGTCAATAATCGATAGCTAAAACTTGAATTGTACTACTTCTTACTGGCTATTACATCAACTTAGAAGCTTTATCTGTGTTCTACTATGGTGCTTTTAGTGTCTCAGAATACCGCAGCACGCGACATAGCTTTGCAGACGATAAGTACAACCGTTTCAGAGAGAAGAGCGGCCAATGTGACGATCTGGCTTTAAGTAGATTCGATAACAAATGACGTAAACGGACGGATGTCTGAGGTTTTTTCTACATATGAACATTTTTCACATTCTCCCGTGAAACTCGGCTGCTCGTGATCCTTTCATGCAGAATCTTAAGGTCCTAGCTCATGTCCAAGGCACCAAAGCCAGCTAAAAAGTCAATACTCGATACCTAAAACTTGAATTGTACTACTTCTTACTGGCTATTACATCAACTTAGAACCTTCGTCTGTGTTCTACTATGGTGCTTTTACTGTCTCCGCATACCGCAGAACGCCACATAGCTTTGCAGACGATAAGTACAACCGTTTCAGAGAGAAGAGCGGCCAATGAGACGATCTGGCTTTAAGTCGATTCGATAACAAATGACGAAAACGGACCGATTTCTCGGGTTTTTACTACATATGAACATTTTTCACATTCTCCCGTGCAACTTGGCTCCTCGTCCTCCTTTCATGCAGAATCTTAAGGTCCTAGCTCATGTCCAAGGCACCAAAGCCAGCTAAAAAGTCAATATTCAATACCTAAAACTTGAATTGTACTACTTCTTACTGGCTATTACATCAACTTAGAAGCTTCATCTGTGTTGTACTATGGTGCGTTTAGTGTCTCAGCATACCGCAGCACGTGACATAGCTTTGCAGAGGATAAGTACAAGTGTTTCAGAGAGAAGAGCGACCAATGTGACGATCTGGCTTTAAGTCGATTCGATAACAAATGAGGAAAATGGACGGATTTCTCAGGTTTTTACTACATATGAACACTTTTCACATTCTCCCGTGCAACTCGGCTGCTAGTCCTCCTTTCATGCAAAATCTTAATTTCCTAGCTCATGTTCAAGACACCAAAGAAGAGTAAAAACTCAATAACCGATACCTAAAACTTTAATTGTACTACTTCTTACTGGCTATTACATCAACTTAGAAGCTTCATCTGTGTTCTACTATGGTGCTTTTAGTGTGTCCGCATACCGCAGCACGCGACATAGCTTTGCAGACGATAAGTACAACCGTTTCAGATAGAAGAGCGGCCAATGTGACGATCTGGCTTGAAGAAGATTCGAAAACAAATGACGAAAACGGACGGATTTCTAGGTTTTTACTACATATGAACACTTTTCATATTCTCCCGTGCAACTCCGCTGCTAATCCTCCTTTCATGCAGAATCTTAAGGTCCTAGCTCATGTTCAAGGTACCAAAGCCAGCTGAAAAGTCAATAATCGATACCTAAAACTTGAATTGTACTACTTCTTACTGGCTATTACATCAACTTAGAAGCATCATCTGTGTTCTACTATGGTGCTTTTACTGTCTCCGCATACCGCAGAACGCCACATAGCTTTGCAGACGATAAGTACAACCGTTTCAGAGAGAAGAGCGGCCAATGTGACGATCTGGCTTTAAGTCGATTCGATAACAAATGACGAAAACGGACGGATGTCTCAGGTTTTTGCTACATATGAACACTATTCACATTCTCCCGTGCAACTCGGCTGCTAGTCCTCCTTTCATGCAAAATCTTAATTTTCTAGCTGATGTCCAAGGCACCAAAGAAGGGTAAAAAGTCAATAACCGATACCTAAAACTTGAATTGTACTACTTCTTACTGGCTATTACATCAACTTAGAAGCTTCATCTGTGTTCTACTATGGTGATTTTAGTGTCTCCGCATACCGCAGCACGCGACATAGCTTTGCAGACGATAAGTACAACCGTTTCGGAGAGAAGAGCGGCCAATGTGACGATCTGGCTTTAAGTATATTCGATAACAAATGACGTAAACGGACGGATGTCTCAGATTTTTACTACATATGAACATTTTTCACATTCTCCCGTGCAACTCGGCTGCTAGTCCTCCTTTCATGCAGAATCTTAAGGTCCTAGCACATGTCCAAGGTACCATAGCCAGTTAAAAGTCAATAATTGATACCTAAAACTTGAATTGTACTACTTCTTACTGGCTATTACATCAACTTATAAGCTTCATCTGTGTTCTACTATGGTGATTTTAGTGTCTCCGCATACCGCAGCACGCGACATAGCTTTGCAGACGATAAGTACAACCGTTTCAGAGAGAAGAGCGACCAATGAGACGATCTGGCTCTAAGTCGATTCGATAACAAATGACGAAAACGGACCGATTTCTCGGGTTTTTACTACATATGAACACTTTTCACATTCTCCTGTGCAACTTGGCTCCTCGTCCTCCTTTCATGCAGAATCTTAAGGTCCTAGCTCATGTCCAAGGCACCAAAGCCAGCTAAAAAGTCAATATTCAATACCTAAAACTTGAATTGTACTACTTCTTACTGGCTATTACATCAACTTAGAAGCTTCATCTGTGTTCTACTATGGTGCTTTTAGTGTCTCAGCATACCGCAGCACGCGACATAGCTTTGCAGAGGATAAGTACAAGTGTTTCAGAGAGAAGAGCGACCAATGTGACGATCTGGCTTTAAGTCGATTCGTTGACAAATGAGGAAAATGGACGGATTTCTCAGGTTTTTACTACATATGAACACTTTTCACATTCTCCCGTGCAACTCGGCTGCTAGTCCTCCTTTCATGCAGAATGTTAAGGTCCTAGCTCATGTCCAAGGCACCAAAGCCAGCTAAAAAGTCAATAATCGATACCTAAAACTTGAATTGTACTACTTCTTACTGGCTATTACATCAACTTAGAAGCATCATCTGTGTTCTACTATGGTGCTTTTACTGTCTCCGCATACCGCAGAACGCCACATAGCTTTGCAGACGATAAGTACAACCGTTTCAGAGAGAAGAGCGGCCAATGTAACGATCTGGCTTTAAGTCGATTCGATAACAAATGACGAAAACGGACGGATGTCTCAGGTTTTTACTACATATGAACATTTTTCACATTCTCCCGTGCAACTTGGCTCCTCGTCCTCCTTTCATGCAGAATCTTAAGGTCCTAGCTCATGTCCAAGGCACCAAAGCCAGCTAAAAAGTCAATATTCAATACCTAAAACTTGAATTGTACTACATCTTACTGGCTATTACATGAACTTAGAAGCTTCAGCTGTGTTCTACTATGGTGATTTTAGTGTCTCCGCATACCGCAGCACGCGACATAGCTTCGCAGACGATAAGTACAACCGTTTCAGAGTGAAGAGCGGCCAATGAGACGATCTGGCTTTAAGTCGATTCGATAACAAATGACGAAAACGGACGGATTTCTCAGGTTTTTACTACATATGAACACTTTTCACATTCTCCCGTGCAACTCGGCTGCTAGTCATCCTTACATGCAGAATCTTAAGGTCCTAGCTCATGTCCAAGGCACCAAAGCCAGCTAAAAAGTCAATATTCAATACCTAAAACTTAAATTGTACTACTTCTTACTGGCTATTACATCAACTTAGAAGCTTCATCTGTGTTCTACTATAGTGCTTTTAGTGTCTCAGCATACTGCAGCACGCGACATAGCTTTGCAGACGATAAGTACAACCGTTTCAGAGAGAAGAGCGGCCAATGTGACGATCTGGCTTTAAGTCGATTCGATAACAAATGACGAAAACGGACGGATTTCTCAGTTTTTTACTACATATGAACACTTTTCACATTCTCCCGTGCAACTCGGCTGCTAGTCCTCCTTTCATGCAAAATCTTAATTTCCTAGCTCATGTTCAAGACACCAAAGAAGGGTAAAAACTCAATAACCGATACCTAAAACTTTAATTGTACTACTTCTTACTGGCTATTACATCAACTTAGAAGCTTCATCTGTGTTCTACTATGGTGCTTTTAGTGTGTCCGCATACCGCAGCACGCGACATAGTTTTGCAGACGATAAGTACAACCGTTTCAGAGTGAAGAGCGGCCAATGAGACGATCTGGCTTTACGTCGATTCGATAACAAATGACGAAAACGGACGGATTTCTTTTTTTTTACTACATATGAACACTTTTCACATTCTCCCGTGCAACTCGGCTGCTAGTCCTCCTTTCATGCAGAATGTTAAGGTCCTAGCTCATGTCCAAGGTACCAAAGCCAGCTAAAAAGTCAATAATCGATAGCTAAAACTTGAATTGTACTACTTCTTACTGGCTATTACATCAACTTAGAAGCTTTATCTGTGTTCTACTATGGTGCTTTTAGTGTCTCAGAATACCGCAGCACGCGACATAGCTTTGCAGACGATAAGTACAACCGTTTCAGAGAGAAGAGCGGCCAATGTGACGATCTGGCTTTAAGAAGATTCGATAACAAATGACGAAAACGGACGGATTTCTAGGTTTTTACTACATATGAACACTTTTCATATTCTCCCGTGCAACTCCGCTGCTAATCCTCCTTTCATGCAGAAGCTTAAGGTCCTAGCTAATGTCCAAGGCACCAAAGCCAGCTAAAAAGTCAATAATCGATACCTATAACTTGAATTGTACTACTTCTTACTGGCTATTACATCAACTTAGAAGCTTCATCTGTGTTCTACTATGGAGCTTTTACTGTCTCCGCATACCGCAGCACGCGACATAGCTTTGCAGACGTAAAGTACAACCGTTTCAGAGAGAAGAGCGGCCAATGTGACGATCTGGCTTTAAGTAGATTCGATAACAAATGACGTAAACGGACGGATGTCTGAGGTTTTTTCTACATATGAACATTTTTCACATTCTCCCGTGAAACTCGGCTGCTCGTGATCCTTTCATGCAGAATCTTAAGGTCCTAGCTCATGTCCAAGGCACCAAAGCCAGCTAAAAAGTCAATACTCGATACCTAAAACTTGAATTGTACTACTTCTTACTGGCTATTACATCAACTTAGAACCTTCGTCTGTGTTCTACTATGGTGCTTTTACTGTCTCCGCATACCGCAGAACGCCACATAGCTTTGCAGACGATAAGTACAACCGTTTCAGAGAGAAGAGCGGCCAATGAGACGATCTGGCTTTAAGTCGATTCGATAACAAATGACGAAAACGGACCGATTTCTCGGGTTTTTACTACATATGAACATTTTTCACATTCTCCCGTGCAACTTGGCTCCTCGTCCTCCTTTCATGCAGAATCTTAAGGTCCTAGCTCATGTCCAAGGCACCAAAGCCAGCTAAAAAGTCAATATTCAATACCTAAAACTTGAATTGTACTACTTCTTACTGGCTATTACATCAACTTAGAAGCTTCATCTGTGTTCTACTATGGTGCGTTTAGTGTCTCAGCATACCGCAGCACGTGACATAGCTTTGCAGAGGATAAGTACAAGTGTTTCAGAGAGAAGAGCGACCAATGTGACGATCTGGCTTTAAGTCGATTCGATAACAAATGAGGAAAATGGACGGATTTCTCAGGTTTTTACTACATATGAACACTTTTCACATTCTCCCGTGCAACTCGGCTGCTAGTCCTCCTTTCATGCAAAATCTTAATTTCCTAGCTCATGTTCAAGACACCAAAGAAGAGTAAAAACTCAATAACCGATACCTAAAACTTTAATTGTACTACTTCTTACTGGCTATTACATCAACTTAGAAGCTTCATCTGTGTTCTACTATGGTGCTTTTAGTGTGTCCGCATACCGCAGCACGCGACATAGTTTTGCAGACGATAAGTACAACCGTTTCAGAGAGAAGAGCGGCCAATGTGACGACCTGGCTAGAAGAAGATTCGATAACAAATGACGAAAACGGACGGAATTCTAGGTTTTTACTACATGTGAACACTTTTCATATTCTCCCGTGCAACTCCGCTGCTAATCCTCCTTTCATGCAGAAGCTTAAGGTCCTAGCTCATGTCCAAGGCACCAAAGCCAGCTAAAAAGTCAATAATCGATACCTAAAACTTGAATTGTACTACTTCTTACTGGCTATTACATCAACTTAGAAGCTTCATCTGTGTTCTACTATGGAGCTTTTACTGTCTCCGTATACCGCAGCACGCGACATAGCTTTGCAGACGTAAAGTACAATCGTTTCAGAGAGAAGAGCGGCCAATGTGACGATCTGGCTTTAAGTAGATTCGATAACAAATGACGTAAACGGACGGATGTCTGAGGTTTTTTCTACATATGAACATTTTTCACATTCTCCCGTGAAACTCGGCTGCTAGTCCTCCTTTCATGCAGAATCTTAAGGTCCTAGCTCATGTCCAAGGCACCAAAGCCAGCTAAAAAGTCAATAATCGATACCTAAAACTTGAATTGTACTACTTCTTACTGGCTATTACATCAACTTAGAAGCTTTATCTGTGTTCTACTATGGTGCTTTTACTGTCTCCGCATACCGCAGAACCCCACATAGCTTTGCAGACGATAAGTACAACCGTTTCAGAGAGAAGAGCGGCCAATGAGACGATCTGGCTTTAAGTCGATTCGATAACAAATGACGAAAACGGACCGATTTCTCGGGTTTTTACTACATATGAACATTTTTCACATTCTCCCGTGCAACTTGGCTCCTCGTCCTCCTTTCATGCAGAATCTTAAGGTCCTAGCTCATGTCCAAGGCACCAAAGCCAGCTAAAAAGTCAATAATCGATACCTAAAACTTGAATTGTACTACTTCTTACTGGCCATTACATCAACTTAGAAGCATCATCTGCGTTCTACTATGGTGCTTTTACTGTCTCCGCATACCGCAGAACGCCACATAGCTTTGCAGACGATAAGTACAACCGTTTCAGAGAGAAGAGCGGCCAATGTGACGATCTGGCTTTAAGTCGATTCGATAACAAATGACGAAAACGGACGGATGTCTCAGGTTTTTACTACATATGGACATTTTTCACATTCTCCCGTGCAACTTGGCTCCTCGTCCTCCTTTCATGCAGAATCTTAAGGTCCTAGCTCATGTCCAAGGCACCAAAGCCAGCTAAAAAGTCAATATTCAATACCTAAAACTTGAATTGTACTACATCTTACTGGCTATTACATGAACTTAGAAGCTTCAGCTGTGTTCTACTATGGTGATTTTAGTGTCTCCGCATACCGCAGCACGCGACATAGCTTCGCAGACGATAAGTACAACCGTTTCAGAGTGAAGAGCGGCCAATGAGACGATCTGGCTTTAAGTCGATTCGCTAACAAATGACGAAAACGGACGGATTTCTCAGGTTTTTACTACATATGAACACTTTTCACATTCTCCCGTGCAACTCGGCTGCTAGTCCTCCTTACATGCAGAATCTTAAGGTCCTAGCTCATGTCCAAGGCACCAAAGACAGCTAAAAAGTCAATATTCAATACCTAAAACTTAAATTGTACTACTTCTTACTGGCTATTACATCAACTTAGAAGCTTCATCTGTGTTCTACTATAGTGCTTTTAGTGTCTCAGCATACTGCAGCACGCGACATAGCTTTGCAGACGATAAGTACAACCGTTTCAGAGAGAAGAGCCCCCAATGTGACGATCTGGCTTAAAGTAGATTCGATAACAAATGACGAAAACGGACGGATTTCTCAGTTTTTTACTACATATGAACACTTTTCACATTCTCCCGTGCAACTCGGCTGCTAGTCCTCCTTTCATGCAAAATCTTAATTTCCTAGCTCATGTTCAAGACACCAAAGAAGGGTAAAAACTCAATAACCGATACCTAAAACTTTAATTGTACTACTTCTTACTGGCTATTACATCAACTTAGAAGCTTCATCTGTGTTCTACTATGGTGCTTTTAGTGTGCCCGCATACCGCAGCATGCGACATAGTTTTGCAGACGATAAGTACAACCGTTTCAGAGTGAAGAGCGGCCAATGAGACGATCTGGCTTTACGTCGATTCGATAACAAATGACGAAAACGGACGGATTTCTTTTTTTTTACTACATATGAACACTTTTCACATTCTCCCGTGCAACTCGGCTGCTAGTCCTCCTTTCATGCAGAATGTTAAGGTCCTAACTCATGTCCAAGGTACCAAAGCCAGCTAAAAAGTCAATAATCGATACCTAAAACTTGAATTGTACTACTTCTTACTGGCTATTACATCAACTTAGAAGCTTTATCTGTGTTCTACTATGGTGCTTTTAGTGTCTCAGAATACCGCAGCACGCGACATAGCTTTGCAGACGATAAGTACAACCGTTTCAGAGAGAAGAGCGGCCAATGTGACGATCTGGCTTTAAGAAGATTCGATAACAAATGACGAAAACGGACGGATTTCTAGGTTTTTACTACATATGAACACTTTTCATATTCTCCCGTGCAACTCCGCTGCTAATCCTCCTTTCATGCAGAAGCTTAAGGTCCTAGCTCATGTCCAAGGCACCAAAGCCAGCTAAAAAGTCAATACTCGATACCTAAAACTTGAGTTGTACTACTTCTTACTGGCTATTACATCAACTTAGAAGCTTTATCTGTGTTCTACTATGGTGCTTTTACTGTCTCCGCATACCGCAGAACGCCACATAGCTTTGCAGACGATAAGTACAACCGTTTCAGAGAGAAGAGCGGCCAATGAGACGATCTGGCTTTAAGTCGATTCGATAACAAATGACAAAACGGACCGATTTCTCGGGTTTTTACTACATATGAACATTTTTCACATTCTCCCGTGCAACTTGGCTCCTCGTCCTCCTTTCATGCAGAATCTTAAGGTCCTAGCTCATGTCCAAGGCACCAAAGCCAGCTAAAAAGTCAATATTCAATACCTAAAACTTGAATTGTACTACTTCTTACTGGCTATTACATCAACTTAGAAGCTTCATCTGTGTTCTACTATGGTGCGTTTAGTGTCTCAGCATACCGCAGCACGTGACATAGCTTTGCAGAGGATAAGTACAAGTGTTTCAGAGAGAAGAGCGACCAATGTGACGATCTGGCTTTAAGTCGATTCGATAACAAATGAGGAAAATGTACGGATTTCTCAGGTTTTTACTACATATGAACACTTTTCACATTCTCCCGTGCAACTCGGCTGCTAGTCCTCCTTTCATGCAAAATCTTAATTTCCTAGCTCATGTTCAAGTCACCAAAGAAGGGTAAAAACTCAATAACCGATACCTAAAACTTTAATTGTACTACTTCTTACTGGCTATTACATCAACTTAGAAGCTTCATCTGTGTTCTACTATGGTGCTTTTAGTGTGTCCGCATACCGCAGCACGCGACATAGTTTTGCAGACGATAAGTACAACCGTTTCAGAGAGAAGAGCGGCCAATGTGACGACCTGGCTAGAAGAAGATTCGATAACAAATGACGAAAACGGACGGAATTCTAGGTTTTTACTACATATGAACACTTTTCATATTCTCCCGTGCAACTCCGCTGCTAATCCTCCTTTCATGCAGAAGCTTAAGGTCCTAGCTCATGTCCAAGGCACCAAAGCCAGCTAAAAAGTCAATAATCGATACCTAAAACTTGAATTGTACTACTTCTTACTGGCTATTACATCAACTTAGAAGCTTCATCTGTGTTCTACTATGGAGCTTTTACTGTCTCCGTATACCGCAGCACGCGACATAGCTTTGCAGACGTAAAGTACAATCGTTTCAGAGAGAAGAGCGGCCAATGTGACGATCTGGCTTTAAGTAGATTCGATAACAAATGACGTAAACGGACGGATGTCTGAGGTTTTTTCTACATATGAACATTTTTCACATTCTCCCGTGAAACTCGGCTGCTAGTCCTCCTTTCATGCAGAATCTTAAGGTCCTAGCTCATGTCCAAGGCACCAAAGCCAGCTAAAAAGTCAATAATCGATACCTAAAACTTGAATTGTACTACTTCTTACTGGCTATTACATCAACTTAGAAGCTTTATCTGTGTTCTACTATGGTGCTTTTACTGTCTCCGCATACCGCAGAACGCCACATAGCTTTGCAGACGATAAGTACAACCGTTTCAGAGAGAAGAGCGGCCAATGAGACGATCTGGCTTTAAGTCGATTCGATAACAAATGACGAAAACGGACCGATTTCTCGGGTTTTTACTACATATGAACATTTTTCACATTCTCCCGTGCAACTTGGCTCCTCGTCCTCCTTTCATGCAGAATCTTAAGGTCCTAGCTCATGTCCAAGGCACCAAAGCCAGCTAAAAAGTCAATATTCAATACCTAAAACTTGAATTGTACTACTCCTTACTGGCTATTACATCAACTTAGAAGCTTCATCTGTGTTCTACTATGGTGCGTTTAGTGTCTCAGCATACCGCAGCACGTGACATAGCTTTGCAGAGGATAAGTACAAGTGTTTCAGAGAGAAGAGCGACCAATGTGACGATCTGGCTTTAAGTCGATTAGATAACAAATGAGGAAAATGGACGGATTTCTCAGGTTTTTACTACATATGAACACTTTTCACATTCTCCCGTGCAACTCGGCTGCTGGTCCTCCTTTCGTGCAGAATGTTAAGGTCCTAGCTCATGTCCAAGGCACCAAAGCCAGCTAAAAAGTCAATAATCGATACCTAAAACTTGAATTGTACTACTTCTTACTGGCTATTACATCAACTTAGAAGCTTCATCTGTGTTCTACTATGGTGCTTTTAGTGTCTCCGCATACCGCAGCACGCGACATAGCCTTGCAATCGATAAGTACAACCGTTTCAGAGAGAAGAGCGGCCAATGTGACTATCTAGCTTTAAGTCGATTCAATAACAAATGACGAAACCGACGGATTTCTCAGGTTTTTACTACATATGAACACTTTTCACATTCTCCCGTGCAAATCGGCTGCTAGTCCTCCTTTCATGTAGAATCATAAGGTCCTAGCTCATGTCCAAGGCACCAAAGCCAGCTAAAAAGTCAATAATCGATACCTAAAACTTGAGTTGTACTACTTCTTACTGGCTATTACATCAACTTAGAAGCATCATCTGTGTTCTACTATGGTGCTTTTAGTGTCTCCGCATACCGCAGCACGTGACATAGCTTTGCAGACGATAAGTACAAGCGTTTCAGAGAGAAGAGCGGCCAATGTGACGATCTGGCTTTACGTCGATTCGATAACAAATGACGAAAACGGACGGATTTCTTTTTTTTTTACTACATATGAACACTTTTCACATTCTCCCGTGCAACTCGGCTGCTAGTCCTCCTTTCATGCAGAATGTTAAGGTCCTAGCTCATGTCCAAGGTACCAAAGCCAGCTAAAAAGTCAATAATCGATACCTAAAACTTGAATTGTACTACTTCTTACTGGCTATTACATCAACTTAGAAGCTTTATCTGTGTTCTACTATGGTGCTTTTAGTGTCTCAGAATACCGCAGCACGCGACATAGCTTTGCAGACGATAAGTACAACCGTTTCAGAGAGAAGAGCGGCCAATGTGACGATCTGGCTTTAAGAAGATTCGATAACAAATGACGAAAACGGACGGATTTCTAGGTTTTTACTACATATGAACACTTTTCATATTCTCCCGTGCAACTCCGCTGCTAATCCTCCTTTCATGCAGAAGCTTAAGGTCCTAGCTAATGTCCAAGGCACCAAAGCCAGCTAAAAAGTCAATAATCGATACCTATAACTTGAATTGTACTACTTCTTACTGGCTATTACATCAACTTAGAAGCTTCATCTGTGTTCTACTATGGAGCTTTTACTGTCTCCGCATACCGCAGCACGCGACATAGCTTTGCAGACGTAAAGTACAACCGTTTCAGAGAGAAGAGCGGCCAATGTGACGATCTGGCTTTAAGTAGATTCGATAACAAATGACGTAAACGGACGGATGTCTGAGGTTTTTTCTACATATGAACATTTTTCACATTCTCCCGTGAAACTCGGCTGCTCGTCCTCCTTTCATGCAGAATCTTAAGGTATTAGCTCATGTCCAAGGCACCAAAGCCAGCTAAAAAGTCAATACTCGATACCTAAAACTTGAATTGTACTACTTCTTACTGGCTATTACATCAACTTAGAAGCTTTATCTGTGTTCTACTATGGTGCTTTTACTGTCTCCGCATACCGCAGAACGCCACATAGCTTTGCAGACGATAAGTACAACCGTTTCAGAGAGAAGAGCGGCCAATGAGACGATCTGGCTTTAAGTCGATTCGATAACAAATGACGAAAACGGACCGATTTCTCGGGTTTTTACTACATAGGAACATTTTTCACATTCTCCCGTGCAACTTGGCTCCTCGTCCTCCTTTCATGCAGAATCTTAAGGTCCTAGCTCATGTCCAAGGCACCAAAGCCAGCTAAAAAGTCAATATTCAATACCTAAAACTTGAATTGTACTACTTCTTACTGGCTATTACATCAACTTAGAAGCTTCATCTGTGTTCTACTATGGTGCGTTTAGTGTCTCAGCATACCGCAGCACGTGACATAGCTTTGCAGAGGATAAGTACAAGTGTTTCAGAGAGAAGAGCGGCCAATGTGACGATCTGGCTTTACGTCGATTCGATAACAAATGACGAAAACGGACGGATTTCTTTTTTTTTACTACATATGAACACTTTTCACATTCTCCCGTGCAACTCGGCTGCTAGTCCTTCTTTCATGCAGAATGTTAAGGTCCTAGCTCATGTCCAAGGCACCAAAGCCAGCTAAAAAGTCAATAATCGAAACCTAAAACTTGAATTGTACTACTTCTTACTGGCTATTACATCAACTTAGAAGCTTTATCTGTGTTCTACTATGGTGCTTTTAGTGTCTCAGAATACCACAGCACGCGACATAGCTTTGCAGACGATAAGTACAACCGTTTCAGAGAGAAGGGCGGCCAATGTGACGATCTGGCTTTAAGTAGATTCGATAACAAATGACGAAAACGGACGGATTTCTAGGTTTTTAATACATATGAACACTTTTCATATTCTCCCGTGCAACTCCGCTGCTAATCCTCCTTTCATGCAGAAGCTTAAGGTCCTAGCTAATGTCCAAGGCACCAAAGCCAGCCAAAAAGTCAATAATCGATACCTATAACTTGAATTGTACTACTTCTTACTGGCTATTACATCAACTTAGAAGCTTCATCTGTGTTCTACTATGGTGCTTTTACTGTCTCCGCATACCGCAGCACGCGACATAGCTTTGCAGACGATAAGTACAACCGTTTCAGAGAGAAGAGCGGCCAATGTGACGATCTGGCTTTAAGTAGATTCGATAACAAATGACGTAAACGGACGGATGTCTCAGGTGTTTACTACATATTAACATTTTTCACATTCTCCCGTGCAACTTGGCTCCTCGTCCACCTTTCATGCAGAATCTTAAGGTCCTAGCTCATGTCCAAGGCACCAAAGCCAGCTAAAAAGTCAATATTCAATACCTGAAACTTGAATTGTACTACTTCTTACTGGCTATTACATCAACTTAGAAGCTTCATCTGTGTTCTACTATGGTGCTTTTAGTGTCTCAGCATACCGCAGCACGCGACATAGCTTTGCAGACGATAAGTACAAGTGTTTCAGAGAGAAGAGCGGCCAATGTGACGATCTGGCTTTAAGTCGATTCGATAACAAATGACGAAAAAGGACGTATTTCTCAGGTTTTTACTACATTTGAACACTTTTCACATTTTCCCGTGCAACTCGGCTGCTAGTCCTCCTTTCATGCAGAATCTTAATGTCCTAGCTCATGTCCAAGGCACCAAAGCCAGCAAAAAGTCAATAATCGATACCTAAAACTTGAATTGTACTACTTCTTACTGGCTATTACATCAACTTAGAAGCTTCATCTGTGTTCTACTATGGTGCTTTTAGTGTCTCCGCATACCGCAGCACGCGACATAGCTTTGCAGACGATAAGTACTACCGTTTCAGAGAGAAGAGCGGCCAATGTGACGATCTGGCTTTACGTCGATTCGATAACAAATGACGAAAACGGACGGATTTCTTTTTTTTTACTACATATGAACACTTTTCACATTCTCCCGTGCAACTCGGCTGCTAGTCCTCTTTCATGCAGAATGTTAAGGTCCTAGCTCATGTCCAAGGTACCAAAGCCAGCTAAAAAGTCAATAATCGATACCTAAAACTTGAATTGTACTACTTCTTACTGGCTATTACATCAACTTAGAAGCTTTATCTGTGTTCTACTATGGTGCTTTTAGTGTCTCAGAATACCGCAGCACGCGACATAGCTTTGCAGACGATAAGTACAACCGTTTCAGAGAGAAGAGCGGCCAATGTGACGATCTGGCTTTAAGAAGATTCGATAACAAATGACGAAAACGGACGGATTTCTAGGTTTTTACTACATATGAACACTTTTCATATTCTCCCGTGCAACTCCGCTGCTAATCCTCCTTTCATGCAGAAGCTTAAGGTCCTAGCTAATGTCCAAGGCACCAAAGCCAGCTAAAAAGTCAATAATCGATACCTATAACTTGAATTGTACTACTTCTTACTGGCTATTACATCAACTTAGAAGCTTCATCTGTGTTCTACTATGGAGCTTTTACTGTCTCCGCATACCGCAGCACGCGACATAGCTTTGCAGACGTAAAGTACAACCGTTTCAGAGAGAAGAGCGGCCAATCTGACGATCTGGCTTTAAGTAGATTCGATAAGAAATGACGTAAACGGACGGATGTCTGAGGTTTTTTCTACATATGAACATTTTTCACATTCTCCCGTGAAACTCGGCTGCTCGTCCTCCTTTCATGCAGAATCTTAAGGTCCTAGCTCATGTCCAAGGCACCAAAGCCAGCTAAAAAGTCAATACTCGATACCTAAAACTTGAATTGTACTACTTCTTACTGGCTATTACATCAACTTAGAAGCTTTATCTGTGTTCTACTATGGTGCTTTTACTGTCTCCGCATACCGCAGAACGCCACATAGCTTTGCAGACGATAAGTACAACCGTTTCAGAGAGAAGAGCGGCCAATGTGACGATCTGGCTTTAAGTCGATTCGATAACAAATGACGAAAACGGACCGATTTCTCGGGTTTTTACTACATATGAACATTTTTCACATTCTCCCGTGCAACTTGGCTCCTCGTCCTCCTTTCATGCAGAATCTTAAGGTCCTAGCTCATGTCCAAGGCACCAAAGCCAGCTAAAAAGTCAATATTCAATACCTAAAACTTGAATTGTACTACTTCTTACTGGCTATTACATCAACTTAGAAGCTTCATCTGTGATCTACTATGGTGCGTTTAGTGTCTCAGCATACCGCAGCACGTGACATAGCTTTGCAGAGGATAAGTACAAGTGTTTCAGAGAGAAGAGCGACCAATGTGACGATCTGGCTTTAAGTCGATTCGATAACAAACGAGGAAAATGGACGGATTTCTCAGGTTTTTACTACATATGAACACTTTTCACATTCTCCCGTGCAACTCGGCTACTAGTCCTCCTTTCATGCAGAATGTTAAGGTCCTAGCTCATGTCCAAGGCACCAAAGCCAGCTAAAAAGTCAATAATCGATACCTAAAACTTGAATTGTACTACTTCTTACTGGCTATTACATCAACTTAGAAGCTTCATCTGTGTTCTACTATGGTGCTTTTAGTGTCTCCGCATACCGCAGCACGCGACATAGCCTTGCAATCGATAAGTACAACCGTTTCAGAGAGAAGAGCGGCCAATGTGACGATCTAGCTTTAAGTCGATTCAATAACAAATGACAAAACCGACGGATTTCTCAGGTTTTTACTACATATGAACACTTTTCACATTCTCCCGTGCAAATCGGCTGCTAGTCCTCCTTTCATGTAGAATCATAAGGTCCTAGCTCATGTCCAAGGCACCAAAGCCAGCTAAAAAGTCAATAATCGATACCTAAAACTTGAGTTGTACTACTTCTTACTGGCTATTACATCAACTTAGAAGCTTCATCTGTGTTCTACTATGGTGCTTTTAGTGTCTCCGCATACCGCAGCACGCGACATAGCTTTGCAGACGATAAGTACAAGCGTTTCAGAGAGAAGAGCGGCCAATGTGACGATCTGGCTTTACGTCGATTCGATAACAAATGACGAAAACGGACGGATTTCTTTTTTTTTTACTACATATGAACACTTTTCACATTCTCCCGTGCAACTCGGCTGCTAGTCCTCCTTTCATGCAGAATGTTAAGGTCCTAGCTCATGTCCAAGGCACCAAAGCCAGCTAAAAAGTCAATAATCGATACCTAAAACTTGAATTGTACTACTTCTTACTGGCTATTACATCAACTTAGAAGCTTTATCTGTGTTCTAGTATGGTGCTTTTAGTGTCTCAGAATACCGCAGCACGCGACATAGCTTTGCAGACGATAAGTACAACCGTTTCAGAGAGAAGAGCGGCCAATGTGACGATCTGGCTTTAAGAAGATTCGATAACAAATGACGAAAACGGACGGATTTCTAGGTTTTTACTACATATGAACACTTTTCATATTCTCCCGTGCAACTCCGCTTCTAATCCTCCTTTCATGCAGAAGCTTAAGGTCCTAGCTAATGTCCAAGGCACCAAAGCCAGCTAAAAAGTCAATAATCGATACCTATAACTTGAATTGTACTACTTCTTACTGGCTATTACATCAACTTAGAAGCTTCATCTGTGTTCTACTATGGTGCTTTTACTGTCTCCGCATACCGCAGCACGCGACATAGCTTTGCAGACGATAAGTACAACCGTTTCAGAGAGAAGAGCGGCCAATGTGACGATCTGGCTTTAAGTAGATTCGATAACAAATGACGTAAACGGACGGATGTCTCAGGTTTTTACTACATATTAACATTTTTCACATTCTCCCGTGCAACTTGGCTCCTCGTCCTCCTTTCATGCAGAATCTTAAGGTCCTAGCTCATGTCCAAGGCACCAAAGCCAGCTAAAAAGTCAATATTCAATACCTGAAACTTGAATTGTACTACTTCTTACTGGCTATTACATCAACTTAGAAGCTTCATCTGTGTTCTACTATGGTGCTTTTAGTGTCTCAGCATACCGCAGCACGCGACATAGCTTTGCAGACGATAAGTACAAGTGTTTCAGAGAGAAGAGCGGCCAATGTGACGATCTGGCTTTAAGTCGATTCGATAACAAATGACGAAAAAGGACGTATTTCTCAGGTTTTTACTACATTTGAACACTTTTCACATTTTCCCGTGCAACTCGGCTGCTAGTCCTCCTTTCATGCAGAATCTTAAGGTCCTAGCTCATGTCCAAGGCACCAAAGCCAGCTAAAAAGTCAATAATCGATACCTAAAACTTGAATTGTACTACTTCTTACTGGCTATTACATCAACTTAGAAGCTTCATCTGTGTTCTACTATGGTGCTTTGAGTGTCTCCGCATACCGCAGCACGCGACATAGCTTTGCAGACGATAAGTACTACCGTTTCAGAGAGAAGAGCGGCCAATGTGACGATCTGGCTTGAAGTCGATTCGATAACAAATGACGAAAACGGACCGACTTCTCAGTTTTTTACTACATATGAACACTTTTCACACTCTCTCGTGCAAATCGGCTGCTAGCCCTCCTTTCATGCAGAATCATAAGGTCCTAGCTCATGTCCAAGGCACCAAGGCCAGCTAAAAAGTCAATAATAGATACCTAAAACTTGAATTGTACTACTTCTTACTGGCTATTACATCAACTTAGAAGCTTCATCTGTGTTCTACTATGGTGCTTTTAGTGTCTCCGCATACCGCAGCACGCGACATAGCTTTGCAATCGATAAGTACAACCGTTTCAGAGAGAAGAGCGGCCAATGTGACGATCTAGCTTTAAGTCGATTCAATAACAAATGAAGAAACCGACGCATATCTCGGGTTTTTATTACATATGAACACTTTTCACATTCTCCCGTGCAAATCGGTGCTAGTCCTCCTTTCATGTAGAATCATAAGGTCCTAGCTCATGTCCAAGGCACCAAAGCCAGCTAAAAAGTCAATAATCGATACCTAAAACTTGAATTGTACTACTTCTTCCTGGCTATTACATCAACTTAGAAGCTTCATCTGTGTTCTACTATGGTGCTTTTAGAGTCTCAGCATACCGCAGCACGCGACATAGTTTTGCAGACGATAAGTACAACCGTTTCAGAGAGAAGAGCGGCCAATGTGACGATCTGGCTTTAAGTCGGTTCGATAACAAATGACGAAAACGGACCGATTTCTCAGGTTTTTACTACATATGAACACTTTTCACATTCTCCTTGGAACTCGGCTACTAGTCCTCGTTCATGCAAAATTTTAATTTCCTAGCTCATGTCCAAGGCACCAAAGAAGGGTAAAAAGTCAATAATCATTACCTAAAACTTGAGTTGTACTACTTCTTACTGGGTATTACATCAACTTAGAAGCTTTATCTGTGTTCTACTATGGTGCTTTTACTGTCTCCGCATACCGCAGAACGCCACATAGCTTTGCAGACGATAAGTACAACCGTTTCAGAGAGAAGAGCGGCCAATGTGACGATCTGGCTTTAAGTCGATTCGATAACAAATGACGAAAACGGACCGATTTCTCGGGTTTTTACTACATATGAACATTTTTCACATTCTCCCGTGCAACTTGGCTCCTCGTCCTCCTTTCATGCAGAATCTTAAGGTCCTAGCTCATGTCCAAGGCACCAAAGCCAGCTAAAAAGTCAATATTCAATACCTAAAACTTGAATTGTACTACTTCTTACTGGCTATTACATCAACTTAGAAGCTTCATCTGTGATCTACTATGGTGCGTTTAGTGTCTCAGCATACCGCAGCACGTGACATAGCTTTGCAGAGGATAAGTACAAGTGTTTCAGAGAGAAGAGCGACCAATGTGACGATCTGGCTTTAAGTCGATTCGATAACAAACGAGGAAAATGGACGGATTTCTCAGGTTTTTACTACATATGAACACTTTTCACATTCTCCCGTGCAACTCGGCTGCTGGTCCTCCTTTCATGCAGAATGTTAAGGTCCTAGCTCATGTCCAAGGCACCAAAGCCAGCTAAAAAGTCAATAATCGATACCTAAAACTTGAATTGTACTACTTCTTACTGGCTATTACATCAACTTAGAAGCTTCATCTGTGTTCTACTATGGTGCTTTTAGTGTCTCCGCATACCGCAGCACGCGACATAGCCTTGCAATCGATAAGTACAACCGTTTCAGAGAGAAGAGCGGCCAATGTGACGATCTAGCTTTAAGTCGATTCAATAACAAATGACAAAACCGACGGATTTCTCAGGTTTTTACTACATATGAACACTTTTCACATTCTCCCGTGCAAATCGGCTGCTAGTCCTCCTTTCATGTAGAATCATAAGGTCCTAGCTCATGTCCAAGGCACCAAAGACAGCTAAAAAGTCAATAATCGATACCTAAAACTTGAGTTGTACTACTTCTTACTGGCTATTACATCAACTTAGAAGCTTCATCTGTGTTCTACTATGGTGCTTTTAGTGTCTCCGCATACCGCAGCACGCGACATAGCTTTGCAGACGATAAGTACAAGCGTTTCAGAGAGAAGAGCGGCCAATGTGACGATCTGGCTTTACGTCGATTCGATAACAAATGACGAAAACGGACGGATTTCTTTTTTTTTACTACATATGAACACTTTTCACATTCTCCCGTGCAACTCGGCTGCTAGTCCTCCTTTCATGCAGAATGTTAAGGTCCTAGCTCATGTCCAAGGCACCAAAGCCAGCTAAAAAGTCAATAATCGATACCTAAAACTTGAATTGTACTACTTCTTACTGGCTATTACATCAACTTAGAAGCTTTATCTGTGTTCTACTATGGTGCTTTTAGTGTCTCAGAATACCGCAGCACGCGACATAGCTTTGCAGACGATAAGTACAACCGTTTCAGAGAGAAGAGCGGCCAATGTGACGATCTGGCTTTAAGAAGATTCGATAACAAATGACGAAAACGGACGGATTTCTAGGTTTTTACTACATATGAACACTTTTCATATTCTCCCGTGCAACTCCGCTGCTAATCCTCCTTTCATGCAGAAGCTTAAGGTCCTAGCTAATGTCCAAGGCACCAAAGCCAGCTAAAAAGTCAATAATCGATACCTATAACTTGAATTGTACTACTTCTTACTGGCTATTACATCAACTTAGAAGCTTCATCTGTGTTCTACTATGGTGCTTTTACTGTCTCCGCATACCGCAGCACGCGACATAGCTTTGCAGACGATAAGTACAACCGTTTCAGAGAGAAGAGCGGCCAATGTGACGATCTGGCTTTAAGTAGATTCGATAACAAATGACGTAAACGGACGGATGTCTCAGGTTTTTACTACATATTAACATTTTTCACATTCTCCCGTGCAACTTGGCTCCTCGTCCTCCTTTCATGCAGAATCTTAAGGTCCTAGCTCATGTCCAAGGCACCAAAGCCAGCTAAAAAGTCAATATTCAATACCTGAAACTTGAATTGTACTACTTCTTACTGGCTATTACATCAACTTAGAAGCTTCATCTGTGTTCTACTATGGTGCTTTTAGTGTCTCAGCATACCGCAGCACGCGACATAGCTTTGCAGACGATAAGTACAAGTGTTTCAGAGAGAAGAGCGGCCAATGTGACGATCTGGCTTTAAGTCGATTCGATAACAAATGACGAAAAAGGACGTATTTCTCAGGTTTTTACTACATTTGAACACTTTTCACATTTTCCCGTGCAACTCGGCTGCTAGTCCTCCTTTCATGCAGAATCTTAAGGTCCTAGCTCATGTCCAAGGCACCAAAGCCAGCTAAAAAGTCAATAATCGATACCTAAAACTTGAATTGTACTACTTCTTACTGGCTATTACATCAACTTAGAAGCTTCATCTGTGTTCTACTATGGTGCTTTTAGTGTCTCCGCATACCGCAGCACGCGACATAGCTTTGCAGACGATAAGTACTACCGTTTCAGAGAGAAGAGCGGCCAATGTGACGATCTGGCTTGAAGTCGATTCGATAACAAATGACGAAAACGGACCGACTTCTCAGTTTTTTACTACATATGAACACTTTTCACATTCTCTCGTGCAAATCGGCTGCTAGCCCTCCTTTCATGCAGAATCATAAGGTCCTAGCTCATGTCCAAGGCACCAAGGCCAGCTAAAAAGTCAATAATAGATACCTAAAACTTGAATTGTACTACTTCTTACTGGCTATTACATCAACTTAGAAGCTTCATCTGTGTTCTACTATGGTGCTTTTAGTGTCTCCGCATACCGCATTACGCGACATAGCTTTGCAATCGATAAGTACAACCGTTTCAGAGAGAAGAGCGGCCAATGTGACGATCTAGCTTTAAGTCGATTCAATAACAAATGACGAAACCGACGCATATCTCGGGTTTTTATTACATATGAACACTTTTCACATTCTCCCGTGCAAATCGGTGCTAGTCCTCCTTTCATGTAGAATCATAAGGTCCTAGCTCATGTCCAAGGCACCAAAGCCAGCTAAAAAGTCAATAATCGATACCTAAAACTTGAATTGTACTACTTCTTCCTGGCTATTACATCAACTTAGAAGCTTCATCTGTGTTCTACTATGGTGCTTTTAGAGTCTCAGCATACCGCAGCACGCGACATAGTTTTGCAGACGATAAGTACAACCGTTTCAGAGAGAAGGGCGGCCAATGTGACGATCTGGCTTTAAGTCGGTTCGATAACAAATGACGAAAACGGACCGATTTCTCAGGTTTTTACTACATATGAACACTTTTCACATTCTCCTTGGAACTCGGCTACTAGTCCTCGTTCATGCAAAATTTTAATTTCCTAGCTCATGTCCAAGGCACCAAAGAAGGGTAAAAAGTCAATAATCATTACCTAAAACTTGAGTTGTACTACTTCTTACTGGGTATTACATCAACTTAGAAGCTTCATCTGTGTTCTACTATGGTGCTTTTAGTGTCTCCGCATACCGCAGCACATGACATAGCTTTGCAGACGATAAGTACAAGCGTTTCAGAGAGAAGAGCGGACAATGTGACGATCTGGCTTTACGTCGATTCGATAACAAATGACGAAAACGGACGGATTTCTCAGGTTTTTACTACATATGAACACTTTTCACATTCTCCCGTGCAAATCGGCTGCTAGTCCTCCTTTCATGCAGAATCATAAGGTCCTAGCTCATGTCCAAGGCACCAAAGCCAGCTAAAAAGTCAATAATCGATACCTAAAACTTGAATTGTACTACTTCTTACTGGCTATTACATCAACTTAGAAGCTTTATCTGTGTTCTACTATGGTGCTTTTAGTGTCTCAGAATACCGCAGCACTCGACATAGCTTTGCAGACGATAAGTACAACCGTTTCAGAGAGAAGAGCGGCCAATGTGACGATCTGGCTTGAAGAAGATTCGATAACAAATGACGAAAACGGACGGATTTCTAGGTTTTTACTACATATGAACACTTTTCATATTCTCCCATGCAACTCCGCTGCTAATCCTCCTTTCATGCAGAAGCTTAAGGTCCTAGCTCATGTCCAAGGCACCAAAGCCAGCTAAAAAGTCAATAATCGATACCTAAAACTTGAATTGTACTACTTCTTACTGGCTATTAAATCAACTTAGAAGCTTCATCTGTGTTCTACTATGGTGCTTTTACTGTCTCCGCATACCGCAGCACGCGACATAGCTTTGCAGACGGTAAGTACAACCGTTTCAGAGAGAAGAGCGGCCAATGAGACGATCTGGCTTTATGTCGATTCGATAACAAGTTACGAAAACGGACCGATTTCTCAGGTTTTTACTACATATGAACACTTTTCACATTCTCCCGTGCAACTTGGCTCCTCGTCCTCCTTTCATGCAGAATCTTAAGGTCCTAGCTCATGTCCAAGGCACCAAAGCCAGCTAAAAAGTCAATATTCAATACCTAAAACTTGAATTGTACTACTTCTTACTGGCTATTACATCAACTTAGAAGCTTCATCTGTGTTCCACTATGGTGCTTTTAGTGTCTCCGCATACCGCAGCACGCGACATAGCTTAGCAGACGATAAGTACAAGTGTTTCAGAGAGAAGAGCGGCCAATGTTACGATATGGCTTTAAGTCGATTCGATAACAAATGACCAAAACGGACGGATTTCTCAGGTTTTTACTGCATATGAACACTTTTCACATTTTCCCGTGCAACTCGGCTGCTAGTCCTCCTTCCATGCAGAATCTTAAGGTCCTAGCTCATGTCCAAGGCACCAAAGCCAGCTAAAAAGTCAATAATCGATACCTAAAACTTGAATTGTACTACATCTTACTGGGAATTACATCAACTTAGAAGCTTCATCTGTGTTCTACTATGGTGCTTTTAGTGTCTCCGCATACCGCAGCACGCGACATAGCTTTGCAGACGATAAGTACTACCGTTTCAGAGAGAAGAGCGGCCAATGTGACGATCTGGCTTGAAGTCGATTCGATAACAAATGACGAAAACGGACCGATTTCTCAGTTTTTTACTACATATGAACACTTTTCACATTCTCTCGTGCAAATCGGCTGCTAGCCCTCCTTTCATGCTGAATCATAAGGGCCTAGCTCATGTCCAAGGCACCAAAGCCAGCTAAAAAGTCAATAATCGATACCTAAAACTTGAATTGTACTATTTCTTACTGGCTATTACATCAACTTAGAAGCTTCATCTGTGTTCTACTATGTTGCTTTTAGTGTCTCCGCATACCGCAGCACGCGACATAGCTTTGCAATCGATAAGTACAACCGTTTCAGAGAGTAGAGCGGACAATATGTCGATCTGGCTTTAAGTCGATTCGATAACAAATGACGAAAACGGACGGATTTCTGGGTTTTTACTACATATGAACACTTTTCATATTCTCCCCTTCTCCGCTGCTAATCCTCCTTTCATGTAGAATCATAAGGTCCTAGCTCATGTCCAAGGCACCAAAGCCAGCTAAAAAGTCAATATTCAATACCTAAAACTTGAATTGTACTACTTCTTACTGGCTATTACATCAACTTAGAAGCTTCATCTGTGTTCTACTTTGGTGCTTTTAGTGTCTCCGCATACCGCAGCACGCGACATAGCTTTGCAGAAGATAAGTACAAGTGTTTCAGAGAGAAGAGCGGCCAATGTGACGATCTGGCTTTAAGTCGATTCGATAACAAATGACGAAAACGGACGTATTTCTCAGGTTTTTACTACATTTGAACACTTTTCACATTTTCCCGTGTAACTCGGCTGCTAGTCCTCCTTTCATGCAGAATCTTAAGGTCCTAGCTCATGTCCAAGGAACCAAAGCCAGCTAAATAGTCAACTATCGATACCTAAAACTTGAATTGTACTACTTCTTACTGGCTATTGCATCAACTTAGAAGTTTCATTTGTGTTCTACTATGGTGCTTTTAGTGTCTCCGCATACCGCAGCACGCGACATAGCTTTGCAGACGATAAGTACTACCGTTTCAGAGAGAAGAGCGGCCAATGTGACGATCTGGCTTGAAGTCGATTCGATAACAAATGACGAAAACGGACCGATTTCTCAGTTTTTTACTACATATGAACACTTTTCACATTCTCTCGTGCAAATCGGCTGCTAGCCCTCCTTTCATGCAGAATCATAAGGTCCTAGCTCATGTCCAAGGCACCAAAGCCAGCTAAAAAGTCAATAATCGATACCTAAAACTTGAATTGTACTATTTCTTACTGGCTATTACATCAACTTAGAAGCTTCATCTGTGTTCTACTATGTTGCTTTTAGTGTCTCCGCATACCGCAGCGCGCGACATAGCTTTGCAATCGATAAGTACAACCGTTTCAGAGAGAAGAGCGGACAATGTGACGATCTGGCTTTAAGTCGATTCGATAACAAATGACGAAAACGGACGGATGTCTCAGGTTTTTAATACATATGAACACTTTTCATATTCTCCCGTGCAACTCCGCTGCTAATCCTCCTTTCATGTAGAATCATAAGGTCCTAGCTCATGTCCAAGGCACCAAAGCCAGCTAAAAAGTCAATAATCGATACCTAAAACTTGAATTGTACTACTTCTTCCTGGCTATTACATCAACTTAGAAGCTTCATCTGTGATCAACTATAGTGCTTTTAGTGTCTCAGCATACTGCAGCACGCGACATAGCTTTGCAGACGATAAGTACAACCGTTTCAGAGAGAAGAGCCCCCAATGTGACGATCTGGCTTTAAGTAGATTCGATAACAAATGACGAAAACGGACTGATTTCTCAGGTTTTTGCTACATATGAACACTTTTCACATTCTCCCGTGCAACTCGGCTGCTAGTCCTCCTTTCATGCAGAATCTTAATTTCCTAGCTCATGTTCAAGGCACCAAAGAAGTGTAAAAAGTCAATAACCAATACCTAAAACTTTAATTGTACTACTTCTTACTGGCTATTACATCAACTTAGAAGCTTCATCTGTGTTCTACTATGGTACTTTTAGTGTGTCCGCATACCGCAGCACGCCACATAGCTTTGCAGACGATAAGTACAAGTTTTTCAGAGAGAAGAGCGGCCAATGTGACGATCTGGCTTTAAGTCGATTCGATAACAAATGACGAAAACGGACGGATTTCTCAGGTTTTTACTACATATGAACACTTTTCACATTCTCCCGTTCAACTCGGCTGCTAGTCCTCCTTACATGCAGAATCTTAAGGTCCTAGCTCATGTCCAAGGCACCAAAGCCAGCTAAAAAGTCAATAATCGATACCTAAAACTTGAATTGTACTACTTCTTACTGGCTATTACATCAACTTAGAAGCTTCATCTGTGTTCTACTATGGTGCTTTTAGTGTCTCCGCATACCGCAGCACGCGACATAGCTTTGCAGACGATAAGTACAAGCGTTTCAGAGAGAAGAGCGGCCAATGTGACGATCTGGCTTTACGTCGATTCGATAACAAATGACGAAAACGGACTGATATCTCAGGTTTTTACTACATATGAACACTTTTCACATTCTTCCGTGCAAATCGGCTGCTAGTCCTCCTTTCATGCAGAATCATAAGGTCCTAGCTCATGTCCAAGGCACCAAAGCCAGCTAAAAAGTCAATAATCGATACCTAAAACTTGAATTGTACTACTTCTTACTGGCTATTACATCAACTTAGAAGCTTTATCTGTGTTATACTATGGTGCTTTTAGTGTCTCAGAATACCGCAGCACGCGACATAGCTTTGCAGACGATAAGTACTACCGTTTCAGAGAGAAGAGCGGCCAATGTGACGATCTGGCTTTAAGTAGATTCGATAACAAATGACGAAAACGGACCGATTTCTCAGTTTTTTACTACATATGAACACTTTTCACATTCTCCCGTGCAACTTGGCTCCTCGTCCTCATTTCATGCCCAATCTTAAGGTCCTAGATCATGTCCCAGGCACCAAAGCCAGCTAAAAAGTCAATATTCAATACCTAAAACTTGAATTGTACTACTTCTTACTGGCTATTACATCAACTTAGAAGCTTCATTTGTGTTCTACTATGGTGCTTTTAGTGTCTCCGCATACCGCAGCACGCGACATAGCTTTGCAGAAGATAAGTACAAGTGTTTCAGAGAGAAGAGCGGCCAATGTGACGATCTGGCTTTAAGTCGATTCGATAACAAATGACGAAAACGGACGTATTTCTCAGGTTTTTACTACATTTGAACACTTTTCACATTTTCCCGTGCAACTCGGCTGCTAGTCCTCCTTTCATGCAAATTCTTAATTTCCTAGCTCATGTTCAAGGCACCAAAGAAGTGTAAAAAGTCAATAACCAATACCTAAAACTTTAATTCTATTACTTCTTACTGGCTATTACATCAACTTAGAAGCTTCATCTGTGTTCTACTATGGTGCTTTTAGTGTCTCCGCATACCGCAGCACGCGACATAGCTTTGCAGACGATAAGTACAACTTTTTCAGAGAGAAGAGCGGCCAATGTGACGATCTGGCTTTAAGTCGATTCGATAACAAATGACGAAAACGGACGGATTTCTCAGGTTTTTACTACATATGAACACTTTTCACATTCTCCCGTTCAACTCGGCTGCTAGTCCTCCTTACATGCAGAATCTTAAGGTCCTAGCTCATGTCCAAGGCACCAAAGCCAGCTACAAAGTCAATAATCGATACCTAAAACTTGAATTGTACTACTTCTTACTGGCTATTACATCAACTTAGAAGTTTCGTCTGTGTTCTACTATGGTGCTTTTAGTGTCTCCGCATACCGCAGCACGCGACATAGCTTTGCAGACGATAAGTACTACCGTTTCAGAGAGAAGAGCGGCCAATGTGACGATCTGGCGTGAAGTCGATTCGATAACAAATGACGAAAACGGACCGATTTCTCAGTTTTTTACTACATATGAACACTTTTCACATTCTCTCGTGCAAATCGGCTGCTAGCCCTCCTTTCATGCAGAATCATAAGGTCCTAGCTCATGTCCAAGGCACCAAAGCCAGCTAAAAAGTCAATAATCGATACCTAAAACTTGAATTGTACTATTTCTTACTGGCTATTACATCAACTTAGAAGCTTCATCTGTGTTCTACTATGTTGCTTTTAGTGTCTCCGCATACCGCAGCACGCGACATAGCTTTGCAATCGATAAGTACAACCGTTTTAGAGAGAAGAGCGGACAATGTGACGATCTGGCTTTAAGTCGATTCGATAACAAATGACGAAAACGGACGGATTTCTCAGGTTTTTACTACATATGAACACTTTTCATATTCTCCCGTGCAACTCCGCTGCTAATCCTCCTTTCATGTAGAATCATAAGGTCCTAGCTCATGTCCAAGGCACCAAAGCCAGCTAAAAAGTCAATAATCGATACCTAAAACTTGAATTGTACTACTTCTTCCTGGCTATTACATCAACTTAGAAGCTTCATCTGTGTTCTACTATGGTGGTTTTAGTGTGTCCGCATACCGCAGCACGCGACATAGCTTTGCAGACGATAAGTACAACTTTTTCAGAGAGAAGAGCGGCCAATGTGACGATCTGGCTTTAATTCGATTCGATAACAAATGACGAAAACGGACGGATGTCTCAGGTTTTTACTACATATGAACACTTTTCACATTCTCCCGTGCAACTCGGCTGCTAGTCCTCCTTACATGCAGAATCTTAAGGTCCTAGCTCATGTCCAAGGCACCAAAGCCAGCTAAAAAGTCAATAATCGATACCTAAAACTTGAGTTGTACTACTTCTTACTGGCTATTACATCAACTTAGAAGCTTCATCTGTGTTCTACTATGGTGCTTTTAGTGTCTCCGCATACCGCAGCACGCGACATAGCTTTGCAGACGATAAGTACAAGCGTTTCAGAGAGAAGAGCGGCCAATGTGACGATCTGGCTTTACGTCGATTCGATAACAAATGACGAAAACGGACGGATATCTCAGGTTTTTACTACATATGAACACTTTTCACATTCTCCCGTGCAAATCGGCTGCTAATCCTCCTTTCATGCAGAATCTTAAGGTCCTAGCACATGTCCAAGGCACCAAAGCCAGCTAAAAAGTCAATAATCGATACCTATAATTTGAATTGTACCACTTCTTACTGGCTATTACATCAACTTAGAAGCTTCATCTGTGTTCTACTATTGTGCTTTTACTGTCTCCGCATACCGCAGCACGCGACATAGCTTTGCAGACGATAAGTACAACCGTTTCAGAGAGAAGAGCGGCCAATGTGACGATCTGGCTTTAAGTAGATTCGATAACAAATGACGTAAACGGACGGATGTCTCAGGTTTTTACTACATATGAACATTTTTCACATTCTCCCGTGCAAATCGGCTGCTAATCCTCCTTTCATGCAGAATCTTAAGGTCCTAGCTCATGTCCAAGGCACCAAAGCCAGCTAAAAAGTCAATAATCGATACCTAAAACTTGAATTGTACTGCTTCTTACTGGCTATTACATCAACTTAGAAGCTTTATCTGTGTTCTACTATGGTGCTTTTAGTGTCTCAGAATACCGCAGCACGCGACATAGCTTTGCAGACGATAAGTACAACCGTTTCAGAGAGAAGAGCGGCCAATGTGACGATCTGGCTTTAAGAAGATTCGATAACAAATGACGAAAACGGACGGATTTCTAGGTTTTTACTACATATGAACACTTTTCATATTCTCCCGTGCAACTCCGCTGCTAATCCTCCTTTCATGCAGAAGCTTAAGGTCCTAGCTCATGTCCAAGGCACCAAAGCCAGCTAAAAAGTCAAGAATCGATACCTAAAACTTGAATTGTACTACTTCTTACTGGCTATTACATCAACTTAGAAGTTTCATCTGTGTTCTACTATGGTGCTTTTAGTGTCTCCGCATACCGCAGCACGCGACATAGCTTTGCAGACGATAAGTACTACCGTTTCAGAGAGAAGAGCGGCCAATGTGACGATCTGACTTGAAGTCGATTCGATAACAAATGACGAAAACGGACCGATTTCTAAGTTTTTTACTACATATGAACACTTCTCACATTCTCCCGTGCAACTTGGCTCCTCGTCCTCATTTCATGCCCAATCTTAAGGTCCTAGATCATGTCCAAGGCACCAAAGCCAGCTAAAAAGTCAATATTCAATACCTAAAACTTGAATTGTACTACATCTTACTGGCTATTACATCAACTTAGAAGCTTCATCTGTGTTCTACTATGGTGCTTTTAGTGTCTCCGCATACCGCGGCACGCGACATAGCTTTGCAGAAGATAAGTACAAGTGTTTCAGAGAGAAGAGCGGCCAATGTGACGATCTGGCTTGAAGTCGATTCGATAACAAATGACGAAAACGGACCGATTTCTCAGTTTTTTACTACATATGAACACTTTTCACATTCTCTCGTGCAAATCGGCTGGTAGCCCTCCTTTCATGCAGAATCATAAGGTCCTAGCTCATGTCCAAGGCACCAAAGCCAGCTAAAAAGTCAATAATCGATACCTAAAACTTGAATTGTACTATTTCTTACTGGCTATTACATCAACTTAGAAGCTTCATCTGTGTTCTACTATGTTGCTTTTAGTGTCTCCGCATACCGCAGCGCGCGACATAGCTTTGCAATCGATAAGTACAACCGTTTCAGAGAGAAGAGCGGACAATGTGACGATCTGGCTTTAAGTCGATTCGATAACAAATGACGAAAACGGACGGATGTCTCAGGTTTTTAATACATATGAACACTTTTCATATTCTCCCGTGCAACTCCGCTGCTAATCCTCCTTTCATGTAGAATCATAAGGTCCTAGCTCATGTCCAAGGCACCAAAGCCAGCTAAAAAGTCAATAATCGATACCTAAAACTTGAATTGTACTACTTCTTCCTGGCTATTACATCAACTTAGAAGCTTCATCTGTGGTCTACTATAGTGCTTTTAGTGTCTCAGCATACTGCAGCACGCGACATAGCTTTGCAGACGATAAGTACAACCGTTTCAGAGAGAAGAGCCCCCAATGTGACGATCTGGCTTTAAGTAGATTCGATAACAAATGACGAAAACGGACTGATTTCTCAGGTTTTTGCTACATATGAACACTTTTCACATTCTCCCGTGCAACTCGGCTGCTAGTCCTCCTTTCATGCAGAATCTTAATTTCCTAGCTCATGTTCAAGGCACCAAAGAAGTGTAAAAAGTCAATAACCAATACCTAAAACTTTAATTGTACTACTTCTTACTGGCTATTACATCAACTTAGAAGCTTCATCTGTGTTCTACTATGGTGCTTTTAGTGTGTCCGCATACCGCAGCACGCGACATAGCTTTGCAGACGATAAGTACTACTTTTTCAGAGAGAAGAGCGGCCAATGTGACGATCTGGCTTTAAGTCGATTCGATAACAAATGACGAAAACGGACGGATTTCTCAGGTTTTTACTACATATGAACACTTTTCACATTCTCCCGTTCAACTCGGCTGCTAGTCCTCCTTACATGCAGAATCTTAAGGTCCTAGCTCATGTCCAAGGCACCAAAGCCAGCTAAAAAGTCAATAATCGATACCTAAAACTTGAATTGTACTACTTCTTACTGGCTATTACATCAACTTAGAAGCTTCATCTGTGTTCTACTATGGTGCTTTTAGTGTCTCCGCATACCGCAGCACGCGACATAGCTTTGCAGACGATAAGTACAAGCGTTTCAGAGAGAAGAGCGGCCAATGTGACGATCTGGCTTTACGTCGATTCGATAACAAATGACGAAAACGGACGGATATCTCAGGTTTTTACTACATATGAACACTTTTCACATTCTCCCGTGCAAATCGGCTGCTAATCCTCCTTTCATGCAGAATCTTAAGGTCCTAGCACATGTCCAAGGCACCAAAGCCAGCTAAAAAGTCAATAATCGATACCTATAATTTGAATTGTACCACTTCTTACTGGCTATTACATCAACTTAGAAGCTTCATCTGTGTTCTACTATTGTGCTTTTACTGTCTCCGCATAGCGCAGCACGCGACATAGCTTTGCAGACGATAAGTACAACCGTTTCAGAGAGAAGAGCGGCCAATGTGACGATCTGGCTTTAAGTAGATTCGATAACAAATGACGTAAACGGACGGATGTCTCAGGTTTTTACTACATATGAACATTTTTCACATTCTCCCGTGAAACTCGGCTGCTAGTCCTCCTTTCATGCAGAATCTTAAGGTCCTAGCTCATGTCCAAGGCACCAAAGCCAGCTAAAAAGTCAATAATCGATACCTAAAACTTGAATTGTACTGCTTCTTACTGGCTATTACATCAACTTAGAAGCTTTATCTGTGTTCTACTATGGTGCTTTTAGTGTCTCAGAATAACGCAGCACGCGACATAGCTTTGCAGACGATAAGTACAACCGTTTCAGAGAGAAGAGCGGCCAATGTGACGATCTGGCTTTAAGAAGATTCGATAACAAATGACGAAAACGGACGGATTTCTAGGTTTTTACTACATATGAACACTTTTCATATTCTCCCGTGCAACTCCGCTGCTAATCCTCCTTTCATGCAGAAGCTTAAGGTCCTAGCTCATGTCCAAGGCACCAAAGCCAGCTAAAAAGTCAAGAATCGATACCTAAAACTTGAATTGTACTACTTCTTACTGGCTATTACATCAACTTAGAAGTTTCATCTGTGTTCTACTATGGTGCTTTTAGTGTCTCCGCATACCGCAGCACGCGACATAGCTTTGCAGACGATAAGTACTACCGTTTCAGAGAGAAGAGCGGCCAATGTGACGATCTGACTTGAAGTCGATTCGATAACAAATGACGAAAACGGACCGATTTCTAAGTTTTTTACTACATATGAACACTTCTCACATTCTCCCGTGCAACTTGGCTCCTCGTCCTCATTTCATGCCCAATCTTAAGGTCCTAGATCATGTCCAAGGCACCAAAGCCAGCTAAAAAGTCAATATTCAATACCTAAAACTTGAATTGTACTACATCTTACTGGCTATTACATCAACTTAGAAGCTTCATCTGTGTTCTACTATGGTGCTTTTAGTGTCTCCGCATACCGCGGCACGCGACATAGCTTTGCAGAAGATAAGTACAAGTGTTTCAGAGAGAAGAGCGGCCAATGTGACGATCTGGCTTGAAGTCGATTCGATAACAAATGACGAAAACGGACCGATTTCTCAGTTTTTTACTACATATGAACACTTTTCACATTCTCTCGTGCAAATCGGCTGGTAGCCCTCCTTTCATGCAGAATCATAAGGTCCTAGCTCATGTCCAAGGCACCAAAGCCAGCTAAAAAGTCAATAATCGATACCTAAAACTTGAATTGTACTATTTCTTACTGGCTATTACATCAACTTAGAAGCTTCATCTGTGTTCTACTATGTTGCTTTTAGTGTCTCCGCATACCGCAGCGCGCGACATAGCTTTGCAATCGATAAGTACAACCGTTTCAGAGAGAAGAGCGGACAATGTGACGATCTGGCTTTAAGTCGATTCGATAACAAATGACGAAAACGGACGGATGTCTCAGGTTTTTAATACATATGAACACTTTTCATATTCTCCCGTGCAACTCCGCTGCTAATCCTCCTTTCATGTAGAATCATAAGGTCCTAGCTCATGTCCAAGGCACCAAAGCCAGCTAAAAAGTCAATAATCGATACCTAAAACTTGAATTGTACTACTTCTTCCTGGCTATTACATCAACTTAGAAGCTTCATCTGTGGTCTACTATAGTGCTTTTAGTGTCTCAGCA
Source organism: Schistocerca gregaria (assembly GCF_023897955.1). Taxonomy (NCBI): domain Eukaryota; kingdom Metazoa; phylum Arthropoda; class Insecta; order Orthoptera; family Acrididae; genus Schistocerca; species Schistocerca gregaria. Next base: position 3,695,901 of record NW_026061829.1, read on the forward strand.
TACTGCAGCACGCGACATAGCTTTGCAGACGATAAGTACAACCGTTTCAGAGAGAAGAGCCCCCAATGTGACGATCTGGCTTTAAGTAGATTCGATAACAAATGACGAAAACGGACTGATTTCTCAGGTTTTTGCTACATATGAACACTTTTCACATTCTCCCGTGCAACTCGGCTGCTAGTCCTCCTTTCATGCAGAATCTTAATTTCCTAGCTCATGTTCAAGGCACCAAAGAAGTGTAAAAAGTCAATAACCAATACCTAAAACTTTAATTGTACTACTTCTTACTGGCTATTACATCAACTTAGAAGCTTCATCTGTGTTCTACTATGGTGCTTTTAGTGTGTCCGCATACCGCAGCACGCGACATAGCTTTGCAGACGATAAGTACTACTTTTTCAGAGAGAAGAGCGGCCAATGTGACGATCTGGCTTTAAGTCGATTCGATAACAAATGACGAAAACGGACGGATTTCTCAGGTTTTTACTACATATGAACACTTTTCACATTCTCCCGTTCAACTCGGCTGCTAGTCCTCCTTACATGCAGAATCTTAAGGTCCTAGCTCATGTCCAAGGCACCAAAGCCAGCTAAAAAGTCAATAATCGATACCTAAAACTTGAATTGTACTACTTCTTACTGGCTATTACATCAACTTAGAAGCTTCATCTGTGTTCTACTATGGTGCTTTTAGTGTCTCCGCATACCGCAGCACGCGACATAGCTTTGCAGACGATAAGTACAAGCGTTTCAGAGAGAAGAGCGGCCAATGTGACGATCTGGCTTTACGTCGATTCGATAACAAATGACGAAAACGGACTGATATCTCAGGTTTTTACTACATATGAACACTTTTCACATTCTTCCGTGCAAATCGGCTGCTAGTCCTCCTTTCATGCAGAATCATAAGGTCCTAGCTCATGTCCAAGGCACCAAAGAAGTGTAAAAAGTCAATAATCGATACCTAAAACTTGAATTGTACTACTTCTTACTGGCTATTACATCAACTTAGAAGCTTTATCTGTGTTCTACTATGGTGCTTTTAGTGTCTCAGAATACCGCAGCACGCGACATAGCTTTGCAGACGATAAGTACAACTTTTTCAGAGAGAAGAGCGGCCAATGTGACGATCTGGCTTTAAGTCGATTCGATAACAAATGACGAAAACGGACGGATTTCTCAGGTTTTTACTACATATGAACACTTTTCACATTCTCCCGTTCAACTCGGCTGCTAGTCCTCCTTACATGCAGAATCTTAAGGTCCTAGCTCATGTCCAAGGCACCAAAGCCAGCTACAAAGTCAATAATCGATACCTAAAACTTGAATTGTACTACTTCTTACTGGCTATTACATCAACTTAGAAGCTTTATCTGTGTTCTACTATGGTGCTTTTAGTGTCTCAGAATACCGCAGCACGCGACATAGCTTTGCAGACGATAAGTACTACCGTTTCAGAGAGAAGAGCGGCCAATGTGACGATCTGGCTTGAAGTCGATTCGATAACAAATGACGAAAACGGACCGATTTCTCAGTTTTTTACTACATATGAACACTTTTCACATTCTCTCGTGCAAATCGGCTGCTAGCCCTCCTTTCATGCAGAATCATAAGGTCCTAGCTCATATCCAAGGCACCAAAGCCAGCTAAAAAGTCAATAATCGATACCTAAAACTTGAATTGTACTATTTCTTACTGGCTATTACATCAACTTAGAAGCTTCATCTGTGTTCTACTATGTTGCTTTTAGTGTCTCCGCATACCGCAGCACGCGACATAGCTTTGCCATCGATAAGTACAACCGTTTTAGAGAGAAGAGCGGACAATGTGACGATCTGGCTTTAAGTCGATTCGATAACAAATGACGAAAACGGACGGATTTCTCAGGTTTTTACTACATATGAACACTTTTCATATTCTCCCGTGCAACTCCGCTGCTAATCCTCCTTTCATGTAGAATCATAAGGTCCTAGCTCATGTCCAAGGCACCAAAGCCAGCTAAAAAGTCAATAATCGATACCTAAAACTTGAATTGTACTACTTCTTCCTGGCTATTACATCAACTTAGAAGCTTCATCTGTGTTCTACTATGGTGCTTTTAGTGTGTCCGCATACCGCAGCACGCGACATAGCTTTGCAGACGATAAGTACAACTTTTTCAGAGAGAAGAGCGGCCAATGTGACGATCTGGCTTTAATTCGATTCGATAACAAATGACGAAAACGGACGGATGTCTCAGGTTTTTACTACATATGAACACTTTTCACATTCTCCCGTGCAACTCGGCTGGTAGTCCTCCTTACATGCAGAATCTTAAGGTCCTAGCTCATGTCCAAGGCACCAAAGCCTGCTAAAAAGTCAATAATCGATACCTAAAACTTGAGTTGTACTACTTCTTACTGGCTATTACATCAACTTAGAAGCTTCATCTGTGTTCTACTATGGTGCTTTTAGTGTCTCCGCATACCGCAGCACGCGACATAGCTTTGCAGACGATAAGTACAAGCGTTTCAGAGAGAAGAGCGGCCAATGTGACGATCTGGCTTTACGTCGATTCGATAACAAATGACGAAAACGGACGGATATCTCAGGTTTTTACTACATATGAACACTTTTCACATTCTCCCGTGCAAATCGGCTGCTAATCCTCCTTTCATGCAGAATCTTAAGGTCCTAGCACATGTCCAAGGCACCAAAGCCAGCTAAAAAGTCAATAATCGATACCTATAACTTGAATTGTACCACTTCTTACTGGCTATTACATCAACTTAGAAGCTTCATCTGTGTTCTACTATTGTGCTTTTACTGTCTCCGCATACCGCAGCACGCGACATAGCTTTGCAGACGATAAGTACAACCGTTTCAGAGAGAAGAGCGGCCAATGTGACGATCTGGCTTTAAGTAGATTCGATAACAAATGACGAAAACGGACGGATGTCTCAGGTTTTTACTACATATGAACACTTTTCACATTCTCCCGTGCAAATCGGCTGCTAATCCTCCTTTCATGCAGAATCTTAAGGTCCTAGCACATGTCCAAGGCACCAATGCCAGCTAAAAAGTCAATAATCGATACCTAAAACTTGAATTGTACTGCTTCTTACTGGCTATTACATCAACTTAGAAGCTTTATCTGTGTTCTACTATGGTGCTTTTAGTGTCTCAGAATACCGCAGCACGCGACATAGCTTTGCAGACGATAAGTACAACCGTTTCAGAGAGAAGAGCGGCCAATGTGACGATCTGGCTTTAAGAAGATTCGATAACAAATGACGAAAACGGACGGATTTCTAGGTTTTTACTACATATGAACACTTTTCATATTCTCCAGTGCAACTCCGCTGCTAATCCTCCTTTCATGCAGAAGCTTAAGGTCCTAGCTCATGTCCAAGGCACCAAAGCCAGCTAAAAAGTCAATAATCGATACCTAAAACTTGAATTGTACTACTTCTTCCTGGCTATTACATCAACTTAGAAGCTTCATCTGTGTTCTACTATGGTGCTTTTAGTGTCTCCGCATACCGCAGCACGCGACATAGCTTTGCAGACGATAAGTACAACTTTTTCAGAGAGAAGAGCGGCCAATGTGACGATCTGGCTTTAATTAGATTCGATAACAAATGACGAAAACGGACGGATTTCTCAGGTTTTTACTACATATGAACACTTTTCACATTCTCCCGTGCAACTTGGCTGCTAGTCCTCCTTACATGCAGAATCTTAAGGTCCTAGCTCATGTCCAAGGCACCAAAGCCAGCTAAAAAGTCAATAATCGATACCTAAAACTTGAGTTGTACTACTTCTTACTGGCTATTACATCAACTTAGAAGCTTCATCTGTGTTCTACTATGGTGCTTTTAGTGTCTCCGCATACCGCAGCACGCGACATAGCTTTGCAGACGATAAGTACAAGCGTTTCAGAGAGAAGAGCGGCCAATGTGACGATCTGGCTTACGTCGATTCGATAACAAATGACGAAAACGGACGGATATCTCAGGTTTTTACTACATATGAACACTTTTCACATTCTCCCGTGCAAATCGGCTGCTAGTCCTCCTTTCATGCAGAATCTTAAGGTCCTAGGTCATGTCCAAGGCACCAAAGCCAGCTAAAAAGTCAATAATCGATACCTATAACTTGAATTGTACTACTTCTTACTGGCTATTACATCAACTTAGAAGCTTCATCTGTGTTCTACTATTGTGCTTTTACTGTCTCCGCATATCGCAGCACGCGACATAGCTTTGCAGACGATAAGTACAACCGTTTCAGAGAGAAGAGCCCCCAATGTGACGATCTGGCTTTAAGTAGATTCGATAACAAATGACGTAAACGGACGGATGTCTCAGGTTTTTACTACATATGAACATTTTTCACATTCTCCCGTGAAACTCGGCTGCTAGTCCTCCTTTCATGCAGAATCTTAAGGTCCTAGCTCATGTCCAAGGTACCAAAGCCAGGTGAAAAGTCAATAATCGATACCTAAAACTAAAATTTTACTACTTCTTACTGGATATTACATCAACTTATAAGCTTCATCTGTGTTCTACTATGGTGATTTTAGTGTCTCCGCATACCCCAGCACGCGACATAGCTTTGCAGACGATAAGTACAACCGTTTCAGAGAGAAGAGCGGCCAATGAGACGACCTGCTTTAAGTCGATTCGATAACAAGTGACGAAAACGGACCGATTTCTCAGGTTTTTACTACATATGAACACTTTTCACATTCTCCCGTGCAACTTGGCTCCTCGTCCTCCTTTCATGCCCAAACTTAAGGTCCTAGATCATGTCCAAGGCACCAAAGCCAGCTAAAAAGTCAATATTCAATACCTAAAACTTGAATTGTACTACTTCTTACTGGCTATTACATCAACTTAGAAGCTTCATCTGTGTTCTACTATGGTGCTTTTAGTGTCTCCGCATACCGCGGCACGCGACATAGCTTTGCAGAAGATAAGTACAAGTGTTTCAGAGAGAAGAGCGGCCAATGTGACGATCTGGCTTGAAGTCGATTCGATAACAAATGACGAAAACGGACCGATTTCTCAGTTTTTTACTACATATGAACACTTTTCACATTCTCTCGTGCAAATCGGCTGGTAGCCCTCCTTTCATGCAGAATCATAAGGTCCTAGCTCATGTCCAAGGCACCAAAGCCAGCTAAAAAGTCAATAATCGATACCTAAAACTTGAATTGTACTATTTCTTACTGGCTATTACATCAACTTAGAAGCTTCATCTGTGTTCTACTATGTTGCTTTTAGTGTCTCCGCATACCGCAGCGCGCGACATAGCTTTGCAATCGATAAGTACAACCGTTTCAGAGAGAAGAGCGGACAATGTGACGATCTGGCTTTAAGTCGATTCGATAACAAATGACGAAAACGGACGGATGTCTCAGGTTTTTAATACATATGAACACTTTTCATATTCTCCCGTGCAACTCCGCTGCTAATCCTCCTTTCATGTAGAATCATAAGGTCCTAGCTCATGTCCAAGGCACCAAAGCCAGCTAAAAAGTCAATAATCGATACCTAAAACTTGAATTGTACTACTTCTTCCTGGCTATTACATCAACTTAGAAGCTTCATCTGTGGTCTACTATAGTGCTTTTAGTGTCTCAGCATACTGCAGCACGCGACATAGCTTTGCAGACGATAAGTACAACCGTTTCAGAGAGAAGAGCCCCCAATGTGACGATCTGGCTTTAAGTAGATTCGATAACAAATGACGAAAACGGACTGATTTCTCAGGTTTTTGCTACATATGAACACTTTTCACATTCTCCCGTGCAACTCGGCTGCTAGTCCTCCTTTCATGCAGAATCTTAATTTCCTAGCTCATGTTCAAGGCACCAAAGAAGTGTAAAAAGTCAATAACCAATACCTAAAACTTTAATTGTACTACTTCTTACTGGCTATTACATCAACTTAGAAGCTTCATCTGTGTTCTACTATGGTGCTTTTAGTGTGTCCGCATACCGCAGCACGCGACATAGCTTTGCAGACGATAAGTACTACTTTTTCAGAGAGAAGAGCGGCCAATGTGACGATCTGGCTTTAAGTCGATTCGATAACAAATGACGAAAACGGACGGATTTCTCAGGTTTTTACTACATATGAACACTTTTCACATTCTCCCGTTCAACTCGGCTGCTAGTCCTCCTTACATGCAGAATCTTAAGGTCCTAGCTCATGTCCAAGGCACCAAAGCCAGCTAAAAAGTCAATAATCGATACGTAAAACTTGAATTGTACTACTTCTTACTGGCTATTACATCAACTTAGAAGCTTCATCTGTGTTCTACTATGGTGCTTTTAGTGTCTCCGCATACCGCAGCACGCGACATAGCTTTGCAGACGATAAGTACAAGCGTTTCAGAGAGAAGAGCGGCCAATGTGACGATCTGGCTTTACGTCGATTCGATAACAAATGACGAAAACGGACTGATATCTCAGGTTTTTACTACATATGAACACTTTTCACATTCTTCCGTGCAAATCGGCTGCTAGTCCTCCTTTCATGCAGAATCATAAGGTCCTAGCTCATGTCCAAGGCACCAAAGAAGTGTAAAAAGTCAATAATCGATACCTAAAACTTGAATTGTACTACTTCTTACTGGCTATTACATCAACTTAGAAGCTTTATCTGTGTTCTACTATGGTGCTTTTAGTGTCTCAGAATACCGCAGCACGCGACATAGCTTTGCAGACGATAAGTACAACTTTTTCAGAGAGAAGAGCGGCCAATGTGACGATCTGGCTTTAAGTCGATTCGATAACAAATGACGAAAACGGACGGATTTCTCAGGTTTTTACTACATATGAACACTTTTCACATTCTCCCGTTCAACTCGGCTGCTAGTCCTCCTTACATGCAGAATCTTAAGGTCCTAGCTCATGTCCAAGGCACCAAAGCCAGCTACAAAGTCAATAATCGATACCTAAAACTTGAATTGTACTACTTCTTACTGGCTATTACATCAACTTAGAAGCTTTATCTGTGTTCTACTATGGTGCTTTTAGTGTCTCAGAATACCGCAGCACGCGACATAGCTTTGCAGACGATAAGTACTACCGTTTCAGAGAGAAGAGCGGCCAATGTGACGATCTGGCTTGAAGTCGATTCGATAACAAATGACGAAAACGGACCGATTTCTCAGTTTTTTACTACATATGAACACTTTTCACATTCTCTCGTGCAAATCGGCTGCTAGCCCTCCTTTCATGCAGAATCATAAGGTCCTAGCTCATGTCCAAGGCACCAAAGCCAGCTAAAAAGTCAATAATCGATACCTAAAACTTGAATTGTACTATTTCTTACTGGCTATTACATCAACTTAGAAGCTTCATCTGTGTTCTACTATGTTGCTTTTAGTGTCTCCGCATACCGCAGCACGCGACATAGCTTTGCAATCGATAAGTACAACCGTTTTAGAGAGAAGAGCGGACAATGTGACGATCTGGCTTTAAGTCGATTCGATAACAAATGACGAAAACGGACGGATTTCTCAGGTTTTTACTACATATGAACACTTTTCATATTCTCCCGTGCAACTCCGCTGCTAATCCTCCTTTCATGTAGAATCATAAGGTCCTAGCTCATGTCCAAGGCACCAAAGCCAGCTAAAAAGTCAATAATCGATACCTAAAACTTGAATTGTACTACTTCTTCCTGGCTATTACATCAACTTAGAAGCTTCATCTGTGTTCTACTATGGTGCTTTTAGTGTGTCCGCATACCGCAGCACGCGACATAGCTTTGCAGACGATAAGTACAACTTTTTCAGAGAGAAGAGCGGCCAATGTGACGATCTGGCTTTAAGTAGATTCGATAACAAATGACGAAAACGGACGGATGTCTCAGGTTTTTACTACATATGAACACTTTTCACATTCTCCCGTGCAACTCGGCTGGTAGTCCTCCTTACATGCAGAATCTTAAGGTCCTAGCTCATGTCCAAGGCACCAAAGCCTGCTAAAAAGTCAATAATCGATACCTAAAACTTGAGTTGTACTACTTCTTACTGGCTATTACATCAACTTAGAAGCTTCATCTGTGTTCTACTATGGTGCTTTTAGTGTCTCCGCATACCGCAGCACGCGACATAGCTTTGCAGACGATAAGTACAAGCGTTTCAGAGAGAAGAGCGGCCAATGTGACGATCTGGCTTTACGTCGATTCGATAACAAATGACGAAAACGGACGGATATCTCAGGTTTTTACTACATATGAACACTTTTCACATTCTCCCGTGCAAATCGGCTGCTAATCCTCCTTTCATGCAGAATCTTAAGGTCCTAGCACATGTCCAAGGCACCAAAGCCAGCTAAAAAGTCAATAATCGATACCTATAACTTGAATTGTACCACTTCTTACTGGCTATTACATCAACTTAGAAGCTTCATCTGTGTTCTACTATTGTGCTTTTACTGTCTCCGCATACCGCAGCACGCGACATAGCTTTGCAGACGATAAGTACAACCGTTTCAGAGAGAAGAGCGGCCAATGTGACGATCTGGCTTTAAGTAGATTCGATAACAAATGACGAAAACGGACGGATGTCTCAGGTTTTTACTACATATGAACACTTTTCACATTCTCCCGTGCAAATCGGCTGCTAATCCTCCTTTCATGCAGAATCTTAAGGTCCTAGCACATGTCCAAGGCACCAATGCCAGCTAAAAAGTCAATAATCGATACCTAAAACTTGAATTGTACTGCTTCTTACTGGCTATTACATCAACTTAGAAGCTTTATCTGTGTTCTACTATGGTGCTTTTAGTGTCTCAGAATACCGCAGCACGCGACATAGCTTTGCAGACGATAAGTACAACCGTTTCAGAGAGAAGAGCGGCCAATGTGACGATCTGGCTTTAAGAAGATTCGATAACAAATGACGAAAACGGACGGATTTCTAGGTTTTTACTACATATGAACACTTTTCATATTCTCCAGTGCAACTCCGCTGCTAATCCTCCTTTCATGCAGAAGCTTAAGGTCCTAGCTCATGTCCAAGGCACCAAAGCCAGCTAAAAAGTCAATAATCGATACCTAAAACTTGAATTGTACTACTTCTTCCTGGCTATTACATCAACTTAGAAGCTTCATCTGTGTTCTACTATGGTGCTTTTAGTGTCTCCGCATACCGCAGCACGCGACATAGCTTTGCAGACGATAAGTACAACTTTTTCAGAGAGAAGAGCGGCCAATGTGACGATCTGGCTTTAATTAGATTCGATAACAAATGACGAAAACGGACGGATTTCTCAGGTTTTTACTACATATGAACACTTTTCACATTCTCCCGTGCAACTTGGCTGCTAGTCCTCCTTACATGCAGAATCTTAAGGTCCTAGCTCATGTCCAAGGCACCAAAGCCAGCTAAAAAGTCAATAATCGATACCTAAAACTTGAGTTGTACTACTTCTTACTGGCTATTACATCAACTTAGAAGCTTCATCTGTGTTCTACTATGGTGCTTTTAGTGTCTCCGCATACCGCAGCACGCGACATAGCTTTGCAGACGATAAGTACAAGCGTTTCAGAGAGAAGAGCGGCCAATGTGACGATCTGGCTTACGTCGATTCGATAACAAATGACGAAAACGGACGGATATCTCAGGTTTTTACTACATATGAACACTTTTCACATTCTCCCGTGCAAATCGGCTGCTAGTCCTCCTTTCATGCAGAATCTTAAGGTCCTAGGTCATGTCCAAGGCACCAAAGCCAGCTAAAAAGTCAATAATCGATACCTATAACTTGAATTGTACTACTTCTTACTGGCTATTACATCAACTTAGAAGCTTCATCTGTGTTCTACTATTGTGCTTTTACTGTCTCCGCATATCGCAGCACGCGACATAGCTTTGCAGACGATAAGTACAACCGTTTCAGAGAGAAGAGCCCCCAATGTGACGATCTGGCTTTAAGTAGATTCGATAACAAATGACGTAAACGGACGGATGTCTCAGGTTTTTACTACATATGAACATTTTTCACATTCTCCCGTGAAACTCGGCTGCTAGTCCTCCTTTCATGCAGAATCTTAAGGTCCTAGCTCATGTCCAAGGTACCAAAGCCAGGTGAAAAGTCAATAATCGATACCTAAAACTAAAATTTTACTACTTCTTACTGGATATTACATCAACTTATAAGCTTCATCTGTGTTCTACTATGGTGATTTTAGTGTCTCCGCATACCCCAGCACGCGACATAGCTTTGCAGACGATAAGTACAACCGTTTCAGAGAGAAGAGCGGCCAATGAGACGACCTGCTTTAAGTCGATTCGATAACAAGTGACGAAAACGGACCGATTTCTCAGGTTTTTACTACATATGAACACTTTTCACATTCTCCCGTGCAACTTGGCTCCTCGTCCTCCTTTCATGCCCAAACTTAAGGTCCTAGATCATGTCCAAGGCACCAAAGCCAGCTAAAAAGTCAATATTCAATACCTAAAACTTGAATTGTACTACTTCTTACTGGCTATTACATCAACTTAGAAGCTTCATCTGTGTTCTACTATGGTGCTTTTAGTGTCTCAGCATACCGCAGCACGCGACATAGCTTTGCAGACGATAAGTACAAGTGTTTCAGAGTGAAGAGCGGCCAATGTGACGATCTGGCTTTAAGTCGACTCGATAACAAATGACGAAAACGGACGTATTTCTCAGGTTTTTACTACATTTGAAAACTTTTCACATTTTCCCATGTAACTCGGCTGCTAGTCCTCCTTTCATGCAGAATCTTAAGGTCCTAGCTCATGTCCAAGGCACCAAAGCCAGCTAAAAAGTCAATAATCGATACCTAAAACGTGAATTGTACTACTTCTTACTGGCTATTACATCAACTTAGAAGTTTCATCTGTGGTCTACTATGGTGCTTTTAGTGTCTCCGCATACCGCAGCACGCGACATAGCTTTGCAGACGATAAGTACTACCGTTTTAGAGAGAAGAGCGGCCAATGTGACGATCTGGCTTGAAGTCGATTCGATAACAAATGACGAAAACGGACCGATTTCTCAGTTTTTTACTACATATGAACACTTTTCACATTCTCTCGTGCAAATTGGCTGCTAGCCCTCCTTTCATGCAGAATCATAAGGTCCTAGCTCATGTCCAAGGCACCAAAGCCAGCTAAAAAGTCAATAATCGATACCTAAAACTTGAATTGTACTATTTCTTACTGGCTATCACATCAACTTAGAAGCTTCATCTGTGTTCTACTATGTTGCTTTTAGTGTCTCCACATACCGCAGCACGCGACATAGCTTTGCAATCGATAAGTACAACCGTTTCAGAGAGAAGAGCGGACAATGTGACGATCTGGCTTTAAGTCGATTCGATAATAAATGACGAAAACCGACCGATTTCTCAGGATTTTTACTACATATGAACACTATTCACATTCTCCCCCGCAACTCGGCTGCTAGTCCTCCTTTCATGCAGAATCGTAAGGTCCAAGCTCATGTCCGAGGCACCAAAGCCAGCTAAAAAGTCAATATTCAATACCTAAAACTTGAATTGTACTACTTCTTACTGGCTATTACATCAACTTAGAAGCTTCATCTGTGATCTACTATAGTGCTTTTAGTGTCTCAGCATACTGCAGCACGCGACATAGCTTTGCAGACGATAAGTACAACCGTTTCAGAGAGAAGAGCCCCCAATGTGACGATCTGGCTTTAAATAGATTCGATAACAAATGACGAAAACGGACTGATTTCTCAGGTTTTTACTACATATGAACACTTTTCACATTCTCCCGTGCAACTCGGTTGCTAGTCCTCGTTCATGGAAAATTTTAATTTCCTAGCTCATGTCCAAGGCACCAAAGAAGGGTAAAAAGTCAATAATCATTACCTAAAACTTGAGTTGTACTACTTCTTACTGGATATTACATCAACTTAGAAGCTTCAGCTGTGTTCTACTATGATGCTTTTAGTGTCTCCGCATACCGCAGCACGCGACATAGCTTTGCAGACGATAAGTACAAGCGTTTCAGAGAGAAGAGCGAACAATGTGACGATCTGGCTTTACGTCGATTCGATAACAAATGACGAAAACGGACGGATTTCTCAGGTTTTTACTACATATGAACTCTTTTCACATTCTCCCGTGCAACTCGGTTGCTAGTCCTCGTTCATGCAAAATTTTAATTTCCTAGCTCATGTCCAAGGCACCAAAGAAGGGTAAAAAGTACATAATCATTACCTAAAACTTGAGTTGTACTACTTCTTACTGGGTATTACATCAACTTAGAAGCTTCATCTGCGTTCTACTATGGTGCTTTTAGTGTCTCCGCATTCCGCAGCACGCGACATAGCTTTGCAGACGATAAGTACTACCGTTTCAGAGAGAAGAGCGGCCAATGTGACGATCTGGCTTGAAGTCGATTCGATAACAAATGACGAAAACGGACCGATTTCTCAGTTTTTTACTACATATGAACTCTTTTCACATTCTCTCGTGCAAATCGGCTGCTAGCCCTCCTTTCATGCAGAATCATAAGGGCATAGCTCATGTGCAAGGCACCAAAGCCAGCTAAAAAGTCAATAATCGATACCTAAAACTTGAATTGTACTATTTCTTACTGGCTATTACATCAACTTAGAAGCTTCATCTGTGTTCTACTATGTTGCTTTTAGTGTCTCCGCATAGCGCAGTACGCGACATAGCTTTGCAATCGATAAGTACAACCGTTTCAGAGAGAAGAGCGGCCAATGTGACGATCTGGCTTTAAGTCGGTTCGATAACAAATGACGAAAACGGACCGATTTCTCAGGTTTTTACTACATATGAACACTATTCACATTCTCCCGTGCAACTCGGCTGCTAGTCCTCCTTTCATGCAGAATCGTAAGGTCCTAGCTCATGTCCAAGGCACCAAAGCCAGCTAAAAAGTCAATATTCAATACCTAAAACTTGAATTGTACTACTTCTTACTGGCTATTACATCAACTTAGAAGCTTCATCTGTGATCTACTATAGTGCTTTTAGTGTCTCAGCATACTGCAGCACGCGACATAGCTTTGCAGACGATAAGTACAACCGTTTCAGAGAGAAGAGCCCCCAATGTGACGATCTGGCTTTAAGTAGATTCGATAACAAATGACGAAAACGGACTGATTTCTCAGGTTTTTACTACATATGAACACTTTTCACATTCTCCCGTGCATCTCGGCTGCTAGTCCTCCTTCATGCAAAATTTTAATTTCCTAGCTCATGTCCAAGGCACCAAAGAAGGGTAAAAAGTCAATAATCATTACCTAAAACTTGAGTTGTACTACTTCTTACTGGCTATTACATCAACTTAGAAGCTTCATCTGTGTTCTACTATGGTGCTTTTAGTGTCTCCGCATACCGCAGCACGCGACATAGCTTTGCAGACGATAAGTACAACCGTTTCAGAGAGAAGAGCGGCCAATGTGACGATCTGGCTTTAAGTCGGTTCGATAACAAATGACGAAAACGGACCGATTTCTCAGGTTTTTACTGCATATGAACACTATTCACATTCTCCCGTGCAACTCGGCTGCTAGTCCTCCTTTCATGCAGAATCTTAAGGACCTAGCTCATGTCCAAGGCACCAAAGCCAGCTAAAAAGTCAATATTCAATACCTAAAACTTGAATTGTACTACTTCTTACTGGCTATTACATCAACTTAGAAGCTTCATCTGTGTTCTACTATAGTGCTTTCAGTGTCTCAGCATACTGCAGCACGCGACATAGCTTTGCAGACGATAAGTACAACCGTTTCAGAGAGAAGAGCCCCCAATGTGACGATCTGGCTTTAAGTAGATTCGATAACAAATGACGAAAACGGACGGATTTCTCAGGTTTTTACTACATATGAACACTTTTCACATTCTCCCGTGCAACTCGGCTGCTAGTCCTCCTTTCATGCAAAATCTTAATTTCCTAGCTCATGTTCAAGGCACCAAAGAGGTGTAAAAAGTCAATAACCAATACCTAAAACTTTAATTGTACTACTTCTTACTGGCTATTACATCAACTTAGAAGCTTCATCTGTGTTCTACTATGGTGCTTTTAGTGTCTCAGCATACCGCAGCACGCGACATAGCTTTGCAGACGATAAGTACAAGTGTTTCAGAGAGAAGAGCGGCCAATGTGACGATCTGGCTTTAAGTCGATTCGATAACAAATGACGAAAACGGACGTATTTCTCAGGTTTTTACTACATTTGAACACTTTTCACATTTTCCCGTGTAACTCGGCTGCTAGTCCTCCTTTCATGCAGAATCTTAAGGTCCTAGCTCATGTCCAAGGCACCAAAGCCAGCTAAAAAGTCAATAATCGATACCTAAAACGTGAATTGTACTACTTCTTACTGGCTATTACATCAACTTAGAAGTTTCATCTGTGTTCTACTATGGTGCTTTTAGTGTCTCCGCATACCGCAGCACGCGACATAGCTTTGCAGACGATAAGTACTACCGTTTCAGAGGGAAGAGCGGCCAATGTGACGATCTGGCTTGAAGTCGATTCGATAACAAATGTCGAACACGGACGGATTTCTCTGGTTTTTACTACATATTAAAACTTTTCACATTCTCCCGTGCAACTCGGCTGCTAGTCCTCCTTTCATGCAGAATCTTAAGGTCCTAGCTCATGTCCAAGGCACCAAGGCCAGCTAAAAAGTCAATAATCAATACCTAAAACTTGAATTGTACTACTTCTTACTGACTATTACATCAACTTAGAAGCTTCATCTGTGTTCTACTATGTTGCTTTTAGTGTCTCCGCATACCGCAGCACGCGACATAGCTTTGCAATCGATAAGTACAACCGTTTCAGAGAGAAGAGCGGACAATGTGACGATCTGGCTTTAAGTCGATTCGATAACAAATGACGAAAACGGACGGACTTCTAGGTTTTTACTACATATGAACACTTTTCATATTCTCCCGTGCAACTCCGCTGCTAATCCTCCTTTCATGTAGAATCATAAGGTCCTAGCTCATGTCCAAGGCACCAAAGCCAGCTAAAAAGTCAATAATCGATACCTAAAACTTGAATTGTACTACTTCTTCCTGGCTATTACATCAACTTAGAAGCTTCATCTGTGTTCTACTATGGTGCTTTTAGTGTCTCAGCATACCGCAGCACGCGACATAGCTTTGCAGACGATAAGTACAACCGTTTCAGAGAGAAGAGCGGCCAATGTGACGATCTGGCTTTAAGTCGGTTCGATAACAAATGACGAAAACGGACCGATTTCTCAGGTTTTTACTACATATGAACACTATTCACATTCTCCCCCGCAACTCGGCTGCTAGTCCTCCTTTCATGCAGAATCGTAAGGTCCTAGCTCATGTCCGAGGCACCAAAGCCAGCTAAAAAGTCAATATTCAATACCTAAAACTTGAATTGTACTACTTCTTACTGGCTATTACATCAACTTAGAAGCTTCATCTGTGATCTACTATAGTGCTTTTAGTGTCTCAGCATACTGCAGCACGCGACATAGCTTTGCAGACGATAAGTACAACCGTTTCAGAGAGAAGAGCCCCCAATGTGACGATCTGGCTTTAAGTAGATTCGATAACAAATGACGAAAACGGACTGATTTCTCAGGTTTTTACTACATATGAACACTTTTCACATTCTCCCGTGCAACTCGTTTGCTAGTCCTCGTTCATGCAAAATTCTAATTTCCTAGCTCATGTCCAAGGCACCAAAGAAGGGTAAAAAGTCAATAATCATTACCTAAAACTTGAGTTGTACTACTTCTTACTGGCTATTACATCAACTTAGAAGCTTCAGCTGTGTTCTACTATGGTGCTTTTAGTGTCTCCGCATACCGCAGCACGCGACATAGCTTTGCAGACGATAAGTACAAGCGTTTCAGTGAGAAGAGCGGACAATGTGACGATCTGGCTTTACGTCGATTCGATAACAAGTGACGAAAACGGACCGATTTCTCAGGTTTTTACTACATATGAACACTTTTCACATTCTCCCGAGCAACTTGGCTCCTCGTCCTCCTTTCATGCAGAATCTTAAGGTCCTAGCTCATGTCCAAGGCACCAAAGCCAGCTAAAAAGTCAATATTCAATACCTAAAACTTGAATTGTACTACTTCTTACTGGCTATTACATCAACTTAGAAGCTTCATCTGTGTTCTACTATGGTGCTTTTAGTGTCTCCGCATACCGCAGCACGCGACATAGCTTAGCAGACGATAAGTACAAGTGTTTCAGAGAGAAGAGCGGCCAATGTTACGATTTAGCTTTAAGTCGATTCGATAACAAATGACCAAAACAAACGGATTTCTCAGGTTTTTACTACATATGAACACTTTTCACATTTTCCCGTGCAACTCGGCTGCTAGTCCTCCTTTCATGCAGAATCTTAAGGTCCTAGCTCATGTCCAAGGCACCAAAGCCAGCTAAAAAGTCAAAAATCGATACCTAAAACTTGAATTGTACTACTTCTTACTGGGTATTACATCAACTTAGAAGCTTCATCTGCGTTCTACTATGGTGCTTTTAGTGTCTCCGCATACCGCAGCACGCGACATAGCTTTGCAGACGATAAGTACTACCGTTTCAGAGAGAAGAGCGGCCAATGTGACGATCTGGCTTGAAGTCGATTCGATAACAAATGACGAAAACGGACCGATTTCTCAGTTTTTTACTACATATGAACACTTTTCACATTCTCTCGTGCAAATCGGCTGCTAGCCCTCCTTTCATGCAGAATCATAAGGGCCTAGCCCATGTGCAAGGCACCAAAGCCAGCTAAAAAGTCAATAATCGATACCTGAAACTTGAATTGTACTATTTCTTACTGGCTATTACATCAACTTAGAAGCTTCATCTGTGTTCTACTATGTTGCTTTTAGTGTCTCCGCATAGCGCAGTACGCGACATAGCTTTGCAATCGATAAGTACAACCGTTTCAGAGAGTAGAGCGGACAATGTGACGATCTGGCTTTAAGTCGATTCGATAACAAATGACGAAAACGGACGGATTTCTGGGTTTTTACTACATATGAACACTTTTCATATTCTCCCGTGCAACACCGCTGCTAATCCTCCTTTCATGTAGAATCATAAGGTCCTAGCTCATGTCCAAGGCACCAAAGCCAGCTAAAAAGTCGATAATCGATACCTAAAACTTGAATTGTACTACTTCTTCCTGGCTATTACATCAACTTAGAAGCTTCATCTGTGTTCTACTATGGTGCTTTTAGTGTCTCAGCATACCGCAGCACGGGACATAGCTTTGCAGACGATAAGTACAACCGTTTCAGAGAGAAGAGCGGCCAATGTGACGATCTGGCTTTAAGTCGGTTCGATAACAAATGACGAAAACGGACCGATTTCTCAGGTTTTTACTACATATGAACACTATTCACATTCTCCCGTGCAACTCGGCTGCTAGTCCTCCTTTCATGCAGAATCGTAAGGTCCTAGCTCATGTCCAAGGCACCAAAGCCAGCTAAAAAGTCAATATTCAATACCTAAAACTTGAATTGTACTACTTCTTACTGGCTATTACATCAACTTAGAAGCTTCATCTGTGATCTACTATAGTGCTTTTAGTGTCTCAGCATACTGCAGCACGCGACATAGCTTTGCAGACGATAAGTACAACCGTTTCAGAGAGAAGAGCCCCCAATGTGACGATCTGGCTTTAAGTAGATTCGATAACAAATGACGAAAACGGACTGATTTCTCAGGTTTTTACTACATATGAACACTTTTCACATTCTCCCGTGCAACTCGGCTGCTAGTCCTCCTTCATGCAAAATTTTAATTTCCTAGCTCATGTCCAAGGCTCCAAAGAAGGGTAAAAAGTCAATAATCATTACCTAAAACTTGAGTTGTACTACTTCTTACTGGCCATTACATCAACTTAGAAGCTTCATCTGTGTTCTACTATGGTGCTTTTAGTGTCTCCGCATACCGCAGCACGCGACATAGCTTTGCAGACGATAAGTACAACCGTTTCAGAGATAAGAGCGGCCAATGTGACGATCTGGCTTTAAGTCGGTTCGATAACAAATGACGAAAACGGACCGATTTCTCAGGTTTTTACTGCATATGAACACTATTCACATTCTCCCGTGCAACTCGGCTGCTAGTCCTCCTTTCATGCAGAATCTTAAGGTCCTAGCTCATGTCCAAGGCACCAAAGCCAGCTAAAAAGTCAATATTCAGTACCTAAAACTTGAATTGTACTACTTCTTACTGGCTATTACATCAACTTAGAAGCTTCATCTGTGTTCTACTATAGTGCTTTCAGTGTCTCAGCATACTGCAGCACGCGACATAGCTTTGCAGACGATAAGTACAACCGTTTCAGAGAGAAGAGCCCCCAATGTGACGATCTGGCTCTAAGTAGATTCGATAACAAATGACGAAAACGGACGGATTTCTCAGGTTTTTACTACATATGAACACTTTTCACATTCTCCCGTGCAACTCGGCTGCTAGTCCTCCTTTCATGCAGAATCATAAGGTCCTAGCTCATGTCCAAGGCACCAAAGCCAGCTAAAAAGTCACTAATCGATACCTAAAACTTGAATTGTACTACTTCTTACTGGCTATTACATCAACTTAGAAGCTTTATCTGTGTTCCACAATGGTGCTTTTAGTGTCTCAGAATACCGCAGCACTCGACAAAGCTTTGCAGACGATAAGTACAACCGTTTCAGAGAGAAGAGCGGCCAATGTGACGATCTGGCTTGAAGAAGATTCGATAACAAAAGACGAAAACGGACGGACTTCTAGGTTTTTACTACATATGAACACTTTTCATATTCTCCCGTGCAACTCCGCTGCTAATCCTCCTTTCATGCAGAATCGTAAGGTCCTAGCTCATGTCCAAGGCACCAAAGCCAGCTAAAAAGTCAATATTCAATACCTAAAACTTGAATTGTACTACTTCTTACTGGCTATTACATCAACTTAGAAGCTTCATCTGTGATCTACTATAGTGCTTTTAGTGTCTCAGCATACTGCAGCACGCGACATAGCTTTGCAGACGATAAGTACAACCGTTTCAGAGAGAAGAGCCCCCTATGTGACGATCTGGCTTTAAGTAGATTCGATAACAAATGACGAAAACGGACTGATTTCTCAGGTTTTTACTACATATGAACACTTTTCACATTCTCCCGTGCAACTCGGCTGCTAGTCCTCCTTTCATGCAAAATCTTAATTTCCTAGCTCATGTTCAAGGCACCAAAGAAGTGTAAAAAGTCAATAACCAATACCTAAAACTTTAATTGTACTACTTCTTACTGGCTATTACATCAACTTAGAAGCTTCATCTGTGTTCTACTATGGTGCTTTTAGTGTCTCCGCATACCGCAGCACGCGACATAGCTTTGCAGACGATAAGTACAAGCGTTGCAGAGAGAAGAGCGGCCAATGTGACGATCTAAATTTACGTCGATTCGATAACAAATGACGAAAACGGACGGATATCTCAGGTTTTTACTACATATGAACACTTTTCACATTCTCCCGTGCAAATCGGCTGCTAGTCCTCCTTTCATGCAGAATCATAAGGTCCTAGCTCATGTCCAAGGCACCAAAGCCAGCTAAAAAGTCAATAATCGATACCTAAAACTTGAATTGTACTACTTCGTACTGGCTATTACATCAACTTAGAAGCTTTATCTGTGTTCTACTATGGTGCTTTTAGTGTCTCCGCATACCGCAGCACGCGACATAGCTTTGCAGACGATAAGTACAAGCGTTGCAGAGAGAAGAGCGGCCAATGTGACGATCTAAATTTACGTCGATTCGATAACAAATGACGAAAACGGACGGATATCTCAGTTTTTTACTACATATGAACACTTTTCACATTCTCTCGTGCAAATCGGCTGCTAGCCCTCCTTTCATGCAGAACTATAAGGTCCTAGCTCATGTCCAAGGCACCAAAGCCAGCTAAAAAGTCAATAATCGATACCTAAAACTTGAATTGTACTATTTCTTACTGGCTATTACATCAACTTAGAAGCTTCATCTGTGTTCTACTATGTTGCTTTTAGTGTCTGCGCATACCGCAGCACGCGACATTGCTTTGCAATCGATAAGTACAACCGTTTCAGAGAGAAGAGCGGACAATGTGACGATCTGGCTTTAAGTCGATTCGATAACAAATGACAAAAACGGACGGATTTCTGGGTTTTTACTACATATGAACACTTTTCATATTCTCCCGTGCAACTCCGCTGCTAATCCTCCTTTCATGTAGAATCATAAGGTCCTAGCTCATGTCCAAGGCACCAAAGCCAGCTAAAAAGGCCATAATCGATACCTAAAACTTGAGTTGTACTACTTCTTCCTGGCTATTACATCAACTTAGAAGCTTCATCTGTGTTCTACTATGGTGCTTTTAGTGTCTCAGCATACCGCAGCACGCGACATAGCTTTGCAGACGATAAGTACAACCGTTTCAGAGAGAAGAGCGGCCAATGTGACGATCTGGCTTTAAGTCGGTTCGATAACAAATGACGAAAACGGACGGATTTCTCAGGTTTTTACTACATATGAACACTTTTCACATTCTCCCGTGCAAATCGGCTGCTAGTCCTCCTTTCATGCAGAATCATAAGGTCCTAGCTCATGTCCAAGGCACCAAAGCCAGCTAAAAAGTCAATAATCGATACCTAAAACTTGAATTGTACTACTTCTTACTGGCTATTACATCAACTTAGAAGCTTTATCTGTGTTCTACTATGGTGCTTTTAGTGTCTCAGAATACCGCAGCACGCGACATAGCTTTGCAGACGATAAGCACAACCGTTTCAGAGAGAAGAGCGGCCAATGTGACGATCTGGCTTTAAGAAGATTCGATAACAAATGACGAAAACGGACGGATTTCTAGGTTTTAACTACATATGAACACTTTTCATATTCTCCCGTGCAACTCCGCTGCTAATCCTCCTTTCATGCAGAAGCTTAAGGTCCTAGCTCATGTCCAAGGCACCAAAGCCAGCTAAAAAGTCAATAATCGATACCTATAACTTGAATTGTACTACTTCTTACTGGCTATTACATCAACTTAGAAGCTTCATCTGTGTTCTACTATAGTGCTTTCAGTGTCTCAGCATACTGCAGCACGCGACATAGCTTTGCAGACGATAAGTACAACCGTTTCAGAGAGAAGAGCCCCCAATGTGACGATCTGGCTTTAAGTAGATTCGATAACAAATGACGAAAACGGACGGATTTCTCAGGTTTTTACTACATATGAACACTTTTCACATTCTCCCGTGCAACTCGGCTGCTAGTCCTCCTTTCATGCAAATTCTTAATTTCCTAGCTCATGTTCAAGGCACCAAAGAAGTGTAAAAAGTCAATAACCAATACCTAAAACTTTAATTGTACTACTTCTTACTGGCTATTACATCAACTTACAAGCTTCATCAGTGTTCTACTATGGTGCTTTTAGTGTCTCCGCATACCGCAGCATGCGACATAGCTTTGCAGACGATAAGTACAAGTGTTTCAGAGAGAAGAGCGGCCAATGTGACGATCTAAATTTACGTCGATTTGATAACAAATGACGAAAACGGACGGATATCTCAGGTTTTTACTACATATGAACACTTTTCACATTCTCCCGTGCAAATCGGCTGCTAGCCCTCCTTTCATGCAGAACTATAAGGTCCTAGCTCATGTCCAATGCACCAAAGCCAGCTAAAAAGTCAATAATCGATACCTAAAACTTGAATTGTACTATTTCTTACTGGCTATTACATCAACTTAGAAGCTTCATCTGTGTTCTACTATGTTGCTTTTAGTGTCTCCGCATACCGCAGCACGCGACATAGCTTTGCAATCGATAAGTACAACTGTTTCAGAGAGAAGAGCGGACAATGTGACGATCTGGCTTTAAGTCGATTCGATAACAAATGACAAAAACGGACGGATTTCTGGGTTTTTACTACATATGAACACTTTTCATATTCTCCCGTGCAACTCCGCTGCTAATCCTCCTTTCATGTAGAATCATAAGGTCCTAGCTCATGTCCAAGGCACCAAAGCCAGCTAAAAAGGCCATAATCGATACCTAAATCTTGAGTTGTACTACTTCTTCCTGGCTATTACATCAACTTAGAAGCTTCATCTGTGTTCTACTATGGTGCTTTTAGTGTCTCAGCATACCGCAGCACGCGACATAGCTTTGCAGACGATAAGTACAACCGTTTCAGAGAGAAGAGCGGCCAATGTGACGATCTGGCTTTAAGTCGGTTCGATAACAAATGACGAAAACGGCCGGATTTCTCAGGTTTTTACTACATATGAACACTTTTCACATTCTCCCGTGCAAATCGGCTGCTAGTCCTCCTTTCATGCAGAATCATAAGGTCCTAGCTCATGTCCAAGGCACCAAAGCCAGCTAAAAAGTCACTAATCGATACCTAAAACTTGAATTGTACTACTTCTTACTGGCTATTACATCAACTTAGAAGCTTTATCTGTTGTTCCACTATGGTGCTTTTAGTGTCTCAGAATACCGCAGCACTCGACAAAGCTTTGCAGACGATAAGTACAACCGTTTCAGAGAGAAGAGCGGCCAATGTGACGATCTGGCTTGAAGAAGATTCGATAACAAAAGACGAAAACGGACGGACTTCTAGGTTTTTACTACATATGAACACTTTTCATATTCTCCCGTGCAACTCCGCTGCTAATCCTCCTTTCATGCGGAAGCTTAAGGTCCTAGCTCATGTCCAAGGCACTAAAGCCAGCTAAAAAGTCAATAATCGATACCTAAAACTTGAATTGTACTACTTCTTACTGGCTATTACATCAACTTAGAAGCTTCATCTGTGTTCTACTATGGTGCTTTTAGTGTCTCAGCATACCGCAGCACGCGACATAGCTTTGCAGACGATAAGTACAACCGTTTCAGAGAGAAGAGCGGCCAATGTGACGATCTGGCTTTAAGTCGGTTCGATAACAAATGACGAAAACGGACCGATTTCTCAGGTTTTTACTACATATGAACACTATTCACATTCTTCCGTGCAACTCGGCTGCTAGTCCTCCTTTCATGCAGAATCGTAAGGTCCTAGCTCATGTCCAAGGCACCAAAGCCAGCTAAAAAGTCAATATTCAATACCTAAAACTTGAATTGTACTACTTCTTACTGGCTATTACATCAACTTAGAAGCTTCATCTGTGATCTACTATAGTGCTTTTAGTGTCTCAGCATACTGCAGCACGCGACATAGCTTTGCAGACGATAAGTACAACCGTTTCAGAGAGAAGAGCCCCCTATGTGACGATCTGGCTTTAAGTAGATTCGATAACAAATGACGAAAACGGACTGATTTCTCAGGTTTTTACTACATATGAACACTTTTCACATTCTCCCGTGCAACTCGGCTGCTAGTCCTCCTTTCATGCAAAATCTTAATTTCCTAGCTCATGTTCAAGGCACCAAAGAAGTGTAAAAAGTCAATAACCAATACCTAAAACTTTAATTGTACTACTTCTTACTGGCTATTACATCAACTTAGAAGCTTCATCTGTGTTCTACTATGGTGCTTTTAGTGTCTCCGCATACCGCAGCACGCGACATAGCTTTGCAGACGATAAGTACAAGCGTTGCAGAGAGAAGAGCGGCCAATGTGACGATCTAAATTTACGTCGATTCGATAACAAATGACGAAAACGGACGGATATCTCAGGTTTTTACTACATATGAACACTTTTCACATTCTCCCGTGCAAATCGGCTGCTAGTCCTCCTTTCATGCAGAATCATAAGGTCCTAGCTCATGTCCAAGGCACCAAAGCCAGCTAAAAAGTCAATAATCGATACCTAAAACTTGAATTGTACTACTTCGTACTGGCTATTACATCAACTTAGAAGCTTTATCTGTGTTCTACTATGGTGCTTTTAGTGTCTCCGCATACCGCAGCACGCGACATAGCTTTGCAGACGATAAGTACAAGCGTTGCAGAGAGAAGAGCGGCCAATGTGACGATCTAAATTTACGTCGATTCGATAACAAATGACGAAAACGGACGGATATCTCAGTTTTTTACTACATATGAACACTTTTCACATTCTCTCGTGCAAATCGGCTGCTAGCCCTCCTTTCATGCAGAACTATAAGGTCCTAGCTCATGTCCAAGGCACCAAAGCCAGCTAAAAAGTCAATAATCGATACCTAAAACTTGAATTGTACTATTTCTTACTGGCTATTACATCAACTTAGAAGCTTCATCTGTGTTCTACTATGTTGCTTTTAGTGTCTGCGCATACCGCAGCACGCGACATTGCTTTGCAATCGATAAGTACAACCGTTTCAGAGAGAAGAGCGGACAATGTGACGATCTGGCTTTAAGTCGATTCGATAACAAATGACAAAAACGGACGGATTTCTGGGTTTTTACTACATATGAACACTTTTCATATTCTCCCGTGCAACTCCGCTGCTAATCCTCCTTTCATGTAGAATCATAAGGTCCTAGCTCATGTCCAAGGCACCAAAGCCAGCTAAAAAGGCCATAATCGATACCTAAAGCTTGAGTTGTACTACTTCTTCCTGGCTATTACATCAACTTAGAAGCTTCATCTGTGTTCTACTATGGTGCTTTTAGTGTCTCAGCATACCGCAGCACGCGACATAGCTTTGCAGACGATAAGTACAACCGTTTCAGAGAGAAGAGCGGCCAATGTGACGATCTGGCTTTAAGTCGGTTCGATAACAAATGACGAAAACGGACGGATTTCTCAGGTTTTTACTACATATGAACACTTTTCACATTCTCCCGTGCAAATCGGCTGCTAGTCCTCCTTTCATGCAGAATCATAAAGTCCTAGCTCATGTCCAAGGCACCAAAGCCAGCTAAAAAGTCAATAATCGATACCTAAAACTTGAATTGTACTACTTCTTACTGGCTATTACATCAACTTAGAAGCTTTATCTGTGTTCTACTATGGTGCTTTTAGTGTCTCAGAATACCGCAGCACGCGACATAGCTTTGCAGACGATAAGCACAACCGTTTCAGAGAGAAGAGTGGCCAATGTGACGATCTGGCTTTAAGAAGATTCGATAACAAATGACGAAAACGGACGGATTTCTAGGTTTTAACTACATATGAACACTTTTCATATTCTCCCGTGCAACTCCGCTGCTAATCCTCCTTTCATGCAGAAGCTTAAGGTCCTAGCTCATGTCCAAGGCACCAAAGCCAGCTAAAAAGTCAATAATCGATACCTATAACTTGAATTGTACTACTTCTTACTGGCTATTACATCAACTTAGAAGCTTCATCTGTGTTCTACTATGGTGTTTTTACGGTCTCCGCATACCGCAGCACGCGACATAGCTTTGCAGACGATAAGTACAACCGTTTCAGAGAGAAGAGCGGCCAATGTGACGATCTGGCTTTAAGTCGATTCGATAACAAATGACGAAAACGGACCGATTTATCAGTTTTTTACTACATATGAACACTTTTCATATTCTCCCGTGCAACTCCGCTGCTAATCCTCCTTTCATGTAGAATCATAAGGTCCTAGCTCATGTCCAAGGCACCAAAGCCAGCTAATAAGGCCATAATCGATACCTAAAACTTGAGTTGTACTACTTCTTCCTGGCTATTACATCAACTTAGAAGCTTCATCTGTGTTCTACTATGGTGCTTTTAGTGTCTCAGCATACCGCAGCACGCGACATAGCTTTGCAGACGATAAGTACAACCGTTTCAGAGAGAAGAGCGGCCAAAGTGACGATCTGGCTTTAAGTCATTTCGATAACAAATGACGAAAACGGACCGATTTCTCAGGTTTTTACTACATATGAAAACTTTTCACATTCTCCCGTGCAAATCGGCTGCTAGTCCTCCTTTCATGCAGAATCATAAGGTCCCAGCTCATGTCCAAGGCACCAAAGCCAGCTAAAAAGTCAATAATCGATACCTAAAACTTGAATTGTACTACTTCTTACTGGCTATTACATCAACTTAGAAGCTTTATCTGTGTTCTACTATGGTGCTTTTAGTGTCTCAGAATACCGCAGCACTCGACAAAGCTTTGCAGACGATAAGTACAACCGTTTCAGAGAGAAGAGCGGCCAATGTGACGATCTGGCTTGAAGAAGATTCGATAACAAATGACGAAAACGGACGGATTTCTAGGTTTTTACTACATATGAACACTTTTCATATTCTCCCGTGCAACCCCGCTGCTAATCCTCCTTTCATGCAGAAGCTTAAGGTCCTAGCTCATGACCAAGGCACCAAAGCCAGCTAAAAAGTCAATAATCGATACCTAAAACTTGAATTGTACTACTTCTTACTGGCTATTACATCAACTTAGAAGCTTCATCTGTGTTCTACTATGGTGCTTTTAGTGTCTCAGCATACCGCAGCACGCGACATAGCTTTGCAGACGATAAGTACAACCGTTTCAGAGAGAAGAGCGGCCAATGTGACGATCTGGCTTTAAGTCGGTTCGATAACAAATGACGAAAACGGACCGATTTCTCAGGTTTTTACTACATATGAACACTATTCACATTCTCCCGTGCAACTCGGCTGCTAGTCCTCCTTTCATGCAGAATCGTAAGGTTCTAGCTCATGTCCAAGGCACCAAAGCCAGCTAAAAAGTCAATATTCAATACCTAAAACTTGAATTGTACTACTTCTTACTGGCTATTACATCAACTTAGAAGCTTCATCTGTGATCTACTATAGTGCTTTTAGTGTCTCAGCATACTGCAGCACGCGACATAGCTTTGCAGACGATAAGTACAACCGTTTCAGAGAGAAGAGCCCCCAATGTGACGATCTGGCTTTAAGTAGATTCGATAACAAATGACGAAAACGGACTGATTTCTCAGGTTTTTACTACATATGAACACTTTTCACATTCTCCCGTGCAACTCGGCTGCTAGTCCTCCTTCATGCAAAATTTTAATTTCCTTGCTCATGTCCAAGGCACCAAAGAAGGGTAAAAAGTCAATAATCATTACCTAAAACTTGAGTTGTACTACTTCTTACTGGCTATTACATCAACTTAGAAGCTTCATCTGTGTTCTACTATGGTGCTTTTAGTGTCTCCGCATACCGCAGCACGCGACATAGCTTTGCAGACGATAAGCACAACCGTTTCAGAGAGAAGAGCGGCCAATGTGACGATCTGGCTTTAAGTAGATTCGATAACAAATGACGTATACGGACCGATTTCTCAGTTTTTTACTACATATGAACACTTTTCACATTCTCTCGTGCAAATCGGCTGCTAGCCCTCCTTTCATGCAGAACTATAAGGTCCTAGCTCATGTCCAAGGCACCAAAGCCAGCTAAAAAGTCAATAATCGATACCTAAAACTTGAATTGTACTATTTCTTACTGGCTATTACATCAACTTAGAAGCTTCATCTGTGTTCTACTATGTTGCTTTTAGTGTCTCCGCATACCGCAGCACGCGACATAGCTTTGCAATCGATAAGTACAACCGTTTCAGAGAGAAGAGCGGACAATGTGACGATCTGGCTTTAGGTCGATTCGATAACAAATGACAAAAACGGACGGATTTCTGGGTTTTTACTACATATAAACACTTTTCATATTCTCCCGTGCAACTCCGCTGCTAATCCTCCTTTCATGTAGAATCATAAGGTCCTAGCTCATGTCCAAGGCACCAAAGCCAGCTAAAAAGTCAATAATCGATACCTAAAACTTGAGTTGTACTATTTCTTACTGGCTATTACATCAACTTAGAAGTTTCATCTGTGTTCTACTATGGTGCTTTTAGTGTCTCCGCATACCGCAGCACGCGACATAGCTTTGCAGACGATAAGTACTAATGTTTCAGAGAGAAGAGCGGCCAATGTGACGATCTGGCTTGAAGTCGATTCGATAACAAATGACGAAAACGGACCGATTTCTCAGTTTTTTACTACATATGAACACTTTTCACATTCTCTCGTGCAAATCGGCTGCTAGCCCTCCTTTCATGCAGAATCATAAGGTCCTAGCACATGTCCAAGGCACCAAAGCCAGCAAAAAAGTCAATAATCGATACCTAAAACTTAAATTGTACTATTTCTTACTGGCTATTACATCAACTTAGAAGCTTCATCTGTGTTCTACTATGTTGCCTTTAGTGTCTCCGCATTCCGCAGCGCGCGACATAGCTTTGCAATCGATAAGTACAACCGTTTCAGAGGGAAGAGCGGACAATGTGACGATCTGGCTTTAAGTCGATTCGATAACAAATGACGAATACGGACGGATTTCTAGGTTTTTACTACATATGAACACTTTTCATACTCTCCCGTGCAACTCCGCTGCTAATCCTCCTTTCATGCAGAATCATAAGGTCCTAGCTCATGTCCAAGGCACCAAAGCCAGCTAAAAGGTCAATAATCGATACCTAAAACTTGAATTGTACTACTTCTTCCTGGCTATTACATCAACTTACAAGCTTCATCTGTGTTCTACTATGGTGCTCTTAGTGTCTCAGCATACCGCAGCACGCGACATAGCTTTGCAGACGATAAGTACAACCGTTTCAGAGAGAAGAGCGGCCAATGTGACGATCTGGCTTTAAGTCGGTTCGATAACAAATGACGAAAACGGACCGATTTCTCAGGTTTTTACTACATATGAACACTATTCACATTCTCCCCCGCAACTCGGATGCTAGTCCTCCTTTCATGCAGAATTGTAAGGTCCTAGCTCATGTCCGAGGCACCAAAGCCAGCTAAAAAGTCAATATTCAATACCTAAAACTTGAATTGTACTACTTCTTACTGGCTATTACATCAACTTAGAAGCTTCATCTGTGATCTACTATAGTGCTTTTAGTGTCTCAGCATACTGCAGCACGCGACATAGCTTTGCAGACGATAAGTACAACCGTTTCAGAGTGAAGGGCCCCCAATGTGACGATCTGGCTTTAAGTAGATTCGATAACAAATGACGAAAACGGACTGATTTCTCAGGTTTTTACTACATATGAACACTTTTCACATTCTCCCGTGCAACTCGGCTGCTAGTCCTCCTTCATGCAAAATTTTAATTTCCTAGCTCATGCCAACGCACCAAAGAAGGGTAAAAAGTCAATAATCATTACCTAAAACTTGAGTTGTACTACTTCTTACTGGCTATTACATCAACTTAGAAGCTTCATCTGTGTTCTACTATGGTGCTTTTAGTGTCTCCGCATACCGCAGCACGCGACATAGCTTTGCAGACGATAAGTACAAGCGTTTCAGAGAGAAGAGCGGACAATGTGACGATCTGGCTTTACGTCGATTCGATAACAAATGACGAAAACGGACGGATTTCTCAGGTTTTTACTACATATGAACACTTTTCACATTCTCCCGTTCAAATCGGCTGCTAGTCCTCCTTTCATGCAGAATCATAAGGTCCTAGCTCATGTCCAAGGCACCAAAGCCAGCTAAAAAGTCAATAATCGATACCTAAAACTAGAATTGTACTACTTCTTACTGGCTATTACATCAACTTAGAAGCTTTATCTGTGTTCTACTATGGTGCTTTTAGTGTCTCAGAATACCGCAGCACTCGACAAAGCTTTGCAGACGATAAGTACAACCGTTTCAGAGAGAAGAGCGGCCAATGTGACGATCTGGCTTGAAGAAGATTCGATAACAAATGACGAAAACGGACGGATTTCTAGGTTTTTACTACATATGAACACTTTTCATATTCTCCCGTGCAACTCCGCTGCTAATCCTCCTTTCATGCAGAAGCTTAAGGTCCTAGCACATGTCCAAGGCACCAAAGCCAGCTAAAAAGTCAATATTCAATACCTAAAACTTGAATTGTACTCCTTCTTACTGGCTATTACATCAACTTAGAAGCTTCATCTGTGTTCTACTATGGTGCTTTTAGTGTCTCCGCATACCGCAGCACGCGACATAGCTTTGCAGACGATAAGTACTACCGTTTCAGAGAGAAGAGCGGCCAATGTGACGATCTGGCTTGAAGAAGATTCGATAACAAATGACGAAAACGGACGGATTTCTAGGTTTTTACTACATATGAACACTTTTCATATTCTCCCGTGCAACTCCGCTGCTAATCCTCCTTTCATGCAGAAGCATAAGGTCCTAGCTCATGTCCAAGGCACCAAAGCCAGCTAAAAAGTCAATAATCGATACCTAAAACTTGAATTGTACTACTTCTTACTGGCTATTACATCAACTTAGAAGCTTCATCTGTGTTCTACTATGGTGCTTTTAGTGTCTCCGCATACCGCAGCACGCGACATAGCTTTGCAGACGATAAGTACTACCGTTTCAGAGAGAAGAGCGGCCAATGTGACGATCTGGCTTGAAGTCGATTCGATAACAAATGACGAAAACGGACCGATTTCTCAGTTTTTTACTACATATGAACACTTTTCACATTCTCTCGTGCAAATCGGCTGCTAGCCCTCCTTTCATGCAGAACTATAAGGTCCTAGCTCATGTCCAAGGCACCAAAGCCAGCTAAAAAGTCAATAATCGATACCTAAAACTTGAATTGTACTATTTCTTACTGGCTATTACATCAACTTAGAAGCTTCATCTGTGTTCTACTATGTTGCTTTTAGTGTCTCCGCATACCGCAGCACGCGACATAGCTTTGCAATCGATAAGTACAACCGTTTCAAAGAGAAGAGCGGACAATGTGACGATCTGGCTTTATGTCGATTCGATAACAAATGACAAAAACGGACGGATTTCTGGGTTTTTACTACATATGAACACTTTTCATATTCTCCCGTGCAACTCCGCTGCTAATCCTCCTTTCATGTAGAATCATAAGGTAGTAGCTCATGTCCAAGGCACCAAAGCCAGCTAAAAAGTCCATAATCGATACCTAAAACTTGAGTTGTACTACTTCTTCCTGGCTATTACATCAACTTAGAAGCTTCATCTGTGTTCTACTATGGTGCTTTTAGTGTCTCAGCATACCGCAGCACGCGACATAGCTTTGCAGACGATAAGTACAACCGTTTCAAAGAGAAGAGCGGCCAAAGTGACGATCTGGCTTTAAGTCGATTCGATAACAAATGACGAAAACGGACCGATTTCTCAGGTTTTTACTACATATGAACACTATTCACATTCTCCCGTGCAACTCGGCTGCTAGTCCTCCTTTCATGCAGAATCGTAAGGTCCTAGCTCATGTCCAAGGCACCAAAGCCAGCTAAAAAGTCAATATTCAATACCTAAAACTTGAATTGTACTACTTCTTACTGGCTATTACATCAACTTAGAAGCTTCATCTGTGATCTACTATAGTGCTTTTAGTGTCTCAGCATACCGCAGCACGCGACATAGCTTTGCAGACGATAAGTACAACCGTTTCAGAGAGAAGAGCGGCCAATGTGACGATCTGGCTTTAAGTCGGTTCGATAACAAATGACGAAAACGGACCGATTTCTCAGGTTTTTACTACATATGAACACTATTCACATTCTCCCCCGCAACTCGGCTGCTAGTCCTCCTTTCATGCAGAATCGTAAGGTCCTAGCTCATGTCCGAGGCACCAAAGCCAGCTAAAAAGTCAATATTCAATACCTAAAACTTGGATTGTACTACTTCTTACTGGCTATTACATCAACTTAGAAGCTTCATCTGTGATCTACTATAGTGCTTTTAGTGTCTCAGCATACTGCAGCACGCGACATAGCTTTGCAGACGATAAGTACAACCGTTTCAGAGAGAAGAGCCCCCAATGTGACGATCTGGCTTTAAGTAGATTCGATAACAAATGACGAAAACGGACTGATTTCTCAGGTTTTTACTACATATGAACACTTTTCACATTCTCCCGTGCAACTCGGCTGCTAGTCCTCCTTCATGCAAAATTTTAATTTCCTAGCTCATGTCCAAGGCACCAAAGAAGGGTAAAAAGTCAATAATCATTACCTAAAACTTGAGTTGTACTACTTCTTACTGGCTATTACATCAACTTAAAAGCTTTATCTGTGTTCTACTATGGTGCTTTTACTGTCTCCGCATACCGCAGCACGCGACATAGCTTTGCAGACGATAAGTACAACCGTTTCAGAGAGAAGAGCGGTCAATGTGACGATCTGGTTTAAGTAGATTCGATAACAAATGACGTAAATGGACGGATGGCTCAGGCTTTTACTACATATGAACATTTTTCACATTCTCCCGTGAAACTCGGCTGCTAGTCCTCCTTTCATGCAGAATCTTAAGGTCCTAGCTCATGTCCAAGGTACCAAAGCCAGCTGAAAAGTCAATAATCGATACCTAAAACTTGAATTGTACTACTTCTTACTGGCTATTACATCAACTTATAAGCTTCATCTGTGTTCTACTATGGTGATTTTAGTGTCTCCGCATACCCCAGCACGCGACATAGCTTTGCAGACGATAAGTACAACCGTTTCAGAGAGAAGAGCGGCCAATGAGACGATCTGGCTTTAAGTCGATACGATAACAAGTGACGAAAACGGACCGATTTCTCAGGTTTTTACTACATATGAACACTTTTCACATTCTCCCGTGCAACTTGGCTCCTCGTCCTCCTTTCATGCAGAATCTTAAGGTTCTAGCTCATGTCCAAGGCACCAAAGCCAGCTGAAAAGTCAATATTCAATACCTAAAACTTGAATTTTACTACTTCTTACTGGCTGTTACATCAACTTAGAAGCTTCATCTGTGTTCTACTATGGTGCTTTTAGTGTCTCAGCATACCGCAGCACGCGACATAGCTTAGCAGACGATAAGTACAAATGTTTCAGAGAGAAGAGCGGCCAATGTTACGATCTGGCTTTAAGTCGATTCGATAACAAATGACCAAAACGGACGGATTTCTCAGGTTTTTACTACATATGAACACTTTTCACATTTTCTCGTGCAACTCGGCTGCTAGTCCTCCTTTCATGCAGAATCTTAAGGTCCTAGCTCATGTCCAAGGCAACAAAGCCAGCTAAAAAGTCAATAATCGATACCTAAAACTTGAATTGTACTACTTCTTACTGGCTATTACATCAACTTAGAAGCTTCATCTGTGTTCTACTATGGTGCTTTTAGTGTCTCCGCATATCGCAGCACGCGACATAGCTTTGCAGACGATAAGTACAAGCGTTTCAGAGAGAAGAGCGGCCAATGTGACGATCTGGCTTGAAGTCGATTCGATAACAAATGACGAAAACGGACCGATTTCTCAGTTTTTTACTACATATGAACACTTTTCACATTCTCTCGTGGAAATCGGCTGCTAGCCCTCCTTTCATGCAGAATCATAAGGTCCTAGCTCATGTCCAAGGCACCAAAGCCAGCTAAAAAGTCAATAATCGATAAATAAAACTTGAATTGTACTATTTCTTACTGGCTATTCCATCAACTTAGAAGCTTCATCTGTGTTCTACTATGGTGCTTTTAGTGTCCCCGCATACCGCATCACGCGACATAGCTTTGCAGGCGATAAGTACAACCGTTTCAGAGAGAAGAGCGGCCAATGTGACGATCTGGCTTCAAGTTGATTCGATAACAAATGACGAAATCGGACGGATTTCTCAGGTTTTTACTACATATGAACACTTTTCACATTCTCCCATGCAATTCGGCTGCTAGTCCTCCTTTCATGCAGAATCATAAGGACATAGATCATGACCAAGGCACCAAAGCCAGCTAAAAAGTCAATTATCGATACCTAAAACTTGAATTGTACTACTCCTTACTGGCTATTACATCAACTTAGAAGCTTCATCTGTGTTCTACTATGGTGCTTTTAGTGTCTCCGCATACCGCAGAACGCGACATAGCTTTGCAGTCGATAAGTACAAGCGTTTCAGAGAGAAGAGCGGCCAATGTGACGATCTGGCTTTAAGTCAGTTCGATAACAAATGACGAAAACGGACGTATTTCTCAGGCTTTTACTACATTTGTACACTTTTCACATTTTCCCGTGCAACTCGGTTGCTAGTCCTCCTTTCATGCTGAATCTTAAGGTCCTAGCTCATGTCTAATTCACCAAAGCCAGCTAAAACGTCAATAATCGATACCTAAAACTTGAATTGTACTACTTCTTCCTGGCTATTACATCAACTTAGAAGCTTCATCTGTGTTCTACTATAGTGCTATTAGTGTCTCCGCATACCGCAGCACGTGACATAGCTTTGCAGACGATAAGTACAACCGTTTCACTGAGAAGAGCGGCCAATGTGACGATCTGGCTTTAAGTAGATTCGATAACAAATGACGAAAACGGACGGATTTCTCAGGATTTTACTACATATGAACACTTTTCGCATTCTCCCGTGCAAATCGGCTGCTATTCCTCCTTTCATGTAGAATCTTAAGGTCCTAGCTCATGTCCAAGGCACCAAAGCCAGCTAAAAAGTCAATAATCGATACCTAAAACTTGAATTGTACTACTTCTTCCTGGCTATTACATCAACTTAGAAGCTTCATCTGTGTTCTACTATGGTGCTTTTAGTGTCTCAGCATACCGCAGCACGCGACATAGCTTTGCAGACGATAAGTACAACCGTTTCAGAGAGAAGAGCGGCCAATGTGACGATCTGGCTTTAAGTCGATTCGATAACAAATCACGAAAACGGACGGATTTCTAGGTTTTTACTACATATGAACACTTTTCATATTCTCCCCTGCAACTCCGCTGCTAATCCTCCTTTCATGCAGAATCTTAAGGTCCTAGCTCATGTCCAAGGCACCAAAGCCAGTTAAAAAGTCAATAATCGATTCCTAAAACTTGAATTGTACTACTTCTTCCTGGCTATTACATCAACTTAGAAGCTTCATCTGTGTTCTACTATGGTGCTTTTAGTGTCTCAGAATACCGCAGCACGCGACATAGCTTTGCAGACGATAAGTACAACCGTTTCAGAGAGAAGAGCGGCCAATGTGACGAATTGGCTTTAAGTCGATTCGATAACAGATGACGAAAACGGACGGATTTCTAGGTTTTTACTACATATGAGCACTTTCCATATTCTCCCGTGCAACTCCGCTGCTAATTTCCTTTCATGCAGAATCTTAAGGTACTAGCTCATGTCCAAGGCACCAAAGCCAGCTAAAAAGTCAATAATCGATACCTAAAACTTGAATTTTACTACTTCTTACTGGCTATTACATCAACTTAGAAGCTACATCTGTGTTCTACTATGGTGCTTTTACTGTCTCCGCCTACCGCAGCACGCGACATACCTTTGCAGACGATAAGTACTACCGTTTCAGAGAGAAGAGCGGCTAATGTGACGATCTGGAATTACGTCGATTCGATAACAAATGACGAAAACGGACGGATTTCTCAGGTTTTTACTACATATGAACACTTTTCACATTCTCCCGTGCAAATCGGCTGCTAGTCCTCCTTTCATGCAGAATCTTAAGGTCCTAGCTCATGTCCAAGGCACCAAAGCCAGCTAAAAAGTCAATAATCGATACCTAAAACTCTAATTGCACTATTTCTTACTGGCTATTACATCAACTTAGAAGCTTCATCTGTGTTCTACTATGGTGCGTTTCGTGTCTCCGCATACCGCAGCACGCGACATAGCTTTGCAATCGATAAGTACAACCGTTTCAGAGACAGGAGCGGCCAATGTGACGATCTGGCTTTAAGTCGATTCGATAACAAATGACGAAAACGGACGGATTTCTCAGGTTATTACTACATATGAACACTTTTCACATTCTCCTATGCAAATTGGCTGCTAGTCCTCCTTTCATGCAGAATGTTAAGGTCCTGGCTCATGTCCAAGGCACCAAGCCAGCTATAAAGTCAATAATCGATACCTAAAACTTGAATTGTACTACTTCTTACTGGCTATTACATCAACTTAGATGCTTCATCTGTGTTCTACTGCCGGCCGCGGTGGTCTCGCGGTTCTAGGCGCGCAGTCCGGAACCGTGCTGCTGCTACGGTCGCAGGTTCGAATCCTGCCTCGGGCATGGATGTGTGTGATGTCCTTAGGTTAGTTAAGTTTAAGTAGTTCTAAGTTCTAGGGGACTGATGACCACAGCAGTTGTGCCCCATAGTGCTCAGAGCCATTTGAACCATTTTTTTGTGTTCTACTATGGTGATTTTAGTGTCTCCGCATACCGCAGCACGCGACATAGCTTTGCAGATGATAAGTACAACCGTTTCAGAGAGAAGAGCGGCCAATGTGACGATCTGGCTTTAAGTCGATTCGGTAACAAATGACGAAAACGGACGGATTTCTCAGGTTTTTACTACATATGAACACTTTTCACATTCTCCCGTGCAACTCTGCTGCTAGTCCTCCTTCATGCAAAATCTTAATTTCCTAGCTCATGTCCAAGGCACCAAAGAAGGGTAAAAAGTCAATAACCGATACCCAAAACTTTAATTGTACTACTTCTTACTGGCTATTACATCAACTTAGAAGCTTCATCTGTGTTCTACTATGGTGCTTTTAGTGTGTCCGCATACCGCAGCACGCGACATAGCTTTGCAGACGATAAGTACAACTTTTGCAGAGAGAAGAGTGGCCAATGAGACGATCTGGCTTGAAGTCGATTCGATAACAAATGACCAAAACGGACGGATTTCTCAGGTTTTTACTACATATGAACACTTTTCACATTCTCCCGTGTAACTCGGCTGCTAGTCCTCCTTTCATGCAGAATCTTAAGGTCCTAGCTCATGTCCAAGGCACCAAAGCCAGCTAAAAAGTCAATAATCGATACTTAAAACTTGAATTGTACTACTTCTTACTGGCTATTACATCAACTTAGAAGCTTCATCTGTGTTCTACTATGGTGCTTTTAGTGTCTCCGCATACCGCAGCACGCGACATAGCTTTGCAATCGATAAGTACAACCGTTTCAGAGAGAAGAGCGGCCAATGTGACGATCTGGCTTTAAGTCGATTCGATAACAAATGACGAAAACGGACGGATTTCTCAGGTTTTAACTACATATGAACACTTTTCACATTCTCCCGTGCAACTCGGCTGCTAGTCCTCCTTTCATGCAGAATCTAAAGGTCCTAGCTCATATCCAAGGCACCAAAGCCAGCTAAAAAGTCAATAATATATACCTAAAACTTGAATTGTACTGCTACTTACTGGCTATTACATCAACTTAGAAGCTTCATCTGTGTTCTACTATGGTGATTTTAATGTCTCCGCATACCGCAGCACGCGACATAGCTTTGCAGACGATAAGTACAACCGTTTCACAGAGAAGAGCGGCCAATGTGACGATCTGGCTTTAAGTCGATTCGATAACAAATGACGAAAACGGACGTATTTCTCAGGTATTTACTACAATTGAACACTTTTCACATTCCCCCATGCAACTCGGCTGCTAGTCCTCCTTTCATGCAGAATACTAAGGTCCTAGCTCATGTCCAAGGCACCAAAGCCAGCTAAAAAGTCAATAATCGATACCTAAAACTTGAATTGGACTACTTCTTACTGGCTATTACATCAACTTAGAAGCTTCATCTGTGTTCTACTATGGTGCTTTTCCTGTTTCCGCCTACGGCAACACGCGACATACCTTTGAAGACGATAAATACAACCGTTTCAGAGAGAAGAGCGGACAATGTGACGATCTGGCTTTAAGTCGATTCGATAATAAATCACGAAAACGGACGGATTTCTAGGTTTTTACTACATATGAACACTTTTCATATTCTCCCCTGCAACTCCGCTGCTAATCCTCCTTTCATGCAGAATCTTAAGGTCCTAGCTCATGTCCAAGGCACCAAAGCCAGTTAAAAAGTCAATAATCGATTCCTAAAACTTGAATTGTACTACTTCTTCCTGGCTATTACATCAACTTAGAAGCTTCATCTGTGTTCTACTATGGTGCTTTTAGTGTCTCAGAATACCGCAGCACGCGACATAGCTTTGCAGACGATAAGTACAACCGTTTCAGAGAGAAGAGCGGCCAATGTGACGATCTGGCTTTAAGTCGATTCGATAACAGATGACGAAAACGGACGGATTTCTAGGTTTTTACTACATATGAGCACTTTTCATATTCTGACGTGCAACTCCGCTGCTAATTTCCTTTCATGCAGAATCTTAAGGTCCTAGCTCATGTCCAAGGCACCAAAGCCAGCTAAAAAGTCAATAATCGATACCTAAAACTTGAATTTTACTACTTCTTACTGGCTATTACATCAACTTAGAAGCTACATCTGTGTTCTACTATGTTGCTTTTACTGTCTCCGCCTACCGCAGCACGCGACATACCTTTGCAGACGATAAGTACTACCGTTTCAGAGAGAAGAGCGGCCAATGTGACGATCTGGAATTACGTCGATTCGATAACAAATGACGAAAACGGACGGATTTCTCAGGTTTTTACTACATATGAACACTTTTCACATTCTCCCGTGCAAATCGGCTGCTAGTCCTCCTTTCATGCAGAATCTTAAGGTCCTAGCTCATGTCCAAGGCACCAAAGCCAGCTAAAAAGTCAATAATCGATACCTAAAACTTGAATTGCACTATTTCTTACTGGCTATTACATCAACTTAGAAGCTTCATCTGTGTTCTACTATGGTGCGTTTCGTGTCTCCGCATACCGCAGCACGCGACATAGCTTTGCAATCGATAAGTACAACCGTTTCAGAGACAGGAGCGGCCAATGTGACGATCTGGCTTTAAGTCGATTCGATAACAAATGACGAAAACGGACGGATTTCTCAGGTTATTACTACATATGAACACTTTTCACATTCTCCTATGCAAATTGGCTGCTAGTCCTCCTTTCATGCAGAATGTTAAGGTCCTGGCTCATGTCCAAGGCACCAAGCCAGCTATAAAGTCAATAATCGATACCTAAAACTTGAATTGTACTACTTCTTACTGGCTATTACATCAACTTAGAAGCTACATCTGTGTTCTACTATGGTGCTTTTACTGTCTCCGCATTCCGCAGCACGCGACATAGCTTTGCAGACGATAAGTACAACCGTTTCAGAGAGAAGAGCGCCCAATGTGACGATCTGGCTTTAAGTCTATTCGATAACAAATGACGAAAACGGACGGATGTCTCAGGTTTTTACTACATATGAACACGTTTCACATTCTCCCTTGCAACTGCGCTGCTAATCCTCCATTCATGCAGAATCTTAAGGTACTAGCTCATGTCCAAGGCACCAAAGCCAGCTAAAAAGTCAATAATCAATACCTAAAACTTGAATTGTACTACTTCTTACTGGCTATTACATCAACTTAGATGCTTCATCTGTGTTCTACTGCCGGCCGCGGTGGTCTCGCGGTTCTAGGCGCGCAGTCCGGAACCGTGCTGCTGCTACGGTCGCAGGTTCGAATCCTGCCTCGGGCATGGATGTGTGTGATGTCCTTAGGTTAGTTAGGTTTAAGTAGTTCTAAGTTCTAGGGGACTGATGACCACAGCAGTTGTGCCCCATAGTGCTCAGAGCCATTTGAACCATTTTTTTGTGTTCTACTATGGTGATTTTAGTGTCTCCGCATACCGCAGCACGCGACATAGCTTTGCAGACGATAAGTACAACTTTTGCAGAGAGAAGAGTGGCCAATGAGACGATCTGGCTTGAAGTCGAATCGATAACAAATGACCAAAACGGACGGATTTCTCAGGTTTTTACTACATATGAACACTTTTCACATTCTCCCGTGTAACTCGGCTGCTAGTCCTCCTTTCATGCAGAATCTTAAGGTCCTAGCTCATGTCCAAGGCACCAAAGCCAGCTAAAAAGTCAATAATCGATACCTAAAACTTGAATTGTACTACTTCTTACTGGCTATTACATCAACTTAGAAGGTTCATCTGTGTTCTACTATGGTGCTTTTAGTGTCTCCGCATACCGCAGCACGCGACATAGCTTTGCAATCGATAAGTACAACCGTTTCAGAGAGAAGAGCGGCCAATGTGACGATCTGGCTTTAAGTCGATTCGATAACAAATGACGAAAACGGACGGATTTCTCAGGTTTTAACTACATATGAACACTTTTCACATTCTCCCGTGCAACTCGGCTGCTAGTCCTCCTTTCATGCAGAATCTAAAGGTCCTAGCTCATATCCAAGGCACCAAAGCCAGCTAAAAAGTCAATAATCGATACCTAAAACTTGAATTGTACTACTACTTACTGGCTATTACATCAACTTAGAAGCTTCATCTGTGTTCTACTATGGTGATTTTAATGTCTCCGCATACCGCAGCACGCGACATAGCTTTGCAGACGATAAGTACAACCGTTTCACAGAGAAGAGCGGCCAATGTGACGATCTGGCTTTAAGTCGATTCGATAACAAATGACGAAAACGGACGTATTTCTCAGGTTTTTACTACAGTTGAACACTTTTCACATTCCCCCATGCAACTCGGCTGCTAGTCCTCCTTTCATGCAGAATACTAAGGTCCTAACTCATGTCCAAGGCACCAAAGCCAGCTAAAAAGGCAATAATCGATACCTAAAACTTGAATTGGACTACTTCTTACTGGCTATTACATCAACTTAGAAGCTTCATCTGTGTTCTACTATGGTGCTTTTCCTGTTTCCGCCTACGGCAACACGCGACATACCTTTGAAGACGATAAATACAACCGTTTCAGAGAGAAGAGCGGCCAATGTGACGATCTGGCTTTAAGTCGATTCGATAACAAATGACGAAAACGGACGGATTTCTCAGGTTTTAACTACATATGAACACTTTTCACATTCTCCCGTGCAACTCGGCTGCTAGTCCTCCTTTCATGCAGAATCTAAAGGTCCTAGCTCATGTCCAAGGCACCAAAGCCATCTAAAAAGTCAATAATCGATGCCTAAAACTTGAATTGTACTACTACTTACTGGCTATTACATCAACTTAGAAGCTTCATCTGTGTTCTACTATGGTGATTTTAATGTCTCCGCATACCGCAGCACGCGACATAGCTTTGCAGACGATAAGTACAACCGTTTCAGAGAGAAGAGCGGCCAATGTGACGATCTGGCTTTAAGTCGATTCGATAACAAATGACGAAAACTGACGTGTTTCTCAGGTT
Organism: Schistocerca gregaria; assembly: GCF_023897955.1. NCBI lineage: Eukaryota > Metazoa > Arthropoda > Insecta > Orthoptera > Acrididae > Schistocerca > Schistocerca gregaria. The sequence continues at coordinate 3,736,897 of NW_026061829.1, forward strand.
TTTACTACATATGAACACATTTCACATTCTCCCACGCAAATAAGCTGCTAGTCCTCCTTTCATGCAGAATGTTAAGGTCCTAGTTCATATCGAGGGCACCAAAGCCAGCTATAAAGTCTTAATCCATACCTAAAACTTGAATTATACTACTTCTTCCTGGCTATTACATCAACTTAGAAGCTTCATCTGTGTTCTACTATGGTCCTTTTAGTGTTTCAGAAACCCGCAGCACGCGACATAGCTTTGCAGACGATAAGTACAACCGTTTCAGAGAGAAGAGCGGCCAATTTGACGATCTGGCTTTAAGTCGATTCGATAACAAATGACGAAAACGGACGGATGTCTCAGGTTTTTACTTCATATGAACACTTTTCACATTCTCCCGTGCAACTCCGCTGCTAATCCTCCTTTCATGCAGAATCTAAAGGTCCTAGCTCATGTCCAAGGCACCAAAGCCAGCTAAAAAGTCAATAATCGATAAATAAAACTTGAATTGTACTATTTCTTACTGGCTATTCCATCAACTTAGAAGCTTCATCTGTGTTCTACTATGGTGCTTTTAGTGTCCCCGCATACCGCATCACGCGACATAGCTTTGCAGGCGATAAGTACAACCGTTTCAGAGAGAAGAGCGGCCAATGTGACGATCTGGCTTCAAGTTGATTCGATAACAAATGACGAAATCGGACGGATTTCTCAGGTTTTTACTACATATGAACACTTTTCACATTCTCCCATGCAATTCGGCTGCTAGTCCTCCTTTCATGCAGAATCATAAGGACATAGATCATGACCAAGGCACCAAAGCCAGCTAAAAAGTCAATTATCGATACCTAAAACTTGAATTGTACTACTCCTTACTGGCTATTACATCAACTTAGAAGCTTCATCTGTGTTCTACTATGGTGCTTTTAGTGTCTCCGCATACCGCAGAACGCGACATAGCTTTGCAGTCGATAAGTACAAGCGTTTCAGAGAGAAGAGCGGCCAATGTGACGATCTGGCTTTAAGTCAGTTCGATAACAAATGACGAAAACGGACGTATTTCTCAGGCTTTTACTACATTTGTACACTTTTCACATTTTCCCGTGCAACTCGGTTGCTAGTCCTCCTTTCATGCTGAATCTTAAGGTCCTAGCTCATGTCTAATTCACCAAAGCCAGCTAAAACGTCAATAATCGATACCTAAAACTTGAATTGTACTACTTCTTCCTGGCTATTACATCAACTTAGAAGCTTCATCTGTGTTCTACTATAGTGCTATTAGTGTCTCCGCATACCGCAGCACGTGACATAGCTTTGCAGACGATAAGTACAACCGTTTCACTGAGAAGAGCGGCCAATGTGACGATCTGGCTTTAAGTAGATTCGATAACAAATGACGAAAACGGACGGATTTCTCAGGATTTTACTACATATGAACACTTTTCGCATTCTCCCGTGCAAATCGGCTGCTATTCCTCCTTTCATGTAGAATCTTAAGGTCCTAGCTCATGTCCAAGGCACCAAAGCCAGCTAAAAAGTCAATAATCGATACCTAAAACTTGAATTGTACTACTTCTTCCTGGCTATTACATCAACTTAGAAGCTTCATCTGTGTTCTACTATGGTGCTTTTAGTGTCTCAGCATACCGCAGCACGCGACATAGCTTTGCAGACGATAAGTACAACCGTTTCAGAGAGAAGAGCGGCCAATGTGACGATCTGGCTTTAAGTCGATTCGATAACAAATCACGAAAACGGACGGATTTCTAGGTTTTTACTACATATGAACACTTTTCATATTCTCCCCTGCAACTCCGCTGCTAATCCTCCTTTCATGCAGAATCTTAAGGTCCTAGCTCATGTCCAAGGCACCAAAGCCAGTTAAAAAGTCAATAATCGATTCCTAAAACTTGAATTGTACTACTTCTTCCTGGCTATTACATCAACTTAGAAGCTTCATCTGTGTTCTACTATGGTGCTTTTAGTGTCTCAGAATACCGCAGCACGCGACATAGCTTTGCAGACGATAAGTACAACCGTTTCAGAGAGAAGAGCGGCCAATGTGACGATCTGGCTTTAAGTCGATTCGATAACAGATGACGAAAACGGACGGATTTCTAGGTTTTTACTACATATGAGCACTTTCCATATTCTCCCGTGCAACTCCGCTGCTAATTTCCTTTCATGCAGAATCTTAAGGTACTAGCTCATGTCCAAGGCACCAAAGCCAGCTAAAAAGTCAATAATCGATACCTAAAACTTGAATTTTACTACTTCTTACTGGCTATTACATCAACTTAGAAGCTACATCTGTGTTCTACTATGGTGCTTTTACTGTCTCCGCCTACCGCAGCACGCGACATACCTTTGCAGACGATAAGTACTACCGTTTCAGAGAGAAGAGCGGCTAATGTGACGATCTGGAATTACGTCGATTCGATAACAAATGACGAAAACGGACGGATTTCTCAGGTTTTTACTACATATGAACACTTTTCACATTCTCCCGTGCAAATCGGCTGCTAGTCCTCCTTTCATGCAGAATCTTAAGGTCCTAGCTCATGTCCAAGGCACCAAAGCCAGCTAAAAAGTCAATAATCGATACCTAAAACTCTAATTGCACTATTTCTTACTGGCTATTACATCAACTTAGAAGCTTCATCTGTGTTCTACTATGGTGCGTTTCGTGTCTCCGCATACCGCAGCACGCGACATAGCTTTGCAATCGATAAGTACAACCGTTTCAGAGACAGGAGCGGCCAATGTGACGATCTGGCTTTAAGTCGATTCGATAACAAATGACGAAAACGGACGGATTTCTCAGGTTATTACTACATATGAACACTTTTCACATTCTCCTATGCAAATTGGCTGCTAGTCCTCCTTTCATGCAGAATGTTAAGGTCCTGGCTCATGTCCAAGGCACCAAGCCAGCTATAAAGTCAATAATCGATACCTAAAACTTGAATTGTACTACTTCTTACTGGCTATTACATCAACTTAGATGCTTCATCTGTGTTCTACTGCCGGCCGCGGTGGTCTCGCGGTTCTAGGCGCGCAGTCCGGAACCGTGCTGCTGCTACGGTCGCAGGTTCGAATCCTGCCTCGGGCATGGATGTGTGTGATGTCCTTAGGTTAGTTAAGTTTAAGTAGTTCTAAGTTCTAGGGGACTGATGACCACAGCAGTTGTGCCCCATAGTGCTCAGAGCCATTTGAACCATTTTTTTGTGTTCTACTATGGTGATTTTAGTGTCTCCGCATACCGCAGCACGCGACATAGCTTTGCAGATGATAAGTACAACCGTTTCAGAGAGAAGAGCGGCCAATGTGACGATCTGGCTTTAAGTCGATTCGGTAACAAATGACGAAAACGGACGGATTTCTCAGGTTTTTACTACATATGAACACTTTTCACATTCTCCCGTGCAACTCTGCTGCTAGTCCTCCTTCATGCAAAATCTTAATTTCCTAGCTCATGTCCAAGGCACCAAAGAAGGGTAAAAAGTCAATAACCGATACCCAAAACTTTAATTGTACTACTTCTTACTGGCTATTACATCAACTTAGAAGCTTCATCTGTGTTCTACTATGGTGCTTTTAGTGTGTCCGCATACCGCAGCACGCGACATAGCTTTGCAGACGATAAGTACAACTTTTGCAGAGAGAAGAGTGGCCAATGAGACGATCTGGCTTGAAGTCGATTCGATAACAAATGACCAAAACGGACGGATTTCTCAGGTTTTTACTACATATGAACACTTTTCACATTCTCCCGTGTAACTCGGCTGCTAGTCCTCCTTTCATGCAGAATCTTAAGGTCCTAGCTCATGTCCAAGGCACCAAAGCCAGCTAAAAAGTCAATAATCGATACTTAAAACTTGAATTGTACTACTTCTTACTGGCTATTACATCAACTTAGAAGCTTCATCTGTGTTCTACTATGGTGCTTTTAGTGTCTCCGCATACCGCAGCACGCGACATAGCTTTGCAATCGATAAGTACAACCGTTTCAGAGAGAAGAGCGGCCAATGTGACGATCTGGCTTTAAGTCGATTCGATAACAAATGACGAAAACGGACGGATTTCTCAGGTTTTAACTACATATGAACACTTTTCACATTCTCCCGTGCAACTCGGCTGCTAGTCCTCCTTTCATGCAGAATCTAAAGGTCCTAGCTCATATCCAAGGCACCAAAGCCAGCTAAAAAGTCAATAATATATACCTAAAACTTGAATTGTACTGCTACTTACTGGCTATTACATCAACTTAGAAGCTTCATCTGTGTTCTACTATGGTGATTTTAATGTCTCCGCATACCGCAGCACGCGACATAGCTTTGCAGACGATAAGTACAACCGTTTCACAGAGAAGAGCGGCCAATGTGACGATCTGGCTTTAAGTCGATTCGATAACAAATGACGAAAACGGACGTATTTCTCAGGTATTTACTACAATTGAACACTTTTCACATTCCCCCATGCAACTCGGCTGCTAGTCCTCCTTTCATGCAGAATACTAAGGTCCTAGCTCATGTCCAAGGCACCAAAGCCAGCTAAAAAGTCAATAATCGATACCTAAAACTTGAATTGGACTACTTCTTACTGGCTATTACATCAACTTAGAAGCTTCATCTGTGTTCTACTATGGTGCTTTTCCTGTTTCCGCCTACGGCAACACGCGACATACCTTTGAAGACGATAAATACAACCGTTTCAGAGAGAAGAGCGGACAATGTGACGATCTGGCTTTAAGTCGATTCGATAATAAATCACGAAAACGGACGGATTTCTAGGTTTTTACTACATATGAACACTTTTCATATTCTCCCCTGCAACTCCGCTGCTAATCCTCCTTTCATGCAGAATCTTAAGGTCCTAGCTCATGTCCAAGGCACCAAAGCCAGTTAAAAAGTCAATAATCGATTCCTAAAACTTGAATTGTACTACTTCTTCCTGGCTATTACATCAACTTAGAAGCTTCATCTGTGTTCTACTATGGTGCTTTTAGTGTCTCAGAATACCGCAGCACGCGACATAGCTTTGCAGACGATAAGTACAACCGTTTCAGAGAGAAGAGCGGCCAATGTGACGATCTGGCTTTAAGTCGATTCGATAACAGATGACGAAAACGGACGGATTTCTAGGTTTTTACTACATATGAGCACTTTTCATATTCTGACGTGCAACTCCGCTGCTAATTTCCTTTCATGCAGAATCTTAAGGTCCTAGCTCATGTCCAAGGCACCAAAGCCAGCTAAAAAGTCAATAATCGATACCTAAAACTTGAATTTTACTACTTCTTACTGGCTATTACATCAACTTAGAAGCTACATCTGTGTTCTACTATGTTGCTTTTACTGTCTCCGCCTACCGCAGCACGCGACATACCTTTGCAGACGATAAGTACTACCGTTTCAGAGAGAAGAGCGGCCAATGTGACGATCTGGAATTACGTCGATTCGATAACAAATGACGAAAACGGACGGATTTCTCAGGTTTTTACTACATATGAACACTTTTCACATTCTCCCGTGCAAATCGGCTGCTAGTCCTCCTTTCATGCAGAATCTTAAGGTCCTAGCTCATGTCCAAGGCACCAAAGCCAGCTAAAAAGTCAATAATCGATACCTAAAACTTGAATTGCACTATTTCTTACTGGCTATTACATCAACTTAGAAGCTTCATCTGTGTTCTACTATGGTGCGTTTCGTGTCTCCGCATACCGCAGCACGCGACATAGCTTTGCAATCGATAAGTACAACCGTTTCAGAGACAGGAGCGGCCAATGTGACGATCTGGCTTTAAGTCGATTCGATAACAAATGACGAAAACGGACGGATTTCTCAGGTTATTACTACATATGAACACTTTTCACATTCTCCTATGCAAATTGGCTGCTAGTCCTCCTTTCATGCAGAATGTTAAGGTCCTGGCTCATGTCCAAGGCACCAAGCCAGCTATAAAGTCAATAATCGATACCTAAAACTTGAATTGTACTACTTCTTACTGGCTATTACATCAACTTAGAAGCTACATCTGTGTTCTACTATGGTGCTTTTACTGTCTCCGCATTCCGCAGCACGCGACATAGCTTTGCAGACGATAAGTACAACCGTTTCAGAGAGAAGAGCGCCCAATGTGACGATCTGGCTTTAAGTCTATTCGATAACAAATGACGAAAACGGACGGATGTCTCAGGTTTTTACTACATATGAACACGTTTCACATTCTCCCTTGCAACTGCGCTGCTAATCCTCCATTCATGCAGAATCTTAAGGTACTAGCTCATGTCCAAGGCACCAAAGCCAGCTAAAAAGTCAATAATCAATACCTAAAACTTGAATTGTACTACTTCTTACTGGCTATTACATCAACTTAGATGCTTCATCTGTGTTCTACTGCCGGCCGCGGTGGTCTCGCGGTTCTAGGCGCGCAGTCCGGAACCGTGCTGCTGCTACGGTCGCAGGTTCGAATCCTGCCTCGGGCATGGATGTGTGTGATGTCCTTAGGTTAGTTAGGTTTAAGTAGTTCTAAGTTCTAGGGGACTGATGACCACAGCAGTTGTGCCCCATAGTGCTCAGAGCCATTTGAACCATTTTTTTGTGTTCTACTATGGTGATTTTAGTGTCTCCGCATACCGCAGCACGCGACATAGCTTTGCAGACGATAAGTACAACTTTTGCAGAGAGAAGAGTGGCCAATGAGACGATCTGGCTTGAAGTCGATTCGATAACAAATGACCAAAACGGACGGATTTCTCAGGTTTTTACTACATATGAACACTTTTCACATTCTCCCGTGTAACTCGGCTGCTAGTCCTCCTTTCATGCAGAATCTTAAGGTCCTAGCTCATGTCCAAGGCACCAAAGCCAGCTAAAAAGTCAATAATCGATACCTAAAACTTGAATTGTACTACTTCTTACTGGCTATTACATCAACTTAGAAGGTTCATCTGTGTTCTACTATGGTGCTTTTAGTGTCTCCGCATACCGCAGCACGCGACATAGCTTTGCAATCGATAAGTACAACCGTTTCAGAGAGAAGAGCGGCCAATGTGACGATCTGGCTTTAAGTCGATTCGATAACAAATGACGAAAACGGACGGATTTCTCAGGTTTTAACTACATATGAACACTTTTCACATTCTCCCGTGCAACTCGGCTGCTAGTCCTCCTTTCATGCAGAATCTAAAGGTCCTAGCTCATATCCAAGGCACCAAAGCCAGCTAAAAAGTCAATAATCGATACCTAAAACTTGAATTGTACTACTACTTACTGGCTATTACATCAACTTAGAAGCTTCATCTGTGTTCTACTATGGTGATTTTAATGTCTCCGCATACCGCAGCACGCGACATAGCTTTGCAGACGATAAGTACAACCGTTTCACAGAGAAGAGCGGCCAATGTGACGATCTGGCTTTAAGTCGATTCGATAACAAATGACGAAAACGGACGTATTTCTCAGGTTTTTACTACAGTTGAACACTTTTCACATTCCCCCATGCAACTCGGCTGCTAGTCCTCCTTTCATGCAGAATACTAAGGTCCTAACTCATGTCCAAGGCACCAAAGCCAGCTAAAAAGGCAATAATCGATACCTAAAACTTGAATTGGACTACTTCTTACTGGCTATTACATCAACTTAGAAGCTTCATCTGTGTTCTACTATGGTGCTTTTCCTGTTTCCGCCTACGGCAACACGCGACATACCTTTGAAGACGATAAATACAACCGTTTCAGAGAGAAGAGCGGCCAATGTGACGATCTGGCTTTAAGTCGATTCGATAACAAATGACGAAAACGGACGGATTTCTCAGGTTTTAACTACATATGAACACTTTTCACATTCTCCCGTGCAACTCGGCTGCTAGTCCTCCTTTCATGCAGAATCTAAAGGTCCTAGCTCATGTCCAAGGCACCAAAGCCATCTAAAATGTCAATAATCGATGCCTAAAACTTGAATTGTACTACTACTTACTGGCTATTACATCAACTTAGAAGCTTCATCTGTGTTCTACTATGGTGATTTTAATGTCTCCGCATACCGCAGCACGCGACATAGCTTTGCAGACGATAAGTACAACCGTTTCAGAGAGAAGAGCGGCCAATGTGACGATCTGGCTTTAAGTCGATTCGATAACAAATGACGAAAACTGACGTGTTTCTCAGGTTTTTACTACATATGAACACATTTCACATTCTCCCACGCAAATAAGCTGCTAGTCCTCCTTTCATGCAGAATGTTAAGGTCCTAGTTCATATCGAGGGCACCAAAGCCAGCTATAAAGTCTTAATCCATACCTAAAACTTGAATTATACTACTTCTTCCTGGCTATTACATCAACTTAGAAGCTTCATCTGTGTTCTACTATGGTCCTTTTAGTGTTTCAGAAACCCGCAGCACGCGACATAGCTTTGCAGACGATAAGTACAACCGTTTCAGAGAGAAGAGCGGCCAATTTGACGATCTGGCTTTAAGTCGATTCGATAACAAATGACGAAAACGGACGGATGTCTCAGGTTTTTACTTCATATGAACACTTTTCACATTCTCCCGTGCAACTCCGCTGCTAATCCTCCTTTCATGCAGAATCTAAAGGTCCTAGCTCATGTCCAAGGCACCAAAGCCAGCTAAAAAGTCAATAATCGATACCTAAAACGTGAATTGTACTACTACTTACTGGCTATTACATCAACTTAGAAGCTTCATCTGTGTTCTACTATGGTGATTTTAATGTCTCCGCATACCGCAGCACGCGACATAGCTTTGCAGACGATAAGTACAACCGTTTCAGAGAGAAGAGCGGCCAATGTGACGATCTGGCTTTAAGTCGATTCGATAACAAATGACGAAAACGGACGGATTTTCAGGTTTATACTACATATGAACACTTTTACATTCTCCCGTGCAACTCGGCTGCTAGTCCTCCTTTCATGAAAAATGTCAAGTTCCTAGCTCATGTCCAAGGCACCAAAGAAGGGTAAAAAGTCAATAACCGATACCTAAAACTTTCATTGTACTACTTCTTACTGGCTGTTACATCAACTTAGAAGCTTCATCTGTGTTCTACTATGGTGCTTTTAGTGTGTCCGCATACCGCAGCACGCGACATAGCTACGAAATCGATTAGTACAACCGTTTCAGAGAGAAGAGCGGCCAATGTGACGATCTGGCTTTAAGTCGATTCGATAACAAATGACGAAAACTGACGTGTTTCTCAGGTTTTTACTACATATGAACACTTTTCACATTCTCCCGTGCAAATAAGCTGCTAGTCCTCCTGTCATGCAGAATGTTAAGGTCCTAGCTCATGTCGAGGGCACCAAAGCCTGCTATAACGTCTTAAACCATACCTAAAACTTGAATTATACTCCTTTTTCTGGCTATTACATCAACTTAGAAGCTTCATCTGTGTTCTACTATGGTGCTTTTAGTCTTTCAGAATACCGCAGCACGCGACATAGCTTTGCAGACGATAAGTACAACCGTTTCAGAGAGAATAGCGGCCAATGTGACGATCTGGCTTTAAGTCGATTCGATAACAAATGACGAAAACGTACGGATTTCTAGGTTTTTACTACATATGAACACTTTTCATATTCTCCCGTGCAACTCCGCTGCTAATCCTTCTTTCATGCACAATCTTAAGGTCCTAGCTCATGTCCAACGCACCAATGCCATCTAAAAAGTCAATAATCGATACCTAAAACTTGGATTGTACCATATCTTACTGGCTATTACATCAACTTAGAATCTTCATCTGTGTTCTACTATGGTGCTTTTACTGTCTCCGCATATCGCAGAGCGCGACATAGCTTTGCAGACGAGAAGTACAACCGTTTCAGAGAGAAGAGCGGCCAATGTGACGATCTGGCTTTAAGTCGATTCGATAACAAATGACGAAAACGGACGGATGTCTCAGGTTTTTACTACATATGAACACTTTTCACATTCTCCCGTGCAACTCGGCTTCTAGTCCTCCTTTCTTGCAGAATTTTAAGGTCCTAGCTCATGTCCAAGGTACCAAAGCCAGCTAAAAAGTCAATAATCGATACCTAAACTTGAATTGTACTACTTCTTACTGGCTATTACATCAACTTAGAAGCTTCATCTGTGTTCTACTATGGTGCTTTTAGTGTCTCCGCATACCGCAGCACGCGACATAGCTTTGCAGACGATAAGTACAACCGTTTCAGAGAGAAGAGCGGCCAATGTGACGATCTGGCTATAAATCGATTCGATAACAAATGGCGAAAACGGACGTATTTCTCATGTTTTTACTACATATGAACACTTTTCACATTCTCCCGTGCAACTCGGCTGCTAGTCCTCCTTTCATGCAGAATCTTAAGGTCCTAGCTCATGTCCAAGGCACTAAAGACAGCTAAAAAGTCAATAATCGATTCATAAAACTTGAATTGTACTACTTCTTACTGGCTATTACATCAACTTAGAAGCTTCATCTGTGTTCTACTATGGTTCTTTTACTGTCTCCGCATACCGCAGCACGCAACATAGCTTTGCAGACGAGAAGTACAACCGTTTCAGAGAGAAGAGCGGCCAGTTTGACGATCTGGCTGAAAGTCGATTCGATAACAAATGACGAAAACGGACAAATGTCTCAGGTTTTTGCTACATATGAATACTTTTCACATTCTCCCGTGCAACTCGGCTGCTAGTCCTCCTTTAATGCAGAAACCAAGGTCCTGTCTCATGTCCAAGGCACCAAAGCCAGCTAAAAAGTCAATAATCGATACCTAAAACTTGAATTGGACTACTTCTTACTGAGTATTACATCAACTTAGAAGCTTCATCTGTCTTCTACTATGGTGCTTTTACTGTCTCCGCATACCGCAGCACGCGACATAGCTTTGCACACGATAAGTATAACCGTTTCAGAGAGAAGAGCGCCCAATGTGACGATCTGGCTTTAAGTCGTTTCGATAACAAATGACGAAAACGGACGGATTTATCAGGTTTTTACTACATATGAACACTTTTCACATTCTCCTGTGCAAATTGGCTGCTAGTCCTCCTTTCATGCAGAATGTTAAGGTCCTGGCTCATGTCCAAGGCACCAAGCCAGCTATAAAGCCAATAATCGATACCTAAAACTTGAATTGTACTACTTCTTACTGGCTATTACATCAACTTAGAAGCTTTATCTGTGTTGTACTATGGTGCTTTTAGTGTCTCAGAATACCGCAGCACGCCACATAGCTTTGCAGACGATAAATACAACCCTTTCAGAGAGAAGAGCGGCCAATGTGACGATCTGGCTTTAAGTCGATTCGATAACAAATGACGAAAACGGACGGATTTCTCAGGTTAATACTACATATGAACACTTTTCACATTCTCCTGTGCAAATCGGCTGCTAGTCCTCCTTTTATGCAGAATCATAAGGTCATAGCTCATGTCCAAGGCACCAAAGCCAGCTAGAAAGTCAATAATCGATACCTAAAACTTGAATTGTACTACTTCTTACTGGCTGTTACATTAACTTAGAAGCTTCATCTGTGTTCTACTGTGGTGCTTTTACTGTCTCCGCATACCGCAGCACGCGACATAGCTTTGCAGACGATAAGTACAACCGTTTCAGAGAGAAGAGCGGCCAATGTGACGATCTGGCTTTAAGTCGATTCGATAACAAATGACGAAAACGGACGGATGTCTCAGGTTTTTACTTCATATGAACACTTTTCACATTCTCCCATGCAACTCCGCTGCTAATCCTCCTTTCATGCAGAATCTAAAGGTCCTAGCTCATGTCCAAGGCACCAAAGCCAGCTAAAAAGTCAATAATCGATACCTAAAACTTGAATTGTACTACTACTTACTGGCTATTACATCAACTTAGAAGCTTCATCTGTGTTCTACTATGGTGCTTTTACTGTCTCCGCATACCGCAGCACGCGACATAGCTTTGCAGACGATAAGTACAACCGTTTCAGAGAGAAGAGCGGCCAATGTGACGATCTGGCTTTAAGTCGATTCGATAACAAATGACGAAAACTGACGTGTTTCTCAGGTTTTTACTACATATGAACACTTTTCACATTCTCCCGTGCAAATAAGCTGCTAGTCCTCCTTTCATGCAGAATGTTAAGGTCCTAGCTCATGTCGAGGGCACCAAAGCCAGCTATAAAGTCTTAAACCATACCTAAAACTTGAATTATACTACTTTTTCCTGGCTATTACATCAACTTAGAAGCTTCATCTGTGTTCTACTATGGTGCTTTTAGTGTTTCAGAATACCGCAGCACGCGACATAGCTTTGCAGACGATAAGTACAACCGTTTCAGAGAGAATAGCGGCCAATGTGACGATCTGGCTTTAAGTCGATTCGATAACAAATGACGAAAACGTACGGATTTCTAGGTTTTTACTACATATGAACACTTTTCATATTCTCCCGTGCAACTCCGCTGCTAATCCTTCTTTCATGCACAATCTTAAGGTCCTAGCTCATGTCCAACGCACCAATGCCATCTAAAAAGTCAATAATCGATACCTAAAACTTGGATTGTACTATATCTTACTGGCTATTACATCAACTTAGAAGCTTCATCTGTGTTCTACTATGGTGCTTTTACTGTCTCCGCATATCGCAGAGCGCGACATAGCTTTGCAGACGAGAAGTACAACCGTTTCAGAGAGAAGAGCGGCCAATGTGACGATCTGGCTTTAAGTCGATTCGATAACAAATGACGAAAACGGACGGATGTCTCAGGTTTTTACTACATATGAACACTTTTCGCATTCTCCAGTGCAACTCGGCTTCTAGTCCTCCTTTCTTGAAGAATTTTAAGGTCCTAGCTCATGTCCAAGGTACCAAAGCCAGCTAAAAAGTCAATAATCGATACCTAAAACTTGAATTGTACTACTTCTTACTGGCTATTACATCAACTTAGAAGCTTCATCTGTGTTCTACTATGGTGCTTTTAGTGTCTCCGCATACCGCAGCACGCGACATAGCTTTGCAGACGAGAAGTACAACCGTTTCAGAGAGAAGAGCGGCCAATGTGACGATCTGGCTATAAATCGATTCGATAACAAATGGCGAAAACGGACGTATTTCTCTTGTTTTTACTACATATGAACACTTTTCACATTCTCCCGTGCAACTCGGCTGCTAGTCCTCCTTTCATGCAGAATCTTAAGGTCCTAGCTCATGTCCAAGGCCCAAAGACAGCTAAAAAGTCAATAATCGATACATAAAACTTGAATTGTACTACTTCTTACTGGCTATTACATCAACTTAGAAGCTTCATCTGTGTTCTACTATGGTTCTTTTACTGTCTCCGCATACCGCAGCACGCAACATAGCTTTTCAGACGAGAAGTACAACCGTTTCAGAGAGAAGAGCGGCCAATGTGACGATCTGGCTTTAAGTCGTTTCGATAACAAATGACGAAAACGGACGGATTTATCAGGTTTTTACTACATATGAACACTTTTCACATTCTCCTGTGCAAATTGGCTGCTAGTCCTCCTTTCATGCAGAATGTTAAGGTCCGAGCTCATTTCCAAGGCACTAAAGCCAGCTAAAAAGTCTATAATCGATACCTAAAACTTGAATTGTACTACTTCTTACTGGCTATTACATCAACTTAGAAGCTTCATCTGTCTTATACTATGGTGCTTTTACTGTCTCCGCATACCGCAGCACGCGACATAGCTTTGCACACGATACTTACAACCGTTTCAGAGAGAAGAGCGGCCAATGTGACGATCTGGCTTTAAGTCGTTTCGATAACAAATGACGAAAACGGACGGATTTATCAGGTTTTTACTACATATGAACACTTTTCACATTCTCCTGTGCAAATTGGCTGCTAGTCCTCCTTTCATGCAGAATGTTAAGGTCCTGGCTCATGTCCAAGGCACCAAGCCAGCTATAAAGTCAATAATCGATACCTAAAACTTGAATTGTACTACTTCTTACTGGCTATTACATCAACTTAGAAGCTTTATCTGTGTTGTACTATGGTGCTTTTTGTGTCTCAGAATACCGCAGCACGCGACATAGCTTTGCATACGATAAGTACAACCGTTTCAGAGAGAAGAGCGGCCAATGTGACGATCTGGCTTTAAGTCGATTCGATAACAAATGACGAAAACGGACGGATTTCTAAGTTTTTACTACATATGAGCACTTTTCATATTCTCCCGTGCAACTCCGCTGCTAATTTCCTTTCATGCAGAATCTTAAGGACCTAGCTCATGTCCAAGGCACCAAAGCCAGCTAAAGAGTCAATAATCAATACCTAAAACTTGAATTGTACTACTTCTTACTGGCTATTACATCAACTTAGAAGCTTCATGTGTGTTCTACTATGGTGATTTTAGTGTCTCCGCATACCGCAGCACGCGACATAGCTTTGCAGACGATAAGTACAACCGTTTCAGAGAGAAGAGCGGCCAATGTGACGATCTGGCTTTAAGTCGATTCGATAACAAATGACGAAAACTGACGTGTTTCTCAGGTTTTTACTACATATGAACACTTTTCACATTCTCCCGTGCAAATAAGCTGCTAGTCCTCCTTTCATGCAGAATGTTAAGGTCCTAGCTCATGTCGAGGGCACCAAAGCCAGCTATAAAGTCTTAAACCATACCTAAAACTTGAATTATACTACTTTTTCCTGGCTATTACATCAACTTAGAAGCTTCATCTGTGTTCTACTATGGTGCTTTTAGTGTTTCAGAATACCGCAGCACGCGACATAGCTTTGCAGACGATAAGTACAACCGTTTCAGAGAGAATAGCGGCCAATGTGACGATCTGGCTTTAAGTCGATTCGATAACAAATGACGAAAACGTACGGATTTCTAGGTTTTTACTACATATGAACACTTTTCATATTCTCCAGTGCAACTCCGCTGCTAATCCTTCTTTCATGCACAATCTTAAGGTCCTAGCTCATGTCCAACGCACCAATGCCATCTAAAAAGTCAATAATCGATACCTAAAACTTGGATTGTACTATATCTTACTGGCTATTACATCAACTTAGAAGCTTCATCTGTGTTCTACTATGGTGCTTTTACTGTCTCCGCATATCGCAGAGCGCGACATAGCTTTGCAGACGATAAGTACAACCGTTTCAGAGAGAAGAGCGGCCAATGTGACGATCTGGCTTTAAGTCGATTCGATAACAAATGACGAAAACGGACGGATGTCTCAGGTTTTTACTACATATGAACACTTTTCACATTCTCCCGTGCAACTCGGCTTCTAGTCCTCCTTTCTTGAAGAATTTTAAGGTCCTAGCTCATGTCCAAGGTACCAAAGCCAGCTAAAAAGTCAATAATCGATACCTAAAACTTGAATTGTACTACTTCTTACTGGCTATTACATCAACTTAGAAGCTTCATCTGTGTTCTACTATGGTGCTTTTAGTGTCTCCGCATACCGCAGCACGCGACATAGCTTTGCAGACGAGAAGTACAACCGTTTCAGAGAGAAGAGCGGCCAATGTGACGATCTGGCTATAAATCGATTCGATAACAAATGGCGAAAACGGACGTATTTCTCTTGTTTTTACTACATATGAACACTTTTCACATTCTCCCGTGCAACTCGGCTGCTAGTCCTCCTTTCATGCAGAATCTTAAGGTCCTAGCTCATGTCCAAGGCACCAAAGACAGCTAAAAAGTCAATAATCGATACATAAAACTTGAATTGTACTACTTCTTACTGGCTATTACATCAACTTAGAAGCTTCATCTGTGTTCTACTATGGTTCTTTTACTGTCTCCGCATACCGCAGCACGCAACATAGCTTTTCAGACGAGAAGTACAACCGTTTCAGAGAGAAGAGCGGCCAGTTTGACGATCTGGCTGAAAGTCGATTCGATAACAAAAGACGAAAACGGACAAATGTCTCAGGTTTTTACTACATATGAATACTTTTCACATTCTCCCGTGCAACTCGGCTGCTAGTCCTCCTTTAATGCAGAAAACTAAGGTCCTGTCTCATGTCCAAGGCACCAAAGCCAGCTAAAAAGTCAATAATCGATACCTAAAACTTGAATTGGACTACTTCTTTCTGAGTATTACATCAACTTAGAAGCTTCATCTGTCTTATACTATGGTGCTTTTACTGTCTCCGCATACCGCAGCACGCGACATAGCTTTGCACACGATACGTACAACCGTTTCAGAGAGAAGAGCGGCCAATGTGACGATCTGGCTTTAAGTCGTTTCGATAACAAATGACGAAAACGGACGGATTTATCAGGTTTTTACTACATATGAACACTTTTCACATTCTCCTGTGCAAATTGGCTGCTAGTCCTCCTTTCATGCAGAATGTTAAGGTCCTGGCTCATGTCCAAGGCACCAAGCCAGCTATAAAGTCAATAATCGATACCTAAAACTTGAATTGTACTACTTCTTACTGGCTATTACATCAACTTAGAAGCTTTATCTGTGTTGTACTATGGTGCTTTTTGTGTCTCAGAATACCGCAGCACGCGACATAGCTTTGCATACGATAAGTACAACCGTTTCAGTGAGAAGAGCGGCCAATGTGACGATCTGGCTTTAAGTCGATTCGATAACAAATGACGAAAACGGACGGATTTCTAGGTTTTTACTACATATGAGCACTTTTCATATTCTCCCGTGCAACTCCGCTGCTAATTTCCTTTCATGCAGAATCTTAAGGACCTAGCTCATGTCCAAGGCACCAAAGCCAGCTAAAGAGTCAATAATCAATACCTAAAACTTGAATTGTACTACTTCTTACTGGCTATTACATCAACTTAGAAGCTTCATGTGTGTTCTACTATGGTGATTTTAGTGTCTCCGCATACCGCAGCACGCGACATAGCTTTGCAGACGATAAGTACAACCGTTTCAGAGAGAAGAGCGGCCAATGTGACGATCTGGCTTTAAGTCGATTCGATAACAAATGACGAAAACGGACGGATTTCTCAGGTTAATACTACATATGAACACTTTTCACATTCTCCCGTGCAAATCGGCTGCTAGTCCTCCTTTCATGCAGAATCATAAGGTCCTAGCTCATGTCCAAGGCACCAAAGCCAGCTAAAAAGTCAATAATCGATACCTAAAACTTGAATTGTACTACTTCTTACTGGCTATTACATCAACTTAGAAGCTTCATCTGTGTTCTATTATGCTGCTTTTAGTGTCTCCGCATACCGCAGCACGCGACATAGCTACGAAATCGATTAGTACAACCGTTTCAGAGAGAAGAGCGGCCAATGTGACGATCTGGCTTTAAGTCGATTCGATAACAAATGACGAAAACTGACGTGTTTCTCAGGTTTTTACTACATATGAACACTTTTCACATTCTCCCGTGCAAATAAGCTGCTAGTCCTCCTTTCATGCAGAATGTTCAGGTCCTAGCTCATGTCGAGGGCACCAAAGCCAGCTATAAAGTCTTAAACCATACCTAAAACTTGAATTATACTACTTTTTCCTGGCTATTACATCAACTTAGAAGCTTCATCTGTGTTCTACTATGGTGCTTTTAGTGTTTCAGAATACCGCAGCACGCGACATAGCTTTGCAGACGATAAGTACAACCGTTTCAGAGAGAAGAGCGGCCAATGTGACGATCTGGCTTTAAGTCGATTCGATAACAAATGACGAAAACGGACGGATGTCTCAGGTTTTTACTTCATATGAACACTTTTCACATTCTCCCGTGCAACTCCGTTGCTAATCCTCCTTTCATGCAGAATCTAAAGGTCCTAGCTCATGTCCAAGGCACCAAAGCCAGCTAAAAAGTCAATAATCGATACCTAAAACTTGAATTGTACTAC
Organism: Schistocerca gregaria; assembly: GCF_023897955.1. Lineage (NCBI taxonomy): Eukaryota > Metazoa > Arthropoda > Insecta > Orthoptera > Acrididae > Schistocerca > Schistocerca gregaria. The sequence goes on from NW_026061829.1 coordinate 3,754,689, forward strand.
TACTTACTGGCTATTACATCAACTTAGAAGCTTCATCTGTGTTCTACTATGGTGCTTTTACTGTCTCCGCATACCGCAGCACGCGACATAGCTTTGCAGACGATAAGTACAACCGTTTCAGAGAGAAGAGCGGCCAATGTGACGATCTGGCTCTAAGTCGATTTGATAACAAATGACGAAAACGGACGGATGTCTCAGGTTTTTAGTTCATATGAACACTTCTCACATTCTCCCGTGCAACTCCGCTGCTAATCCTCCTTTCATGCAGAATCTAAAGGTCCTAGCTCATGTCCAAGGCACCAAAGCCAGCTAAAAAGTCAATAATCGATACCTAAAACTTGAATTGTACTACTACTTACTGGCTATTACATCAACTTAGAAGCTTCATCTGTGTTCTACTATGGTGATTTTAATGTCTCCGCATACCGCAGCACGCGACATAGCTTTGCAGACGATAAGTAGAACCGTTTCAGAGAGAAGAGCGGCCAATGTGACGATCTGGCTTTAAGTCGATTCGATAACAAATGACGAAAACGGACGGATTCTCAGGTTTTTACTACATATGAACACTTTTCACATTCTCCCGTGCAACTCGGCTGCTAGTCCTCCTTTCATGAAAAATGTTAAGTTCCTAGCTCATGTCCAAGGCACCAAAGAAGGGTAAAAAGTCAATAACCGATACCTAAAACTTTAATTGTACTACTTCTTACTGGCTGTTACATCAACTTAGAAGCTTCATCTGTGTTCTACTATGGTGCTTTTAGTGTGTCCGCATACCGCAGCACGCGACATAGCTTTGCAGACGATAGGTACAACTTTTTCAGAGAGAAGGGCGGCCAATGTGACGATCTGGCTTTAAGTCGATTCGATAACACATGACGAAAACGGGCGGATTTCTCATGTTTTTACTACATATGAACACATTTCACATTCTCCCGTGCAACTCGGCTGCTAGTCCTCCTTTCATGCAGAATGTTAAGGTCCGAGCTCATTTCCAAGGCACTAAAGCCAGCTAAAAAGTCTATAATCGATACCTAAAACTTGAATTGTACTACTTCTTACTGGCTATTACATCAACTTAGAAGCTTCATCTGTGTTCTATTATGCTGCTTTTAGTGTCTCCGCATACCGCAGCACGCGACATAGCTACGAAATCGATTAGTACAACCGTCTCAGAGAGAAGAGCGGCCAATGTGACGATCTGGCTTTAAGTCGATTCGATAACAAATGACGAAAACTGACGTGTTTCTCAGGTTTTTACTACATATGAACACTTTTCACATTCTCCCGTGCAAATAAGCTGCTAGTCCTCCTTTCATGCAGAATGTTAAGGTCCTAGCTCATGTCGAGGTCACCTTAGCCAGCTATAAAGTCTTAAACCATACCTAAAACTTGAATTATACTACATTTTCCTGGCTATTACATCAACTTAGAAGCTTCATCTGTGTTCTACTTTGGTGCTTTTAGTGTTTCAGAATACCGCAGCACGCGACATAGCTTTGCAGACGATAAGTACAACCGTTTCAGAGAGAATAGCGGCCAATGTGACGATCTGGCTTTAAGTCGATTCGATAACAAATGACGAAAACGTACGGATTTCTAGGTTTTTACTACATATGAACACTTTTCATATTCTCCCGTGCAACTCCGCTGCTAATCCTTCTTTCATGCACAATCTTAACTTCCTAGCTCATGTCCAACGCACCAATGCCATCTAAAAAGTCAATAATCGATACCTAAAACTTGGATTGTACTATATCTTACTGGCTATTACATCAACTTAGAAGCTTCATCTGTGTTCTACTATGGTGCTTTTACTGTCTCCGCATATCGCAGAGCGCGACATAGCTTTGCAGACGAGTAGTACAACCGTTTCAGAGAGAAGAGCGGCCAATGTGACGATCTGGCCTTAAGTCGATTCGATAACAAATGACGAAAACGGACGGATGTCTCAGGTTTTTACTACATATGAACACTTTTCACATTCTCCCGTGCAACTCGGCTTCTAGTCCTCCTTTCTTGCAGAATTTTAAGGTCCTAGCTCATGTCCAAGGTACCAAAGCGAGCTAAAAAGTCAATAATCGATACCTAAAACTTGAATTGTACTACTTCTTACTGGCTATTACATCAACTTAGAAGCTTCATCTGTGTTCTACTATGGTGCTTTTAGTGTTTCCGCATACCGCAGCACGCGACATAGCTTTGCAGACGATAAGTACAACCGTTTCAGAGAGAAGAGCGGCCAATGTGACGATCTGGCTATAAATCGATTCGATAACAAATGGCGAAAACGGACGTATTTCTCATGTTTTTACTACATATGAATACTTTTCACATTCTCCCGTGCAACTCGGCTGCTAGTCCTCCTTTAATGCAGAAACCTAAGGTCCTGTCTCATGTCCAAGGCACCAAAGCCAGCTAAAAAGTCAATAATCGATACCTAAAACTTGAATTGGACTACTTCTTACTGAGTATTACATCAACCTAGAAGCTTCATCTGTCTTCTACTATGGTGCTTTTACTGTCTCCGCATACCGCAGCACGCGACATAGCTACGAAATCGATTAGTACAACCGTCTCAGAGAGAAGAGCGGCCAATGTGACGATCTGGCTTTAAGTCGATTCGATAACAAATGACGAAAACTGACGTGTTTCTCAGGTTTTTACTACATATGAACACTTTTCACATTCTCCCGTGCAAATAAGCTGCTAGTCCTCCTTTCATGCAGAATGTTAAGGTCCTAGCTCATGTCGAGGTCACCTTAGCCAGCTATAAAGTCTTAAACCATACCTAAAACTTGAATTATACTACATTTTCCTGGCTATTACATCAACTTAGAAGCTTCATCTGTGTTCTACTTTGGTGCTTTTAGTGTTTCAGAATACCGCAGCACGCGACATAGCTTTGCAGACGATAAGTACAACCGTTTCAGAGAGAAGAGCGGCCAATGTGACGATCTGGCTTTAAGTCGTTTCGATAACAAATGACGAAAACGGACGGATTTATCAGGTTTTTACTACATATGAACACTTTTCACATTCTCCTGTGCAAATTGGCTGCTAGTCCTCCTTTCATGCAGAATGTTAAGGTCCGAGCTCATTTCCAAGGCTCTAAAGCCAGCTAAAAAGTCTATAATCGATACCTAAAACTTGAATTGTACTACTTCTTACTGGCTATTACATCAACTTAGAAGCTTTATCTGTGTTGTATTATGGTGCTTTTAGTGTCTCAGAATACCGCAGCACGTGACATAGCTTTGCAGACGATAAGTACAACCGTTTCAGAGAGAAGAGCGGCTAATGTGACGATCTGGCTTTAAGTCGATTCGATAACAAATGACGAAAACGGACGGATTTCTAGGTTTTTACTACATATGAGCACTTTTCATATTCTCCCGTGCAACTCCGCTGCTAATTTCCTTTCATGCAGAATCTTAAGGACCTAGCTCATGTCCAAGGCACCAAAGCCAGCTAAAGAGTCAATAATCAATACCTAAAACTTGCATTGTACTACTTCTTAATGGCTATTACATCAACTTAGAAGCTTCATCTGTGTTCTACTATGGTGCTTTTAGTGTGTCCGCATACCGCAGCACGCGACATAGCTTTGCAGACGATAAGTACAACTTTTTCAGAGAGAAGGGCGGCCAATGTGACGATCTGGCTTTAAGTCGATTCGATAACAAATGACGAAAACGGACGGATTTCTCATGTTTTTACTACATATGAACACATTTCACATTCTCCCGTGCAATTCGGCTGCTAGTCCTCCTTTCATGCAGAATGTTAAGGTCCGAGCTCATTTCCAAGGCACTAAAGCCAGCTAAAAAGTCTATAATCGATACCTAAAACTTGAATTGTACTACTTCTTACTGGCTATTACATCAACTTAGAAGCTTCATCTGTGTTCTATTATGCTGCTTTTAGTGTCTCCGCATACCGCAGCACGCGACATAGCTACGGAATCGATTAGTACAACCGTTTCAGAGAGAACAGCGGCCAATGTGACGATCTGGCTTTAAGTCGATTCGATAACAAATGACGAAAACTGACGTGTTTCTCAGGTTTTTACTACATATGAACACTTTTCACATTCTCCCGTGCAAATAAGCTGCTAGTCCTCCTTTCATGCAGAATGTTAAGGTCCTAGCTCATGTCGAGGGCACCAAAGCCAGCTATAAAGTCTTAAACCATACCTAAAACTTGAATTATACTACTTTTTCCTGGCTATTACATCAACTTAGAAGCTTCATCTGTGTTCTACTATGGTGCTTTTAGTGTTTCAGAATACCGCAGCACGCGACATAGCTTTGCAGACGATAAGTACAACCGTTTCAGAGAGAATAGCGGCCTATGTGACGATCTGGCTTTAAGTCGATTCGATAACAAATGACGAAAACGTACGGATTTCTAGGTTTTTACTACATATGAACACTTTTCATATTCTCCCGTGCAACTCCGCTGCTAATCCTTCTTTCATGCACAATCTTAAGGTCCTAGCTCATGTCCAACGCACCAATGCCATCTAAAAAGTCAATAATCGATACCTAAAACTTGGATTGTACTATATCTTACTGGCTATTACATCAACTTAGAAGCTTCATCTGTGTTCTACTATGGTGCTTTTACTGTCTCCGCATATCGCAGAGCGCGACATAGCTTTGCAGACGAGAAGTACAACCGTTTCAGAGAGAAGAGCGGCCAATGTGACGATCTGGCTTTAAGTCGATTCGATAACAAATGACGAAAACGGACGGATGTCTCAGGTTTTTACTACATATGAACACTTTTCACATTCTCCCGTGCAACTCGGCTTCTAGTCCTCCTTTCTTGCAGAATTTTAAGGTCCTAGCTCATGTCCAAGGTACCAAAGCCAGCTAAAAAGTCAATAATCGATACCTAAAACTTGAATTGTACTACTTCTTACTGGCTATTACATCAACTTAGAAGCTTCATCTGTGTTCTACTATGGTTCTTTTACTGTCTCCGCATACCGCAGCACGCAACATAGCTTTGCAGACGAGAAGTACAACCGTTTCAGAGAGAAGAGCGGCCAGTTTGACGATCTGGCTGAAAGTCGATTCGATAACAAATGACGAAAACGGACAAATGTCTCAGGTTTTGACTACATATGAATACTTTTCACATTCTCCCGTGCAACTCGGCTGCTAGTCCTCCTTTAATGCAGAAACCTAAGGTCCTGTCTCATGTCCAAGGCACCAAAGCCAGCTAAAAAGTCAATAATCGATAACTAAAACTTGAATTGGACTACTTCTTACTGAGTATTACATCAACTTAGAAGCTTCATCTGTCTTCTACTATGGTGCTTTTACTGTCTCCGCATACCGCAGCACGCGACATAGCTTTGCACACGATACGTACAACCGTTTCAGAGAGAAGAGCGGCCAATGTGACGATCTGGCTTTAAGTCGTTTCGATAACAAATGACGAAAACGGACGGATTTATCAGGTTTTTACTACATATGAACACTTTTCACATTCTCCTGTGCAAATTGGCTGCTAGTCCTCCTTTCATGCAGAATGTTAAGGTCCTGGCTCATGTCCAAGGCACCAAGCCAGCTATAAAGTCAATAATCGATACCTAAAACTTGAATTGTACTACTTCTTACTGGCTATTACATCAACTTAGAAGCTTTATCTGTGTTGTACTATGGTGCTTTTAGTGTCTCAGAATACCGCAGCACGCGACATAGCTTTGCAGACGATCAGTACAACCGTTTCAGAGAGAAGAGCGGCCAATGTGACGATCTGGCTTTAAGTCGATTCGATAACAAATGACGAAAACGGACGGATTTCTAGGTTTTTACTACATATGAGCACTTTTCATATTCTCCCGTGCAACTCCGCTGCTAATTTCCTTTCATGCAGAATCTTAAGGACCTAGCTCATGTCCAAGGCACCAAAGCCAGCTAAAGAGTCAATAATCAATACCTAAAACTTGAATTGTACTACTTCTTACTGGCTATTACATCAACTTAGAAGCTTCATCTGTGTTCTACTATGGTGATTTTAGTGTCTCCGCATACCGCAGCACGCGACATAGCTTTGCAGACGATAAGTACAACCGTTTCAGAGAGAAGAGCGGCCAATGTGACGATCTGGCTTTAAGTCGATTCGATAACAAATGACGAAAACGGACGGATTTCTCAGGTTAATACTACATATGAACACTTTTCACATTCTCCCGTGCAAATCGGCTGCTAGTCCTCCTTTCATGCAGAATCATAAGGTCCTAGCTCATGTCCAAGGCACCAAAGCCAGCTAAAAAGTCAATAATCGATACCTAAAACTTGAATTGTACTACTTCTTACTGGCTATTACATCAACTTAGAAGCTTCATCTGTGTTCTGCTATGGTGCTTTTAGTGTCTCCGCATACCGCAGCACGCGACATAGCTTTGCAGACGATAAGTACAACCGTTTCAGAGAAAAGAGCGGCCAATGTGACGATCTGGCTTTACGTCGATTCGATAACAAATGACGAAAACGGACGGATTTCTCAGGTTTTTACTACATATGAACACTTTTCACATTCTCCCGTGCAACTCGGCAGCTAGTCCTCCTTTAATGCAGAATCTTAAGGTCCTAGCTCATGTCCAAGGCACCAAAGCCAACTAAAAAGTCAATAATCGATACCTAAAACTAGAATTGTATTACTTCTTACTGGCTATCACATAAACTTAGAAGCTTCATCTGTGTTCTGCTATGGTGCTTTTAGTGTCTCCGCATACCGCAGCACGCGACATAGCTTTGCAGACGATAAGTAGAACCGTTTCAGAGAGAAGAGCGGCCAATGTGACGATCTGGCTTTAAGTCGATTCGACAACAAATGACCAAAACGAACGGATTTCTCAGGTTTTTACTACATATGAACACACTTCACATTCTCCCGTGCAACTCGGCTGTTAATCCACCTTTCATGCAGAATCTTAAGGTCCTAGCTCATGTCCAAGGCACCAAAGCCAGTAAAAAGTCAATAATCGATACCTAAAACTTGAATTGCACTACTTCTTACTGGCTATTACATCAACTTAGAAGCTTCATCTGTGTTCTACTATGGCGCTTTTAGTGTCTCCACATACCGCAGCACGTGGCATAGCTTCGCAGACGATAAGTACAACCGTTTCAGAGAGAAGAGCGGCCAATGTGACGATCTGGCTTTACGTCGATTCGATAACAAATGACGAAAACGGACGGATTTCTCAGGTTTTTACTACATATGAACACTTTTCACATTCTCCCGTGCAACTCGGCTGCTAGTCCTCCGTTCATGCAGAATTTTGAGGTCCTAGCTCATGTCCAAGGCACCAAAGAATGGTAAAAAGTCAAAAATCGATACCTAAGACTTGAATTGTACTACATCTTACTGGATATTACTTCAACTTAGAAACTTCATCTGTGTTCTACTTTGGTGCTTTTAGTGTCTCCGCATCTCGGAGCACGCGACATAGCTTTGAAGTCGATAAGTACAACCGTTTCAGAGTGAAGAGCGGCTAATGTGACGATCTGGCTTTAAGTCGATTCGATAACAATGACGATAACGAACGGATATCTAAGGTTTTTACTACATATGAACACTTTTCACATTCTCCCGTGCAACTCGGCTGCTAGTCCTCCGTTCATGCAGAATTTTAAGGTCCTAGCTCATGTCCAAGGCACCAAAGAATGGTAAAAGTCAATAATCGATACCTAAGACGTGATTTGTACTACATCGTACTATATATTACTTCAACTTAGAAGTTTCATCTGTGTTCTACTATGGTGCTTTTAGTGTCTCCGCATACCGCAGCACGCGACATAGCTTTGCAGTCGATAAGTAAACCGTTTCAGAGAGAAGAGCGGCCAATGTGACGATCTGGCATTAAGTCGATTCGATAACAAATGGCGGAAATGGACGGATTTCTCAGGTTTTTACTACATAAGAACACTTTTCACATTCTCCCGTGCAACTCGGCTTCTAGACCTCCTTTCATGCAGAATCTTAAGGTCCTAGCCCATGTCCAAGGCACCAAAGCCAGCTAAAAAGTCAATAATCGATACCTAAAACTTGAATTGCACTACTTCTTACTGGCTATTACATCAACTTAGAAGCTTCATCTGTGTTCTACTATGGCGCTTTTAGTGTCTCCACATACCGCAGCACGTGGCATAGCCTCGCAGACGATAAGTACAACCGTTTCAGAGAGAAGAGCGGCCAATGTGACGATCTGGCTTTAAGTCGATTCGATAACAAATGACGAAAACGGACGGATTTCTCAGGTTTTTACTACATATGAACACTTTTCACATTCTCCCGTGCAACTCGGCTGCTAGTCCTCCGTTCATGCAGAATTTTGAGGTCCTAGCTCATGTCCAAGGCACCAAAGAATGGTAAAAAGTCAAAAATCGATACCTAAGACTTGAATTGTACTACATCTTACTGGATATTACTTCAACTTAGAAACTTCATCTGTGTTCCACTATGGTGATTTTAGTGTCTCCGGCATACCGCAGCACGCGACATAGCTTTGCAGACAATAAGTACAACCGTTTCAGAGAGAAGAGCGGCCAATGAGACGATCTGGCTTTCAGTCGATTCGATAGCAAATGACGATAACGGACGGATTTCTCAGGTTTTTATTACATATGAACACTTTTCACATTCTCCCTCGCAACTCGGCTGCTAGTCCTCCTTTCATGCAGAATCTTAAGGCCCTAGCTCAAGTCCAAGACACCAAAGCCAGCTAAAAAGTCAATAATCGATACCTAAAACTTGAATTGTACTACTTCTTACTGGCTATTACATCAACTTAGAAGCTTCATCTGTGTTCTACTATGGTGCTTTTAGTGTCTCCGCATACCGCAGCACGCGACATAGCTTTGCAGACGATAAGTACAACCGTTTCAGAGAGAAGAGCGGCCAATGTGACGATCTGGCTTTAAGTCAATTCGATAACAAATGACGAAAACGTAAGGATTTCTCAGGTTTTTACTACATATGAACATTTTCCACATTCTCCAGTGCAACTCGGCTGCTAGTCCTCCTTTCATGCGGAATCTTAAGGTCCTAGCTCATGTTCAAGTCACCGAAGCAAGCTAAGAATTTAATAATCGATACCTATAACATGAATTGTACTACTTCTTACTGGGTATTACATCAGCTTAGAAGCTTCATCTGTGTTCTACTATGGTGCTTTTAGTGTCTCCGCATACCGCAGCACGCGACATAGCTTTGCAGTCGATAAGTACAACCGTTTCAGAGAGAAGAGCGGCTAATGTGACGATCTGGCTTTAAGTCGATTCGATAACAAATGACGATAACGAACGGAATTCTCAGGTTTTTACTACATATGAACACTTTTTACATTCTCCCCTGTAACTCGGCTGCTAGTCCTCCTTTCATGCAGAATCTTAAGGTCCTAGCTCATGTCCAAGGCACCAAAGCCACCTAAAAACTCAATAATCGATACCTAAAACTTGAATTGTACTACTTCTTACTGGCTATTACATCAACTTAGAAGCTTCATCTGTGTTATACTATGATGCTTTTAGTGTCTCCGCATACCGCAGCACGCGACATAGCTTTGCAGGCGATAAGTACAACCGTTTCAGAGAGAAGAGCGGCCAATGTGACGATCTGGCTTTAAGTCGATTCGATAACAAGTGACGAAAACGGACGGATTTCTCAGGTTTTTACTACATATGAACACTTTTCACATTTTCCCGTGCAACTCGGCTGCTAGTCCTCCTTTCATGCAGAATCTTAAGGTCCTAGCTCATGTCAAAGTCACCAAGGGCAGCTAAAAAGTCAATAATCGATACCTAAAACTTGAATTGTACTACTTCTTACTGACTATTACATCATCTTAGAAGCTTCAACTGTGTTTTACTATGGTGGTTTTAGTGTCTCCGCATACCGCAGCACGCGACATAGCTTTGCAGTCGATAAGTACAATCGTTTCAGAGAAAAGAGCGGCTAAGGTGACGATCTGGCTTTAAGTCGATTCGATAACAATGACGATAACGAACGGAATTCTCAGGCTTTTACTACATATGAACACTTTTTACATTCTCCCCTGCAACTCGGCTGCTAAACCTCCTTTCATGCAGAATCTTAAGGTCCTAGCTCATGTCCAAGGCACCAAGGGCAGCTAAAAAGTCCATAATCGATACCTAAAACTTGAATTGTACTACTTCTTACTGGCTATTACATCAACTTAGAAGCTTCATCTGTGTTCTACTATGATGCTTTTAGTGTCTCCGCATACCGCAGCACGCGACATAGCTTTGCAGACAATAAGTACAACCGTTTCAGAGAGAAGAGCGGCCAATGTGACGATCTGGCTTTAAGTCGATTCGATAACAAATGACGAAAACGGACGGATTTCTCAGGTTTTTACTACATATGAAGACTTTTCACATTCTCCCGTGCAACTCGGCTGCTAGTCCTCGTTTCATGCAGAATCTTAAGGTCTTAGCTCATGTCCAAGTCACCAAAGCCAGCTAAAACGTCAATAATCGATACCTAGCACTTGAATTGTACTACTTCTTACTGGCTATTACATCATCTTAGAAGCTTCATCTGTGTTCTACTATGGTGCTTTTAGTGTCTCCGCATACCGCAGCACGCGACATAGCTTTGCAGACGATAAGTACAACCGTTTCAAAGAGAAGAGCGCCAATGTGACGATCTGTCTTTAAGTCGATTCGATAACAAATGACGAAAACGGACGGATTTCTCAGGTTTTTACTACATATGAACACTTTTCACATTCTCCCAAGCAACTCGGCTGCTAGTCCTCCGTTCATGCAGAATTTTAAGTTCCTAGCTCATGTCCAAGGCACCAAAGCCAGCTAAAAAGTCAATAATCGATACCTAAGACTTGAATTGTACTACTTCTTACTGCCTATTACATCAACTTAGAAGCTATATCTGTGATCTACTATGGTGCTTTTAGTGTCTCCGCATACCGCAGCACGCGACATAGCTTTGCAGACGATAAGTACAACTGTTTCAGAGAGAAGAGCGGCCAATGTGACGATCTGGCTTTACGTCGATTCGATAACAAATGACGAAAACGGACGGATTTCTCAGGTTTTTACTACATATGAACACCTTTCACTTTCTCCCTCGCAACTCGGCTGCTTGTCCTTCTTTCTTGCACAATCTTAAGGCCCTAGCTCATGTCCAAGACACCAAAGCCAGCTAAAAAGTCAATAATCGATACCTATAACTTGAATGGTACTACTTCTTACTGGCTATTACATCAACTTAGAAGCTTCATCTGTGTTCTACTATGGTGCTTTTGGTGTCTCCGCATACCGCAGCACGCGACATACCTTTGCAGACGATAAGTACAACCGTTTCAGAGAGAAGAGCGGCCAATGTGACGATCTGGCTTTAAGTCGATTCGATAACATATGACGAAAACGTAAGGATTTCTCAGGTTTTTACTACATATGAACATTTTCCACATTCTCCAGTGAAACTCGGCTACTAGTCCTCCTTTCATGCAGAATCTTAAGGTCCTAGGTCATGTCCAAGGCACAAAAGCCAGCTAAAAAGTTAATAATCTATACCTATAACTTGAATGGTACTACTTCTTACTGGCTATTACATCAACTTAGAAGCTTCATCTGTGCTCTACTATGGTGCTTTTAGTGTCTCCGCATACCGCAGCACGCGACATAGCTTTGCAGTCGATAAGTACAACCGTTTCAGAGAGAATTGCGGCTAATGTGACGATCTGGCTTTAAGTCGATTCGATAACAAATGACGATAACGAACGGATTTCTCAGGTTTTTACTACATATGAACACTTTTCACATTCTCCCGTGCAACTCGGCTGCTAGTCTTCCTTTCATGCACAATCTTAAGGTCCTAGCTCACGTCCAAGGCACCAAGGGCAGCTAAAAAGTCAATAATCGATACCTAAAACTTGAATTGTACTACTTCTTACTGACTATTACATCATCTTAGAAGCTTCATCTGTGTTTTACTATGGTGATTTTAGTGTCTCCGCATACCGCAGCACGCGACATAGCTTTGCAGTCGATAAGTACAATCGTTTCAGAGAGAAGAGCGGCTAAGGTGACGATCTGGCTTCAAGTCGATTCGATAACAAATGACGATAACGAACGGATTTCTCAGGCTTTTACTACATATGAACACTTTTTACATTCTCCCCTGCAACTCGGCTGCTAGTCCTCCTTTCATGCAGAATCTTAAGGTCCTAGCTCATGTCCAAGGCGCCAAGGGCAGCTAAAAAGTCAATAATCGATACCTAAAACTTGAATTGTAGTACTTCTTACTGGCTATTACATCAACTTAGAAGCTTCATCTGTGTTCTACTATGGTGCTTTTAGTGTCTCCGCATTCCACAGCATGCGACATAGCTTTGCAGACGATAAGTACAACCGTTTCAGAGAGAAGACCGGCCAATGTGACGATCTGGCTTTAAGTCGATTCGATAACAAATGACGAAAACGGACGGATTTCTCAGGTTTTTACTACATATGAACACTTTTCACATTCTCCCGTGCAACTCGGCTGCTAGTCCTCCTTTCATGCAGAATCTTAAGGTCCTAGCCCATGTCCAAGGCACCAAAGCCAGCTAAAAAGTCAATAATCGATACCTAAAACTTGAATTGTACTACTTCTTACTGCCTATTACATCAACTTAGAAGCTTCATCTGTGATCTACTATGGTGCTTTTAGTGTCTCCGCATACCGCAGCACGCGACATAGCTTTGCAGACGATAAGTACAACTGTTTCAGAGAGAAGAGCGGCCAATGTGACGATCTGGCTTTACGTCGATTCGATAACAAATGACGAAAACGGACGGATTTCTCAGGTTTTTACTACATATGAACACTTTTCACTTTCTCCCTCGCAACTCGGCTGCTAGTCCTCCTTTCATGCAGAATCTTAAGGCCCTAGCTCATGTCCAAGACACCAAAGCCAGCTAAAAAGTCAATAATCGATACCAAAAACTTGAATTGTACTACTTCTTACTGGCTATTACATCAACTTAGAAGCTTCATCTGTGTTCTACTATGGTGCTTTTAGTGTCTCCGCATACCGCAGCACGCGACATAGCTTTGCAGACGATAAGTACAACCGTTTCAGAGAGAAGAGCGGCCAATGTGACGATCTGGCTTTAAGTCAATTCGATAACAAATGACGAAAACGTAAGGATTTCTCAGGTTTTTACTACATATGAACATTTTCCACATTCTCCAGTGCAACTCGGCTGCTAGTCCTCCTTTCATGCGGAATCTTAAGGTCCTAGCTCATGTTCAAGTCACCGAAGCAAGCTAAGAATTTAATAATCGATACCTATAACATGAATTGTACTACTTCTTACTGGGTATTACATCAGCTTAGAAGCTTCATCTGTGTTCTACTATGGTGCTTTTAGTGTCTCCGCATACCGCAGCACGCGACATAGCTTTGCAGTCGATAAGTACAACCGTTTCAGAGAGAAGAGCGGCTAATGTGACGATCTGGCTTTAAGTCGATTCGATAACAAATGACGATAACGAACGGATTTCTCAGGTTTTTACTACATATGAACACTTTTTACATTCTCCCCTGTAACTCGGCTGCTAGTCCTCCTTTCATGCAGAATCTTAAGGTCCTAGCTCATGTCCAAGGCACCAAAGCCACCTAAAAAGTCAATAATCGATACCTAAAACTTGAATTGTACTACTTCTTACTGGCTATTACATCAACTTAGAAGCTTCATCTGTGTTATACTATGATGCTTTTAGTGTCTCCGCATACCGCAGCACGCGACATAGCTTTGCAGGCGATAAGTACAACCGTTTCAGAGAGAAGAGCGGCCAATGTGACGATCTGGCTTTAAGTCGATTCGATAACAAGTGACGAAAACGGACGGATTTCTCAGGTTTTTACTACATATGAACACTTTTCACATTTTCCCGTGCAACTCGGCTGCTAGTCCTCCTTTCATGCAGAATCTTAAGGTCCTAGCTCATGTCAAAGTCACCAAGGGCAGCTAAAAAGTCAATAATCGATACCTAAAACTTGAATTGTACTACTTCTTACTGACTATTACATCATCTTAGAAGCTTCAACTGTGTTTTACTATGGTGGTTTTAGTGTCTCCGCATACCGCAGCACGCGACATAGCTTTGCAGTCGATAAGTACAATCGTTTCAGAGAGAAGAGCGGCTAAGGTGACGATCTGGCTTTAAGTCGATTCGATAACAATGACGATAACGAACGGAATTCTCAGGCTTTTACTACATATGAACACTTTTTACATTCTCCCCTGCAACTCGGCTGCTAAACCTCCTTTCATGCAGAATCTTAAGGTCCTAGCTCATGTCCAAGGCACCAAGGGCAGCTAAAAAGTCCATAATCGATACCTAAAACTTGAATTGTACTACTTCTTACTGGCTATTACATCAACTTAGAAGCTTCATCTGTGTTCTACTATGATGCTTTTAGTGTCTCCGCATACCGCAGCACGCGACATAGCTTTGCAGACAATAAGTACAACCGTTTCAGAGAGAAGAGCGGCCAATGTGACGATCTGGCTTTAAGTCGATTCGATAACAAATGACGAAAACGGACGGATTTCTCAGGTTTTTACTACATATGAAGACTTTTCACATTCTCCCGTGCAACTCGGCTGCTAGTCCTCGTTTCATGCAGAATCTTAAGGTCTTAGCTCATGTCCAAGTCACCAAAGCCAGCTAAAACGTCAATAATCGATACCTAGCACTTGAATTGTACTACTTCTTACTGGCTATTACATCATCTTAGAAGCTTCATCTGTGTTCTACTATGGTGCTTTTAGTGTCTCCGCATACCGCAGCACGCGACATAGCTTTGCAGACGATAAGTACAACCGTTTCAAAGAGAAGAGCGCCAATGTGACGATCTGTCTTTAAGACGATTCGATAACAAATGACGAAAACGGACGGATTTCTCAGGTTTTTACTACATATGAACACTTTTCACATTCTCCCAAGCAACTCGGCTGCTAGTCCTCCGTTCATGCAGAATTTTAAGTTCCTAGCTCATGTCCAAGGCACCAAAGCCAGCTAAAAAGTCAATAATCGATACCTAAGACTTGAATTGTACTACTTCTTACTGCCTATTACATCAACTTAGAAGCTATATCTGTGATCTACTATGGTGCTTTTAGTGTCTCCGCATACCGCAGCACGCGACATAGCTTTGCAGACGATAAGTACAACTGTTTCAGAGAGAAGAGCGGCCAATGTGACGATCTGGCTTTACGTCGATTCGATAACAAATGACGAAAACGGACGGATTTCTCAGGTTTTTACTACATATGAACACCTTTCACTTTCTCCCTCGCAACTCGGCTGCTTGTCCTTCTTTCTTGCACAATCTTAAGGCCCTAGCTCATGTCCAAGACACCAAAGCCAGCTAAAAAGTCAATAATCGATACCTATAACTTGAATGGTACTACTTCTTACTGGCTATTACATCAACTTAGAAGCTTCATCTGTGTTCTACTATGGTGCTTTTGGTGTCTCCGCATACCGCAGCACGCGACATACCTTTGCAGACGATAAGTACAACCGTTTCAGAGAGAAGAGCGGCCAATGTGACGATCTG
Source organism: Schistocerca gregaria (assembly GCF_023897955.1). NCBI lineage: Eukaryota > Metazoa > Arthropoda > Insecta > Orthoptera > Acrididae > Schistocerca > Schistocerca gregaria. The sequence continues at coordinate 3,770,308 of NW_026061829.1, forward strand.
GCTTTAAGTCGATTCGATAACATATGACGAAAACGTAAGGATTTCTCAGGTTTTTACTACATATGAACATTTTCCACATTCTCCAGTGAAACTCGGCTACTAGTCCTCCTTTCATGCAGAATCTTAAGGTCCTAGCTCATGTCCAAGGCACAAAAGCCAGCTAAAAAGTTAATAATCTATACCTATAACTTGAATGGTACTACTTCTTACTGGCTATTACATCAACTTAGAAGCTTCATCTGTGCTCTACTATGGTGCTTTTAGTGTCTCCGCATACCGCAGCACGCGACATAGCTTTGCAGTCGATAAGTACAACCGTTTCAGAGAGAATTGCGGCTAATGTGACGATCTGGCTTTAAGTCGATTCGATAACAAATGACGATAACGAACGGATTTCTCAGGTTTTTACTACATATGAACACTTTTCACATTCTCCCGTGCAACTCGGCTGCTAGTCTTCCTTTCATGCACAATCTTAAGGTCCTAGCTCACGTCCAAGGCACCAAGGGCAGCTAAAAAGTCAATAATCGATACCTAAAACTTGAATTGTACTACTTCTTACTGACTATTACATCATCTTAGAAGCTTCATCTGTGTTTTACTATGGTGGTTTTAGTGTCTCCGCATACCGCAGCACGCGACATAGCTTTGCAGTCGATAAGTACAATCGTTTCAGAGAGAAGAGCGGCTAAGGTGACGATCTGGCTTCAAGTCGATTCGATAACAAATGACGATAACGAACGGATTTCTCAGGCTTTTACTACATATGAACACTTTTTACATTCTCCCCTGCAACTCGGCTGCTAGTCCTCCTTTCATGCAGAATCTTAAGGTCCTAGCTCATGTCCAAGGCGCCAAGGGCAGCTAAAAAGTCAATAATCGATACCTAAAACTTGAATTGTAGTACTTCTTACTGGCTATTACATCAACTTAGAAGCTTCATCTGTGTTCTACTATGGTGCTTTTAGTGTCTCCGCATTCCACAGCATGCGACATAGCTTTGCAGACGATAAGTACAACCGTTTCAGAGAGAAGACCGGCCAATGTGACGATCTGGCTTTAAGTCGATTCGATAACAAATGACGAAAACGGACGGATTTCTCAGGTTTTTACTACATATGAACACTTTTCACATTCTCCCGTGCAACTCGGCTGCTAGTCCTCCTTTCATGCAGAATCTTAAGGTCCTAGCTCATGTCCAAGGCACCGAGGCCAGCTAAAAAGTCAATAATCAATACCTAAAACTTGAATTGTACTACTTCTTACTGACTATTACATCAACTTAGAAGCTTCATCTGTGTTCTACTATGGTGCTTTTAGTGTCTCGGCATACGGCAGCACGCGACATAGCTTTGCAGTCGATTAGTACAACCGTTTCAGAGAGAAGAGCGGCTAATGTGACGATCTGACTTTAAGTCGATTCGATAACAATGACGATAACGAACGGATTTTTAAGGTTTTTACTACATATGAACACTTTTCACATTCCCCCGTGCATCTCGGCTGCTAGTCCTCCTTTCATGCAGAATCTTAAGGTCCTAGCCATTTCCAAGGCACCAAAGCCAGCTAAAAAGTCAATAATCGATACCTAAAACTTGAATTATACTACTTCTTACTGGCTATTACATCAAATTAGAGGCTTCATCTGTGTTCTACTATGGTGCTTTTAGTATCTCCACATACCGCAGCCCGCGACATAGCTTTGCAGTCGATAAGTACAACCGATTCAGAGAGAAGAGCGGCCAATGTGACGATCTGGCTGTAAGTCAATTCGATAACAAATGACGAAAACGGACGGATTTTTCAGGTTTTTACTACATATGAACATTTTAAACATTCTCCCGTGCAACTCGGCTGCTAGTCCTCCTTTCATGCAGAATCTTAAGGTCCTAGCTCATGTTCAAGTGACCAAAGCCAGCTAAGAAGTCAATAATCGATACCTATAACATGAATTGTACTACTTCTTACTGGCTATTACATCAGCTTAGAAGCTTCATCTGTGGTCTACTATGGTGCTTTTAGTGTCTCCGCATACCGCAGCACGCGACATAGCTTTGCAGACGATAAGTACAACCGTTTCAGAGAGAAGAGCGGAAATGTGACGATCTGGCTTTAAGTCGATTCCATAACAAATGGCGGAAACGGACGGATTTCACAGGTTTTTACTACATTTGAACACTTTTCACAGTCTCCCGTGCAACTGGGCTGCTAGTCCTCCTTTCATGCAGAATCATAAGGTCCTAGCTCATGTCCAAGGTACCAAAGCCAGCTAAAAAGTCAATAATCGATACCTATAACTAGAATTGAACTACTTCTTACTGGCTATTACATCAACTTGGCAGCTTCATCTGTGTCCTACTATGGTGCTTTTAGTGTCTCCACATACCGCAGCACGCGACATAGCTTTGCAGACGATAAGTACAACCGTTTCAGAGAGAAGAGCGGCCAATGTGACGATCTGGCTTTAAGTCGATACGATAACAAATGACGAAAACGGACGTATTTCTCAGGTTTTTACTATACATGAACACTTTTCAATTTCTTCCGTGCAACTAGACTGTTAGTCCTCCTTTCATGCAGAATTTTAAGGTCCTAGCTCATGTCCAAGGCACCAAAGCCAGCTAAAAAGTCAATAATCGATACCTAAAACTTGAATTGTACTACTTCTTACTGGCTATTACATCAACTTGAAAGCTTCATCTGTGTTCTACTATGGTGCTTTTAGTGTCTCCGCATGCCGCAGCACGCGACATAGCTTTGCAGAAGATAAGTACTACCGTTTCAGAGAGAAGAGCGGCCAATGTGACGATCTGGCTTTAAGTCGATTCGAAAACAAATGACGATAACGAACTTATTTCTCAGGTTTTTACTACATATGAACACTTTTCACATTCTCCCGTTCAACTCGGCTGCTAGTCCTCCTTTCATGCAGAATCTTAAGGTCCTAGTTCATGTCCAAGGCACCAAAGCCAGCTAGAAAGTCAATAATCGATACCTAAAACTTGAATTGTACTACTTCTTACTGGCTATTACATCAACTTAGAAACTTCATCTGTGTTTTACTATGGTGGTTTTAGTGTCTCCGCATACCGCAGCACGCGACATAGCTTTGCAGTCGATAAGTACAATCGTTTCAGAGAGAAGAGCGGCTAAGGTGACGATCTGGCTTCAAGTCGATTCGATAACAAATGACGATAACGAACGGATTTCTCCGGCTTTTACTACATATGAACACTTTTTACATTCTCCCCTGCAACTCGGCTGCTAGTCCTCCTTTCATGCAGAATCTTAAGGTCCTAGCTCATGTCCAAGGCACCAAGGGCAGCTAAAAAGTCAATAATCGATACCTAAAACTTGAATTGTACTACTTCTTACTGGCTATTACATCAACTTAGAAGCTTCATCTGTGTTCTACTATGATGCTTTTAGTGTCTCCGCATACCGCAGCACGCGACATAGCTTTGCAGACGATAAGTACAACCGTTTCAGAGAGAAGAGCGGCCGATGTGACGATCTGGCTTTAAGTCGATTCGATAACAAATGACGAAAATGGACGGATTTCTCAGGTTTTTACTACATATGAACACTTTTCACATTCTCCTGTGCAACTCGGCTGCTAGTCCTCGTTTCATGCAGAATCTTAAGGTCTTAGCTCATGTCCAGGTCACCAAAGCCAGCTAAAAAGTCAATAATCGATACCTAACACTTGAATTGTACTACTTCTTACTGGCTATTACATCATCTTAGAAGCTTCATCTGTGTTCTACTATGGTGCTTTTAGTGTCTCCGCATACCGCAGCACGCGACATAGCTTTGCAGACGATAAGTACAACCGTTTCAAAGAGAAGAGCGCCAATGTGACGATCTGTCTTTAAGACGATTCGATAACAAATGACGAAAACGGACGGATTTCTCAGGTTTTTACTACATATGAACACTTTTCACATTCTCCCAAGCAACTCGGCTGCTAGTCCTCCGTTCATGCAGAATTTTAAGTTCCTAGCTCATGTCCAAGGCACCAAAGAATGGTAAAAAGTCAATAATCGATACCTAAGACTTGAATTGTACTACTTCTTACTGCCTATTACATCAACTTAGAAGCTATATCTGTGATCTACTATGGTGATTTTAGTGTCTCCGCATACCGCAGCATGCGACATAGCTTTGCAGACGATAAGTACAACTGTTTCAGAGAGAAGAGCGGCCAATGTGACGATCTGGCTTTACGTCGATTCGATAACAAATGACGAAAACGGACGGATTTCTCAGGTTTTTACTACATATGAACACCTTTCACTTTCTCCCTCGCAACTCGGCTGCTAGTCCTTCTTTCTTGCACAATCTTAATGCCCTAGCTCATGTCCAAGACACCAAAGCCAGCTAAAAAGTCAATAATCGATACCTAAAACTTGAATTGTACTACTTCTTACTGGCTATTACATCAACTTAGAAGCTTCATCTGTGTTCTACTATGGTGCTTTTAGTGTCTCCGCATACCGCAGCACGCGACATAGCTTTGCAGACGATAAGTACAACCGTTTCAGAGAGAAGAGCGGCCAATGTGACGATCTGGCTTTAAGTCGATTAGATAACAAATGACGAAAACGTAAGGATTTCTCAGGTTTTTACTACATATGAACATTTTCCACATTCACCAGTGAAACTCGGCTGCTAGTCCTATTTTCATGCAGAATCTTAAGGTCCTAGCTCATGTCCAAGGCACAAAAGCCAGCTAAAAAGTTAATAATCTATACCTATAACTTGAATGGTACTACTTCTTACTGGCTATTACATCAACTTAGAAGCTTCATCTCTGTTCTACTATGGTGCTTTTGGTGTCTCCGCATACCGCAGCACGCGACATAGCTTTGCAGTCGATAAGTACAACCGTTTCAGAGAGAAGAGCGGCTAATGTGACGATCTGGCTTTAAGTCGATTCGATAACAAATGACGATAACGAACGGATTTCTCTGGTTTTTACTACATATGAACACTTTTTACATTCTCCCCTGCAACTCGGCTGCTAGTCCTCCTTTCATGCAGAATCTTAAGGTCCTAGCTCATGTCCAAGGCACCAAAGCCACCTAAAAAGTCAATAATCGATACCTAAAACTTGAATTGTACTACTTCTTACTGGCTATTACATCAACTTAGAAGCTTCATCTGTGTTCTACTATGATGCTTTTAGTGTCTCCGCATACCGCAGCACGCGACATAGCTTTGCAGACGATAAGTACAACCGTTTCAGAGAGAAGAGCGGCCAATGTGACGATCTGGCTTTAAGTCGATTCGATAACAAGTGACGAAAACGGACGGATTTCTCAGGTTTTTACTACATATGAACACTTTTCACATTCTCCCGTGCAACTCGGCTGCTAGTCTTCCTTTCATGCAGAATCTTAAGGTCCTAGCTCACGTCCAAGGCACCAAGGTCAGCTAAAAAGTCAATAATCGATACCTAAAACTTGAATTGTACTACTTCTTACTGACTATTACATCATCTTAGAAGCTTCATCTGTGTTTTACTATGGTGGTTTTAGTGTCTCCGCATACCGCAGCACGCGACATAGCTTTGCAGTCGATAAGTACAATCGTTTCAGAGAGAAGAGCGGCTCAGGTGACGATCTGGCTTCAAGTCGATTCGATAACAAATGACGGTAACGAACGGATTTCTCAGGCTTTTACTACATATGAACACTTTTTACATTCTCCCATGCAACTCGGCTGCTAGTCCTCCTTCCATGCAGAATCTTAAGGTCCTAGCTCATATCCAAGGCACCAAGGGCAGCTAAAAAGTCAATAATCGATACCTAAAACTTGAATTGTAGTACTTCTTACTGGCTATTACATCAACTTAGAAGCTTCATCTGTGTTCTACTATGGTGCTTTTAGTGTCTCCGCATACCGCAGCACGCGACATAGCTTTGCAGACGATAAGTACAACCGTTTCAGAGAGAAGAGCGGCCAATGTGACGATCTGGCTTTAAGTCGATTAGATAACAAATGACGAAAACGTAAGGATTTCTCAGGTTTTTACTACATATGAACATTTTCCACATTCACCAGTGAAACTCGGCTGCTAGTCCTATTTTCATGCAGAATCTTAAGGTCCTAGCTCATGTCCAAGGCACAAAAGCCAGCTAAAAAGTTAATAATCTATACCTATAACTTGAATGGTACTACTTCTTACTGGCTATTACATCAACTTAGAAGCTTCATCTGTTTTCTACTATGGTGCTTTTGGTGTCTCCGCATACCGCAGCACGCGACATAGCTTTGCAGTCGATAAGTACAACCGTTTCAGAGAGAAGAGCGGCTAATGTGACGATCTGGCTTTAAGTCGATTCGATAACAAATGACGATAACGAACGGATTTCTCTGGTTTTTACTACATATGAACACTTTTTACATTCTCCCCTGCAACTCGGCTGCTAGTCCTCCTTTCATGCAGAATCTTAAGGTCCTAGCTCATGTCCAAGGCACCAAAGCCACCTAAAAAGTCAATAATCGATACCTAAAACTTGAATTGTACTACTTCTTACTGGCTATTACATCAACTTAGAAGCTTCATCTGTGTTCTACTATGATGCTTTTAGTGTCTCCGCATACCGCAGCACGCGACATAGCTTTGCAGACGATAAGTACAACCGTTTCAGAGAGAAGAGCGGCCAATGTGACGATCTGGCTTTAAGTCGATTCGATAACAAGTGACGAAAACGGACGGATTTCTCAGGTTTTTACTACATATGAACACTTTTCACATTCTCCCGTGCAACTCGGCTGCTAGTCTTCCTTTCATGCAGAATCCTAAGGTCCTAGCTCACGTCCAAGGCACCAAGGTCAGCTAAAAAGTCAATAATCGATACCTAAAACTTGAATTGTACTACTTCTTACTGACTATTACATCATCTTAGAAGCTTCATCTGTGTTTTACTATGGTGGTTTTAGTGTCTCCGCATACCGCAGCACGCGACATAGCTTTGCAGTCGATAAGTACAATCGTTTCAGAGAGAAGAGCGGCTCAGGTGACGATCTGGCTTCAAGTCGATTCGATAACAAATGACGGTAACGAACGGATTTCTCAGGCTTTTACTACATATGAACACTTTTTACATTCTCCCATGCAACTCGGCTGCTAGTCCTCCTTCCATGCAGAATCTTAAGGTCCTAGCTCATGTCCAAGGCACCAAGGGCAGCTAAAAAGTCAATAATCGATACCTAAAACTTGAATTGTAGTACTTCTTACTGGCTATTACATCAACTTAGAAGCTTCATCTGTGTTCTACTATGGTGCTTTTAGTGTCTCCGCATTCCACAGCATGCGACATAGCTTTGCAGACGATAAGTACAACCGTTTCAGAGAGAAGACCGGCCAATGTGACGATCTGGCTTTAAGTCGATTCGATAACAAATGACGAAAACGGACGGATTTCTCAGGTGTTTACTACATATGAACACTTTTCACATTCTCCCGTGCAACTCGGCTGCTAGTCCTCGTTTCATGCAGAATCTTAAGGTCTTAGCTCATGTCCAAGTCACCAAAGCCAGCTAAAAAGTCAATAATCGATACCTAACACTTGAATTGTACTACTTCTTACTGGCTATTACATCATCTTAGAAGCTTCGTCTGTGTTCTACTATGGTGCTTTTAGTGTCTCCGCATACCGCAGCACGCGACATAGCTTTGCAGACGATAAGTACAACCGTTTCAGAGAGAAGAGCGCCAATGTGACGATCTGGCTTTAAGACGATTCGATAACAAATGACGAAAACGGACGGATTTCTCAGGTTTTTAGTACATATGAACACTTTTCACATTCTCCCGTGCAACTCGGCTGCTAGTCCTCCTTTCATGCAGAATCTTAAGGTCCTAGCTCATGTCCAAGGCACCAAGGCCAGCTAAAAAGTCAATAATCAATACCTAAAACTTGAATTGTACTACTTCTTACTGACTATTACATCAACTTAGGAGCTTCATCTGTGTTTTACTATGGTGCTTTTAGTGTCTCCGCATACGGCAGCACGCGACATAGCTTTGCAGTCGATTAGTACAACCGTTTCAGAAAGAAGAGCGGCTAATGTGACGATCTGGCTTTAAGTCGATTCGATAACAATGACGATAACGAACGGATTTTTAAGGTTTTTACTACATATGAACACTTTTCACATTCCCCCGTGCATCTCGGCTGCTAGTCCTCCTTTCATGCAGAATCTTAAGGTCCTAGCCATTTCCAAGGCACCAAAGCCAGCTAAAAAGTCAATAATCGATACGTAAAACTTGAATTATACTACTTCTTACTGGCTATTACATCAAATTAGAGGCTTCATCTGTGTTCTACTATGGTGCTTTTAGTATCTCCACATAACGCAGCCCGCGACATAGCTTTGCAGTCGATAAGTACAACCGATTCAGAGAGAAGAGCGGCCAATGTGACGATCTGGCTGTAAGTCAATTCGATAACAAATGACGAAAACGGAAGGATTTTTCAGGTTTTTACTACATATGAACATTTTAAACATTCTCCCGTGCAACTCGGCTGCTAGTCCTCCTTTCATGCAGAATCTTAAGGTCCTAGCTCATGTTCAAGTGACCAAAGCCAGCTAAGAAGTCAATAATCGATACCTATAACATGAATTGTACTACTTCTTACTGGCTATTACATCAGCTTAGAAGCTTCATCTGTGGTCTACTATGGTGCTTTTAGTGTCTCCGCATACCGCAGCACGCGACATAGCTTTGCAGACGATAAGTACAACCGTTTCAGAGAGAAGAGCGGCCAATGTGACGATCTGGCTTTAAGTCGATTCCATAACAAATGGCGGAAACGGACGGATTTCTCAGGTTTTTACTACATATGAACACTTTTCACAGTCTCCCGTGCTACTGGGCTGCTAGTCCTCCTTTCATGCAGAATCATAAGGTCCTAGCTCATGTCCAAGGTACCAAAGCCAGCTAAAAAGTCAATAATCGATATCTATAACTAGAATTGTACTACTTCTTACTGGCTATTACATCAACTTGGCAGCTTCATCTGTGTCCTACTATGGTGCTTTTAGTGTCTCCACATACCGCAGCACGCGACATAGCTTTGCAGACGATAAGTACAACCGTTTCAGAGAGAAGAGCGGCCAATGTGACGATCTGGCTTTAAGTCGATACGATAACAAATGACGAAAACGGACGTATTTCTCAGGTTTTTACTATACATGAACACTTTTCAATTTCTTCCGTGCAACTAGACTGTTAGTCCTCCTTTCATGCAGAATTTTTAGGTCCTAGCTCATGTCCAAGGCACCAAAGCCAGCTAAAAAGTCAATAATCGATACCTAAAACTTGAATTGTACTACTTCTTACTGGCTATTACATCAACTTGGAAGCTTCATCTGTGTTCTACTATGGTGCTTTTAGTGTCTCCGCATGCCGCAGCACGAGACATAGCTTTGCAGAAGATAAGTACTACCGTTTCAGAGAGAAGAGCGGCCAATGTGACGATCTGGCTTTAAATCGATTCGAAAACAAATGACGATAACGAACTTATTTCTCAGGTTTTTACTACATATGAACACTTTTCACATTCTCCCGTTCAACTCGGCTGCTAGTCCTCCTTTCATGCAGAATCTTAAGGTCCTAGTTCATGTCCAAGGCACCAAAGCCAGCTAGAAAGTCAATAATCGATACCTAAAACTTGAATTGTACTACTTCTTACTGGCTATTACATCAACTTAGAAACTTCATCTGTGTTCTACTATGGTGCTTTTAGTGTTTCCACATACCGCAGCTCGACACATAACTTTGCATATGATAAGTACCACCGGTTGAGAGAGAAGAGCGGCCAATGTGACGATCTGGCTTTAAGTGGATTCGATAACAAATGGCGGATACGGAAGGATTTCTCAGGTTTTTACTACATATGAACATTTTCCACATTCTTCAGTGCAACTCGGCTGCTACTCCTCCTTTCATGCAGAATCTTAAGGTCCTAGCTCATGTCCAAGGCACAAAAGCCAGCTAAAAAGTTAATAATCTATACCTATAACTTGAATGGTACTACTTCTTACTGGCTATTACATCAACTTAGAAGCTTCATCTGTGTTCTACTATGGTGCTTTTAGTGTCTCCGCATACCGCAGCACGCGACATAGCTTTGCAGTCGATAAGTACAACCGTTTCAGAGAGAAGAGCGGCTAATGTGACGATCTGGCTTTAAGTCGATTCGATAACAAATGACGATAACGAACGGATTTCTCTGGTTTTTACTACATATGAACACTTTTTACATTCTCCCCTGCAACTCGGCTGCTAGTCCTCCTTTCATGCAGAATCTTAAGGTCCTAGCTCACGTCCAAGGCACCAAGGGCAGCTAAAAAGTCAATAATCGATACCTAAAACTTGAATTGTACAACTTCTTACTGACTATTACATCATCTTAGAAGCTTCATCTGTGTTTTACTATGGTGGTTTTAGTGTCTTCGCATACCGCAGCACGCGACATAGCTTTGCAGTCGATAAGTACAATCGTTTCAGAGAGAAGAGCGGCTAAGGTGACGATCTGGCTTCAAGTCGATTCGATAACAAATGACGATAACGACCGGATTTCTCAGGCTTTTACTACATATGAACACTTTTTACATTCTCCCCTGCAACTCGGCTGCTAGTCCTCCTTTCATGCAGAATCTTAAGGTCCTAGCTCATGTCCAAGGCACCAAGGGCAGCTAAAAAGTCAATAATCGATACCAAAAACTTGAATTGTAGTACTTCTTACTGGCTATTACATCAACTTAGAAGCTTCATCTGTGTTCTACTATGGTGCTTTTAGTGTCTCCGCATTCCACAGCATGCGACATAGCTTTGCAGACGATAAGTACAACCGTTTCAGAGAGAAGAGCGGCCAATGTGACGATCTGGCTTTAAGTCGATTCGATAACAAATGACGAAAACCGACGGATTTCTCAGGTGTTTACTACATATGAACACTTTTCACATTCTCCCGTGCAACTCGGCTGCTAGTCCTCGTTTCATGCAGAATCTTAAGGTCTTAGCTCATGTCCAAGTCACTAAAGCCAGCTAAAAAGTCAATAATCGATACCTAACACTTGAATTGTACTACTTCTTACTGGCTATTACATCATCTTAGAAGCTTCATCTGTGTTCTACTATGGTGCTTTTAGTGTCTCCGCATACCGCAGCTCGCGACATAGCTTTGCAGACGATAAGTACAACCGTTTCAGAGAGAAGAGCGCCAATGTGACGATCTGGCTTTAAGACGATTCGATAACAAATGACGAAAACGGACGGATTTCTCAGGTTTTTACTACAAATGAACACTTTTCACATTCTCCCGTGCAACTCGGCTGCTAGTCCTCCTTTCATGCAGAATCTTAAGGTCCTAGCTCATGTCCAAGGCACCAAGGCCAGCTAAAAAGTCAATAATCAATACCTAAAACTTGAATTGTACTACTTCTTACTGACTATTACATCAACTTAGAAGCTTCATCTGTGTTCTACTATGGTGCTTTTAGTGTCTCCGCATACGGCAGCACGCGACATAGCTTTGCAGTCGATTAGTACAACCGTTTCAGAGAGAAGAGCGGCTAATGTGACGATCTGGCTTTAAGTCGATTCGATAACAATGACGATAACGAACGGATTTTTAAGGTTTTTACTACATATGAACACTTTTCACATTCCCCCGTGCATCTCGGCTGCTAGTCCTCCTTTCATGCAGAATCTTAAGGTCCTAGCCATTTCCAAGGCACCAAAGCCAGCTAAAAAGTCAATAATCAATACGTAAAACTTGAATTATACTACTTCTTACTGGCTATTACATCAAATTAGAGGCTTCATCTGTGTTCTACTATGGTGCTTTTAGTATCTCCACATACCGCAGCCCGCGACATAGCTTTGCAGTCGATAAGTACAACCGATTCAGAGAGAAGAGCGGCCAATGTGACGATCTGGCTGTAAGTCAATTCGATAACAAATGACGAAAACGGAAGGATTTTTCAGGTTTTTACTACATATGAACATTTTAAACATTCTCCCGTGCAACTCGGCTGCTAGTCCTCCTTTCATGCAGAATCTTAAGGTCCTAGCTCATGTCCAAGGCACCAAGGCCAGCTAAAAAGTCAATAATCAATACCTAAAACTTGAATTGTACTACTTCTTACTGACTATTACATCAACTTAGAAGCTTCATCTGTGTTCTACTATGGTGCTTTTAGTGTCTCCGCATACGGCAGCACGCGACATAGCTTTGCAGTCGATTAGTACAACCGTTTCAGAGAGAAGAGCGGCTAATGTGACGATCTGGCTTTAAGTCGATTCGATAACAATGACGATAACGAACGGATTTTTAAGGTTTTTACTACATATGAACACTTTTCACATTCCCCCGTGCATCTCGGCTGCTAGTCCTCCTTTCATGCAGAATCTTAAGGTCCTAGCCATTTCCAAGGCACCAAAGCCAGCTAAAAAGTCAATAATCAATACGTAAAACTTGAATTATACTACTTCTTACTGGCTATTACATCAAATTAGAGGCTTCATCTGTGTTCTACTATGGTGCTTTTAGTATCTCCACATACCGCAGCCCGCGACATAGCTTTGCAGTCGATAAGTACAACCGATTCAGAGAGAAGAGCGGCCAATGTGACGATCTGGCTGTAAGTCAATTCGATAACAAATGACGAAAACGGAAGGATTTTTCAGGTTTTTACTACATATGAACATTTTAAACATTCTCCCGTGCAACTCGGCTGCTAGTCCTCCTTTCATGCAGAATCTTAAGGTCCTAGCTCATGTTCAAGTGACCAAAGCCAGCTAAGAAGTCAATAATCGATACCTATAACATGAATTGTACTACTTCTTACTAGCTATTACATCAGCTTAGAAGCTTCATCTGTGGTCTACTATGGTGCTTTTGGTGTCTCCGCATACCGCAGCACGCGACATAGCTTTGCAGACGATAAGTACAACCGTTTCAGAGAGAAGAGCGGCCAATGTGACGATCTGGCTTTAAGTCGATTCCATAACAAATGGCGGAAACGGACGGATTTCTCAGGTTTTTACTACATATGAACACTTTTCACAGTCTCCCGTGCAACTGGGCTGCTAGTCCTCCTTTCATGCAGAATCATAAGGTCCTAGCTCATGTCCAAGGTACCAAAGCCAGCTAAAAAGTCAATAATCGATACCTATAACTAGAATTGTACTACTCCTTACTGGCTATTACATCAACTTGGCAGCTTCATCTGTGTCCTAGTATGCTGCTTTTAGTGTCTCCACATACCGCAGCACGCGACATAGCTTTGCAGACGATAAGTACAACCGTTTCAGATAGAAGAGCGGCCAATGTGACGATCTGGCTTTAAGTCGATACGATAACAAATGACGAAAACGGACGTATTTCTCAGGTTTTTACTATACATAAACACTTTTCAATTTCTTCCGTGCAACTAGGCTGTTAGTCCTCCTTTCATGCAGATTTTTAAGGTCCTAGCTCATGTCCAAGGCACCAAAACCAGCTAAAAAGTCAATAATCGATACCTAAAACTTGAATTGTACTACTTCTTACTGGCTATTACATCAACTTGGAAGCTTCATCTGTGTTCTACTATGGTGCTTTTAGTGTCTCCGCATGCCGCAGAACGCGACATAGCTTTGCAGAAGATAAGTACTACCGTTTCAGAGAGAAGAGCGGCCAATGTGACGATCTGGCTTTAAGTCGATTCGAAAACAAATGACGATAACGAACTTATTTCTCAGGTTTTTACTACATATGAACACTTTTCACATTCTCCCGTTCAACTCGGCTGCTAGTCCTCCTTTCATGCAGAATCTTAAGGTCCTAGTTCATGTCCAAGGCACCAAAGCCAGCTAGAAAGTCAATAATCGATACCTAAAACTTGAATTGTACTACTTCCTACTGGCTATTACATCAACTTAGAAACTTCATCTGTGTTCTACTATGGTGCTTTTAGTGTCTCCACATACCGCAGCTCGACACATAACTTTGCAGATGATAAGTACCACCGGTTGAGAGAGAAGAGCGGCCAATGTGACGATCTGGCCTTAAGTCGATTCGATAACAAATGGCGGAAACGGATGGATTTCTTAGGTTTTTACTACATACGAACACTTTTCACATTCTCCCGTGTAACTGGGCTGCTAGTCCTCCTTTCGTGCAGAATCATAAGGTCCTAGCTAATGTCCAAGGTACCAAAGCCAGCTGAAAAGTCAATAATCGATACCTATAACTTGAATTGTACTACTTCTTACTGGCTATTACATCAGCTTAGAAGCTTCATCTATGTTCTACTATGGTGCTTTTAGTGTATCCGCATACCGCAGCACGCGACATAGCTTTGCAGACGATAAGTACAACCGTTTCAGAGAGAAGAGCGGCCAATGTGACGATCTGGCTTTAAGTCGATTCGATAACAAATGTCGAACACGGACGGATTTCTCTGGTTTTTACTACATATGAAAACTTTTCACATTCTCCCATGCAACTCGGCTGCTAGTCCTCCTTTCATGCAGAATGTTAAGGTCCTAGCTCATGTCCAAGGCTCCAAAGCCAGCTAAAAAGTCAATAATCAATACCTAAAACTTGAATTGTACTACTTCTTACTGACTATTACATCAACTTTGAAGCTTCATCTCTGTTCTACTATGGTGCTTTTAGTGTCTCCGCATGCCGCAGCACTCGACATAGCTTTTCAGACGATAAGTACAACCGTTTCAGAGAGGAGAGCATCCAATGTGACGATCTGGCTTTAAGTTGATTCGATAACAAATGGTGGAAACGGACGGATTTCTTAGGTTTTTACTACATATGAACACTTTTCACATTCTCCCGTGCAACTCGGCTGCTAGACCTCCTATCATGCAAAATCTTAAGTTCCTAGCTCATGCCCAAGGCACCAAAGAAGGGTAATAAGTCAACAATCGATACCTAAAACTTGAATTGTACTACTTCTTACTGGCTATTACATCAACTTAGAAGCTTCATCTGTGTTCTACTATGGGGCTTTTAGTGTCTCAGCATACCGCAGCACGCGACATAGCTTTGCTGACGATAAGTACAACCGTTTCAGAGAGAAGAGCGGCCAATGTGACGATCTGGCTTTAAGTCGATTCGATAACAAATGTCGAACACGGACGGATTTCTCTGGTTTTTACTACATATGAAAACTTTTCACATTCTCCCGTGCAACTCGGCTGCTAGTCCTCCTTTCATGCAGAATCTTAAGGTCCTAGCTCATGTCCAAGGCTCCAAAGCCAGCTAAAAAGTCAAATATCAATACCTAAAACTTGAATTGTACTACTTCTTACTGACTATTACATCAACTTAGAAGCTTCATCTGTGTTCTACTATGGTGCTTTTAGTGTCTCCGCATGCCGCAGCACTCGACATAGCTTTGCAGACGATAAGTACAACCGTTTCAGAGAGAAGAGCGGCCAATGTGACGATCTGGCTTTAAGTCGATTCGATAACAAATGTCGAACACGGACGGATTTCTCTGGTTTTTACTACATATTAAAACTTTTCACATTCTCCCGTGCAACTCGGCTGCTAGTCCTCCTTTCATGCAGAATCTTAAGGTCCTAGCTCATGTCCAAGGCACCAAGGCCAGCTAAAAAGTCAATAATCAATACCTAAAACTTGAATTGTACTACTTCTTACTGACTATTACATCAACTTAGAAGCTTCATCTGTGTTCTACTATGGTGCTTTTAGTGTCTCCGCATACGGCAGCACGCGACATAGCTTTGCAGTCGATTAGTACAACCGTTTCAGAGAGAAAAGCGGCTTATGTGACGATCTGGCTTTAAGTCGATTCGATAACAATGACGATAACGAACGGATTTTTAAGGTCTTTACTACATATGAACACTTTTCACATTCCCCCGTGCAACTCGGCTGCTAGTCCTCCTTTCATGCAGAATCTTAAGGTCCTAGCCATTTCCAAGGCACCAAAGCCAGCTAAAAAGTCAATAATCGATACCTAAAACTTGAATTGTACTACTTCTTACTGGCTATTACATCAAATTATAGGCTTCATCTGTGTTCTACTATGGTGCTTTTAGTAACTCCGCATACCGCAGCCCGCGACATAGCTTTGCAGTCGATAAGTACAACCGTTTCAGAGAGAAGAGCGGCCAATGTGACGATCTGGCTGTAAGTCAATTCGATAACAAATGACGAAAACGGAAGGATTTCTCAGGTTTTTACTTCATATGAACATTTTCCACATTCTCCAGTGCAACTCGGCTGCTAGACCTCCCTTCATGCAGAATCTTTAGGTCCTAGCTCATGTTCAAGTCACCAAAGCCAGCTAAGAAGTCAATATTCGATACCTATAACATGAATTGTACTACTTCTTACTGGCTATTACATCAGCTTAGAAGCTTCATCTGTGTTCTACTATGGTGCTTTTAGTGTCTCCACATACCGCAGCACGTGACATAGCTTTGCAGACGATAAAGACAACCGTTTCAGAGAGAAGAGCGGCCAATGTGTCGATCTGGCTTTAAGTCGATTCCATAACAAATGGCGGAAACGGACGGAATTCTCAGGTTTTTACTACATATGAACACTTTTCACATTCTCCCGTGCAACTGGGCTGCTAGTCCTCCTTTCATGCAGAATCATAAGGTCCTAGCTCATGTCCAAGGTACCAAAGCCAGCTAAAAAGTCAATAATCGATACCTATAACATGAATTGTACTACTTCTTACTGGCTATTACATCAACTTAGAAGCTTCATCTGTGTTCTACTATGGGGCTTTTAGTGTCTCCGCATGCCGCAGCACTCGACATAGCTTTGCAGACGATAAGTACAACCGTTTCAGAGAGAAGAGCGGCCAATGTGACGATCTGGCTTTAAGTCGATTCGATAACAAATGTCGAAAACGAACGGATTTCTCTGGTTTTTACTACATATGAACACTTTTCACATTCCCCCTTGCAACTCGGCTGCTAGTCCTCCTTTCATGCAGAATCTTAAGGTCCTAGCTCATGTCCAAGGCATCAAAGCCAGCTAAAAAGTCAATAATCAATACCTGAAACTTGAATTGTACTACTTCTTACTGACTATTACATCAACTTAGAAGCTTCATCTGTGTTCTACTATGGTGCTTTTAGTGTCTCCGCATGCCGCAGCACTCGACATAGCTTTGCAGACGATAAGTACAACCGTTTCAGAGGTAAGAGCGGCCACTGTGACGATCTGGCTTTAAGTCGATTCGATAACAAATGTCGAACACGGACGGATTTCTCTGGTTTTTACTACATATGAACACTTTTCACATTCTCCCGTGCAACTCGGCTGCTAGTCCTCCTTTCATGCAGAATCTTAAGGTCCTAGCTCATGTCCAAGGCACCAAAGCCAGCTAAAAAGTCAATAATCAATACCTAAAACTTGAATTGTACTACTTCTTACTGACTATTACATCAACTTAGAAGCTTCATCTGTGTTCTACTATGGTGCTTTTAGTGTCTCCGCATACGGCAGCACGCGACATAGCTTTGCAGTCGATTAGTACAACCGTTTCAGAGAGAAGAGCGGCTAATGTGACGATCTGGCTTTAAGTCGATTCGATAACAATGACGATAACGAACGGATTTTTAAGGTTTTTACTACATATGACCCCCCCATGAACCATGGACCTTGCCGTTGGTGGGGAGGCTTGCGTGCCTCAGCGATACAGATGGCCGTACCGTAGGTGCAACCACAACGGAGGGGTATCTGTTGAGAGGCCAGACAAACGTGTGGTTCCTGAAGAGGGGCAGCAGCCTTTTCAGTAGTTGCAGGGGCAACAGTCCGGATGATTGACTGATCTGGCCTTGCAACATTAACCAAAACAGCCTTGCTGTGCTGGTACTGCGAACGGCTGAAAGCAAGGGGAAACTACAGCCGTAATTTTTCCCGAGGACATGCAGCTTTACTGTATGATTAAATGATGATGGCATCCTCTTGGGTAAAATATTCCGGAGGTAAAATAGTCCCCCATTCGGATCTCCGGGCGGGGACTACTCAGGAGGATGTCGTTATCAGGAGAAAGAAAACTGGCGTTCTACGGATCGGAGCGTGGAATGTCAGATCCCTTAATCGGGCAGGTAGGTTAGAAAATTTAAAAAGGGAAATGGATAGGTTAAAGTTAGATATAGTGGGAATTAGTGAAGTTCGGTGGCAGGAGGAACAAGACTTCTGGTCAGGTGACTACAGGGTTATAAACACAAAATCAAATAGGGGTAATGCAGGAGTAGGTTTAATAATGAATAGGAAAATAGGAATGCGGGTAAGCTACTACAAACAGTATAGTGAACGCATTATTGTGGCCAAGATAGATACGAAGCCCACACCTACTACAGTAGTACAAGTTTATATGCCAACTAGCTCTGCAGATGATGAAGAAATTGAAGAAATGTACGATGAAATAAAAGAAGTTATTCAGATAGTGAAGGGAGACGAAAATTTAATAGTAATGGGTGACTGGAATTCGAGTGTAGGAAAAGGGAGAGAAGGAAACATAGTAGGTGAATATGGATTGGGGCTAAGAAATGAAAGAGGAAACCGCCTGGTAGAATTTTGCACAGAGCACAACTTAATCATAGCTAACACTTGGTTTAAGAATCATGAAAGAAGGTTGTATACGTGGAAGAACCCTGGAGATACTAAAAGGTATCAGATAGATTATATAATGGTAAGACAGAGATTTAGGAACCAGGTTTTAAGTTGTAAGACATTTCCAGGGGCAGATGTGGACTCTGACCACAATCTATTGGTTATGACCTGTAGATTAAAACTGAAGAAACTGCAAAAATGTGAGAAATTAAGGAGATGGGACCTGAATAAACTGAAAGAACCAGAGGTTGTACAGAGTTTCAGACAGAGCATAAGGGAACAATTGACAGGAATAGAGGAAAGAAATACAGTAGAAGAAGAATGGGTAGCTCTGAGGGATGTAGTAGTGAAGGCAGCAGAGGATAAAGTAGGTACAAAGACGAGGGCTGCTAGAAATCCTTGGGTAACAGAAGAAATATTGAATTTAATTGATGAAAGGAGAAAATATAAAAATGCAGTAAATGAAGCAGGCAAAAAGGAATACAAACGTCTCAAAAATGAGATCGACAGGAAGTGCAAAATGGCTAAACAGGGATGGCTAGAGGACAAATGTAAGGATGTAGAAGCTTATCTCACTAGGGGTAAGATAGATACTGCCTACAGGAAAATTAAAGACACCTTTGGAGAGAAGAGAACCACGTGTATGAATATCAAGAGCTCAGATGGCAACCCAGTTCTAAGCAAAGAAGGGAAGGCAGAAAGGTGGAAGGAGTATATAGAAGGTTTATACAAGGGCGATGTACTTGAGGACAATATTATGGAAACAGAAGAGTATGTAGATGAAGACGAAATGGGAGATACGATACTGCGTGAAGAGTTTGACAGAGCACTGAAAGACCTGAGTCAAAACAAGGCCCCTGGAGTAGACAACATTCCATTAGAACTACTGACGGCCTTGGGAGAGCCAGTCATGACAAAACTCTACCAGCTAGTGAGCAAGATGTATGAGACAGGCGAAATACCCTCAGACTTCAAGAAGAATATAATAATTCCAATCCCAAAGAAAGCAGGTGCTGACAGATGTGAAAATTACCGAACTATCAGTTTAATAAGCCACGGCTGCAAAATACTAACGCGAATTCTTTACAGACGAATGGAAAAACTGGTAGATGCAGACCTCGGGGAGGATCAGTTTGGATTCCGTCGAAATGTTGGAACACGGGAGGCAATACTGACCTTACGACTTATCTTAGAAGAAAGATTAAGAAAAGGCAAACCTACATTTCTAGCATTTGTGGACTTAGAGAAAGCTTTTGACAATGTTGACTGGAATACTCTTTTTCAAATTCTAAAGGTGGCAGGGGTAAAATACAGGGAGCGAAAGGCTATTTATAATTTGTACAGAAACCAGATGGCAGTAATAAGAGTCGAGGGGCATGAAAGGGAAGCAGTGGTTGGGAAAGGAGTGAGACAGGGTTGTAGCCTCTCCCCGATGTTATTCAATCTGTATATTGAGCAAGCAGTAAAGGAAACAAGAGAAAAATTTGGAGTAGGTATTAAAATTCATGGAGACGAAGTAAAAACTTTGAGGTTCGCCGATGACATTGTAATTCTGTCAGAGACGGCAAAGGACTTGGAAGAGCAGTTGAACGGAATGGACAGTGTCTTGAAAGGAGGATATAAGATGAACATTAACAAAAGCAAAACGAGGATAATGGAATGTAGTCAAATTAAATCGGGTGATGCTGAGGGAATTAGATTAGGAAATGAGACACTTAAAGTAGTAAAGGAGTTTTGCTATTTAGGAAGTAAAATAACTGATGATGGTCGAAGTAGAGAGGATATAAAATGTAGACTGTCAATGGCAAGGAAAGCGTTTCTGAAGCAGAGAAATTTGTTAACATCGAATATAGATTTATGTATCAGGAAGTCGTTTCTGAAAGTATTTGTTTGGAGTGTAGCCATGTATGGAAGTGAAACATGGACGATTACTAGTTTGGACAAGAAGAGAATAGAAGCTTTCGAAATGTGGTGCTACAGAAGAATACTGAAGATAAGGTGGATAGATCACGTAACTAATGAGGAGGTATTGAATAGGATTGGGGAGAAGAGAAGTTTGTGGCACAACTTGACTAGAAGAAGGGATCGGTTGGTAGGACATGTTTTGAGGCATCAAGGGATCACAAATTTAGCATTGGAGGGCAGCGTGGAGGGTAAAAATCGTAGAGGGAGACCGAGAGATGAGTACACTAAGCAGATTCAGAAGGATGTAGGTTGCAGTAGGTACTGGGAGATGAAGCAGCTTGCACAGGATAGAGTAGCATGGAGAGCTGCATCAAACCAGTCTCAGGACTGAAGACAACAACAACAACACTACATATGAACACTTTTCACATTCTCCCGTGCAACTCGGCTGCTAGTCCTCCTTTCATGCAGAATCTTAAGGTCCTAGCCATGTCCAATTCACCAAAGCCAGCTAAAAAGTCAATAATCGATACCTAAAACTTGAATTATACTACTTCTTACTGGCTATTACATCAAATTAGAGGCTTGATCTGTGTTCTACTCTGGTGCTTTTAGTGTCTCCGCATACCGCAGCACGCGACATAGCTTTGCAGACGATAAGTACAACCATTTCAGAGAGAAGAGTGGCCAATGTGTCGATCTTGCTTTAAGTCGATTCCATAACAAATGGCGAAAACGGACGGATTTCTCACGTTTTTACTACATATGAACACTTTTCACATTCTCCCGTGCAACTGGGCTGCTAGACCTCCTTTCATGCATAATCATAAGGTCCTAGCTCATGTCCAAGGCACCAAAGCCAGCTAAAAAGTCAATAATCGACACCTAAAACTTGAATTTTACTACTTCTTACTGGCTATTACATCAACTTGGAAGCTTCATCTGTGTTCTACTATGGTGCTTTTAGTGTCTCCACATACCGCAGCACGCGACATAGCTTTGCAGACGATAAGTACAACCGTTTCAGAGAGAAGAGCGGCCAATGTGACGATCTGGCTTTAAGTCGATTCGATAACAAATGACGAAAACAGACGTATTTCTCAGGTTTTTACTACATATGAACACTTTTCACATTCTCACGTGCAACGCGGCTGCTAGACCTCTTATCATGCAAAATCTTAAGTTCCTAGCTCATGCCCAAGGCACCAAAGAAGGGTAAAAAGTCAACAATCGATACCTAAAACTTGAATTGTACTACTTCTTACTAGCTATTACATCAACTTAGAAGCTTCATCTGTGTTCTACTATGGGGCTTTTAGTGTCTCCGCATGCCGCAGCACTCGACATTGCTTTGCAGACGATAAGTACAACCGTTTCAGAGAGAAGAGCGGCCAATGTGACGATCTTGCTTTAAGTCGATTCCATAACAAATGGCGGAAACGGACGGATTTCTCAGGTTTTTACTACATATGAACACTTTTCACATTCTCCCGTGCAACTCGGCTGCTAGTCCTCCTTTCATGCAGAATCATAAGGTCCTAGCTCATCTCCAAGGCACCAAAGCCAGCTAAAAAGTCAATAATCGACACCTAAAACTTGAATTTTACTACTTCTTACTGGCTATTACATCAACTTGGAAGCTTCATCTGTGTTCTACTATGGTGCTTTTATTGTCTCCACATACCGCAGCACGCGACATAGCTTTGCAGACGATAAGTACAACCGTTTCAGACAGAAGAGCGGCCAATGTGACGATCTGGCTTTAAGTCGATTCGATAACAAATGACGAAAACGGACGTATTTCTCAGGTTTTTACTACATATGAACACTTTTCACATTCTCACGTGCAACGCGGCTGCTAGACCTCCTATCATGCAAAATCTTAAGTTCCTAGCTCATGCCCAAGGCACCAAAGAAGGGTAAAAAGTCAACAATCGATACCTAAAACTTGAATTGTACTACTTCTTACTGGCTATTACATCAACTTAGAAGCTTCATCTGTGTTCTACTATGGGGCTTTTAGTGTCTCCGCATGCCGCAGCACTCGACATAGCTTTGCAGACGATAAGTACAACCGTTTCAGAGAGAAGGGCGGCCAATGTGACGATCTGGCTTTAAGTCGATTCCATAACAAATGTCGAACACGGACGGATTTCTCTGGTTTTTACTACATATGAACGCTTTTCACTTTCTCCTGTGCAACTCGGCTGCCAGTCCTCCTTTCATGCAGAATCTTAAGGTCCTAGCTCATGTCCAAGGCACCAAAGCCAGCTAAAAAGTCAATAATCGATACCTATAACTTGAATTGTACTACTTCTTACTGGCTATTACATCAACTTAGAAGCTTCATCTGTGTTCTACTATGGTGCTTTTGGTGTCTCCGCATGCCGCAGCACGCGACATAGCTTTGCAGACGATAAGTACAACCGTTTTAGAGAGTAGAGCGGCCAATGTGACGATCTGACTTTAAGACGATTCGATAACAAATGACGAAAACGGTCGGATTTCTCAGGTTTTTACTACATATGAACACTTTTCACATTCTCACATGCAACGCGGCTGCTAGACCTCCTATCATGCAAAATCTTAAGTTCCTAGCTCATGCCCAAGGCACCAAAGAAGGGTAAAAAGTCAACAATCGATACCTAAAACTTGAATTGTACTACTTCTTACTGGCTATTACATCAACTTAGAAGCTTCATCTGTGTTCTACTATGGTGTTTTTAGTGTCTCCGCATGCCGCAGCACTCGACATAGCTTTGCAGACGATAAGTACAACCGTTTCAGAGAGAAGAGCGGCCAATGTGACGATCTGGCTTTAAGTCGATTCGATAACAAATGTCGAACACGGACGGATTTCTCTGGTTTTTACTACATATGAACACTTTTCACATTCTCCCGTGCAACTCGGCTGCTAGTCCTCCTTTCATGCAGAATCTTAAGGTCCCAGCTCATGTCCAAGGCACCAAATCCATCTAAGAAGTCAATAATCGATACCTAAAACTTGAATTGTACTACTTCTTACTGACTATTACATCAACTTAGAAGCTTCACCTGTGTTCTACTATGGTGCTTTTAGTGTCTCCGCATGCCGCAGCACTCGACATAGCTTTGCAGACGATAAGTACAACCGTTTCAGAGAGAAGAGCGGCCAATGTGACGATCTGGCTTTAAGTCGATTCGATAACAAATGACGAAAACGGACGGATTTCTCGGGTTTTTACTACAAATGAACACTTTTTACATTCTCCCGTGCAACTCGGTTGATAGTCCTGCTTTCATGCAGAACCGTAAGGTCCTAGCTCATGTCGAAAGCACCAAAGCCAGCTAAAAAGTCAATAATTGATACATAAAACTGGAATTGTACTACTTCTTACTGGCTATTATAAAATCCTAGAAGCTTCATCTGTGTTCTACTATGGTGCTTTCAGTGTCTCCACATACCGCAGCACGTGACATAGATTTGCAGACTATAAGTACAACCGTTTCAGAGAGAAGGGCGGCCAATGTGACGATCTGGCTTTAAGTCGATTCAATAACAAATGACAAAAACGGACGGATTTCTCAGGTTTTTACTACGTATGAACACTTTTCACATTCTCCCATGCAAGTCGGCTGCTAGTCCTCCTTTCATGCAGAATCTTAAGGTCCTAGCATATGTCTAAGGCACCAAAGCCAGCTAAAAGCCAATAATCGATGCCTAATACTTGAATTGTACTACTTCTTACTGGCTATTACATCAACTTAGAAGCTTCTTCCGTGTTCTACTATAGTATTTTTAGTGTCTCCGCATACCGCAGCACGCGACATAGCTTTGCAGACGATAAGTACAACCGTTTCAGAGAGAAGGGCGGACAATGTGACGATCTGGCTTTAAGTCGATTCGATAACAAATGACGAAAACGGACGGATTTCTCGGGATTTTACTACATATGAACACATTTCACATTCTCCCGTGCAACTCGGCTGCTAGTCCTCCTTCATGCAGAATCTTAAGGTCCTAGCTCATGTCCAAGGCACCAAAGCCAGCTAAAAAGTCAATAATCGATAACTAAAAATTGAATTGTACTACTTCTTACTGGCTATTACATCAACTTAGAAGCTTCATCTGTGTTCTACTATGGTGCTTTTAGTGTCTCCTCATACCGCAGCACGCGACATAGCTTTGCACACGATAAGTACAACCGTTTCAGAGAGAACAGCGGCCAATGTGACGATCTGGCTATTAGTCGATTCGATAACAAACGACGATAACGAACGGATTTCTCAGGTTTTTACTACATATGAACACTTTTCACATTCTCCCGTGCAACTCGGCTGCAAGTCCGCCTTTCATGCTGAATCTTAAGGTCCTAGCTCATGCCCAAGGCACCAAAGCCAGCTAAAAAGTCAATAATCGATACCTAAAACTTGAATTGTACTACTTCTTACTGGCTATTACATCATCTTAGAAGCTTCATCTGTGTTCTACTATGGTGCTTTTAGCGTCGCCGCATACCACAGCACGCGACATAGCTTTCAGACGATAAGTACAACCGTTTCGGAGAGAAGAGCGGCCAATGTGACGATCTGGCTTTAAGTCGATTCGATAACAAATGACGAAAACGGACGGATTTCTCGGGTTTTTACTTCATATGAACACTTTTCACATTCTCCCATGCAACTCGGTTGCTAGTCCTGCTTTCATGCAGAATCTTAAGGTCCTAGCTCATGTCCAAGGCACCAAAGCCAGCTAAAAAGTCAATAATCGATACCTAAAACTGGTATTGTACTAATTCTTACTGGCTATTACATCATCTTAGAAGCTTCATCTGTGGTTTACTATGGTGCTTTTAGCGACTCCGCGTACCGCAGCACGCGACATAGCTTTCAGACGATAAGTACAACCGTTTCGGAGATAAGAGCGGCCAATGTGACGATCTGGCTTTAAGTCGATTCGATAAAAAATGACGAAAACGGACGGATTTCTCAGGTTTTTACTACATATGAACACTTTTCACATTCTCCCGTACAACTCGGCTGCTAGTCCTCCTTTCATGCAGAATCTTAAGGTCCTAGCTCATGTCCAAGGCACCAAAGCCTGCTTAAAAGTCAATAATCGATAACTAAAAATTGAATTGTACTACTTCTTACTGGCTATTACATCAACTTAGAAACTTCATCTGTGTTCTACTATTTTGCTTTTAGTGTCTACACATACCGCAGCACGCGACATAGCTTTGCAGACGATAAGTACAACCGTTTCAGAGAGAACAGCGGCCAATGTGACGATCTGGCTATAAGTCGATTCGAAAACAAATGACGATAACGAACCGATTTCTCAGGTTTTTACTACATATGAACACTCTTCACATTCTCCCGTGCAACTCGGCTGCAAGTCCGCCTTTCATGATGAATCTTAAGGTCCTAGCTCATGTCCAAGGCACCAAAGCCAGCTAAAAAGTCAATAATCGATACCTAAAACTTGAATTGTACTACTTCTTACTGGCTATTACATCAACTTAGAAGCTACATCTGTGTTCTACTATTTTGCTTTTAGTGTCTCCACATACCGCAGCACGTGACATAGCTTTCAGACGATAAGTACAACCGTTTCGGAGGGAAGAGCGGCCAATGTGACGATCTGGCTTTAAGTCGATTCGATAACAAATGACGAAAACGGACGTATTTCTCAGGTTTTTACTACATATGAACACTTTTCACATTCTCCCGTGCAACTCGGCTGCTAGTCCTCCTTTCATGCAGAATCTTAAGTTACCAGCTCATGTCCAAGGCACCAAAGCCAGCTAAAAGTCAATAATCGATGATTAAAACTTGAATTGTACTACTTTTTACTGGCTATTACATCAACGTAGAAGCTTCATCCGTGTTCTACTATGGTATTTCTAGTGTCTCCGCATACCGCACCACGCGACATAGCTTTGCAGACGATAAGTACAACCGTTTCAGAGAGAAGGGCGGCAAATGTGACGATCTGGCTTTAAGTCGATTTGATAACAAATGACGAAAACGGACTTATTTTTCAGGTTTTTACTACATATGAACACTTTTCGCATTCTCCCGTGCAACTCGGCTGCTAGTCCTCCTTTCATGCGGAATCTTATGATCCTAGCTCATGTCCAAGGCACGAAAGCCAGCTAAAATGTCAATAATCGATACCTAAAACTTGAGTTGTACTACTACTTACTGGCTATTACATCAACTTAGAAGCTGTATCTGTGTTCTACTATGGTGCTTTCAGTGTCTCCACATACCGAAGCACGTGACATAGCTTTGCAGACGATAAGTACAACCGTTTCAGAGAGAAGAGCGGCCAATGTGACGATCTGGCTTTAAGTCGATTCAATAACAAATGACAAAAACGGACGGATTTCTCAGGTTTTTACTGCATATGAACACTTTACACATTCTCCAGTGCAACTCGGCTGCTAGTCCTCCTTTCATGCAGAATCTTAAGGTCCTAGCTCATGTCCAAGGCATCAAAGCCAGCTAAAGGTCAATAATCGATGATTAAAACTTGAATTGTACTACTTTTTACTGGCTATTACATCAACGTAGAAGCTTCATCCGTGTTCTACTATGGTATTTCTAGTGTCTCCGCATACCGCAGCCCGCAACATAGCTTTGCAGACGATAAGTACAACCGTTTCAGAGAGAAGGGCGGACAATGTGACGATCTGGCTTTAAGTCGATTCGATAACAAATGACGAAAAAGGACGGATTTCTCGGGTTTCTACTACATATGAACACTTTTCACATTCTCCCGTGCAACTCGGCTGCTAGTCCTGCTTTCATGCAGAATCTTAAGGTCCTAGCTCATGTCCAAGGCACCAAAGCCAGCTAAAATTCAATAATTGATACCTAAAATTAGAATTGTACTCCTTCTTACTGGCTATTACAACATCTTAGAAGCTTCATCTGTGTTCTACTATGGTGTTTTCAGTGTCTCCACATACCGCAGCACGCGACATAGCTTTGCAGACGATAAGTACAACCGATTCAGAGAGAAGAGCGACAATGTGACAATCTGGCTTTAAGTCAATTCCATAACAAATGACGATAACGAACGGATTTCTCAGGTTTTTACTACATATGAACTCTTTTCACATTCTCCCGTGCAACTCGGCTGCAAGTCCGCCTTTCATGCTGAATCTTAAGGTCCTAGCTCATGTCCAAGGCACCAAAGCCAGCTAAAAAGTCAGTAATCGATACCTAAAACTTGAATTGTACTACTTCTTACTGGCTATTACATCATGTTAGAAGCTTCATCTGTGTTCTACTATGGTGCTTTTAGCGTCTCCGCATACCGCAGCACGCAACATAGCTTTCAGACGATAAGTACAACCGTTTCGGAGAGAAGAGCGGCCAATGTGACGATCTGGCTTTAAGTCGATTCGATAACAAATGACGAAAACGGATGGATTAGTCAGGTTTTTACTACATATGAACACTTTGCACATTCTCCCGTTCAACTCGGCTGCTAGTCCTCCATTCATGCAGTATCTTAAGGTCCTAGCTCATGTCCAAGGCACCAAACCCAGCTAAAAAGTCAATAATCGATACCTAAAACTTGAATTGTACTACTTCTTACTGGCTATTACATCATCTTAGAAGCTTCATCTGTGTTCTACTATGGTGCTTTTAGTGTCTCCGAATACCGCAGCACGCGACATAGCTTTGCAGGCGATAAGTACAACCGATTCAGAGAGAAGAACGGCCAATATGACAATCTGGCTTTAAGTCAATTCCATAACAAATGACGAAAACGGACGGATTTCTCAGGTTTTTACTACATATGAACACTTTTCACATACTCCCGTGCAACTCGGCTGCTAGTCCTGCTTTCATGCAGAATCTTAAGGTCCTAGCTCATGTCCAAGGCACCAAAGCCGGCTAAAAAGTCAATAATCGATACCTAAAACTGGTATTGTACTAATTCTTACTGGCTATTACATCATCTTAGAAGCTTCATCTGTGTTCTACTATGGTGCTTTTAGCGTCTCCGCATACCGCAGCACGCGACATAGCTTTCAGACAATAAGTACAACCGTTTGGGAGAGAAGAGCGGCCAATGTGACGATCTGGCTTTAAGTCGATTCGATAACAAATGACGAAAACGGACGGATTTCTCAGGTTTTTACTACATATGAACACTTTTCACATTCTCCCGTGCTACTCGGCTGCTAGTCCTCCTTTCATGCAGAATCTTAAGTTCCTAGCTCATGTCCAAGGCACCAAAGCCAACTAAAAGTCAATAATCGATGCCTAAAACTTGAATTGTACTACTTCTTACTGGCTATTACATCAACTTAGAAGCTTCATCCGTGTTCTACTATGGTATTTTTAGTGTCTCCGCATACCGCAGGACGCGACATAGCTTTGCAGACGATAAGTACAACCGATTCAGAGAGAAGAGCGGCCAATGTGACAATCTGGCTTGAAGTCAATTCCATAACAAATGACGATAACGAACGGATTTCTCAGGTTTTTACTACATATGAACACTTTTCACATTCTCCCGTGCAACTCGGCTGCAAGTCCGCCTTTCATGCTGAATCTTAAGGTCCTAGCTCATGTCCAAGGCACCAAAGCCAGCTAAAAAGTCAATAATCGATACCTAAAACTTGAATTGTACTACTTCTTACTGGCTATTACATCATCTTAGAAGCTTCATCTGTGTTCTACTATGGTGCTTTTAGCGTCTCCGCATACCGCAGCACGCGACATAGGTTTCAGACGATAAGTACAACCGTTTCGGAGAGAAGAGCGGGCAATGTGACGATCTGGCTTTAAGTCGATTCGATAACAAATGACGAAAACGGACGGATTTCTCAGGTTTTTACTACATATGAACACTTTTCACATTCTCCCGTGCAACTCGGCTGCTAGTCCTCCTTTCATGCAGAATCTTAAGGTCCTAGCTCATGTCCAAGGCATCAAAGCCAGCTAAAAGTCAATAATCGATGATTAAAACTTGAATTGTACTACTTTTTACTGGCTATTACATCAACGTAGAAGCTTCATCCGTGCTCTACTATGGTATTTCTAGTGTCTCCGCATACCGCAGCCCGCAACATAGCTTTGCAGACGATAAGTACAACCGTTTCAGAGAGAAGGTCGGACAATGTGACGATCTGGCTTTAAGTCAATTCGATAACAAATGACGAAAAAGGACGGATTTCTCGGGTTTCTACTACATATGAACACTTTTCACATTCTCCCGTGCAACTCTGCTGCTAGTCCTGCTTTCATGCAGAATCTTAAGGTCCTAGCTCATGTCCAAGGCACCAAAGCCAGCTAAAATTCAATAATTGATACCTAAAATTAGAATTGTACTCCTTCTTACTGGCTATTAAAACATCTTAGAAGCTTCAACTGTGTTCTACTATGGTGTTTTCAGTGTCTCCACATACCGCAGCACGTGACATAGATTTGCAGACGATAAGTACAACCGTTTCAGAGAGAAGAGCGGCCAATGTGACATTCTGGCTTTAAGTCAATTTCATAACAAATGACGAAAACGGACGGAT
Source organism: Schistocerca gregaria (assembly GCF_023897955.1). Classification (NCBI taxonomy): domain Eukaryota; kingdom Metazoa; phylum Arthropoda; class Insecta; order Orthoptera; family Acrididae; genus Schistocerca; species Schistocerca gregaria. The sequence continues at coordinate 3,800,372 of NW_026061829.1, forward strand.
TTCTCAGGTTTTTACTACATATGAACACTTTTCCCATACTCCCGTGCAACTCGGCTGCTAGTCCTGCTTTCGTGCAGAATCTTAAGGTCCTAGCTCATGTCCAAGGCACCAAAGCCAGCTTAAAAGTCAATAATCGATACCTAAAACTGGTATTGTACTAATTCTTACTGGCTATTACATCATCTAAGAAGCTTCATCTGTGTTCTACTATGGTGCTTTTAGCGTCTCCGCATACCGCAGCACGCGACATAGCTTTGCAGACGATAAGTACAACCGATTCAGAGAGAAGAGCGACAATGTGACAATCTGGCTTTAAGTCAATTCCATAACAAATGACGATAACGAACGGATTTCTCAGGTTTTTACTACATATGAACTCTTTTCACATTCTCCCGTGCAACTCGGCTGCAAGTCCGCCTTTCATGCTGAATCTTAAGGTCCTAGCTCATGTCCAAGGAACCAAAGCCAGCTAAAAAGTCAATAATCGATACCTAAAACTTGAATTGTACTACTTCTTACTGGCTATTACATCATGTTAGAAGCTTCATCTGTGTTCTACTATGGTGCTTTTAGCGTCTCCGCATACCGCAGCACGCAACATAGCTTTCAGACGATAAGTGCAACCGTTTCGGAGAGAAGAGTGGCCAATGTGACGATCTGGCTTTAAGTCGATTCGATAACAAATGACGAAAACGGACGGATTTCTCAGGTTTTTACTACATATGAAGACTTTTCACATTCTCCCGTGCAACTCGGCTGCTAGTCCTCCTTTCACGCAGAATCTTAAGGTCCCAGCTCATGTCCAAGGCACCAAAGCCAGCTAAAAGTCAATAATCGATGATTAAAACTTGAATTGTACTACTTTTTACTGGCTGTTACATCAACGTAGAAGCTTCATCCGTGTTCTACTATGGTATTTCTAGTGTCTCCGCATACCGCAGCACGCGACATAGCTTTGCAGACGATAAGTACAACCGTTTCAGAGAGAAGGGCGGACAATGTGACGATCTGGCTTTAAGTCGATTCGATAACAAATGACGAAAACGGACTTATTTTTCAGGTTTTTACTACATATGAACACTTTTCGCATTCTCCCGTGCAACTCGGCTGCTAGTCCTCCTTTCATGCGGAATCTTATGGTCCTAGCTCATGTCCAAGGCACCAAAGCCAGCTAAAATTCAATAATTGATACCTAAAATTAGAATTGTGCTCCTTCTTACTGGCTATTACAACATCTTAGAAGCTTCATCTGTGTTCTACTATGGTGTTTTCAGTGTCTCCACATACTGCAGCACGTGACATAGATTTGCAGACGATAAGTACAACCGTTTCAGAGAGAAGAGCGGCCAATGTGACAATCTGGCTTTAAGTCAATTCCATAACAAATGACGAAAACGGACGGATTTCTCAGGTTTTTACTACATATGAACACTTTCCACATACTCCCTTGCAACTCGGCTGCTAGTCCTGCTTTCGTGCAGAATCTTAAGGTCCTAGCTCATGTCCAAGGCACCAAAGCCAGCTTAAAAGTCAATAATCGATACCTAAAACTGGTATTGTACTAATTCTTACTGGCTATTACATCATCTTAGAAGCTTCATCTGTGTTCTACTATGGTGCTTTTAGCGTCTCCGCATACCGCAGCACGCGACATAGCTTTGCAGACGATAAGTACAACCGATTCAGAGAGAAGAGCGACAATGTGACAATCTGGCTTTAAGTCAATTCCATAACAAATGACGAACGGATTTCTCAGGTTTTTACTACATATGAACACTTTTCACATTCTCCCGTGCAACTCGGCTGCTAGTCCTCCTTTCATGCAGAATCTTAAGGTCCTAGCTCATGTCCAAGGCACGAAAGCCAGCTAAAAGTCAATAATCGATACGTAATAGTGGAATTGTACTAATTCTTACTGGCTATTACATCAACTTAGAAGCTTCATCCGTGTTCTACTATGGTATATTTAGTGTCTCGGCATACCGCAGCACGCGACATAGCTTTCAGACGATAAGTACAACCGTTTCAGAGAGAAGAGCGGCCAATGTGACGATCTGGCTTTAAGTCGATTCAATAACAAATGACAAAAACGGACGGATTTCTCAGGTTTTTACTGCATATGAAAACTTTTCACATTCTCCCGTGCAACTCGGCTGCAAGTCCGCCTTTCATGCTGAATCTTAAGGTCCTAGCTCATGTCCAAAGCACCAAAGCAAGCTAAAAAGTCAATAATCGATACCTAAAACTTGAATTGTACTACTTCTTACTGGCTATTACATCATCTTAGAAGCTTCATCTGTGTTCTACTATGGTGCTTTTAGCGTCTCCGCATACCGCAGCACGCGACATAGCTTTCAGACGATAAGTACAACCGTTTCGGAGAGAAGAGCGGGCAATGTGACGATCTGGCTTTAAGTCGAATCGATAACAAATGACGAAAACGGACGTATTTCTAAGGTTTTACTACATATGAACTCTTTTCACATTCTCCCGTGCAACTAGGCTGCTACTCCTCCTTACATGCAGAATCTTAAGGTCCTAGCTCATGTCCAAGGCACCAAAGCCAGCTAAAAGTCAATAATCGATGATTAAAACTTGAATTGTACTACTTTTTACTGGCTATTACATCAACGTAGAAGCTTCATCCGTGTTCTACTATGGTATTTCTAGTGTCTCCGCATACCGCAGCACGCGACGTAGCTTTGCAGACGATAAGTACAACCGTTTCAAAGAGAAGGGCGGACAATGTGACGATCTGGCTTTAAGTCGATTCGATAACAAATGACGAAAACGGACGGATTTCTCGGGTTTCTACTACATAAGAACACTTTTCACATTCTCCCGTGCAACTCGGCTGCTAGTCCTGCTTTCATGCAGAATCTTAAGGTCCTAGCTCATGTCCAAGGCACCAAAGCCAGCTAAAATTCAATAATTGATACCTAAAATTGGAATTGTACTACTTCTTACTGGCTATTACAACATCTTAGAAGCTTCATCTGTGTTCTACTATGGTGCTTTCAGTGTCACCACATACCGCAGCACGTGACATAGATTTGCAGACGATAAGTACAACCGTTTCAGAGAGAATAGCGGCCAATGTGACGATCGGGCTTTAAGTCGATTCAATAACAAATGACAAAAACGGACAGATTTCTCCGGTTTTTACTACATATGAACACTTTTCACGTTCTCCCGTGCAAGTCGGCTGCTAGTCCTCCTTTCATGCAGAATCTTAAGGTCCTAGCTCATGTCCAAGGCACCAAAGCCAGCTAAAAGTCAATAATCGATGCCTAAAACTTGAATTGTACTACATCTTACTGGCTATTACATCAAGTTAGAAGCTTCATTCGTGTTCTACTATGGTATTTTTAGTGTCTCCGCATACCGCAGCACGCGACATAGCTTTGCAGACGATAAGTACAACCGATTCAGAGAGAAGAGCGGCCAATGTGACAATCTGGCTTTAAGTCAATTCCATAACAAATGACGAAAACGGACGGATTTCTCAGGTTTTTAATACAGATGAACACTTTTCACATTCTCCCGTGCAACACGGCAGCTAGTCCTCCTTTCACGCAGATTCTTAAGGTCCTAGGTCTTGTCCAAGGCACCAAAGCCAGCTAAGAAGTCAATAATCGATAACTAAAACTTGAATTTTACTACTTCTTACTGGCTATTACATCAACTTAGAAGCTTCATCTGTGTTCTACTATGGTGCTTTTAGTGTCTCCGCATACCGCAGCACGCGACATAGCTTTGCAGACTATACGTACAACCGTTTCAGAAAGAAGAGCGGCCAATGTGACGATCTGGCTTTAAGTCGATTCGATAACAAATGACGAAAACGGTAGGATTTCTCAGGTTTTTACTACATATGAACACTTTTCACATTCTCCCGTGCAACTCAGCTGCTAGTCCTCCTTTCATGCAGAATCTTAAGGTCCTAGCTCATGTCCAAGGCACGAAAGCCAGCTAAAAGCAATAATCGATACCTAAAAGTGGAATTGTACTAATTCTTAGTGGCTATTACATCAACTTAGAAGCTTCATCCGTGTTCTACTATGGTATTTTTAGTGTCTCGGCATACCGCAGCACGCGACATAGATTTCAGACGATAAGTACAACCGTTTCAGAGAGAAGAGCGGCCAATGTGACGATCTGGCTTTAAGTCGATTCAATAACAAATGACAAAAACGGACGGATTTCTCAGGTTTTTACTGCATATGAAAAATTTTCACTTTCTCCCGTGCAACTCGGCTGCTAGTCCTCCTTTCATGCAGAATTTTAAGGTCCTACCTCATGTCCAAGGCACCAAAGCCAGCTAAAAGTCAATAATTGATACCTAAAATTGGAATTGTACTACTTCTTACTGGCTATTACAACATCTTAGAAGCTTCATCTGTGTTCTACTATGGTATTTTTAGTGTCCCCGCATACAGGAGCACGCGACATAGCTTTGCAGACGATAAGTACAACCGTTTCAGAGAGAAGGGCGGACAACGTTACGATCTGTCTTCAAGTCGACTCGATAACAAAAAACGAAAACGGACGGATTTCTCAGGTTAATACTACATATTAACACTTTTCACATTCTCCCGTGCAACTCGGCTGCTAGTCCTCCTTTCATGCAGAATCTTAAGGTCCTAGCTCATGTCCAAGGCACCAAAGCCAGCTAAAAAGTCAATAATTGATACCTAAAATTGGAATTGTACTACTTCTTACTGGCTATTACAACATCTTAGAAGCTTCATCTATGTTCTACTATGGTGCTTTCAGTGTCTCCACATACCGCAGCACGTGACATAGATTTGCAGACGATAAGTACAACCGTTTCAGAGAGAAGGGCGGACAATGTGACGATCTGGCTTTAAGTCGATTCGATAACAAATGACGAAAACGGACGGATTTCTCGTTTTTCTACTACATATGAACACTTTTCACATTCTCCCGTGCAAGTCGGCTGCTAGTCCTCCTTTCATGCAGAATCTTAAGGTCCTAGCTCATGTCCAAGGCACCAAAGCCAGCTAAAAGTCAATAATCGATGCCTAAAACTTGAATTGTACTACTTCTTACTGGATATTACATCAACTTAGAAGCTTCATCCGTGTTCTACTATGGTATTGTTAGTGTCTCCGAATACCGCAGCACGCGACATAGCTTTGCAGACGATAAGTACAACCGTTTCAGAGAGAAGGGCGGACAGTGTGACGATCTGGCTTTAAGTCGATTCGATAACAAATGACGAAAACGGACGGATTTCTCGGGTTTTTAGTACATATGAACACTTTTCACATTCTCCCGTGCAACTCGGCTACTAGTCCTCCTTTCATGCAGAATCTTAAGGTCCTAGCTCATGTCCAAGGCACCAAAGCCAGCTAAAAAGTCAATAATCGATAACTAAAACTTGAATTGTACTACATCTTACTGGCTATTACATCATCTTAGAAGCTTCATCTGTGTTCTACTATGGTGCTTTTAGTGTCTCCGCATACCGCAGCACGCGACATAGCTTTGCAGACGATAAGTACAACCGTTTCAGAGAGAAGAGCGGCCAATGTGACGATCTGGCTTTAAGTCGATTCGATAACAAATGACGAAAACGGACGGATTTCTCAGGTTAATACTACATATTAACACTTTTCACATTCTTCCGTGCAACGCAGCTGCTAGTACTCCTTTCATGCTGAATCTTAAGGTCCTAGCTCATGTCCAAGGCACCAAAGCCAGCTAAAAGGCAATAATCGATGATTAAAACTTGAATTGTACTACTTCTTACTGGCTATTACATCAACTTAGAAGCTTCATCCGTGTTCTACTATGGTATTTTTAGTGTCTCCGCATACCGCAGCACGCGACATAGCTTTGCAGACGATAAGTACAACCGTTTCAGAGAGAAGGGCGGACAATGTGACGATCTGGCTTTAAGTCGATTGGATAACAAATGACGAAAACGGACGGATATTTCGGGTTTTTACTACATATGAACACTTTTCACATTCTCCCGTGCAACTCGGCTGCTAGTCCTCCTTTCATGCAGAATCTTAAGGTCCTAGCTCATGTCCAAGGCACCAAAGCCAGCTAAAAAGTCAATAATCGATACCTAAAACTGGAATTGTACTACTTCTTACTGGCTATTACATCAACTTAGAAGCTTTGTATGTGTTCTACTATGGTACGTTTAGTGTCTCCACATACCGCAGCACGCGACATAGCTTTGCAGACGATAAGTACAACCGTTTCAGAGAGAAGAGTGACCAATGTCACGATCTGGCTTTAAGTCGATTCGATAACAAATGACGATAACGAACGGATTTCTAAGGTTTTTACTACATATGAACACTTTTCACATTCTCCCGTGCAACTCGGCAGCTAGTCCTCCTTTCACGCAGAATCTTAAGGTCCTAGCTCTTGTCCAAGGCACCAAAGCCAGCTAAAAAGTCAATAATCGATACCTAAAACTTGAAATTTGCTACTTCTTGCTGGCTATTACATCAACTTAGAAGCTTCATCTGTGTTCTACTATGGTGCTTCTAGTGTCACCGCATACCGCAGCACGCGACATAGCTTTGCTGACTATAAGTACAACCGTTTCAGAAAGAAGAGCAGCCAATGTGACGATCTGGCTTTAAGTCGATTCCATAACAAATGGCGAAAGCGGACGGATTTCTCAGGTTTTTACTACATACGAACACTTTTCACATTCTCCCGTGCAACTCAGCTGCTAACCCTCCTTTCATGCAGAATCTTAAGGTCCTAGCTCATGTCCAAGGCACCAAAGCCAGCTAAAAGTCAATAATCGATAATTTAAACTGGTATTGTACTAATTCTTACTGGCTATTACATCAACTTAGAAGCTTCATCCGTGTTCTACTATGGTATTTTTAGTGTCTCGGCATACCGCAGCACGCGACATAGCTTTCAGACGATAAGTACAACCGTTTCAGAGAGAAGAGCGGCCAATGTGACGATCTGGCTTTAAGTCGATTCAATAACAAATGACAAAAACGGACGGATTTCTTAGGTTTTTACTGCATATGAACACTTTTCACATTCTCCCGTGCAACTCGGCTGCTAGTCCTCCTTTCATGCAGGATCTTAAGGTCCTAGCTCATGTCCAAGGCACCAAAGCCAGCTAAAAGTCAATAATCGATAATTAAAACTTGAATTGTACTACTTCTTACTGGCTATTACATCAACTTAGAAGCTTCATCTGTGTCCTACTATGGTGATTTTTGTGTCTCTGCATTCCGCAGCACGCGACATAGCTTTGCAGACGATAAGTACAACCGTTTCAGAGAGAAGAGCGGCCAATGTGGCGATCTGGCTTTAAGTCGATTCGATAACAAATGACGAAAACGGACGGATTTCTCAGGTTTTTGCTACATATGAACACTTTTCACATTCTCCCGTTCAACTCGGCTGCTAGTCCTCCATTCATGCACAATCTTAAGGTCCTAGCTCATGTCCAAGGTACCAAAGCCAGCTAAAAAGTCAATAATCGATACCTAAAACTTGAATTGTACTACTTCTTACTGGCTATTACATCATCTTAGAAGCTTCATCTGTGTTCTACTATGGTGCTTTTAGTGTCTCCGAATACCGCAGCACGCGACATAGCTTTGCAGACGATAAGTACAACCGATTCAGAGAGAAGAGCGGCCAATGTGACGATCTGGCTTTAAGTCGATTCGATAACAAATGACGAAAACGGACGGATTTCTCAGGTTAATACTACATATTAACACATTTCACATTCTCCCATGCAACGTTTCTGCTAGTCCTCCTCTCATGCAGATTCGTAAGGTCCTAGCTCATGTCCAAGGCACCAAAGCAAGCTAAAAAGTCAATAATCGATACCTAAAACTTGAATTTTACTACTTCTTACTGGCTATTACATCAACTTAGAAGCTTCATCTGTGTTCAACTATGGCGCTTTTAGTGTCTCCGAATACCGCAGCACGCGACATAGCTTTGCAGACGATAAATACAACCGATTCAGGGAGAAGAGCGGCCAATGTGGCGATCTGGCTTTAAGTCGATTCGATAACAAATGACGAAAACGGACGTATTTCTCAGGGTTTTACTACATATGAACACTTTTCACATTCTCCCGTGCATCTCGGCTGCTAGTCCTCCTTTCATGCAGAATCTTAAGGTCCTAGCTCATGTCCAAGGCACCAAAGCCAGCCAAAAAGTCAATAATCGATACCTAAAACTTGAATTGCACTACATCTTACTGGCTATTACATCATCTTATAAGCTTCATCTGTGTTCTACTATGGTGCTTTTAGTGTCTCCGAATACCGCAGCACGCGACATAGCTTTGCAGACGATAAGTACTACCGATTCAGAGAGAAGATCGGCCAATGTGACGATGTGGCTTTAAGTCAATTCCATAACAAATGACGAAAACGGACGGATTTCTCAGGATTTTACTACATATGAACACTTTTCACATTCTCCCCTGCAATTCGGCTGCTAGTCCACCTTTCATGCAGAATCTTAAGTCCCTAGCTCATGTCCAAGGCACCAAAGCCAGCTAAAAGTCAATAATCGATGCCCAAATCTTGAATTGTACTACTTCTTACTGGCTATTACATCAACTTAGAAGCTTCATCTGTGTTCTACTATGGTTATTTTAGTGTCTCCGCATACCGCAGCACGCGACATAGCATTGCAGATGATAAGTACAACCGTTTTAGAGAGAAGAGCGGACAATGTGACGATCCGGCTTTAAGTCGATTCGATAACAAATGACGAAAATGGACGGAATTCTCAGGTTTTTACTACATATGAAAACTTTTCACATCCTCCCGTGAAGCTCGGCTGCTAGTCCTCCTTTCATGCAGAATCTTAAGGTCCTAGCTCATGTCCAAGGCACCAAAGCGAGCTAAAAAGTCAATAATCGATACCTAAAACTTGAGTTGTACTACCTCTTACTGGCTATTACTTTAACTTAGAAGCTTCATCTGTGTTCTACTATGGTGCTTTTAGTGTCTCCGAATACCGCAGCACGCGACATAGCTTTGCAGACGATAAGTACAACCGATTCAGAGAGAAGAGCGGACAATGTGACGATCTGGCTTTAAGTCAATTCCATAACAAATGACGAAAACGGACGGATTTCTCAGGTTTTTACTACATATGAAAACTTTTCACATCCTCCCGTGCAGCTCGGCTGCTAGTCCTCCTATCATGCAGAATCTTAAGGTCCTAGCTCATGTCCAAGGCACCAAAGCCAGCTAAAAGTCAATAATCGATGCCCAAATATTGAATTGTACTACTTCTTACTGGCTATTACATCAACTTAGAAGCTTCATCTGTGTTCTACTATGGTTATTTTAGTGTCTCCGCATACCGCAGCACGCGACATAGCTTTGCAGACGATAAGTACAACCGTTTCAGAGAGAAGAGCGGCCAATGTAACGATCCGGCTTTAAGTCGATTCGATAACAAATGACGAAAATGGACGGAATTCTCAGGTTTTTACTACATATGAGAACTTTTCACATCCTCCCGTGCAGCTCGGCTGCTAGTCCTCCTTTCATGCAGAATCTTAAGGTCCTAGCTCATGTCCAAGGCACCGAAGCCAGCTAAAAAGTCAATAATCGATACCTAAAACTTGAGTTGTACTACTTCTTACTGGCTATTACATCAACTTAGAAGCTTCATCTGTGGTCTACTATGGTGCTTTTAGTGTCTCCACATACCGCAGCACTCGACATAGCTTTGCAGACGATAAGTACATCCGTTTCAGAGAGAAGAGCGGCCAATGTGACGATCTGGCTTTAAGACGATTCGATAACCAATGACGAAAACGTACGGATTTCTCGGGTTTTTACTACATATGAAAACTTTTCACATTCTCCCGTGCAACTCGGCTGCTAGTACTGCTTTCATGCAGAATCTTAAGGTCCTAGCTCATGTCCAAGGCACCAAAGCCAGCTAAAAATTCAATAGTCGATACCTAAAACTGGAATTGTACTACTTCTTACTGGCTATTACATCAACTTAGAAGTTTCATCTGTGTTCTACTATGGTGCTTTTAGTGTCTCCACATACCGCAGCACGCGACATAGCTTAGCAGACGATAAGTACAACCGTTTCAGAGAGAAGAGTGGCCAATGTCATGATCTGGCTTTAAGACGATTCGATAACCAATGACGAAAACGTACGGATTTCTCGGGTTTTTACTACATATGAACACTTTTCACATTCTCCCGTGCAATTCGGCTGCTAGTCCTCCTTTCATGCAGAATCTTAAAGTCCTAGCTCATGTCCAATGTACCAAAGCCAGCTAAAATATCAATAATCGATATCTAAAATTTCAATTGTACTACTTCTTACTAGCTATTACATCAACTTAGAAGCTTCATCTGTGTTCTACTATGCTGCTTTTAGTGTCTCCCCATACTGCAGCACGCGACATAGCTTTGCAGACGATAAGTGCAACCGTTTCAGAGAGAAAAGCGCCCAATGTGACGATCAGGCTTTAAGTCGATTCGATAACAAACGACGAAAACGGACGGATTTCTCAGGTTTTTACTACATATGAAAACTTTTCACATTCTCCCGGGCAACTCGGCTGCTAGTCCTCTTTTCATGCAGAATCTTAAGGTCCTAGCTCATGTGCAAGGCACCAAAGCCAGCTAAAAAGTCAATAATCGATACCTAAAACTTGAATTTTACTACTTCTTACTGGCTATTACATCAACTTAGAAGCTTCATCTGTGTTCTACTGTGGTGCTTTTAGTGTCTCCGCATACCGCAACACGCGACATAGCTTTGCAGACTATAAGTACAACCGTTTCAGAGAGAAGAGCGGCCCATGTGACGATCTGGCTTTAAGTCGAATCGATAACAAATGACGAAAACGGACGTATTTCTAAGGTTTTACTACATATGAACTCTTTTCACATTCTCCCGTGCAACTAGGCTGCTACTCCTCCTTACATGCAGAATCTTAAGGTCCTAGCTCATGTCCAAGGCACCAAAGCCAGCTAAAAAGTCAATAATCGCTATCTAAAATTCCCATTGTACTACTTCATACTAGCTATTACATCAACTTAGAAGCTTCGTCTGTGTTCTACTATGGTGCTTTTAGTGTCTCCGCATACTGCAGCACGCGACATAGCTTTGCAGAAGATAAGTACAACCGTTTCAGAGAGAAGAGCGGCCAATGTCACGATCCGGTTTTAAGTCGATTCAATAACAAATGACGAAAATGGACGGATTTCTCAGGTTTTTACTACATATGAAAACTTTTCACATCCTCCCGTGCAACTTGGCCGCTAGTCCTCCTTTCATGCAGAATCTTAAGGTCCTAGCTCATGTCCAAGGCACCAAAGCCAGCTCAAGAGTCAATAATCGATACCTAAAACTTGAATTGTACTACCTCTTACTAGCTATTACATCAACTTAGAAGCTTCATGTGTGTTCTACTATGGTGCTTTTAGTGTCTCCACATACCGCAGCACGCGACATAGCTTTGCAGACGATAAGTACAACCGTTTCAGAGAGAAGAGCAGCCAATGTGACGATCTGGTTTTAAGACGAATCGATAACCAATGACGAAAACGTACGGATTTCTCACGTTTTTACTACAATCGAACACTTTTCACATTCTCCCGTACAACTCGGCTGCTAGTCCTTCTTTCATGCAAAATCTTAAGGTCCTAGCTCATGTCCAAGGCACCAAAGCCAGCTACAAAGTCAATAATCGATACCTAAAACTTGAATTTTACTACATCTTACTGGCTATCACATCAACTTAGAAGCTTCATCTGTGTTCTACTATGGTGCTTTTACTGGCTCTGCATACCGCAGCACGCGACATAGCTTTGCAGACTATAAGTACAACCGTTTCAGAGAGAAGAGCGGCAAATGTGACGATCTGTCTTTAAGTCGATTCGATAACAACTGACGAAATCAGACGTATTTCTCAGGTTTTTACTACATATAAACACTTTTCACATTCTCCCGTGCAACTCGGCTGCTAGTCCTCCTTTCATGCAGAATCTTAAGGTCGTAGCTCGTGTCCAAGGCACTACAGCCAGCTAAAGAGTAATTAATCGATACCTAAAACTAGAATTGTACTACTTCTTACTGGCTATTACATCAAATTAGAAGCTTCATCTGTGTTCTACTATGGTGCTTTTAGTGTCTCCGCATACCGCAGCACGCGACATAGCTTTGCAGACGATAAGTACAACCGTTTCAGAGAGAAGAGCGGCCAATGTGACGATCCGGCTTTAAGTCGATTCGATAACAAATGACGAAAACGTACGGATTTCTCGGGTTTTTACTACATATGAAAACTTTTCACATCCTCCCGTGCAGCTCGGCTGCTAGTCCTCCTTTCATGCAGAATCTTAAGGTCCTAGCTCATGTCCAAGGCACCAAAGCCAGCTACAAAGTCAATAATCGATACCTAAAACTTGAATTGAACTACTTCTTACTGGCTACTACATCAACAAAGAAGCTTCATCTGTGTCCTACTATGGTGATTTTAGTGTCTCCACATACCGCAGCACGCGACATAGCTTTCCAGACGATCAGTACAACCGTTTCAGAGAGAAGAGCGGCCAATGTGACGATATGGCTTGAAGTCGATTCGATAACAAATGACGATAACGAAAGGATTTCTCAGATTTTTACTACATATGAACACTTTCCACATTCTCCCATGCAAGTCGGCTGGTAGTCCTCCTTTCATGCAGAATCTTAAGGTCCTAGCTCATGTCCAAGGCACCAAAGCCAGCTAAAAGTCAATAATCGATGCCCAAATCTTGAATTGTACTACTTCTTACTGGCTATTACATCAACTTAGAAGCTTCATCTGTGTTCTACTATGGTTATTTTAGTGTCTTCGAATACCGCAGCACGCGACATAGCTTTGCAGACGATAAGTACAACCGTTTCAGAGAGAAGAGCGGCCAATGTAACGATCCGGATTTAAGTCGATTCGATAACAAATGACGAAAATGGACGGAATTCTCAGGTTTTTACTACATATGAGAACTTTTCACATCCTCCCGTGCAGCTCGGCTGCTAGTCCTCCTTTCATGCAGAATCTTAAGGTCCTAGCTCATGTCCAAGGCACCGAAGCCAGCTAAAAAGTCAATAATCGATACCTATAACTTGAGTTGTACTACATCATACTGGCTATTACATCAACTTAGAAGCTTCATCTGTGGTCTACTATGGTGCTTTTAGTGTCTCCACATACCGCAGCACTCGACATAGCTTTGCAGACGATAAGTACAACCGTTTCAGAGAGAAGAGCGGCCAATGTGACGATCTGGCTTTAAGACGATTCGATAACCAATGACGAAAACGTACGCATTTCTCGGGTTTTTACTACATATGAAAACTTTTCACATTTTCCCGTGCAACTCGGCTGCTAGTACTGCTTTCATGCAGAATCTTAAGGTCCTAGCTCATGTCCAAGGCACCAAAGCCAGCTAAAAATTCCATAGTCGATACCTAAAACTGGAATTGTACTACTTCTTACTGGCTATTACATCAACTTAGAAGTTTCATCTGTGTTCTACTATGGTGCTTTTAGTGTCTGCACATACCGCAGCACGCGACATAGCTTAGCAGACGATAAGTACAACCGTTTCAGAGAGAAGAGTGGCTAATGTCACGATCTGGCTTTAAGACGATTCGATAACCAATGACGAAAACGTACGGATTTCTCGGGTTTTTACTACATATGAACACTTTTCACATTCTCCCGTGCAATTCGGCTGCTAGTCCTCCTTTCATGCAGAATCTTAAAGTCCTAGCTCATGTCCAATGCACCAAAGCCAGCTAAAATATCAATAATCGATATCTAAAATTTCAATTGTACTACTTCTTACTAGCTATTACATCAACTTAGAAGCTTCATCTGTGTTCTACTATGCTGCTTTTAGTGTCTCCCCATACTGCAGCACGCGACATAGCTTTGCAGACGATAAGTGCAACCGTTTCAGAGAGAAAAGCGCCCAATGTGACGATCACGCTTTAAGTCGATTCGATAACAAACGACGAAAACGGACGGATTTCTCAGGTTTTTACTACATATGAACACTTTTCACATTCTCCCGTGCAACTCGGCTGCTAGTACTGCTTCCATGCAGAATCTTAAGGTCCTAGCTCATGTCCAAGGCACCAAAGCCAGCTAAAAATTCAATAGTCGATACCTAAAACTGGAATTGTACTACTTCTTACTGGCTATTACATCAACTTAGAAGTTTCATCTGTGTTCTACTATGGTGCTTTTAGTGTCTCCACATACCGCAGCACGCGACATAGCTTAGCAGACGATAAGTACAACCGTTTCAGAGAGAAGAGTGGCCAATGTCACGATCTGGCTTTAAGTCGATTCGATAACAAATGACGATAACGAACGGATTTCTCAGGTTTTTACTACATATGAACACTTTTCACATTCTCCCGTGCAACTCGGCTGCTAGTCCTCTTTTCATGCAGAATCTTAAGGTCCTAGCTCATGTGCAAGGCACCTAAGCCAGCTAAAAAGTCAATAATCGATACCTAAAACTTGAATTTTACTACTTCTTACTGGCTATTACATCAACTTAGAAGCTTCATCTGTGTTCTACTGTGGTGCTTTTAGTGTCTCCGCATACCGCAACACGCGACATAGCTTTGCAGACTATAAGTACAACCGTTTCAGAGAGAAGAGCGGCCCATGTGACGATCTGGCTTTAAGTCGAATCGATAACAAATGACGAAAACGGACGTATTTCTAAGGTTTTACTACATATGAACTCTTTTCACATTCTCCCGTGCAACTAGGCTGCTACTCCTCCTTACATGCAGAATCTTAAGGTCCTAGCTCATGTTCAAGGCACCAAAGCCAGCTAAAAAGTCAATAATCGCTATCTAAAATTCCAATTGTACTACTTCATACTAGCTATTACATCAACTTAGAAGCTTCATCTGTGTTCTACTATGGTGCTTTTAGTGTCTCCGCATACTGCAGCACGCGACATAGCTTTGCAGAAGATAAGTACAACCGTTTCAGAGAGAAGAGCGGCCAATGTCACGATCCGGTTTTAAGTCGATTCAATAACAAATGACGAAAATGGACGGATTTCTCAGGTTTTTACTACATATGAAAACTTTTCACATCCTCCCGTGCAACTTGGCTGCTAGTCCTCCTTTCATGCAGAATCTTAAGGTCCTAGCTCATGTCCAAGGCACCAAAGCCAGCTCAAGAGTCAATAATCGATACCTAAAACTTGAATTGTACTACCTCTTACTAGCTATTACATCAACTTAGAAGCTTCATCTGTGTTCTACTATGGTGCTTTTAGTGTCTCCACATACCGCAGCACGCGACATAGCTTTGCAGACGATAAGTACAACCGTTTCAGAGAGAAGAGCAGCCAATGTGACGATCTGGTTTTAAGACGAATCGATAACCAATGACGAAAACGTACGGATTTCTCACGTTTTTACTACAATCGAACACTTTTCACATTCTCCCGTACAACTCGGCTGCTAGTCCTTCTTTCATGCAGAATCTTAAGGTCCTAGCTCATGTCCAAGGCACCGAAGCCAGCTACAAAGTCAATAATCGATACCTAAAACTTGAATTTTACTACATCTTACTGGCTATCACATCAACTTAGAAGCTTCATCTGTGTTCTACTATGGTGCTTTTACTGGCTCTGCATACCGCAGCACGCGACATAGCTTTGCAGACTATAAGTACAACCGTTTCAGAGAGAAGAGCGGCAAATGTGACGATCTGTCTTTAAGTCGATTCGATAACAACTGACGAAAACAGACGTATTTCTCAGGTTTTTACTACATATAAACACTTTTCACATTCTCCCGTGCAACTCGGCTGCTAGTCCTCCTTTCATGCAGAATCTTAAGGTCGTAGCTCGTGTCCAAGGCACCACAGTCAGCTAAAAAGTAATTAATCGATACCTAAAACTAGAATTGTACTACTTCTTACTGGCTATTACATCAAATTAGAAGCTTCATCTTTGTTCTACTATGGTGCTTTTAGTGTCTCCGCATACCGCAGCACGCGACATAGCTTTGCAGACGATAAGTACAACCGTTTCAGAGAGAAGAGCGGCCAATGTGACGATCCGGCTTTAAGTCGATTCGATAACAAATGACGAAAACGTACGGATTTCTCGGGTTTTTACTACATATGAAAACTTTTCACATCCTCCCGTGCAGCTCGGCTGCTAGTCCTCCTTTCATGCAGAATCTTAAGGTCCTAGCTCATGTCCAAGGCACCAAAGCCAGCTACAAAGTCAATAATCGATACCTAAAACTTGAATTGAACTACTTCTTACTGGCTACTACATCAACAAAGAAGCTTCATCTGTGTCCTACTATGGTGATTTTAGTGTCTCCACATACCGCAGCACGCGACATAGCTTTCCAGACGATCAGTACAACCGTTTCAGAGAGAAGAGCGGCCAATGTGACGATATGGCTTGAAGTCGATTCGATAACAAATGACGATAACGAAAGGATTTCTCAGATTTTTACTACATATGAACACTTTCCACATTCTCCCATGCAAGTCGGCTGGTAGTCCTCCTTTCATGCAGAATCTTAAGGTCCTAGCTCA